>NC_135330.1:23613309-24307809 GCF_023851605.1 Tamandua tetradactyla | reverse complement strand
GACAATTTATTTCTTTTGCTTTTTGATTCCTCAAGTTTAAATGCTCAGAAGGTTAAACCAAATCTCCAGCCCTTCTTTCCTGTCCTGTGCTTGTTCAATAAAAAGAAACCTACAGTGTAATTGTGGGGCAAATATGTTATTTTAATCTTATTAATGCTTTCCAAATTCCTTCTCATGCAATCACCCTGGATTTAGCTATTGAGTTTCTAAGGACAAACATCAAATGAATAACAACAGCAGAAAAAGAGGGTAGGGGAAACTGAAATGATACTGGTCTGTGTTAGTGTTGTTGCTTTATACATCTTTATTTTTAAAAAATGCCTACATTTCAGAAGGATAGTGTATTGTCTGGAGGAGGACTCTAGGAAAGTCAGAGGATGCAAGATATTCATAAAACAAAGGTAGAGTGAGGTAACTAGGAAGATAGTAACAGAAAATTCCATTCGAAAATACATGTATAAAGGATAAAAAATAAATAAATAATAGGGGGGATAAAGGGTAAAAAATTGGATAGATTGAAATACTAGTGATCAATGAGAGGGAGGGGTCAGGGGTATGGGATGTATGAGTTTTTTCTTTTTCTTTTCATTTCTTTTTCTGGAATGATGCAAATGTTCTAAAAATGGTCATGGTGATGAACACACAACTATGTCATGATATTATGAGCATTGATTATGTACTGTGGTGGACGGTATGTGTATGAAGATTTCTAAAAATATTTTTTCTAAATACATGTTGTGCTGATTTGAAATGATGTATATACCCTAGAAAAGCCATGCTTTAATCCTAATCCCATTTGTAAAGGCAGCCATTTCTTCTAATCCCTATTCAGTATTGTATGTTTAAAACTGTAATCAGATCATCTCCTAGGAGACATGATTTAATCAAGAGTGGTTGTTAAACTGGATTAGGTGGAGGTATGTCTCCACCCATTTGGGTGGGTCTTGATTAGTTTACTGGAATCCTATAAAAGAGGAAACATTTTAGAGAATGCAAGAGATTCCAAGAGAGCAGAGAATACTGCAGCACCACGAAGCAGAGTCCACTAGCCAGCAACCTTTGGAGATGAAGAAGGAAAATGCCTCCTGGGGAGCTTCATGAAACAGGAAACCAGGAGAGAAAGCTAGCAGATGACACCATGTTCACCATGTGCCCTTCCAGCTGAGAGAGAAGCCCTGATGTGTTCACCATGTGCCTTCTCACTTGGGAAAGAAACCCTGAACTTCATTGGCCTTCTTGAACCAAGGTATCTTTCTCTGGATGCCTTTGATTGGACAATTCTATATTACTTTAATTGGGACATTTTCTCAGCCTTAGAACTGTAAACTAGCAACTTATTTCCCATTTTTAAAAGCCATTCTGTTCCTGGTATATTGCATTCCAGCAGTAGCAAACTAGAGCACATGTATATATTCTATACTAATGCAAGGAGTTAATCATATGCAAATTCTGTATTTTATGCATGATTATTCTGTAAATGTACAACTTCTCTAATAAAGAAAAAAAATACATGTATGTATGAGTAAAGAGTGGGATGTCTTAAAGTTTTAAATTACTTCAGTGGATATTGTTATTATTTAATGACAAATGATTAACAATGACTAAGCAATTTTATATGTGAGTTGGGTGAGAATCTATCAATAATGTTACCATAAACCAAGGACACACAAGGTTAGCCACAGATAGGGGTGTGTGAAGAATGGGTTACAGGCATGCCATGAGATTTTGATCTACTTGAAATGCCAGGAGAAACATGGACAGTTTCTGAACTGGCTCCTTCCACCTGTAAGAGAGTTTTAGAAGACACCAGGTGGCCATATCATCCCTTTTGCTCAGAACTTTCTTCCTTTAAGTAGTGAATGTATGGCATGGGAGGGAAACCCCTCAGTCTCATGTAGACTAGAATGGCTGGTCATCCTTTTCACAGCAGTCTGGGCAGAGCAGAGTCCATGACAGGTCCCTTGGTCTCCATGGGTAGGGAAATCCTAAGCAACATCCAGCTCCTGCTGCTCTGTTTCTGATGTAGAGCAAAGCTATGGAAATACTTTCTCACCTGATCATAAACTAGACTGAACTTTAAATTGCTTTTAGACCATTGGTCCCTTTAACATATCATTAAATTTATTGGTGTAAAGTTGTTTATAATATTTCTTATTATCCTTTTAATGCCTACAGCAATGTCTCCTATTTGATTCTTTTTTTTTTTTAAAAAAGCAGTTTTATTGAGATATAGGTACCTACCATACTATCCATCCAATGTGCGCAATCAGTGGCTATTAGTATAATCACAGAGTTGGCACTCATCACTACAATCAATTTTAGAACATTTTCATTATTCCAAAAAGAAAAACTCCATATCCCTTAGCCGTCACCTCTCAATCCCTCTATCCCTCCCCAGCTGTATATAACAGAGATGGTATTACTATATTAGCATCAAAATAGACTTTATGATGAGAAGAATTAAGAGAGATAAAGAGGGATGAATTAGATGAATCTACTTATGACTATATTATATTCTGAATATTATATATATTATATATATTGTCAGAATATAGATTCTGACATCTATATTCTGACAAATATAAATGTATTTATATTTGCATTTTATATAAATGTAATCATACAATATGTAGTAGTTTGTGTCTGGTTTCTTTCATCTAACATAATGTGGGGTTTAAAAATTGTGTTTTTTTTAATTAAAGAGGTTTTAGGTTTATGGAATAGTCATGTGAAAATACGATGTTCCCATATATCCCCCTATTTTGACACTTTACATTAGAGTAGCACCTTTGTTACAATTACTGACAGAAAATTAAAATAGTACTGTTAACTATAGTTTATAGTTTAAATGAGGTGTATTTTTTCCTATATACCACCTTATTATTAACATCTTGTAATAATGTGGTACATTCGTTATCATTCATGAAAGAACATTATATTTGTACTATTAACCCCAGTCCATCATCCTCAGTAGGTGTCAACATTTTATATAGTCCATGTTTTATAACTTTTTTTTCTAGTTTGCTAGTTGCCAGAATGCAATATACCGGAAACAGAATGGCTTTTAAAAAGGGGAATTTAATAAATTGCTAGTTCATAGTTCTAAGGCTGAGAAAATGTCGCAATTAAAACAAGTCTATAGAAATGTCCAATCAAAGGCATCCAGGGATAGATATCTTGGTTCAAGAGGGCTGATGAAGTTCAGAGTTTCTCTCTCAAGTGAGAAGGCACATTGTGAACACAGGACGAGTTTCTCTTCATCTGAAAAGGCACATGGTAAACACAGTCAGGGTTCCTCTCTTATCTGGAAGGGCACATGGCAAACATGGCATCATCTGCTAGCTTCTTCTCCTGGTTTCCTGTTTCATGAAGCTCCTTGGGAGGCATTTTCATTCTTCATCTCCAAAGGTCACTGGCTTGTCTCTTCTTCTCATGGCTATGTCATTCTGCTCTGCTGTCTCTGAATTTCTCATTCTCCAAAATGTTTCCTTTTTTATAGGACTCCAGAAACTTGTCAAGACCACCCAAATGGGTGGAGACATGTTTTCACCTAATCCAATTTAACAACCACTCTTGATTAAATCACAGCTCCAGGGAGATGATCTGATTACAGTTTCAAATATACAGTATTGAACAGGGATTATTCTGCCTTTGTGATATGGGATTTAGATTAAAACATGGCTTTTCTAGGGGTGACACATCCTTTCAAACAAGCATATCTTCCTTCTAGTAGCATACATGACCCAAAACTTCCCCTTTCAACCATATTCACTGACGTTATTCAGAGCTGATAACTGCACTCACAATAATGTGCTAAATCACCACTGTCCATTTCCAAACATTTACAGTCAACCTAAATAGAAATTGTGCACAAATTAAGCATCAGTTCTCCTTTGTCTACCCCCATTCTTCCCTTGATAACCTATATTCTAGATTCTGACTGTATGAATTCGCTAATTATAATGACTTCATATCAGTGAGATCATATTATGTTTGTCCTTTTGTATCTATCTTATTTCATGCAACATAATGTCCTCAAGGTTCATCCATGTTGCCTGCATCAGGACTTTATTCCTTCTTACAGCTGAATAATTTTCCATTGTATGTATACCACATTTTACTTTCCATTCTTTGGTTGATGGACACTTGTGTGGCTTCCATCTTTTGGCAGTTGTTAATAACTATGAACATCAGTGTACGAATGTCTGTTCAAGTCCCTGCTTTCAGTTCTTCTGGGTATATATCTGGCAGCACTATTTGATTCTTATTGGTAATTTGTTTGCTTGTGCTCATTCTCTCTCTCTCTTTTTCCTCTTTCCCTCCCCCATCACCCTTTTGCTTTTTAAATCAAAATTGCTAGAGATTATTTAAGGTTTTCCATTCTCATAATGAACTGACACGCTTAATGTTATGAAATGTCCCTCTTTATCTCTCTTAATTCTTCTCATCCTAAAGTCTATTTTGATGCCAATATAGTAATACCATCTCTCTTTCAGTTAATGCTTGTATGTATGTCCTTTATAAATCCTTTTAACCATTGTGTATTCTTATATTTGTGATGTGTTTCATATGCATCACATATTATTGTTTTTAAAAATCCAGTCTGAATACTTCAATTAAGTATTACATGCTCAATTGAAATATTTCATCCATTTATATGAAATGTAATTATTGATGTAGTTGGATTTCATTCTATCATTATATATATTTGTTTTCTATTTGCCTCATCTGGTTTTGTTGCTTTATTACTCCTTTTGTGCCTCCTTTTATAATCACCAAATTTTATAGTCCATTTTATCTCCTGTCATATTTTTGTCATACTTTTAAATATCATTCTTTTAGTGATTACCTTAAAAATGGAAAGAGTCATCCTTTCTTATAGTGGCTTACTCTAAATTAAAACATTTACCACTTCTCCAACAATGCAAGAAAGTTAGAACAGTACACATTCATTGTCCTCCAAATGCCCTACCATATTTGCTATTGTAATATGCTTCTGAATGTTATAATTCATCCTTTTATATTTCATATATATTCATTTATATTTACCCATATATTTACTCTTTCCAGAGCTGTTCATTGCTTCTTGAACTTCTATCTGGTATCGTTTTCATTCAGCCTAAAAGAAATTCTTTAGTATTTCTTATACTAAGCTATATAGGTTGTGAATGGAAAATTATCTCAGCAATTATTTGTGTGGTTTTTTTTTTCTTTCAGTATTTCAGATGCGTCATTCCATTCTCCTCTCATTTCTATAATTTCTGTTAAGAAGTCAGAGAAATTTCTTACCATTGTCTTTTATTCTCTGGCTGTTCAATTTTTTTTTCTTAATTTTTGGTTTTCATTAGTTTGACTATGATAGGTATAAGTGTGTTTTTATATTCCATTAGTTATTCATTCATAAAACCTGAATTGAATATGTCTTGTTGAATCTAAATTGCTGTGCTGGTTTGAAAGGATGTATGGACTCTGGAAAAGCCATGTTTTAATGAAAATCCCATTTCAAAAGGGCAGAATAATCCCTATTCAATACTGCATGTTTGAAGCTGTAACCAGATCATCTCCCTGGAGATGTGATTTAATCAAGAGTGTTGTTAAACTGGACTAGGTGACAACATGTCTCCACCCATTTGGGCGGGTCTTGATAAGTTTCTGAAGTCCTATAAAAGAGGAAACATTTTGGAGAAAATGAGAGATTCAGAAAGAGCAGAGAATGCTGCAGCACCACGAAGCAGAGAGTCCATGAGCCAGTGACCTTTGGAGATAAAGAAAGAAAATGCCTCCTGGGGAGCTTAATGAAACTGGAAGCCACTAGAGAAAGCTAGTACATGATGACGTGTTCATCATGTGCCCTTTCAGCTGAGAGAGAAGCCCTTGAGTTTGCCTTGTGACTTCTCACTTGAGAGAGAAACCCTGAACTTCATTAGCCTTCTTGAACCAGGGCATCTTTCCCTGGATGCCTTAGATTGGACATTTCTATAGACTTGCTTTAATTGGGACATTTTCTCGGCCTTAGAACTGTAAACTAGCAACTTATTAAATTCCTTTTTTTAAAAGCCATTCTGTTTCTGGTATTTTGCATTCCAGCAGCTAACAAACTAGAACAGTTGCCTTCCATAGCGAACCTTAATAAGTTTGCTTAGCAAATTTTTCTACTGGTTTTATCTTTCTGGTTGACTACTTTTAGATTGGTGCAATCTTTCTTTCATTTTCATTTTTCTTTAGGTTTGATTTTGGCCATTACTCCATAGGTAGGAAAGACAAAATGGAAATAGATGGAGGTAGTCATGATCTGAGAAGGGGAATAGAAGAAGAGAAAAGATGGACCGGGAGATTGGCTGTGGAAGCAGTGAAATGGCATGCTAACAATTCTGCTGCACTCCCACTGCAACTCAATGATTCCATTGTTTAGTAGGTGTTATATTTTTAAAATCGTTAAAAGAGGTGAAATTACTTTTGTACTTTACATTCATGTCCATTTCTTTCCACTAGACAGTAACCTCAATGAAGGCAGGGACTCTTTTATTGACTGCAGCATCCCCAGGGTCCCACATTGTGCCTGACACATAGTACATGCTCAATACTTCTAGTTGAATAAATGAATAAATATTCCCCCTAGTGCTATTACTTCTAATTCTTTTCCTCCCTGGTTTATTTCCTTAATTTCACAATAATTTCTTCAGCAGTTGTTCCTAGTCCCTTCTGCATCATATTTCCCCCTTTCTACTAAATGCTATGCTTATCATCATGCAAATATGTTATGCTTTCTCCGTTATTTAGGAATCCTTCTCATAATTCCTCCTCCCTCTCCAGCTAACTCCTCAGTTTTTGGTCCATCTTAATTGCAGATTCCTAAAATACAAGCATTACTATATGTCTCTGATTTCCACTCCTTATACCCTTTTGTTCACTGCTGTTTCTCCAGGCTTGCTTCCACATCTACCAAACCACTGAAGGTGCTGTTAAAGGCCCACAATGATCTCCACATTGCTATATCCAAAGATCGATTGTGAATTCACAATTTATTTAATATAAGCATTTGACACGGTCTATTACTCCTTTCCTTCTTTATCTGAAAAATCTCTCCCAAATATTTTTCAGATTGAAGACTCCACACTCCTCTGATTTCCCTTCTGCCTCAGTAGCTTCTCCTATATATCTCCTTTCCTTGTTGTTCCTCAACTTTCTAACCTCTAATTGTTGGAGGGTATCAAGGCTCAGTACTCTGACATCTTCTGTTAACTCATCACACTTACCTTTCACATGAGTCATTGATTTGTGATTTTAAAATTATAGTAATCTGTAGTACAAGCACTCCTTAATTTGTATCTATAGGCTAGTATTTTTGCCTCTACTAGTCTCCTCTCTAAAATGTAAGGTTTAGAAAAGTGCAATATGGGTTGATTTTGTTGTCACTGCTATTTCTTCAGCATCTCAAAACTGGGCATGAATGCCTGGCATATAGTAGGTACCCAGTAAATATTTGTTGAATGAATGAATGAGATATATGAATTTACTAAGGAAAGCATAGATTTTCCAAAGAAAAGTGATATTATTGTTAAGATCTTATCACTTATAGAGGCCTGTGTCTTTAAGACATCAATACCCTTTTCAATACTACTTTTTTAGTCCTTTTTTGTTCTTCTAATAAGATTATAAACATTTATCAATTTTTCATATATATATACACACATGTATATTCATATGCATATATATATATATGTATTTCCATATGATTCATTTTGTGGTGTGGCAGTTTTCAATTCCAGATTGGAAGGAAGCTTCTTCTGACATTCTAGTTATAGATACTTAGACCAAATTCAAAACATATGATTAGTGGAACTATGTCATATGTACATTTAACTCGTACATGTTGTGCCAAATTAAAATTAAAAAGAAGACTTTGAATAGGGTGGATGATTTCACCCACCATTTCCCTCAATGAGCACATGAGACACACAGAGTGTGAATCAGGAGATGTGAATCTGCTCATTCTTCACACTGACCACTTCCTGTGTGCCTCTTAATGGTATGAACATCTTACTTCCTTGACCTTGAAGCCTGAGCTCCCAATAGATCATAGTGCCATTATAAAAACATACTTGCAGATAATCAAATGTTCTTTTTAATTCTAATATAGACCTCCACCCCCCAATTACCCAGGAGCATTTGGAGGCTCTGTTATTTGACTATCAAATAATTTTCTCATGGAAGGGTGATTTAATTGTAGGCCAAATGCAGCAATATGAAATATATCCCTATGACTTTATTAAATGTCTCCAATAAATATCACCTTTTCTCTCATAGATTCTTTAATGGTTAAGAGCATAGTCTCTGGAGTCATATTCCCTGGGTCCCATACTTGACTTTGGGGACCAACTTTTCTGAGCTTCAGTTCTGTGTTCACTAAAGAGAAGCTATTAAACAGTGCCTATGCCACAAAGGCAACTGCCCTCCTGGGGGTCTCCCTGCCCAATTTCAGGCACTTGTATTTTCACTATCAAAACTTTTCTTAGGAATATTAACATTGACAATAGCTAATGTTAAGCAATTATTATGTTGCATGCACTGTTCTACATGATTTACATGTGTTATGTCCCTGATTCTTCACAAAAACATCATGAAACATATAATATTACATTATGTATAAAATAGGGATAATGAAGAAATTAACCAATTTGGAAGCACAAGGTAGTAAGTGACTCAGATAAAAAAAATCTGACATCATTAAATAAACATTACTTGTGTGCCTCATAGGTCTTGACACTGTGGGGCAGTGGATATATAAAGGTACATAAGAAATGGCACTATCCCCAAGAAGAAGATCACAGTCTACTCCAGGAGATACACACAAAAAACAATGGTTAATATAAAATACTCTGTGAAAAATGCTATATAATAGAGACATATACAAGTAAGTGTTTTATAGAGGAGAAGAAGTCTTAGAGTTAGGTTTCCCAGAATTAATAGGTAGGCAAATGGATTGAGGCCAAACATTATAATCTGTGGAAATATCATGGACAAAGGCTCCAAAGCAAAAAAGTATGCAACAGGTTCTTAGAAAGCAAGATATTTATTATGCTATTAAGATTTTATGATATTACTAAGATATTTATAAAACCCAAGGGTATGTTGAAGAAAAACAAGGGTGGAAAAGAAAGCTTATTAGAAAAATGAATTAAAATGTTTTTCTATGAAATTTGGACTTGATCTTTTTGTTATAAAAAGCCATGATCTTATTTTGTCCTCACATGTCCCTTGTCAGAAACTGTGACCCAGGTAATTCTGAACTTCAGCACACGTACTAGAAGTAGGACTTAAGCTCACAGTTCCCAATCCAAATTCAGTGTCCTTTTGACTCCATCGTGCTGCTTTTCACAGCAGATGCTAAGATTCTTACCTTCTCTCTGCAGGTAAGGCCAGTCTCATTATTCAGTCACTACTGCTCTGCAGCCATCTCCTTGCCTTCGCATCTGATGAGTTAGTCCAAACCTTGACAATGACTCTGGGCCTTTCCTTCATTTGTAATTTCAAGATGGTGGCAAATCTAAAGAGTTGTCAAAAGCTGACAGTTGGAATGTAGGAATTACTGGGCTGTGAAATTTCTGTGGAAAATTCAAAACACCCTGCACTTAACACAATGCCAGAGCTGATTAGTGCAGTTTATTGCTAAGCCCCAAGGGACACCTGCAGGCTTTTACCTTCAGTCTAGAACCCCTGGCCCCAGGGAAGGTGTAATGTCATGTTAGTTCCGCACTCTTTCTATTAGAGTTTACTCAAAGCTGCCGACACCAGATGTGTTACAAACGAACATTAATTCTCCTGTGGCATCTGGATTGCATGTACAATGAGGGGCAAGATTTATGCCCTGCTGAAGCATTTCCCGGTTTTTAGCATAGAAATGATTGAACTCCAGATGTTAACAAGATGCAGAAACCTTTTAGTATGATTAAAAACATGATTTCTTGTTTTGCTCATGACAAAAACCATTGGATTAACTTATTAGAAGTGGAGCTGCCGTCCTGTTTGGAAGCTTTGTCTACTTTGGCTATTGGTGCTTGTTGTCAAAGATTTTATAAAGAAAGAATGACTCACTAACTCCTAAAAACTTCAAAGTCTCTCTCAAAATTAGAAGTTACAAAGGTACAAATTCTCTGTGAATTGTGGATAAGATTTAGTTGAGAATGAAAGTCAACACAAGTGTTTGTATGGATTAATCAAATTAAGATCTGCTCCCTTTCAATAATTTCATTATTATCAGGAAGCATGGAACCAGAACTTAGAGCTAAAATTGTCCTGAGAGCTAGAATTGTCCTAAAAACATATTCTGACCCGACTCTGCCTTTCTCCATGCTTACCTGCTTTTTGGAGAGGAAAAGAATAGTCTCCTTACAGAGTTGAGACAATTGAGAGCCAAAAAGATTCAATGTTTTGATATAGGTCTCAACCAGTAAATAGTGAATTAGCTGAAATTGTATCTGATATTTTCAAAGTAAAGTATTTCCTCAATGATAAGATGCACTTTCCCCATAATTTACTTTTTCCATAATAGGAACACATCTTATATTTGATGCAAACATTTAAGGTGTTGTTTATCTATTTTTGTCCCCAAGGTTGGTATTAAATTAATGGTGCATATGACAGTCAGCTGTACCTTAAGTCAGAAAATGTGGTAACTCTATTGATTTCATTGGGCAGCAACTTTGAACTAATAAGCAATCATGTGGAATTTTTTTTATTACCACTATCTGGCAATCTGTAAAGAGTGTTATTATATTAATGAGAAAATGCGTTCCTGTGAATGTTCTTGTTATGTTTTCAGCCTTGCCAAATGAGGATGAGTGGGAAAAATACATTGATTTTAATAAAAACTTTAAAAATAGACAATATTATCTTGTTGAATAGTTTCCATTAATTGTAAGTTCAATTCTATTATCTCCAGTATGACTTTGAAGAATTTGAGCCTCAATATCTGAACTGTTTTTTTAAATATATTAAATCCCCATTTACAGACAGTGCCGTTGGTTATTTATTCTGTTCTAGTGCCTGACAATTTAGAATCTTTTATCTTCTTATGTCTCCTACAGTGATTTTGAAGAATATAATACATGTAACTATAGTATATGTGAGTAAAAAAATTGTGTATTCATAATCATGAGTGTCATCTTTTACATTCTTTTATGGTTAAGAACCCTGAAGAACCAAGAAGTATATTTTACTAAATTTATTTATACAGTGATTTTTCTTGCCAAACTAACTGCAGCACTCAACACATTTCACATTTTCCCCAAAGAGTCCAATCACACATTATAGATTTAACTAAAGGTTTTTGCGGGGGGATGAGAGGCAGTAGTTGAGTTCCATCATAAACTGATAGTAAACAATTTAAGTACGACTCAGCTGACAACTTAAAAATCTCCATTAGACATTGTGAGTTTTCCCCAGGAGTTGTTTTGTTTTTATTTCTTTTTCTCAAGTATGATACCCAGCCTTGCATTATTTTTCTTTATGCCAGCACCTTAGAGTCCGTCATTATACATTCATTCAAACTCACATTCAACAACTATTGAAGGCCTCCTAGGGTACAATTACTGAGGGTAATAGGGATATGATGATGAACAAAACAAAATCCCTGTTCTCATGGAGGTTACACTCCCCAGGAGAGGGGAATGATGGAGGGATGAGATAGGGGTGGGATGGCAGATATCAGGTGTTGATAAGTGCCATGTCAAAAAATATATATCAGGGTAAAGAGTGGTTGATGGGTGTGTGTGTGTTTGCGTGCATGTGTATGTGTGGTAGCATACATTTAATTATAGAGGATGCTACAGAAGACCTCTTTGATAAGGACATATTTGAGAGAACAGAAGCTATGGAGCATTTAACCCCACTCCAGCTCCTATTACCCAATGTCCATAGATGGACACTTATAGGATTCAACAAAGCAAAGGGTCCACCAGTAACAGAATCTACCTTCCACAGCAGTTTGTAATATCTTTTACCCAAACTCCTAAGGATCTAATTAATCAATATGTATCTTCCAAACAAATCTGGATTTCCGTGAATGGTAATTCTCTCACCAGCTACTAAAAAGGAGCAAACAAATCACTGTCTTGAGAGTCATAAGCCAGGGTTGTCAATGTGCCTAAGCTTTTAAATAGATTATTTATAAGTCAAATTTCAGAAAATGGGGCCACATGTAAATATTTTCCTCCTTTACCCTATAACCTAAACCAATATTTCTTTTCTAGAAATCTTTCCCCAAAATTTACAAGTGTGGACAAAGCTTTATGTGCAAATATGATCATCGGAATATTACTAATAAAAATTACAGATCTAAATTCTAAAGTACAAGACATTTTTTATTAAAATAATAAAGCAGGAATCATTAAGCTAATAAATATCTATGAATAATTATTGATGATGTGGTAAATTGCTTATAAGTGCTAAGGGTAAGGAGAGTATACCAAAAATTTTGGAAAAATTAGAAGAAAGTATAACAAATATAGTGGTAGGATTTAAATACTTTTAAAAATTTTAAGGCAACATTATTGAAATATAAATTACATGAAATATTATACACATATTTAAATGAACAGTTAATATGTATTGGCAAATATACAATATTTGCCTATTCTAGATTTTCATATAGTGTAATCATTCAGTATGTACATTTTTGTTTCTAGTTTCTACTTAGTTATGGGTTACTATTCCCCTATTTCAGATTTTTCCTTCTAGCTGATCCAAAACACTGGAGGCTAGAAGAAATGTCAATGTAGTAATTCAGCAGTCATACTCACTTATGAAATCCTATTTTCTCTGTTACAATGCCTCCTTCTCCTTTGATCCTTCTCCCAATCTACAGGGATCTTTAGGTAATTCCTGTTATGACTTTTTCATATTTAGAAGGGGTGTCCACACTACAGGATTGATGCATGTAATTAGTTGATAATCTTGGAGAGGCCAGTGTCTCTGGGTTTCAGGACTTATCTCACTCAGGAACCCTCTGGAAATTTTGAGTTCCAGGAAAGCAACTTAAACTCTATGAAAACTTTATGCACTAAGTTTGAGTCCTAGGTGTTCTTAAGAATTAATGGGAGTGATGTAGATTAGGGTTTAGCAAACCATGGTCATTAACACTATCTAAATGAAGCTTTCATTAAGAGTAGTCTCCTGAATAGCCTCTTGACTCTATTTGATCTCTCTTAGCTGCTGATGCCTTATTTTATTACACTTCATTTCCCCTTTTTGGTAAAGAAGGCATTATTGATCCCATATGCCAGGACTAGATTCATGCCCAGTAGCCATGTTCTACACTGTCAATGAGACTTTCTCCCCTGCGTATCATGTCCCACATAGGGGAGAAGGGAAATGATTTTCTTTGCAAAGTTGGGCTTAGAGAGAGAGAAAGAGGCTATATCTGAGCAACAAAAGAGGTTTCCTGGTAGTTTTAATTTCTCCACTACAGAAATAAGTTTCATAAGGGCATGTCTCAAAATCAAGGGCTTGTCCTATTTTCTTGTGAGTCCTTCATAGTTGAGAGGGTACCAGGATTTCCCAAATTGGGAATTTTAATAGTTCAAATTTTTTTTTCCTTTGGCTGCTCAAGGAACTCCACCAATACTTCGTAATTTATCATCCCATCATAGTCTGAGATGTATCCTAGTATTACATTAAGCTATACAGGATTAAAAGGCCTCATTCCTGTTCTGAGCACCAAGAGTTTGGGTTGTTTATTTGAGCAATTCAGACAAGTTGATTTAGATTGCATATTATAGAATGTTTAGATTCTAGATGTAATAAACATCTCTGCCTTTGGTCTCATACAGTAGGTGAAGGTCTACAGTACATTCGCTATTATCTTTTACCCTGTATTCTAGTTTACCTTAGTTCCAGCCAGATTGACTTTCTTTTCATCTTTAATTGAGACCTGATCTCTTTTTCAGTTACATTAACTGTTATTGTATATAGCTATGCTATCTTTCAGGGTCTTAGCACTCCATTTCTAGGTCTTAGTGTCACAGAGTTACTCGAAGTTCCAGGGAAATACAAATTGATACACATATAGCTGTGTCTCAGAATCTTGAAAAACACAACTTCAGACTAAGTGTGGCTGCTATAAAGGCTTATAATCTAGGCTCCCATTTTCTTATAAGTACTTTCTGAAAGATACCTTAGCATTTTTGTTGTTTTGCTTCTGGCTTATTTTGCACAACACATTGTCTCCAAGTTTTATTCAGTTTTTCTTTGTGCTCTCGATGTCTTTCCTTTTTTGTAGCCATCATATAAATATATTATAGTTTGCCATTCTGCTTCTCTGTTATTGTACCCTTCAGTTCTCTCCATCTATTGGGAATCAAGGATAATGTCCAAAATAAACTATGTCTTATCGTATACTCTATGGTTGTACAACCAGCAGCACTTTCAATTTTAGGCAATTTTCATTGGTCTATAGCAACAAAGAACCAACCAATTTATTTGCCCCTGGTAGGGCTGTGGTACTGTTTATATCTTTCTGTTAACTATTGGCCATAGCATGCATTTTCATTTTTCTCCATATACCCCTCTGCTATTGACCTTGTCCAATATAAAACCTTCAAAATAGTTCATGCAAGAACTTATTTATAATTGTAGATTTAATCAGTGGATAAATGGCACTATATATCCCCTTTCAATCATATTCACCTCAATATGGCAGTTACTTATAATACCATTAGTTAGGTACCATCACTTCTATCTGCTCCCCTGCATTCAAGTTCAACCTTATTGGGTAGCCTTTCCCCCATCCCTAGTTTCTGTGTATCTCTAGGTCTAATATATTCTACAGTTTAACCACTGAGATTACCTTTACCAGAGTCATTTTAGCAAAATCATACAGTATCTGTCCTTTTGTATCTGATTTATTTCACTCAGCATTATGTCCCCAGGGTTCATCCACATTGTCATTTGCTTTGGGACCTCATTTTTCTTTCTGCTGCATAATATTTCATTGTATGTATATACCACATTTTGTTTATCCACTCATCTGTTGGTGGACACTTGGATTGTTTCCATCTTTTGGCAATTGTGAATAGAGCCACTGTGAACATTGGTATGCAAATGTCTCTTTGTGTCACTGCTTTCAAATCTTTTGGTATATACCGAGTATTGGTATTGCTGGGTCATAGGGCAACTCAATATATAGGTTTCTGAGGAAACACCAAAGTGTTTTCCACAGTGGTTGCACCATTACACATCCCTACCAACATTGAATAAAATTTCCAATTTCTCCATATTTTCTCCAACATTTGTAGTTTTCTGTTTGTTAAAAGCCGTTCTTATAGATATGAGGTGATATCTCATTGTAGACTTGATTTGTAATTTTTCTTCCAGAAGTTTTATGGTACTGGCTCTTGCATTTAGGTCTTTAATCCATTTTGAATTGATTTTTGTATAGGGTATAAAGTGGGAGTCCTCTTTCATTCTTTTGGTTGTTGATATCCAATTCTACCATGTTCATTTATTGAAAAGACTGTTCTTTCCCAGTGGATTTGGGGGCCTATTTGAAGATCGATTGTCCATAGATCTGGTGGTCTATTTCTACACTCTTGATTCAATTCCATAAAGATATTTCTATCTTTATGCCAATACCATGCTGTTTTGACCACTGTGGCTTTATAGGAAGCTTTAAATCAGGAAGTATTAGTCCTCCCACTTCACTCCTCTTTTTTTAGGAAATCTTTAGCTATTCAGGTCTCTTTCCCTTCCAAATAAATTTGATAACTAGCTTTTCCAAGTCTTCAAGGTAGGTTGTTGGGATTTTGATTGGTATTGAAATGAATCTGTAGAACAATTTGGGTAGAATTGACATCTTAACGACATTAAACCTTCATATCCATGTGCATGGAATGTCTTTCCATCTATTTAGGTCATTTTAAAATTTCTTTTAACAATGTTTTGTAGTTTTCTGTGTTTCTATGTACAAGTCCTTGACATCCCTGGTTGAGCTTATCCCTAGATACCTAAAATTTTTAGGTATCTAGGAATCAAAGAAATCTTTGATTCTTTTGGTTGTTATTTTGAGTGGAATTTTTTCCTTTATTGTCTCCACAGATAGGTTATTACTTGTATATTGGAACATTACTAACTTTTGTACATTAATCTTGTATCCTGCCATTTTGCTGAATTTGCTTATTAACCCAAGAAGCTTTGTCATAGATTTCTCAGAGTTTTCTAAGTTTAGGATCATGTCATCTGTAAATAATGAAAATTTTACTTCTTTCTTTCCAATTTGAATAACTTTTATTTCTTTCTCTGATCTAATCACTCCAGTTAGGACTTCTAGTTCAATGTTGAATATAGTGATGATAGTGGGCATCCTTGTCTGATTCCCAATCTTAGTGGGAATGTTTTCACTCTCTCACCATTGAATATAATACTGGCTATGGCTTTTTCATAGATGCCCTTTATGATATTGAGGACATTTCCTTCAATGCTTACCTTTTGAATTGCTTTTTCAGGAAAGAATTCTGAATTTTGACAAATGCTTTTTTTGCATCAATTGATATGATCATGTAATTTTTCCCTTTCGATTTGTTAATGTGCTGTATTACATTGATTGAGTTTCTTGTGTTGAACCACCCTTGCATTCCTGGTATAAACTCTGCTTGGTCATGATGCACAATTGTTTTAATGTGTTGTTGGATTTGATTTGCTAGTATTTTTTTTGAGAATTTTTGCATCTATGTTTATTATGGAGAGTGGTCTGTAGTTTTCCCTTCTTGTCATGTGTTTATCCAGTTTCCATATTAGAGTTATGTTAGCTTCATAAGATGAGTTAAGTAGATTTCCTTTTCCTTCAATTTTTGGAAGAGTTTGAGCAGGATTGATATTAGTTCTTTTTGGAATGTTTGATAAAATTCCCCTCTGAAGCCTTGGTTTTCTTTGTGGGAAGATTTTTTGATGATTGCTTGACTCTCTTTACTTGTAATTGGTTTGTTGAGATCTTCTTTTTCTTCTCATGTCAGTATAGTTTGTCTATATTTTCTTAGGAATTTGTCCATTTCATCTAAGTTGGCTAGTTAGTTGGCATATAGTTGTTCATAGTATTCTTGGGTCTTCAGGATACATGGTAACGATCCTCTTCTTATTTCTGATTTTGTTTATTTGTGTCCTCTCTCTGTTTTTCTTTGTCAGTCTAGTTAGGGGACCATCAATTTTATTGGTTTTCTCAAATAACCAACTTTTGGTTTCATTGATTTTTTTTTTTCCATGGGCAGGCACCAGGAATCAAACTCAGGTCTCTGGCAAGGCAGGTGAGGACTGCCTGCTGAGCTACTGTGCCCGCCCTTTGATTCTTTCTATTGTTTTTTTGTTCTCCAGTTCATTTATTTCTGCTTTAATCTTTGTTGTTTCTCTTCTTTTATTTGCTTTGGGGTTAGTTTGCTGTTCTTTCTCTAATTTCTCCTGGTGAGCGGTTAAGTTCTCGATCTTTGCTTGTTCTTGTTTTTGTTTGTTTGTTTTTGTTTTGTATGCTGTATGCAGGGGTCACATTTCATTATTTTTCCATGTAAATATCCCTTTATTGCAGCACCATTTGTTAAATTTTTGTTTGGTTGGTTTTTTGTTTGTTTGTTTGCTTGTTTGTTTGGGAAGTGCATGGGCCGGGAATCAAACCCAGGTCTCCCAAATGGCAGGTGAGAATTCTACCACTGAACTACCCTTACACCCCCTTGTTCTTGTTTTTAAATATAGGCATTTAAGGCAATAAATTTCCCTGTCAGCACTGCCTTTGCCACATCCCATAAGTTTTGATATATTATATTCTTATTATCATTCATCTCCATATATTTACTGATTTTTCTAGTAATTTGTTCGTTGGCCCATTCATGGTTTAGGAATATGCTGTTTAATCTCCGTATATTTGTGAAAGCTCTGTTTTGTTTTTTGTTTTTTTGGTGGTTATTGGTTTCCAGCTTCATTCCATTGTGGTCAGAGAAAATGTTTTGGATCATTTCAATCTTATTAAATTTATAAAAACTTATTTTATGTCCCAGCATATGAGCTATCCGGGAGAACCTTCCATGGTCCATGAGCAGAATGTATATCCTTGCGTTTTGGGGTATAATGATCTATAAATTTTTCTTAGGTCTAACTAGTTTAACACATCATTTAGGTTCTCTATTACCTTGTTTGTCCTCTGTCTGATTGTTCTACCTACGGTGGAGAATGCTGTATTAAAGTTTCCCACTATTATTGTTGAAATGTCTATAGCTCCCTTCAGTTTTGCCAATGTTTGTCTCATGTGCTTTGGAACTCTTTGATTGGTAGCATAAGCACTTTTGATTGTTATGTCTACCTGGTGAATTGTCCCTTTTATTGGCATGTAGTGTCCTTTGTCTCTTATGACATCTTTACATTTAAGTCTATTTTATCTGATATTAGTACAGCTACTCCTGATTTCTTTTGTTTACAGCTTGCATGGAACATCTTTTTCCATCCTTTCATTTTCAATCTATTTGTGTCATTAAATCTAAGATATGTCTTTTGTAAACAGTATATAGATGAATCATATTTTTGAATCTTTTCTGCCAAAGTGTATCCTTTAATTGGTGAGTTTAGTACATTGACATTCAACGTTATTACTGTAAAAGCAGTTCTTGAATCTACCATTTTATCTTTTAGTTTTTATTTGTGAGATCTGTACATTCTTTTCCCTCTTTCTCTTTTAATCCTTTAAATTACCATTTGTGGTACTTAATTCTGTGCCCTTCTTCAGACCTCCCTCTCCCATGCTTTTTTTCAGCTGACAGGACTCCCTTTATATTTCTTGTATGGCAGGTCTCTTGTTAACTGTTTCTCTCAGTCTTTGCTTGTCTTTGAAGATTTTGATCTCTTTCTCAAGAGATTAGAAGGGCAGCTTGGCTGAGTAAAAAATTCTTAGCTGGGAGCCTTTTTCTTTCAGGATCTTAAATAGATCATACCATGCCTTCCTGCTCCCCATATGCCTATTGAGTAACCCAAACTCAGTCTTAGATTTTTTCGCTTGTGTGTAGTAGATCACTTTACTAATGCTATTCTCAGGGCTTTCTGCTTCTCTTCAACATTCAACAGTTTGGTTAGTATGCGTCTTGGAGTAGGCCTATTTGAATTTATTCTGTTTGGTTTGTTCAGCCTCTTGGAGTTGCATAGCTATGTCTTTTATAAGGTTGGGAAGTTTTCCCCTATTATATCTTCAACTAACCTTCCCAGCCCTTTACTCTTCTCCTTCTGGGACACCAGTGATTCTTATATTTGTGCATCTTTTCTTTTCCATCATTTCCATAAGATTTAGTTCCATTTTTTCCATCTTTCTTGCCATTTCTTCTCTTGTACACTCTAGTTTACTTGTGCTGTCTTCTAACTCACTTATTTTTCCTTCTGTTTCTTCAAACCTACTTCAAACTTACCATGTGAATATAGAGTATTTCTAATTTGGTCTACCGTATCTTTTATCTCTGTGAGATCTGCCATCTTTCTATTTAATCTTTTGAATTCTTCTTTATCTTGAGTGTCTTCCTGATATCCTTTATTTCTTTATAAATATTCTTGAGTAGTTGTTCCATATTTTGTGTCCTCTCTAGTGTTTTCATTTGGTAATTTGGTTGGGCCATTCCTGCTTTGATCTTCACATGCTTTGCCATTTTCTGTTGTGTTTGGAGCATTTGATTATCTTTATAAGGTTATTTTGGAAGTTGGTTTCCTTCCCTCATCTAGTTTTGTATTTACTTGGTTTTGCATTGAAAATTCCCTTTTTTTCAGTACTTCCCCACCAAACCAAGCCTTGATCTCACCTAGGAGGTACAGTTCTACTTGGCTGTCTACTAAAAGCTAGACAAGTGTGCAAGGTTAGTGGCAGAATGCCTACCCACTGCATGAGAGTCCCAGGCTCAATTCCTGGCCCATGCACCCAAAAATTGAAATAATAATAATAAAAATAAATGAAGATAATTAAAAAATAAACACACCTCAACAACAATAGACCCCCAAATCAGAGGGAAACACTCCAAGCTATATTGGGAATGAGCACAGACAGGTGACAACAGAAGAAGGAGAAAATAAAAAGCAAATAAGAATAAAACATACAAAATTTAAAAAATCAATAAATGCATTAAAATATACACAAATAAAAAAGAATAAGTGAGCTAATAATAAAAATATATAGAAAATATATTAAAACAAAATCTAGGCAAATAGGGATTTTGCCAAACTGCATTTACTGCTTCTTCCCTGAAGGTGGTGCAGTTTAGGCATCTCCTTTCTTCAGAACTGTCCCCTCCCAGACTGCAGTGACAGGCTGGGAAGATGGTGTGCACTGCATGGCGTCCACTCTTGCTGTGCAGTGGCGGATTGGCTGGTCCCAGAGCGCCATATGGGAAAGCCAACAGTACTACCCAGGGGAGCAGGGGAAGCAGCTGATCTGCATTGCCTTGTGTCCTGCTGATCTGCCAGCTACCATGCCTGAATGGGTGCCTATTTGCAGTGCCCTGGCAGGCAACTGCTGCCAGTGCCCAGGTGCACAGGTCTTCTCATTTAATGGCTGGGCCCATCCCCAGCTTCCTTTGGGCACTGATGGCTGTGAGTCTGCTTGGGAAGCCTCTCCAGCCAGCAGCTGGGGCAGGCTGGAGCATTGGTTCAGTCAGTTCACTCAGATTTGCACCTCTTCTCACACTGAAATCTGCTTCATGATGGGATGCATGGCCAATCACACCCAACTTGCTCTCCCTGTCCCAACTCCCCTGCTGCTCTCCTCTCCAAAAAAGCCTTCGATCATTCATGCCCTGGGACCACAGGCCCTGTCATTTTCTCCCATCCCCTATCTTGTCTCACAGAATAGGGGTGAATCCAATCCACCCCACTTCACCCTCAAACCACCCCACTATGCCTACATTCTGAGTTAATTTTTATATATGGTGTGTGGTAAGATCTGAGGTTCATTTTCTCTCCTGTGGATATTCATCTTTTTCTAGCACAATCTGTTGGAAAGGCTAAAATTTCCCCCATTGAATTACTGTAGCAGTTTTGTGAAAAAGCAGTCAAGCATTTAAGGGGCAGGGGCATCTTTTTATGGACTCCATTCTGTACTGTTGATGTATAAATCTATTTGTATGCAATATCAAACTGTCTTGATTATTGGAACTTTGAAATAAGTTTTGAAATCAAGAGTTTAAATCCTCAAAAAATTGTTTTCCAAAATTGTTTTGGTTCTTTTAGGTTCTTTGCATCTCCATATAAATTTTAGAAACACTGCCAATTTCTTAAAATAAATGAATAAAATCTTCTGAAATTTTTACTGGAATCACACTGAATTCAGAGACTAATTTGAGAATTGATATCTTGTTAATATTGCATCTTCTATTCTATAGACATACTATGTATTTTATTCAAATTTCCTTAATTTCTTGCAAAAGTGTTTTGTTTCTAAATTTTGCTGCAATTAATTTTTATATATTGACCTTATATCCTATGGCCTTGCTAAATTCACTTATGTGCTCTAGAAGTTTTTTCTTTTTGATAGATACAGGATTTTCCATGTACATGATTATGTTTTCTGTTAACAAATAGAGTTTTGCTTTATTTCTTTTTCTTGTCATCTTGCATTGACTAGGCCTTCCAGTAAAGTATTGAGTAGAAGTGATAAGAGTTGATGTCTTGCCTGCTTCCCAATCTTAAGAGAAAAGCAATTATCTTTTCCTCTTATGAATGAACTCAGGTAGATTTTTCTTAGACATCCTTCAGCAAGCTGAGAACATTGCTTACTATTTTTAATTTTTTTGAACCATTAATGAATGTTGAATTTCATCAAATTTTTTCTGCATCCATAAAAATCATGTTTTTTGCACTTTTATTCTGCTAATATGGTTCATTACATTGATTGATTTTTCAAATGTTAAACCAGACTTAAATTCCTAGGATAACCCCCCAGTAAGGTGGGATATCTTTTTATATGCTACTAGATTTGATTTACTAATGTTTTATTAAGAATTTTCATCTATGTTTATGAGGAGTATTGGTATGTAGTTTTCTTTTGCAGTGTTTTTGTCTGTTTTTCATATCACTGTAAAGTTGGCTTCATTGAATTTGCTGGGAATATTTTTCTCCTATATTTTGTGAAATAACTTATCCAAGATTGGTATTACTTCTCTTAACTTTAAATACATGTTCCCATGTATTTAATGTGTCTTTTTATGGCTGCTTTTAATATTTTCTCTTTATTATTGATTTTCAGTAATTGATAATAATGTACCTTGCTGTGGTTTTCTTTGTTTATTTTGCTTCTTGGATATGTGGGTTATAGTTTTCATCAATTTTTAAAAATTTTTTTGCCTTTATTTCTTCAAATATATATATTTTGCTTGAACTTTTCCTGTAATTCCCAATTACACAAATGTCTAACCATATGTTATGAGCCACAGGTCACTGAGCCTTTTGGCTTTTTTCTTAATCCTTTTATCTCTCTGTGTATGGTTTGCATAATTTGTTTTGCTATGTCTCCAATTCACTGATCTTTTCTACTGCAATGTTTGAGTTTTTGTTATTCTAAAAGTCTCTAGAACTTTATCTCAATTTAGTTTTTTATAGTTTCTATTTCTTTTGTTATTTATGTTTAAGGTTTACTTTAAATTCATGACTATATTTATAATAGTGTTTTAGTGTCCTTGTCTGCTAATTCCACCATCATTATCATTTCTGCATTTGTTTTTGTTGATTGATATTCTCCTCTTGGTTATGGGTCATATCTCCTCACTTTGTTGCATATCTATTATTTTTTTATTGGTTGCTGAATATTGTGAATATTACAATGATGAATCTGAGCACTTTTTCTTCATTTAAAGAGTTTTGAATTTAGTCTTGAGTGCCTATTATATTACTTGGAGTTCAATTTAATCTTTTCAAGGTTTATTTTTAAGCTTTCTTAGTGGAGGTCTCAAGTTGCCTGTCGTCTAGAGCTAGTTTAGAAGTACAACAAAGGCATAATCGTTTTTAAGACTCTACTACATACCATTGGTGTTCAAAGAAGTTCCCTACTCTGGATGATTGAAATTTGAATATATTTTAAGTCTATTTGAACTCTAGACATTGTTCAGCTCACAGCAAAGTTATTCTTTGCTCAACTTCATGACATGTTATCTTTTATCTCCTGAGTATGCTGTGTAGTATTCAGTGAAAGACTTGTGCAAATTTCTGGAGTTCTTTTTCTGAATAGATTACTCTTCTCCAGGAATCTGCCCTACAAATTCTAGCTGCATTACCTCTAAACTCTTCAAACTTTAATGCCCCTCAATTTAGCAAGACCACTATGTGTTCTTGGTTTTCTCCTCTCTGTGCTGTGGTATCAAAAATGCTTTCAAGAAGAAGGTGAAAGGACTGTAGAGCTCACCTCGTTTTCTTCCTTTGTCTAAAGAGTACAGTCCTATGACTGATTTATGGCAGGAGGTAAAATCAGATACTGGTTAATCTGTCATGGTCAGAAGAGTAAGTTTGCTTTTTATATTATTAAAGATTTCTTTTTCTTGTAAATTTTCTATTACTACTGAAAAAATTGAATAGTATTATATTAGTTTCCTATTTCTGTTTTAACAAATTACTATAAGTTTATTTTCTAACAGCTCTGTAGGCCAGAAATCTCCTTAGGGTAACATCAAAGTGTTAGCAAGGCTTCATATCTGCTGAAGGCTCTTGAGGAGAGTCCATTTCCAGGTCTTTTTTTCAGCTTTTAGAGACTGCTTGCATTCCTTCACTCTTGGCCTCTTCCTCCATCTTCAAAGTCAGAAGGATAGTATTTTTTAGTTTTCTAGGTTACTTAGAGAAGTTACTATGAAATGGGTTGGCTTAACCAATGGGAATTTATTAGCCCACAGTCTGAGGTTAAGAAAATGTCCAAATCAAGGTGATACTTTCTTTCTGAAGACAAGCTGCCAGCAATCCTTGGCTCTTCTGCCATATGGCAAGACTCATGGTGACATCTGTTGATCTCTCCTTTTTCTTCCAGGTTTTATTGATTCCAAATTCTTGCTCCCATGACTTTTCCTCTCCCTCCCTCTCTCTGTATTCATTCTGTTTATAAAGGATTCCAGTAAGATGATTAAGACCCATAAAGAATGAGGTGTGTCACACCTAACTGAAGTAGCCTCATCACAGGATTCTAGTTACAATGGGTTTATACCCACAAGAGTGGATTAAATTTAAGAACATGTTTTTCTTAAGTACATACAGCTTCAAACCACCACATATCTTCAAATCTTTCTCCAACTTTCCTGCCTCCCTCTTTCACTTATAAGAAGTGTGATTACATTGGGTCCATCTGAAACAATCCAGAATAATCTTATCATCACAAGATCCTTCCCTTAATCAACTCTGCAAAATCCCTTTTGCCATATGAGACAGCACATTCACAGGTTTGGATGATTAGAAAGTGGACACCTTTAGGAGGCCTTTATTCTGCCACCACAGCTATTAAGGTATTTGTCATGAGTTATTAGGAATATAAATCCTCTCTTAGAATGTACTATAGTAAAAGATAATCTAGTGACAAATGTCACATACTTTTTGAAAAACAATAGGGCAGCTGAGATTTGGTAACTTCTAAGCAAATTTATCTGTTCTAATTTCATCATTTTCCTAAGGCTATGTGGTGAGGTTGATAGGCCTTCTTATGTAAAAATGGATAATACTTGTTCTAAAAGGCAGCTAGTATATTTACATACAATTGCTAGTTGCTAAATATAGTGCTATTTTCTTTGATTCCTGTCTCTGCTTTTCTCTACCCTAACCCTGATTCCTTGTGACAACCCTAAGTATACCTGCCAGTACTAATTTTTACAGCTATTACTATAATCACTATACAGAAAATTGTATTCTTGAAAGTGACTAAAATGTTCTCCTTTTGATATTATTGTCTATAAATGGTGTTTTACTTTTTCAAACCAGGCTTAAAACCACATTCACTCTTGCCTGCTTTCAATCCTGACCTTACTTTCTCACCTAATCAGCTGACCTTTATAGTACCCATACCTACTAGTTAATAAATATATATTTTTGGGTAAAGGAGAATGATGTGTAGGGCTACATTTATCTAGGTTTTGTTTTGCTTTGCTTTAGTGAGGGGAGGGTGGTTGATATGAAATAATCAGAATTTCCTAATGAAGCTCCCCAAATTCAACAATACCTAGAATGTGTATATTATTTTTAGTTTTAAAAACACTTATCAAGTCTTCATGGCCATTCTGCAAGGTTAGGCTAGATAACTCTATTTGAGCACCCAAATGATTTTCACAAAGCTGTTAATGCTGGACAATACCAGGTCTCTGTATTGCTAGTTTTTTCACTGGCTTCTTAAAATTTCATACACCATTTCTCCTTTTATTTGAAAGCTTTTAGGTCTCTATGCAACTGCTTTAATAACAATACAGATCAGCACATTAATAATTTTTTCTCTAAAACAGACTTTACTCTGTTCTCTGGTGGTAGAATAATTTTCCTGTAGTTCATGAATCACACCTACTTGTTTTCAAAGCAGAACCTAAAGTACTTCTTACTTCCTTTGTTATATCATCTTATATTCCTATTGCTCTGTTTCAGTTTATTATTTTGTATGAAATAAGCAATGCGCAGTGTACCTGGGTTGTTTTAAAATTGGCTCAAGTAGCTCTAGGGTTGACTGACTGTTAACACCTGTGGTAACCCTAGTTCATTTGGCTGAACCCAGGACTGGGATTTGGGGAATAGTGATAATTATGGCTCATTTTGTGATCCTAGGACAAGTATTTCATTTTTCTTTGCTTAGTTGCTCCATTAGCAAAAGTTAATACCTATTGTGTGTAGTCAGAAGATTAGTTGCCTAGGATAGAAAAAGTTAAATGCAATTTGTGTTCATCAGACTATATATAAAAGCTAACTATAGTCATTCCAGTTACCACAGGGGAATGAAGCTTTGAGATCTTTCTCCCAAGGGCCCCAGCAATAAATACATTTCCCAGCTACATTTTCCACACCAAGCCATGAAACATATTTTTAAATGATAAATTTGAGATATTTTAGTTTCTCAATAAAGACGATGATGATGATAGTTACTATTTGCTGAGCGTATAGAGTGTGCCAGACTCTGGGATAAGCTCTGTACCTACATTATCAAATTCAGTCTTCACAAAAATCCTGTGAGGTGTGTATTCTTATCTCCCTTTGCAAGAGTAAGCAAAACTTAAGGCTAAGTGCAGGTAAATGGAGTGTTTGAAGTCACAGAATTAGTAAAGCATAGAACCAACCCTCATCTCTCTGACACCAAACCTGGGCTTATAGCCAGCATACTGTACCCTTTCCACTGACTGAGGCACTGGCACACAGCAGGGAGCTGTCAAGTAGGACTTGTTCTTGTTCTTTATGATGTGTTGACTCATTATATACTCAATTTGGCTTGTTCTGATAATGATATTTAAAGAAAAAATAAGAAAAAAAACTGCAAGTGTCAGCTTACTTAGAATTTGGTTTAAGTATATGATCCTATGTGCTTCTTTTTCTTACTTTCTTTCTTCCTTCCTTTCTTTCCTTCCTTTCTGTTGGTCTGTCAGGCTGTCTTTGTCATCTTTCTCTTCTCTTCTTTCCCTTTCTCTCTTTTATACATTTAATAGCTTTAGATTTCAACTGTAATGCAGGAAGAATTTATTAAGCTATTATTTATCTCCCACACCTATTCACCAAGTCTTTATTTACTGCATTGTAGAAATACTTTGAAAATGTTTGGACACATTATTGGCTTTTATTTATTTATTTATTTTTGCTTAGGCAGGCAGTGGGAACTACTGGCTTTTTAACATATCATCTAATTTAAGATAATAATAGTTAGGTCTGCCATTTATTGAGCAGTTTGTTACTAATATAAGAACTTAGCAATTGGCCCCAAGTTCATTAATATTAATGTAGAGTATCAGGCTTTTTAGCAACATAGCAGTGTGGTGTAGCCAAGAGAGTTGGTACAGCTGCACACAGTATAGACCATCAACTGAAAGGCATACAGGTCCTTATCTATTCATCAGCCTCCAGCCTTGTGTTAAAGCTTTTGGCCCTTACTAGAACTGACCAACCCATTCATTTATACTACAAGTAAATATTGGGGCATAAAAGTAAGCAAAAAAGATTAGAATCCCTGATTTCATGGAGCTTACTCAAACATATATTCTAATCATGTGCTACAATCTTTATATATTCTTAGGGTTAGGGAAAGTTGTGTATCTGCAGGCATAGGAATCTGGGGTTAATTGGGATTCAAATTTCTCTTTAGTTTTTACATCTTTGGTCTTATTAGCCTAGATGTATTTGTCTTGGAATCACTTTGGTTCACCTGTATTTTTCTCTTGCCTCTTGTTTTCACCAATAATCCTAGCCCTCTTAATTTCTCCCCTGCCACTTTAATATTCATAAGGGCTCTATATGGCTACATTCTATAGATGAGGAAATTAAGGACAAAGAGTGAGGTAATTTTTTCAAGTTTACACAGCTAGTAAGTGATAGATCTAGGAGTCTAAGATCTGAATTCCAAAAGTGATATTTTGTATTGTCATCTACAATTTTATTTTTGCACTCTTAAAACATTTCTTCCATGTGATATACTATTAAGTATTTAATCACATACAATTACAACTTCTCTGAGTTGACTCTTGAAACAGTTCAAACTCAGTGGTCTGGAAACATGTGAATGATACAAACATATATCCTTCCTGGTTTTACTTTCAGTTTATGATAGTTCTGATCCATTGCAAACTACCATTTCTAATACAGTTCCATTTCAAGATGAAAACCAGCCATTTTCATTGGGACATCCTTTGGTCTTAGTTCAATTCTTCTTACTCTGCTCCATCACCTCCCCGCTTCTTCCCCCACCATTCAAATCACTCAGCAGAAAACTTGCTCTATAAATAATCTTGAACATTTTAAAATTACTATGTGTGATTATCACTTATAAAGTGTCTGAGGAATTTCCTTTTTGTATTTGTGAGATATTCAAACTCCCAGTTTCTTAGGTCCCATTATATAAATCTTCTTACCAGGAACAGATGGACAAAACCATTGCCTTTTCTGATAGCTGCTCTGAACTTATCCATTATTCTAAAACTACCTGAGTCGAGGATGGTGTGATTTGAATGTGGTCCTGGATAAAAAGAATGAGTTGCCTTCAGAGAAATGCATGAGGTCAACGTACATAGGAAGGCTGCATGGTTAGGAAGCATGGGACCAAAGCCCAATTACACAACTGCAAAAAAGAAGAGTGGCAAGCACGGTGGCACAATGGAAAGAGCACTAAACGATATTCAGGCCACTCGTTTACCTTGACAGTTAATTACTTTTTCTGAGCCTGAGTTTCCTACTTTGTGATATTAAGTACATTATGTTAGCCAGTAACTATATATCAAAATTTTCAAAGTGATTCTTAAAAGGGCAGATTCCCAGTTCCCAATCAGAAATTTTTATTTAGAAATTATGAGGTTGGACTAGGAATCTGTATGTTATAACCAGCTGAAAATATATTTTGTAGGAACCATGCAATGATTCTATTATCTGCACTTCTATGCACTTTTGGTGTGACTCCATTGGTCCCCCTTTAGGGGATGCAAATCCTCCCCCTTTAGGATTTGCATTGCAAAGAGGGGAGGGCTACTATCTTAGTTGTAAGCCCTTGCATTTTAGTTTCATACTGCAGTCAGCAGCATCCTTGGAGTCCAATTCAAAGCTGTGTAGAGCTAACCATGGAGCCAGAAGCCATTGGTAGAGGGGCTGGCCTAAAGGAAGTGAAGTGTTTCGACCAGAATGTACTGACGCACAATCAGGAAACCACAAGACTGGTGAGAGCCCTTCCAAGACTAAGCCTTATGATCAAAAGAGGTACAGGAAACAGCTCTGCCAAGAGTTCTTTCTGCTGCTGGCTGGAACCCTGAGCTAGAGCTTCTGAGGCTCTCTGAATCGACTCCCTGAGCACATGCTGTCATCCAAAGGGCCATAAATAGACCATTTTCTTGCCTTGCTCTGAGGTGGCTCCACTGTGGGTAGGAGTGAGTTGCTGTCTCTTTTGCTCTTTCCCACTCTTTTGGCAGAGATGGCAATCTGATTGTTGACCCTGATTTTTAAGAAGCTGTAGATCACAAGATACTTTCCCTTTGCCACCTGGCTATCATTTGGTGTTCAGTGCTTGAATACAAATGCCAGTTCTCCAAACTCTTACCAATAGCTGGATCACCTGAACAGCAAATCTATCAATAGCATGGACTTTAACAAGAAAGAGAACTGGTACTTCCTTCATGTCTCACATCTTAGTGGTTACTACTCCCAAACTAGTCTTCCTTTTGGTCCCCATAAAAATAGATTCAAACAGGAATTGCATTGAGATTTCTGTCATAGATCATGTCTGGAGGCAAGGTTAAAATAATTGTGTTCCCCTGGATACTCTCCTTTTCTTTGGCCAGAGTCACTGCCAGTGCAAGGCAATAAATCACACCATCATTTGGGAGACCCAGTGAATAGCTGAGACTAGCAGGATAACTGAATCATGTCCTGAGAGCAAAGTGACAGAAATGAGACTGACCACAGAGCATTTAATTGATTGCTCAGTGATGGGATATTTCTCCTGGGAAAGACAACAGAATAATTGTGAACTATTGATTCTGCCGTGAGCATAGGTTCCTATGTATGGGAAAATAAAGCAAGTGTGATAATGTGTTTTTCATTTGGCCTTTCACCTACTTTCTTTCTTTCTGTCCTTCATTGCATGTATATTCATGTATTGCTTATTTTCATTTTTATCCTGTAAACTCTAACTAGATGTGCCTAATTCTTACTAAAATGCCAGCCAACAGCAGTTTTGAGATGTTCTGAATCTTAGTTTGCATTTCAGTCGGTTTAGGAAAAATTAAAAATTCAATGGTGAGAGAACTTAGACCCTTTACAAAGATGTCAGAAATCAAGATTCAGGAGACTATACATGCACACTGAGCAGTGATAGTCGAGTGTATCCTGCGTCATTCCTCCCCAGGGACTATTATGAGAGGGCAGAGCTTTGCAAACACATGTACAGCAGTGCCTTTTGGAACATGCCTTTTTTTGGAAGTGCTAACTTTGTACTCTGCTGACACCAGCCATTTGAAAATAAAATATTTTCTTTCTCTCTCTCTCTCTCCTCCCAACTTTTGGCTGAGTTTATCCTATCAAAACACACATCAAAAGACTTCTTTATAAAAAGAATGTTTCAAAAATATAATATTTCCATCTGTTATTTCAACAATACATGCTCTGGGACTCTCTTTATGATCCATTTTCCTTTCTTTGCTCCCATGTAGATGTACAAATATTTGATTCTAAAGCCCTGAGGGATGGTCAGCCAATCAGATTGCGGAATTCTGAACATTCCTAACCCTATAATTTTGTCTGTAGCAGGCACCTCCTGCTGTGAAACTAACTGCTAAGGGATTACAGCAATGTAATCCTCACACTGTTCCATCTCAAGGTTACTCTGAAGTGGAGAGAAGGAAGCAGTTTTAATTTTGATAAAATAAACTTTATTTTGTAACTTTATTATTTGTTTTTCTTTCTCCTTTCAGCACTTCATAATGGAGGAGTCTGGTAATTTAAAGGCAGCCTTCCTGGCTGAGATGCCCTAGACCACCTCATATTCTTGTACATTTTTAAAGAGTAGCCATCTAGTGTTTGGTCCTGTCATTCCAAAGTGCAGAAGCTGAGTTTTCTTTCTGTGTTACATGAACTCAACCAAGCCATATACCGACTCTTATTCCACATAGTCAAATGGTACTTTCTTAATGGGTGGCAACAGACAATGTATACGCACTGTCATACCACCCAGAACTCAAAATGCAAACATGTGCAAAATGTTAAGTTAGTTTTCTGCTCACAAGACTTTTTAATTTTGGCAATAATTGAGTAGATTGTATTTAAGTTTACAACATGAATTTTATGGGAACCCTCCCCTTTGATACAAACTGTCACATGTATCAAGGTTCAAAAGATTTTTATGGATGGATGAAATTTAATATATTTTGAATCAAGCCCAAAGTGATCTTTTGTTGTGTGTGAAGAATAAAGTAAAATTTCCTGTCATAAAATTGTATAGCTGTATGGGTGGGGGAAAATCTTTCCCAGGATAAAAATATTTTCCTGTTCCTTTTTAAATTAAAAAAAAAAATACAAAGGAATAGATATTCAATTAAAACCAAGCCTAATTGTCAGAATGTAAATAGCCAAACCTTCCTGGAGACAAAAATGCAAACATTTTGCAGATCCTTAAAAATGTCTACATCTTAGACCCAGAGATTATGTTTTTAGTTTTCTAACCAGGAAACAATCAGGTAATAATGAAAGAAAGAAAATCATTCAGAGATGTTTACCACTGCATTATTTAAAAGAGTGAAATATCTAAAAAAGTTTACTTTGATAGAAAAAGGGTATTAGTAGCCCTAATAATAAATCACATACATTTAGTGTTGCTTTAAATAATTATTTTCTAGGTATTAGAATCTTGCCATTTTTTAGTGTTAGTGAATTAAACATTTCACTTTATTAAAAGTTCTCAGTTCAACCTAGATATGGTAGATGTTAAGTTCTATGATAGGCTCTTTATAGCTGTAGTTAACTTTGCTTCCCAGTAAGGCAAACTAACATGTATCCACGAATAATACTTGAAAAGCTGGATGAATAAAAAGAAGCCATTTTGATGACTTTGGAGAACTATAAAGTGGCCAGAAATTGAGGGCTCAAGAACCTTAAAGTAATGGAAGAAAAAAGGGACGAGCCTAAAATATAGTATTGCTTTTCCCATCAAGGTAGTTCTTAATTTTAAAGCAGCCAAGAGAATAATAACTGAGGGCCAAATTTAGTATCTTATGGGACTGCGGAGACAAAAATTAGATATTGGGGGTGGTTGTCCTAGTTTGCTAGCTGCTGGAATGCAATACACCAAAACAGAATGGCTTTTAAAAGGGGTAATTTAATGAGTTGTTAGTTTACAGTTCTAAGGCCGAGAAAATGTCCCAATTACAACAAGTCTATAGAAATGTCCAGTCAAAGGCATCCAGGGAAAGATACCTTGGTTCAAGAAGGCCGATGAAGTTCAGGGTTTCTCTCTCAAGTGAGAAGGCACATGGCAAACACAGTCAGGGCTTCTCTCTCGGCTGGAAGGGCACGTGGCGAATATGGTGTCATCTGCTAGCTTTCTCTCCTGGTTTCCGGTTTCATGAAGCTCCCCGGGAGGCATTTTCCTTCTTCATCTCCAAAGGTCACAGGTTGGTGGACTCTCTGCTTTATAGTGTTGCTCTCTCTGAATCTCTCATGCTTCAAAATATTTCCTCTTTTATAGGACTCCAATAAACCAATCAAGACCCACCCAAATGGGTGGAGACATGTCGTCCCCTAATCCAGTTCAACAACCATTCTTGACTAAATCATATTGTCCAGGGAGTTGATCCAATTACAGTTTCAAACATACAGTATTGGACAAGGATTATTCTACCTTTATGAAATGATATGTATATCAAAACATGGCTTTTCTTAGGGGGCATACTTCCTTTCAAACCAGCACAGTGGTGCACTGATGGCAAGTGGCAGAATTCTCGCCTTCTGTGCTGGAGACCTGGCTTCAATTCCTGTAGCCTGCCCATGTGGAAAAAAAAATTAGATATTGGTGTCTGTGAAGGTGGAAAGAATCTGGTGAACAACAAAGCTTTTGGTTTGGTCCCATGATGGGCTATATACTAGGAGTAAGAAGGAACAGAAACAGCCATTTATAGAGACTGAAACAAATCCTCAATTGGTTTAATTCCGATTAAAGTGACCTACCCAGCCTAATTGTCTTTCAGAATCAATATAAACACTCTGTAGAGGAAGACAATACCATCATCTAAGCTTAAAACGGTCTCTTAAATATTTTATATGCAATTTTAGCATTTAATAAAATATTACCAGAAATCCTAGGAGGAAAGACCAAATGATCAAAAATCAAGGGAAAAAGCACTCAGGGAAAAATACAACAGATTTATAAGAGATGCATCTATTATATTTATCAGCATGAACTTTTAAATAACTGCCATTAATGTGTTCGCAATAATAAGAAGAAGATGAAAAATTTCAGCAGATAACTGGAATCTATAAAAAATAGTTAAATTGGAATTCTTGAATAAAAAGCACAATAATTGAATTAAAATCAATAGCAGACTTTATCCATGCACTTCCCAAAAAACAAACAAGCAAGCAAAACAAACAAACAAAAAGTTCAATAAATGGTGCTGCAATAATGGTATACTCACATGGAAAAATAATGAAATGTGACCCCCCCCACCAACTTTGATTTGAGAAGAAATAGACAGCCTCACCAAGCCAATCACAAGTAAAGAAGTTGAATCAGTCATTAAGAAGCTCCTCAAAAAGAAAAATCCAGGACCAGATGGCTTCATATGTGAATTCTACCAAACATTCCAGAAAGAATTAGTACCAATCCTTCTCAAACTTTTCCAAAAAATTTGAAGAGGAGAGAAAGCTACCTAACTCATTCTATGAAGCCAACATCACCCTCTTACCAAAGCCAGACAAAGATATTACAAAAAAAGAAAACTACAGACCAATCTCCCTAATGAATATAGATGCAAAAATCCTCAACAAAATTCTAGCAAATCGAATCCAGAAACACATTAAAAGAATTATACATCATGACCAAGTAGGATTCATCCCAGGTATGCAAGGATGGTTCAACATAAGAAAATCAATTAATGCAATACACCATATCAACATATCAAAGCAGAAAAACCACATGATCATCTCATTTGATGCAGAAAAGGCATTTAACAAAATTCAACATCCTTTCTTGTTGAAAACACTTCAATGGATAGGAATAGAAGGGAACTTCCTTAAAATGATAAAGGGAATATATGAAAAACCCACAGCTAATATCATCCTCAATGGGGAAAAACTGAAAACTTTCCCTGTAAGATTAGGAACAAGACAAGGATGTCCACTATCACCACTGCTATTCAACATTGTGTTGGAAGTTCTAGCCACAGCAATTAGACAAGAAAAAGAAATACAAGGCATCAAAATTGGAAAGGAAGAAGTAAAACTCTCACTGTTTGCAGATGATAGGACATTATATGTTGAAAACCCTGAAAAATCCACAGCAAAACTACTAGAGCTAATAAATGAGTACAGCAAAGTGGCAGGTTACAAGATCAACACTCAAAATTCTGTAGTGTTTCTATACACTAGTAATGAACAATCTGAGGGGGAAATCAAGAAACGAATACCATTTTCAATTGCAACCAAAAGAATAAAATATTAAGGAATAAATTTAAATAAAGACACAAAAAACCTATACAAAGAAAACTATAAGAAATTGTTAAAAGAAATCACAGAAGACCTAAATAGATGGAAGGGCACACCATGCTCATGGATTGGAAGACTAAATATAGTTTAGATGTCAATTCTAACTAAATTGATTTACAGATTCAATGCAATACTAATCAAAATCCCAACAACTTACTTTTCAGAAATAGAAAAACTAATAACCAAATTTATCTGGAAAGGCACGGTGCCCCGAATAGCTAAAAGTATCCTGAGGAAAAAAAGTGAAGTTGGAGGTCTCAAGCTACCTGACTTTAAGGCATATTATGAAGCTGTAGTGGTCAAAACACAATGGTACTGGCATAAAGATAGATATACTGACCAATGGAATAGAAGGAGTGTTCAGATATAGACCCTCTCATCTATGGACAACTGATCTTTGATAAGGCAGTCAAGCCAACTCACCTGGGATAGAACAGTCTCTTCATTAAATGTGCCTAGAGAACTGGATATCCATATGCAATAGAATGAAAGAGGACCCATATCTCACACCCTTTACAAAAGTTAACTCAAAATGGATCAAAGACCTAAACATTAGGTCTAAGACCATAAAAATGTTAGAAGAAAAGGTAGGGAAATATCTTATAAATGTTATACTTGGAGATGGTTTTATAGACCTTACACCCAAAGCAAGAGCACTGAAGATAGAAAGAAAGAAATGGGAACTCATCAAAATTAAACACTTTTGCGCATCAAAGAACTTCATCAAGAAAGTAAAAAGACAGCCTACACAATGGGAGACAGTATTTGGGAATGACATATCAGATAAAGGTCTAGTATCCAGAATTTATAAAGAGATTGTTCAATTCAACAACAAAAAGACAGCCAATTCCATTACAAAATGGGAAAAACTTGAACAGACACTTCTCAGAAGAGGAAATACAAATGGCGAAAAGACACATGAAGAGGTGCTCAACTTCCCTGGCCATTAGAGAAATGCAAATCAAAATCACAATGAAATATCATCTCACAACCACCAGAATGGCCATTATCAACAAAACAGAAAATGACAAGTGCTGGAGAGGATGTGGAGAAAGAGGCACACTTATCCACTGTTGGTGGGAATGTCAAATGGTGTAACCACTGTGGAAGGCAGTTTGGCAGTTCCTCAAAAAACTGAATATAGAATTGCCATATGACCCGACAATACCACTGCTAGGTATCTACTCAAAGGACATGAGGGTAAGGACACAAACGGACATTTGCACACTAATGTTTATAGCAGCATTATTTACAATTGCAAGGAGATGGAAACAGCCAAAATGTCCAGCAACAGACAAGTGGCTAAACTGTGGTATATACGTATGATGGAATATTATGCAGCTATAAGACAGAATAAAGTTATGAAGTATGGAACAACATAGATGGACCTTGAGGACATTATGCTGAGTGAGATTAGCCAAAAACAAAAGGACAAATACTGTATGGTCTCACTGATATGAACTGACATTAGTGAATAAACTTGAAATATTTCATTGGTAACAGAGACCTTCAGGAGATAGAAATAGGGTAAGATATTGGGTAATTGGAGCTGAAGGGATACACATTGTGCAACTGGACTGAATATAAAAACTCTGAAATGGACAGCACAATACTACCTAACTGTAATACAATTATGTTAAAACACTGAACGAAGCTGCATGTGAGAATGATAGAGGGAGGAGGGCTGGGGGCATAAATGAAATCAGAAAGAAAGATAGATGTTAAAGATTGAGATGGTATAATCTAGGAATGCCTAGAGTGTATAATAACAGTGAAATGTACAATGTACAAATTTTGAAAATGTTTTTGCATGAGGAAGAACAAAATAATGTCAGTATTGCAGGGTGCTGAAAATAGATGGTAATTAATATTTTAAAATCTCACCTTATGTGTGAGACTAAAGCAAAAAATGTTTATTTGGTACAACAGTTATAGTTTGACTAGTCAATTTCCTAATATAACTTATGTATATAGCTTGATTGAACACCATAAGTACTTGGAATCTTGGGTGGACATGAGATTTTGCTGGTTTGTCCAGAGTCATGCCCCGATGAATCCCAGAGTGATCCAATCAGTGAGTGGAAAAGTATTTGCAAAGTCCCCTTCAGGGAATGGTGAGAACAGGGAGAAATTCAACTTCCCCAAGTTGAATTCTTGATATTCTCACAAACAGTGTGGACAACCAAAGCTATAGGCTGAGTCACCAGACTTGGGGTTCATTCATATGAAACTTAACCCCACAAAGAATAGGTCAAGTCTACTTAAAATCTAGGCCTAAGAGTCACTCCCAAGAGAGCCTCTTTTGTTGCTCAGATGTAGCCTCTCTCTCCAGCCAACACAACTAGCAAACTCACCACTCTCCCCATGTCTACGTGGGACATGACTCCCAGGGGTGTGGACCTTCCTGGCAACGTGGGACAGAAATCCTAGAATGAGCTGAGACTCAGCATCAAGGGATTGAGAAAAACCCTAGAATGAGCTGAGACTCAGCATCAAGGGATTGAGAAAACCTTCTCGACCAAAGGGGGAAGAGTGAAATGAGACAAAGTGTCAATGGCTGAGAGATTCTAAACAGAGTCAAGAGGTTATCCTGGAGGTTATTCTTATACACTAAGTAAATATCACCTTGTTATTCAAGATATAATGGAGAGGCTGAATAAAATATGGAGAGACAAAATAAAGGAAAGTAAAGAGTACAAGAGACTTCCGGAGAAGATGGCGGCTTAGTAAGATGCGCGGGTCTTAGTTCCTCCTCCAGAAAAGCAACTAAAAAAACAGAAACAATACGAAACAGCTCCCGGAGTCACGGCAGAGACCAAAAAGACAGCGTACCCCATTCTGGAACAGCTGAACGGGCAGGGAGAATCTGCTGCGGTGAGATACCCGAGGGGCGCGCGTTTTCCCGGCCGGGGCGGCTGGCGACTGGGGTCCCCTCCACGCACGTGGCTCACCGGCCTGACTGGGAACGTCGGATAGCGGGGCCCTCCCGTCACGCTTGGCATTTCGGGCCAGCTGGGCAATTAGGACCGGCACTCTCCCAAGCCGCGGCGGCCAGCGACCCCCACCTCCACGCGCGGTTTCCCGGGCCAACTGCGGTGCAGACAGACGAGTGCCACCTACTGGGCAGGAAAAGAAAAACAGAGCCCAGAGATTTCACAGAAAAAGCTTTCAACCAGCTGCGTAACACACCCAGGGAAATCTGATCAAATGCCCAGACACCAGCAGAAAATAATGGATGACGCTCGGAAAATTGAAGATATGGCCCAGTCAAAGGAACAAACCAATAGTTCAAATGAGATACAGGAGCTGAGACAACTAATGCTGAATATACGAACAGAAATGGAAAAATTCTTCAAAAACCAAATCAATAAATTGAGGGAGGACATGAAGAAGACATGGGCTGAACAAAAAGAAGAAATAGAAAATCTGAAAAAACAAATCACAGAACTTATGGGAGTGAAGGACAAAAAAGAAAAAATGGAAAAAACAATGGATACCTACAATGGTAGATCTAAAGAGGCAGAAGCTACAATTAGTGAACTGGAGGATGGAACATCTGAATTCCAAAAAGAAACAGAAACTATAGGGAAAAGAATGGAAAAACTTGAGCAGGGGATCAGGGAACTGAATGACAATATGAAGCGCACAAATATACGTGTTGTGGGTGTCCCAGAAGGAGAAGAGAAGGGAAAAGGAGGAGAAAAACTAATGGAAGAAATTATCACTGAAAATTTCCCAACTCTTATGAAAGACCTAAATTTACAGATCCAAGAAGTGCAGCGCACCCCAAAGAGAATAGACCCAAATAGGCGTTCTCCAAGACACTTACTAGTTAGAATGTCAGAGGTCAAAGAGAAAGAGAGGATCTTGAAAGCAGCAAGAGAAAAACAATCTGTCACATACAAGGGAAACCCATAAGACTATGTGTAGATTTCTCAGCAGAAACCATGGAAGCTAGAAGACAGTGGGATGATATATTTAAATTACTAAAAGAGAAAAACTGCCAACCAAGACTCCTATATCCAGCAAAATTGTCCTTCAAAAATGAAGGAGAAATTAAAACATTTATAGACAAAAAGTCACTGAGAGAATTTGTGACCAAGAGACCAGCTCTGCAAGAAATACTAAAGGGAGCACTAGAGTCAGATACGAAAAGACAGAAGAGAGAGGTATGGAGTAAAGTGTAGAAAGAAGGAAAATCAGATATGATATATATAATACAAAAGCCAAAATGTTAGAGGAAAATATTATCCAAACAGTAATAATACTAAAAGTTAATGAACTGAATTTCCCAATCAAAAGACATAGAATGGCAGAATGGATTACGACCCAGCAATACCACTGCTAAGTATCTACTCAAGGGACTTAAGGGCAAAGACACAGACGGACATTTGCACACTAGTGTTTATAGCAGCATTATCTACAATTGCAAAGAGATGGAAACAGCCAAAATGTTCATCAACAGATGAGTGGCTAAACAAACTGTGGCGTATACCTACGATGGAATATTATGCAGCTTTAAGACAGACTAAACTTATGAAGCATGTAATAACATGGATGGACCTAGAGAACATTATGCTGAGTGAGTCTAGCCCAAAACTAAAGGACAAATACTGTAAGGTCCCACGGATGTGAACCGACATTTGAGAATCAGCTTGGAATATATCACTGGTAACAGAGACCAGCAGGAGTTAGAAACAGGGTAAGATAATGGATAATTGGAGCTGAAGGGATACAGACTGTGCAACAGGACTAGATACAAAAACTCAAAAATGGACAGCACAATAATACCTAAGTGTAATGTAACTATGTTGGAGCACTGAATGAAGCTGCACCTGAAATATGGTTTTTTGTTTGTTTGTTTGTGTGTTTGTATCTTTTGTTTTTGTTTTTTTTCTTTTTCCTTTATATATATATATATTATTAGTATTATTATTTTAATTCTCTTCTCTATATTAACATTCTATATTTTTTCTGCTGTTTTGCTAGTTCTTTTCCTAAATCGATGCAAATGTACTAAGAAATGATGATCATACATCTATGTGATGATACTAAGAATTACTGAGTGCATTTGTAGAATGGAATGATTTCTAAATGTTGTGTTAATTTCTTTTCTTTTTTTTGATTAATAAAAAAATTAAAAAAAAAAAAGAGTACAAGAGATATTAGTACATAGTGAAAAATTCTCACAAATGTGTGATTGCAGTCCCAGAAGCAGAAAAGAGACAAAATGGGCAGTAGCAATATTTGAATAGGAATGTGATAGATATGATAGAATTTAACATACCTATCTCAATATCTGATAGACCAAGAGAAAAGAAAATCAGTGAGGGTATAAAAGATTTGCACAACACAATAAATCTGATCTGAATGACCTACAAAAATCCCATATTCATTTTTAATGCTCTTGAAACATTTATCCAGATTGGCCATACACTGGGTAATATAGCAAGTTTCCACAGATTTCAAAGAATTGAAAGCCTACAGAATATGTTGTACGATCGTAGAATATTAAACTAAAAATCAATAGCAAAATGTAGTTTAAAATTTTCAAATATTTGGGATTTAAGCAATACTGTTCAAAATAATCCTTTGGTCTAAGAAAAAGTATCACAATGAAAATTATGAAATAATTTGAAAAGAATTATAATGAAAGTACTACATGTAAAAACTTGTGTGATATAGCTATTTTCAGAGGAAAATTTATAACCTTAAATGAATAAAAGAGATAAAAGACTGAATATCAATCACCTAGGTATTACATATCATAAACATAGGCTAAGTATAACAAATTAAACCAAAGTAGAAAATATGGAAATAAATAATAAAGATAGTAGCAGAAATTAGTAAAACTGGGATAGGCAGCATTTAATGGAGATGGCTGACAAAACCAAAACATGAAACAATGAATAAAATTGATAAATGCATGAAGAAAAAATCTTAAGAAAAAAAAAAGAGAGAAGGCCTTAACTACGCAGATCAAGAATAAAACAGGGACGAGGCATCTCCATAATTCCTCTGGTTAATAAATAAATTATTTAAGAATATTACTAATAACTTTATCCCTATATATTTATGTATTTGAAAATTTAGATGAAATGAATAGATATTTTTAAAATTATGAGTTAGTTACAAAGCAACACAAGAAGAAACTGGAAATCTGGTAAGTCCTCTATTTGTGAAGGAAGCTGAATTCATACTTTAAAATATCTTCTGACATGGAGCACTTAAGACAACAATTGCTTTACCAGTGAATTATTCAAACGTTTAAAGTAGAAATAAAACCAGTCTCACATAAACCTTTCCAGAGAATGAGGCCAGCATTACCTTGATGCCAAAATCTGACAAACACTGTTAGAAACAAAAAACTCATAAATACATAAGCAAATATACTAAATGAAATAAGACCAAATCAAATCTAGTGGTACAAAAAAGCACAATATGTCACAACCAAGTTGAATTTATTCCAGAAAGGCAAGATTTCTTTACCATTTGAAACCAATCAACATAATTGACGATGCTGACAAAAGAAAGGTAAAAAATAATACGATCATTCATAGATTCAGAAAAAGCATTCATTAGCATTTATGAAAGAGTTTAATCAAACTGCAGCTAGAATGCAGTGCCTATTTTCTTTGTTTCTTTCTCTCAGAAGAGAGTGTAGAAACATCTTTCAATGAATTTTCTACTACTCCACTACTAAAATTTTCATGTTCCTGAGTTTTCAGCATGCTTTCGTATCTTTTCATGTTAACTGTTGCCATCAATTCCATTCCAAGATCAATTCCTTGAAGCCTGACTGTGGACTTGGCCACAGTTTTATAAGTTCTCCTTTGCTAGACACACAAATTCATTGTATTTTTACTATAAATTCTCACATGGAAACACCTAAGGAATGACAAATGGAAGTGCACATATTTCTTAAAATAGCATTCCTAGTTTAAATCCCCTACTGAAATTCTACTCTCTACTTCTCCTACTAGCAGCAGGATGCATAAATATCTCCAGTCATTTTAATGAAAGATACAGATAGAACATTAAGCTCAAGTGGGTATTTAGCCTCTCTGAAGTTCTGTTAGAATGTTATAAAAGCTACTCTTATCCAATAAGGAGAAGAATCGCCATTACCATTATGAATAACACATTTATTGAGCACCTTCTACTTGCATGGTATTTGAGAGCAATACCCTAGGGTCATACTATCAGATTCCATCTTTGTTACCTATAAGTTGCATGACCTTGGGAAAATATCTTAATTGCCTCAGTTCTTCATCTGTAAAATGGAGTTAATTGTTGTACTTCCCTCACAAGGTTTTTCTGATATTTAAATGAGATAATATATGTAAAGACTTCGACTAGTGACTGTATATAATAAACTTTAAATACTTTGTAGCTATTATTATTATTATCTGTAGAACACTATACCATATATCACAGATGTGACATTGTATCTCAGATTGGCTCAGAAACTTGTTGAAACAGTCAGGATAACTCCTGAGATTCTTGTTATCTAAAAGGTGGTTCATAGGTCTGCCTACATCAGGATCACAAGTCATGTGAGTTAAATTGATACTAAAAGTTCATTACATTTATTTTCTTTCTTTAAGCAATATATCTAAGCCATTACCTGGACCCTACTTATTTTGAAGGTGAGATCTACCAATAAGGAGATTCTATACTCTTTCTCAATCTCAATAGATGAATGTAATACTCAATTTCATGATAAGCCCATCCCAACTTATACTCCTCAGGAAGCGAAATGTAGTTTATAATTCATTCTCGGGAAGTCCATGATCCTAGTGTCTTGGGAGTTTCAATGCTCAGCAAGTATTTAGTATTGACATTTGGAAATCATTTTATTATACATTACATCCTTAAGAGCAAGGGCAATAAAAGTATTACCTGCTGTGCTGATAAGCCAAGGTCAGAAGATCTTTAAAATGTTTTGGACTCTCAAATTTAGAACATTTGTGAAGATCTTTGTTAAATGGGATTTTTCTTGGGAATATCATGCTGTGGCTTCTAAACATAGAATAAACTCCCTTCATCTCTCTTTAACTGACTCTCTAGGCTTTCCATAAAGCGTATTGACTAACACCCACAGCTCAACCAAGTCTGCAGCTAGAAGGCTACTCTTTATTATGTCTTTATTATGTATACTTCAGCTCCCACAAATTTAGTTATGTACATATCAAGAGTCAGGGTTTTTTTGTTCCTTTACCTATTTATGACAGTTGTACTATTTACTTGTTTACATGATTTAATTAAATATTATATAAAGTGATGAGATATTGAAGAAATCAACTGGAAGGACTTGATACATATAAATGGCTAAAATATTGCTGTTAAATTAGAAAAAGACTGAAACTGAAAAGATTGAAAAAAAAAATCATAGAAATCTAAAATTCCACATGTTAGTTGCTTCATCACTGTCTTTAAGCTCCTTATCCACTTAAACCAGGAAGTGACAAATCATAGACAATATACAATATATTGTGTGGTTTGTGAGTGTGATTAATACAAAAGTGAAAACTTGAACTTTCAATCAGTGGATCCAGATTCAAAAGAAAGGCCCTAATCTTACGAGAAATGATTGACAAATAAATGGAAATTCATGTCTTGACTTGAAACAAACAAACAAATTGTTTTAAGTGTAATTTTTAAAATAAAATGATTCTGTGCTTTTACCAACTTTTTGACAAGTAAGCCTTTTAGATCACTTAAGGAGACAGTATAGCATCATGGTTAATAATGTGGGCTCAAGAACCAGAATGTCTAGATTTTTATCTCAGCTCTGTTACTTGGTAATCATATACCCTGGGAAAGTTAGTCTCCATGTGCTTAGTTTCCTCATCTGTAAAATAGGGATAATAATAGTACCTACCTGATTACAACATTGATGAGGATTAACTGAGCAATATATATAAAGCACTTAAAATGATTTTTGACACAGAGTTAATGGTCAATCAATGCTGAAAATGATTGCATATTTCAAATATGTTAAACCATAAACATCTTGAAAGATTCTGCTCATATTATGGCAGGGTCCCTTGGTGAGCCCAAACTGAGATTCATAATCTGGCAGTGTGTGAAGACAGTGGATCTGTGACCTCTGCAATTATCTGTTTGCATGAGTTGATATGAGTATAGGTTTTTGCTTAGTAGGCAGAGATTGCATTTTGTGTAAGGGTAAAAATCACAGTGGACAGAGATGGCCAGGGGAAGGCATGGTATCTACCATTCTACTTGGCCTGATGAACTAGCTTTTAGCCATTTTATAGAGGGGTATTATGGACCAAATCTGTAGGAACCGTTTTCCAGAAAGATTTTAAGGCAATTTGGGCCAACCCGTGCTGCTTTGTAGGGCCCAAATATCAAAATGCAGCACAGAGAGGGAAAGATGAACTTTCTCTTTCCCTCATTTTATGATGCAGGTCCAGCACCTTGAGTTTCAAAAATCTACCATATGGACTTTTGGGCTTGGTAGGGCAGGACATCGGTAAGGGAGGCAACAGCAGAATGCTTTGACAAGGAGGCCGTCATATGAGCCTACTTACATGCAAAGTCTCCCATGGGGGCTTGCAGAGACACTTGAGAGAAACTCTAAGTTTAAAGTACATAGGAGTATAAAGACACAAGTACTTGAAAATTTGAGCTTTTAATTATTGGTTACTTTAATTATACCTTATTTATAACTAAGATAGTTTGCATTATAATAAGAAGAGATTTGGTTCCTAGTTACCCCCTTGACATTTTTTTTTTCACCATTGTGTAATGAAGAAATTCAATTTCATAACTTTGGCAAATGGTAGCTTACTAATTTCCTTAGAAAATGTGTTTTATATATGGAAAGAATTTGTAGTAGATTCTTTGTTGCATGACCCAGCCTCCACCTCCCCACCTCCTCTTTTAGGTGGAAGGACTTCTTTCCTTAGCTGCTGGAAGTTATGTTAGCTGAAAGTCTTTATCTGTCAGCCTCCCCTCAAAATTATTTCATACGAGATCAGTCCTTCTTCCAGGGATAGCCTGTGTCCAATGACTGGGTATTTAAAGGCCTTCTCCCTAGACCCAAGGAGAAAAATTCTTAAGGAACATTCTAGCTTCAGAGCTGCCACTGGGATCAGCTGAGGCCTTTTGTTGTAAAAGTACTTCAGCCTAAAATTTCCATCTGTTCTCCTACTCCCTATCCTTCTGTCACAAGTGTTAATTCCAAGAGATTTCCTAATAAACTTACTGCATACATATCTCCATCCCCGACTGCTTCCTGGGGAACCACTTGTAACAGGCTTGTTCACTAGCTTCCATCTTTCTTTATGGTTTTCCAGGATGTCAAAGGAACTTAGATTCATTGAGGGGGCTACAACTCATTGCCATAGGCTAACCTTCCAAATATCTGAGTGGTAAGATTTCCTAGGGCTTGTCATAGGGCATTACAGGAAGTTCAGGAAACAGAAGTGTTACCCATGATTTAGCCTTTTCCTTGACATATTAAGCTGTTAAAATTTTGTTTTTCCCTTTAGCATTTGCCCAAATTTATATTAACTAAGCATGTTTGAGTGAAGAAAAATAATACTATTCAATTTAGCTGAAAAAGGAGGGGTGGGGGCACATTCTTAGAGGATGCAAGACTTGGAGAATCCAAGGAAAATAAAATAACTTAATTTGAGGAATGAGGGAGAGTGGGCATTTCAGAGTACATTGCTGATCTTGGGGAAGATAGAGGTTCTCCTTGAGTTAGTACTTCGGTTGGATAATTCTGCCTCTGAGTATGTTTGACTAGGTATGATCTCATTTTCCTCTCCTATCTCCCATTTAAGAACCTTGATTGTGACAATGTCACAGAACACATTCTTATGTGTTTTGTGAATTTTTAGTTAAGATCTGCTTTGGCTTGGCCTGGGATTACATTTAATAACTTCAGCACCTTGAATTGTAAAACCCTTGCTTACAACCAACTTTGTCCTTTGAGAGAGAACCTAGCTGCTTGGAGGTCTAGGAGAGACATACAGAATGAAGATTATTGCCATTTTTGTGAAGCACAGGAAGCCCTTAGATTTTAAGATTCTTATGCAATTTCAAATATATTCTCCCTATCCTGGGAATCCATTATGAATTTAACCCTCTTAGGTAGGGGCTAGAGCCTAGAAAAGCACCAAGAACCTACAATGGTTGTTAAAATTAAGAAACTTGGTCATCAAGACATACCATTAAGAGTGAAAAGACAAGCCACAAAGTGGAAAAATATACTTGTAATATGTACAGCCATTAAAGGACTCATATCCAGAATATATAAATACCTACAAATCTGTAAAATAAAAAGGCAGAAAATCTAATATAAATTGGGCAAACGAGTTGAATAGGAACATCAAAATATAGATCCAAATGGCCAATAAAAATATCAAAAGGAGCTGAAATCATTAATTCATCTGGGAAATCCAAATGAAAACCTCATTGGGAACATCCTCTACAGCCACCAAAATGAGTTGACAAGGATGAGGATAGCCAAAACTGAAAAATACGCCAAATGTCCATCAACAGCAGAATGGATAAATACATTCATGTTCTATGTATACAATGGAGTACTAAATAGCAGCAACAGTCGTCAAACTCCAGTTGTATAATATCAACATGGATAACGCACAACATAATGTTGAACGAAAGAAGCAAGAAACAAAACGGTACATATTGAACCTTTACCCTAATATCAATTGTAACAATCCATTAACATGGTCTATGGTGTTAGAAGTTAGAATCATTGTTCCCCTTGGTAAGGGGTTATACCTGGATGATGCAAAAAGGAGTTTCTGGGGGTTCTGGTGACTGCTGTTCTTTTGATCTGGCTCCCCAGTACATGGGTTTGTTCACTTTGAGAATATTCCTTATGATGCAAAATAATGATTTATAAATACTTCAATAAATGGAGGGGGAAATACTCCAAAAGGAGTTTTGTTCACATTATGGGAAAAATATGTTGTCTCTCTGTGTGTGTGTGTGTGTGTGTGTGTGTGTGTTTCTGTGAAGGAATGAAAAAGAAGGCTAATAGAGGACTGAAATAGCTAATTTGAGTTTGACTTCCTTAAAAGGGATTTTTAATAATTTACAGAACACTCCATAGTGTTTTAGGGTTTTTTTTTCTTTTTTTTTTAAATCAAGCTTAAAGATTATAATCCTTTTCAGTCTTTCCTTCTATAATTAGTATTGTCCTGACTTGGTTATTGAATTTGTTAGACACGAATGCTTTTCTTAAATAAGATATTCCTTTCATTAATGCTACTTAGTGAAGAAAAAATGTGACCATTTACATGCAGACCCTACAACTTGTGATTTAGAACACTGGAGAGTACCAACAATGGATCACTGATTAATTAATAAATGAGTTAGTTATTTAGCACTACATCTGCTTCATGCACAAATCCAGAGGGAAAAGGGTCAGATGATGGGTAGACATTACACTTTCTAAGAAGCTAAGAAAGTTGAAAACTTTAAAAAATTCTGCATTACTGTAGGAATGATGGAGGCCAGGGAGATAAACCTCTGGAAACCGACCTCAAAGAAGGAAGGCTAATGCCGAAAGTAATCCATTCCCAAGGGAACCATTTGGATAAGAGTGAGTTCATACCACATCATTCTTTTTCCTTATTTTGCCTTTAACATGTGTCTAGGAAACTATCTCAGCTGATAAATTTCTTTTTTGTTTTTTATTACGGAAGTTGTGAGTTTACAAAACGATCATGCATTAAATACGGATTCCCATACAATATTCCACCACCACTATCTTGCATTGGTGAGGAACATTTGTCACTATTAATGATAGTACTTTTTAAAAATAAATAATACATAAACAGTAGTTATTTTTGTTACAGTTGATGAACGATTATTAAAATAGTTCTATTGTCCATTATTTACATTAGGTGATTTTCCCCATATACCACCCTATTATTACCACCTTTTATTAATATTGTACATTTTTTATAATTCATGAAAGGGTATTCTTATTATTGCAATGAAAAACTACAGTCCATTCTCTACAAATGGGTTTCCTGTATTGTATAGTGCTATATTTTATTTTAAAATATTTATTCTAATAATATATACATCCTAAAGTTTCCTCTTTGAACCACATTCACCTATACAGTTCAGTGCTGTTGATTACACTCACAATAATGTGCTACCATCACCACTAACAATTTCCATACCTTTACCATCAGCCTAAACAGAGATTCTGTACAAGTTAACTATCAAATCCCCATTCTTTATCCCCAAACTATTTCCTGGTAACCTATATTCTACACACAAAATTTTTATTTTGCTTATTATAATTAGTTCATAAAAATTAAAGCATACAATATTTGTTCCTTTGTGTCTGGCTTATTTCACTCAACATAATGTTCTCAATTTTCATCCATGTTATCACATGCTTTTCTTTTTACAGCTGAATAATATTCCATTGTGTGCACGTATCACATTTTGTTTTTCCATTCCTCAGTTGGTGGACACTTGGGTGGCTCCTGTCTTTTGGCAATTGTGAATAATTGTGAACCTTGGTGTGAAAATATCTATTCATGTCCCTGTTTTCAGTTTTTCTGGGTTTATACCAGGCAGTGGGATTGCTTGATCATAGGGTAATTCTATACTTAACTTCCTGAGGAAGTGCCAAACGTTTTCCACAGTGGTTGCACCATTTTACATTCTCACAAGCAATAAATGAGTGTTCCTATTTCTCCACAGCCTCTCCAACACCTATTTGTAGTTTCCTGTTTAATAATGGCCATTCTAGTAGGTGTGAAATGATATCTCACTATCATTTCATAAACTTCTTTTTTGTTTTTTATTACAGAAATTGTGAGTTTACAAAATAATCATGCATTAAATACAGCATTTCCCTAATAGCTAGTGATGTTGAGTATCTTTTCATGTGTTTTTTAGTTGCTTGTATTTCCTCTTTGGAGAAATGTCTATTCATGTCTTTTATCTGTTTTTAAATTTGGTTGCTTGACTTTTTATTTTGAGTTGTATAACTTCTTTATATATTCTGGATATTAAACCCTTACTGGATATGTAGTTTCCAAATATTTTACACCATTGATTAGGTGGTCTTTTCACTTTCTTGACAAACTCTTCTGATGTACAGAAGTTTTGAATTTTGATGAGGTCCAGTTTATCTATTTTTTCATTTGCTGCCTGTGCTTTGGGTGTAAAGTCTAAGAAACCATTGCCTAACTCAAGATCTTGAAGATGCTCCCCTTCATTTTCTTATAGGAATTTTATAGTCCTGATTCTTTTTTTTTTTTTTATTAATTAAAAAAAGAATTAACAAAACAATTAGAAATCATTTCAATCTACATGTACAATCAGTAATTCTTAATAACATCACATAGTTGCATATTCATCATTTCTTAGTACATTTGCATCGATTTAGAAAAAGAAATAAAAAGACAACAGAATAAGAATTAAAACAATAATAGAAAGAAAAAAAAAACAAAAAAAACAAAAACAAAAAACCTATACCTCACATGCAGCTTCATTCAGTGTTTTAACATAATTGCATTACAATTGGGTAGTATTGTGCTGTCCATTTCTGAGTTTTTATATCCAGTCCCGTTGTACAGTCTGTATCCCTTCATCTCCAATTATCCCTTCTCTTTTTTTTTTTTTTTTTAATTAACGGAAAAAAAGAAATTAACCCAACATTTAGAGATCATACCATTCTACACATGCAATCATTAATTCTTAACATCATCACATAGATGCATGATCATCATTTCTTAGTACATTTGCATTGGTTTAGAAGAACTAGCAACATAACCGAAAAAGATATAGAATGTTAATATAGAGAAAAAAATAAAAGTAATAATAGTAAAATCAAAACAAAACAACACAAAACAAAACAAAAACCTATAGCTCAGATGCAGCTTCATTCAGTGTTTTAACATGATTACTTTACAATTAGGTATTATTGTGCTGTCCATTTTTGAGTTTTTGTATCTAGTCCTGTTGCACAGTCTGTATCCCTTCAGCTTCAATTACCCATTGTCTTACCCTGTTTCTAACTCCTGCTGAACTCTGTTACCAATGACATATTTCAAGTTTATTCTCGAATGTCCGTTCACATCAGTGGGACCATACAGTATTTGTCCTTTAGTTTTTGGCTGGATTCACTCAGCATAATATTCTCTAGGTCCATCCATGTTATTACATGGTTCATAAGTTTATCTTGTCTTAAAGCTGCATAATATTCCATCGTATGTATATACCACAGTTTGTTTAGCCACTCTTCTGTTGATGGAGATTTTGGCTGTTTCCATCTCTTTGCAATTGTAAATAATGCTGCTATAAACATTGGTGTGCAAATGTCCATTTGTGTCTTTGCCCTTAAGTCCTTTGAGTAGATACCTAGCAATGGTATTGCTGGGTCGTATGGCAATTCTATATTCAGCTTTTTGAGGAACCGCCAAACTGCCTTCCACAGTGGTTGCACCCTTTGACATTCCCACCAACAGTGGATAAGTGTGCCTCTTTCACCGCATCCTCTCCAGCACTTGTCATTTTCTGTTTTGTTGATAATGGCCATTCTGGTGGGTGTGAGATGATATCTCATTGTGGTTTTGATTTGCATTTCTCTAATGGCCAGGGACATTGAGCATCTCTTCATGTGCCTCTTGGCCATCCGTATTTCCTCTTCTGAGAGGTGTCTGTTCAAGTCTTTTTCCCATTTTGTAATTGGGTTGGCTGTCTTTTTGTTGTTGAGATGAACAATCTCTTTATAAATTCTGGATACTAGACCTTTATCTGATATATCATTTCCAAATATTGTCTCCCATTGTGAAGGCTGTCTTTCTACTTTCTTGATGAAGTTCTTTGATGCACAAAAGTGTTTAATTTTGAGGAGTTCCCATTTATTTATTTCCTTCTTCAGTGCTCTTGCTTTAGGTTTAAGGTCCATAAAATCGCCTCCAGTTGTAAGATCCATAAGATATCTCCCTACATTTTCCTCTAACTGTTTTATGGTCTTAGACCTAATGTTTAGATCTTTGATCCATTTTGAGTTAACTTTTGTATAGGGTGTGAGAGATGGGTCTTCTTTCATTCTTTTGCATATGGATATCCAGTTCTCTAGGCACCATTTATTGAAGAGACTGCTCTGTCCCAGGTGAGTTGGCTTGACTGCCTTATCAAAGATCAAATGTCCATAGATGAGAGGGTCTATATCTGAGCACTCTATTCGATTCCATTGGTCGATATATCTATCTTTATGCCAATACCATGCTGTTTTGACCACTGTGGCTTCATAATATGCCTTAAAGTCAGGCAGCGCGAGACCTCCAGCTTCGTTTTTTTTCCTCAAGATGTTTTTAGCAATTCGGGGCACCCTGCCCTTCCAGATAAATTTGCTTATTGGTTTTTCTATTTCTGAAAAATAAGTTGTTGGGATTTTGATTGGTATTGCATTGAATCTGTAAATCAATTTAGGTAGGATTGACATCTTAACTATATTTAGTCTTCCAATCCATGAACACGGTATGCCCTTCCATCTATTTAGGTCTTCTGTGATTTCTTTTAGCAGTTTTTTGTAGTTTTCTTTATATAGGTTTTTTGTCTCTTTAGTTAAATTTATTCCTAGGTATTTTATTCTTTTAGTTGCAATTGTAAATGGGATTCGTTTCTTGATTTCCCCCTCAGCTTGTTCCTTACTAGTGTATAGAAATGCTACAGATTTTTGAATGTTGATCTTGTAACCTGCTACTTTGCTGTACTCATTTATTAGCTCTAGTAGTTTTGTTGTGGATTTTTCCGGGTTTTCGACGTATAGTATCATATCGTCTGCAAACAGTGATAGTTTTACTTCTTCCTTTCCAATTTTGATGCCTTGTATTTCTTTTTCTTGTCTAATTGCTCTGGCTAGAACCTCCAACACAATGTTGAATAATAGTGGTGATAGTGGACATCCTTGTCTTGTTCCTGATCTTAGGGGGAAAGTTTTCAATTTTTCCCCATTGAGGATGATATTAGCTGTGGGTTTTTCATATATTCCCTCTATCATTTTTAGGAAGTTCCCTTGTATTCCTATCTTTTGAAGTGTTTTCAACAGGAAAGGATGTTGAATCTTGTCGAATGCCTTCTCTGCATCAATTGAGATGATCATGTGATTTTTCTGCTTTGATTTGTTGATATGGTGTATTACATTAATTGATTTTCTTATGTTGAACCATCCTTGCATACCTGGGATGAATCCTACTTGGTCATGATGTATAATTCTTTTAATGTGTTGTTGGATACGATTTGCTAGAATTTTATTGAGGATTTTTGCATCTGTATTCATTAGAGAGATTGGTCTGTAGTTTTCTTTTTTTGTAATATCTTTGCCTGGTTTTGGTATGAGGGTGATGTTGGCTTCATAGAATGAATTAGGTAGTTTTCCCTCCACTTCGATTTTTTTGAAGAGTTTGAAGAGAATTGGTACTAATTCTTTCTGGAACGTTTGGTAGAATTCACATGTGAAGCCATCTGGTCCTGGACTTTTCTTTTTAGGAAGCTTTTGAATGACTAATTCAATTTCTTTACTTGTGATTGGTTTGTTGAGGTCATCTATGTCTTCTTGAGTCAAGGTTGGTTGTTCATGTCTTTCCAGGAACCCGTCCATTTCCTCTAAATTGTTGTATTTATTAGCGTAAAGTTGTTCATAGTATCCTGTTATTACCTCCTTTATTTCTGTGAGGTCAGTAGTTATGTCTCCTCTTCCATTTCTGATCTTATTTATTTGCATCCTCTCTCTTCTTCTTTTTGTCAATCTTGCTAAGGGCCCATCAATCTTATTGATTTTCTCATAGAACCAACTTCTGGCCTTATTGATTTTCTCTATTGTTTTCATGTTTTCAATTTCATTTATTTGTGCTCTAATCTTTGTTATTTCTTTCCTTTTGCTTGCTTTGGGGTTAGCTTGCTGTTCTTTCTCCAGTTCTTCCAAATGGATAGTTAATTCCTGAATTTTTGCCTTTTCTTCTTTTCTGATATAGGCATTTAGAGCAATAAATTTCCCTCTTAGCACTGCCTTTGCTGCGTCCCATAAGTTTTGATATGTTGTGTTTTCATTTTCATTCGCCTCGAGGTATTTGCTAATTTCTCTAGCAATTTCTTCTTTGACCCAGTCGTTGTTTAGGAGTGTGTTGTTGAGCCTCCACGTATTTGTGAATTTTCTGGCACTCTGCCTATTATTGATTTCCAACATCATTCCTTTATGGTCTGAGAAAGTGTTGTGTAAGATTTCAATCTTTTTAAATTTGTTAAGACTTGCTTTGTGACCCAGCATATGGTCTATCTTTGAGAATGATCCATGAGCACTTGAGAAAAAGGTGTATCCTGCTGTTGTGGGATGTAATGTCCTATAAATGTCTATTAAGTCTAGTTCATTTATAGTAATATTCAGATTCTCTATTTCTTTGTTGATCCTCTGTCTAGATGTTCTGTCCCTTGATGAGAGTGGTGAGTTGAAGTCTCCAACTATTATGGTATATGAGTCTATTTCCCTTTTCAGTGTTTGCAGTATGTTCCTCACGTATTTTGGGGCATTCTGATTTGGTGCGTAAATATTTATGATTGTTATGTCTTCTTGTTTAATTGTTCCTTTTATTAGTATATAGTGTCCTTCTTTGTCTCTTTTAACTGTTTTACATTTGAAGTCTAATTTGTTGGATATTAGTATAGCCACTCCTGCTCTTTTCTGGTTGTTATTTGCATGAAATATCTTTTCCCAACCTTTCACTTTCAACCTATGTTTATCTTTGGGTCTAAGATGTGTTTCCTGTAGACAGCATATGGAAGGATCCTGTTTTTTAATCCATTCTGCCAATCTATGTCTTTTGATTGGGGAATTCAGTCCATTGACATTTAGTGTTATTACTGTTTGGATAATATTTTCCTCTAACATTTTGCCTTTTGTATTATATATATCATATCTGATTTTCCTTCTTTCTACACTCTTTTCCATATCTCTCTCTTCTGTCTTTTTGTATCTGACTCTAGTGCTCCCTTTAGTATTTCTTGCAGAGCTGGTCTCTTGGTCACAAATTCTTTCAGTGACTTTTTGTCTGAGAATGTTTTAATTTCTCCCTCATTTTTGAAGGATAATTTTGCTGGATATAGGAGTCTTGGTTGGCAGTTTTTCTCTTTTAGTATTTTAAAAATATCATCCCACTGTCTTCTAGCTTCCATGGTTTCTGCTGAGAAATCTACACAAAGTCTTATTGGGTTTCCCTTGTATGTAATGGATTGTTTTTCTCTTGCTGCTTTCAAGATCTTCTCTTTCTCTTTGACCTCTGACATTCTAACTAGTAAGTGTCTTGGAGAACGCCTATTTGGGTCTAATCTCTTTGGGGTGCGCTGCACTTCTTGGATCTGTAATTTTAGGTCTTTCATAAGAGTTGGGAAATTTTCAGTGAAAATTTCTTCCATTAGTTTTTCTCCTCCTTTTCCCTTCTCTTCTCCTTCTGGGACACCCACAACACGTATATTTGTGCGGTTCATATTGTCCTTGAGTTCCCTGATGCCCTGTTCAAATTTTTCCATTCTTTTCCCAATAGTTTCTGTTTCTTTTTGGAATTCAGATGTTCCATCCTCCAAATCACTAATTCTATCTTCTGTCTCTTTAAATCTATCATTGTAGCTATCCATTATTTTTTCTATGTTTGCTACTTTATCCTTCACTTCCATAAGTTCTGCGATTTGTTTTTTCAGTTTTTCTATTTCTTCTTTATGTTCAGCCCATGTCCTCTTCATGTCCTCCCTCAATTTATCGATTTCATTTTTGAAGAGGTTTTCCATTTCTGTTCGTATATTCAGGATTAGTTGTCTCAGCTCTTGTGTCTCATTTGAGCTATTGGTTTGTTCCTTTGACTGGGCCATATTCTCAATCTTTTGAGCGTGGACAGTTATCTTCTGCTGCTGGCGTCTGGGCATTTATTCAGATTTCTCTTGGTGTTGGACCCAGCAAGGTTGTAATATTTTTCTGTGAAATCTCTGGGTTCTGTTTTTCTTATCCTGCCCAGTAGGTGGCGCTCGTGGCACACGTTTGTCTGCGGGTCCCACCAGTAAAAGGTGCTGTGGGACCTTAAACTTTAGAAAACTCTCGCCGTCCTGGGGGTTCACTAGCCGAAGCGGCTTGAGCCGGCCCTCGGTCCGAACACAGGGAGGGTTGCTGGTCGCCGCAGCCAGGGAAAGAGCCCGTCCGAATTTCCTAGTCGGCCCTGGGCAACAAGCGTGGCGGGAGGGCGCCAGCGGCAGTGGCCCGCCCGAGAGAGTGCACGTTCCCCGGGAGTCACGGGTTTGGAAGGGGCCTCCCCCACCCGTCACCGTTCTCCGCGGGCTGGGGATTTCCGATCCAATTCTCTCAGTTGGTCCGGGGGCTGCGCGTGGTGTGGGCGCCAGTCGCCTTGGTTTCAGGGGACCGCCTCTCCAATTCTCCCAGCCGGCCCGGGAAGGGGGAAGGGAGTAACTCCGGCCGCTTGCCACCCCGCCCGGTAAGGCCCGCGCGCCTCGGCGATCTCACCCGAGCTGCTTCTCTCAGCCAGCCAGCCGTTCCAGGATGGGGTACGCTGTCTTTTTTATCTCTGTTGTGGCTTTGGGCGCTTTCTGTATCGTTTCTACTCCCCTAGTAGGTGTCCTGGAGAAGAAACTAAGATCCGCGCGTCTTACTAAGCCGCCATCTTCCAGGAAGTCCCTAGTCCTGATTCTTATATTTAAATCTTTGGTCCATTTTGAGTTAATTTTTGTTTATGGTGTGAAATAAAAGTCATTTTTCAATCTTTTGCATGGATATCCAGTTTTCCCTACACCATTTGTTGAAGAGACTAGTCTTTCCCAGTTGAGTGGACATGTTGGCCTTGTCAAAAATCTATTGAGGGTGGTACCATGGTGGCTTATGGGAGAATTCTCGCCTGTCATGCTGGAGACCCAGGTTCAATTCCCAGTGCCTGCCCATGCAAAAAAATAAACAAATAAATAAATATGAAAATAGTAGAAAGTAAATTAAGAAAAAATCAATTGAGAATCTATTTTTGGATCCTCAATTTGATTTCATTGGTCATTATATCTATGTTTATGCCGGTACCATGTTATTTTGACAACTGTAACTTTGTAATATTTTTTAATGTCAGGAAGCATGAGACTTCTAACGTCATTCTTCTTTTTCAAGAAGGTTTTGGCTATTCAGGGCTCCTTACCCTGTAAAATAAATTTGATGATTAGTTTTTCCATTTCGGCAAAGCAGGCTGTCAGAATTTTGATTGTGATTGCATAGAATCTGTAAATAAATTTGGGTAGAATTGGCATTTTAACAATATTTGGTCTTCCAATCCATGATCATGAAATGTCCTTCCATTTATTTAAATATTTAAAAATTTCTTATACCAAAGGTCTTAGTTTTCTGCGTACAAGTCCTTTACATTTTGGGTTAAATTTATTCCTAGATATTTGATTCTTTTAGTTGTTATTGTGAATGGATTTTTCTTGATTCCCTCTTCAGAATTGGTCTTTAATAGTGTATGGAAACACTGTTGATATTTTTAAAGCGGATAGAAAATTTTTTTAATACAGATGTGAGAAGACATGGGCACTCTTGCAATAAAAGAAAGATGAAAGGTGAGAGGCCATGGGCAATGTGGAGCCATTTGCTTTTATAGATTAGCTTTACTTACTTTCCATTCCCCCTTCTTAGTCCGGGCCTTTTTCTCCTACCCTCTCTTCTCTCCAGGGTGGTGCTTCATGGTAGATAGTGCATTTGGGTAGATCAGATTGCTCCATCCTTCTACATAGATGACTGGGGATTCTTTGGGTCGAGGTGGGTCAGCTGCCACTGGGTATTTCTTGTAACTGGGTCACCATAGGCAGTTTGTCTGTCCAGAACATGGGCCCTTCTGACCTTGATTAACTAACTATCTTTGCTCAAAAGCCCCTTCACTTTTTTTGCTTCCCCCTCTTTCCCTGATCTAGGCTGCCTCAAATCCCCCCTCAGAGAGTTCTTACCCCCTAATCTTAAGGGTTGCTGAGGGACATGGGTCTGTTTTCTGTAGCTGCTTCCTGCTTTTCAAAGGTGCAGGCCCTGCCTGATAGGGTGAAGAACTTTCTGGCTATCTCATTTACATTGAGAGGGGAAGAGTCCAGAGGGACAGTTAGAATGGCTGAAAATCTTCACATCAGCATTGGTTTTGTGTGAAGGCTTCTAATCTGGAAGAAATAAACTTGGTCAGAAATTTAAAAATGCAAGGGCTGATCAATAGCAAGAGGAGAATAAAAGTGAGTGGGTCTAGTAGAGTCTTCAGCTCAGTGAGACTGGGGAAGAGTCCAAGAGTGAATCTGGGCTGAGCTGCTAGTTCCTGCTTAACTGCGGAATAAGAGGATGCATGTGGCAAGTTAAAAGGTGCAGGAATGAGGTTTAGAAGGGGATTGATTGATTGGGCTGTGGCTTTGGCTGCCATGTCAGCCCAGTTATTTCCTCGAGAGATGTTAGTATTATTTTTGATGGCCAGGGTAATGAATTATAGTTATTATTCTGTTGGTAAGAGCATAGCATTTAAGAGATTGTGTGTCTCTTGGCAGTGTCTAATTGAGAGAAAGCTTTCCTTTTTTTATACTGCTATGTGAATATGCAAGACTAGGAAGGCATAGCTTTTTTTCTTTTTCTGAGTACTAGAGTTCAGAGATAAGGGCAATTAATTTTGATTTTTGAGTTAAAGTTCCTAGAGGCAGGGGTTTGGCTTTACTTTAGTTTGGCTGACTATCGCATATTTTTCATTTATTGTTTTTTGGTTAATGAGTTACTTTTAGAAATAAAAATATCTGACAAACTACAGCAAACAGAGCATAGTTTATATACTTGCCTTATTTCTCCTTTAAAGTTCTTTTACTTGAAGGTGAAGTCCTGACTTATAGCTGATCACTTGTATTTTTAGAGAAGCTTTAGAGTAAAGTAGTATAACTTACAAGTAAATTTGATTGTTCCTGTGATTTGTAACTTTTAACATTATACAGATAAATATCAAGGTAGAGCATTAAATTTTTAGGAATTTTAAATAATTTTAAAATATATTAATAACATTTCATTCACACAGTTTTAACTAACAGAAGGATAGAAAATTTATCTTAATTATAGTCACTTTACTTTTACAAGGTGAGAGAACAAATGCTTTATAACAGTTTTCCTTTAAGAATAAGAAGACTTGTCTTCTGAAATAAAGAATGTTAAGGTTAACACAAACATTAACAAAAGTATTATTTTGATATAATATAGCATTTTTATTTTTTAGACAAACTGCTCAGATAGTTAAGAAAAGAGTAGATTAACAATTAACATTATTTCACAGAGAAAACTAAATTTTGGTTTTGTATGTATACATGGTTTTACACAAGTTTTTTTTGTTTTATACAATAAGAGCCTTGTTTTGGTTGTTAAAAACAGAAAAGGCAACTGCCTTTTCTAATAAGTCATTAATGGGAGTTTTGGGGTTCATGGAGAGCTTTTGCAGCTTTCTCTGAATGTCAGGGCAGACTGGCTGATGAAATGGATGCCCAGTAAAATTTGACCTTCCCAGGGGTCCATGCTTACATTAGTAACTTTTTAAGTCTTTCACTAGCCTCCCCTGGAACAGAGCTGGGTTTTCCTTTTTCTTCTGAGTGATTTCCCTTGGCTTATTACAATTAACTGGTTTGGTAGCACATTTTTTTAATGTCTTTTTTTTTAATGGAAATTGAGACATGGGCATAATACAAGCTATAAGTCCCTCCCAGATCCTTATCTTAATAGAAAGCTATAAATATCTGGGCATAGGGAACTTTTTATTACTTTCCCTATCTTTTACAGAATAGAGGATATCATTGTAACTGAGAGTCTCATTGGAGGGCTGTCTTGGTCAGGTTCATGTGTCTACTTGGCCAGGTGGTGGTACCAGTTTGTCTGGTTGGGCGAGTGCTGGCCTGTCTTTTACTATGAGGACATTTCATAGAATTAAATCATGATCACATTGGCTACATCCACAACTGATTCCATTTGTAATCAACCAAGGAGAGTGTCTTCTTAATGAGTGATTAGATTGTATACTGACTCATGGGCTATTGCTAATGGTTTGGCTGGATGGTCAGGGACTTGGAAAGACCATAATTGGAAAATTGGTGACAAAGAGGTCTGGGGAAGAGGTATGTGGATAGACCTTTCTGAGTGGGCTAAAAACATGAAGATGTTTGTTTCCCATGTGAATGCACACCAGAGGGTGACTTCAGCAGAGGAAGGTTTTAATAACCAGGTGGATAAGATGATCCATTCTGTGGATACCAGTCAGCTTCTTTCCCCAGCAACTCCTGTCATTTTCTAATGGGTTCATGAACAAAGTGGCCATGGTGGTAGGGATGGAGGTTATGCATGGGCTCAGCAACATGGACTTCCACTTACCAAGGCTGACCTGGCTATAGCCACTGCTGAGTGCCCAATCTGCCAGTAGCAAAGACCCACACTCAGCCCCCAATATGGCACCATTCCCTGACATGACCAGCCAGCTACATGGTGGTAGGTTGACTACATTGGACCACTCCCTTCATGGAAGGGGCAGCGATTTGTTCTAACTGGAATAGACACATACTCTGGATATGGGTTTGCATTCCCTGCATGCAGTGCTTCTGCCAAAACTGCCATCTGTGGGCTTACAGAATGCCTTATCCATCATCATGGTATTCCACACAGCATTGCTTCTGATCAAGAAACACACTTCACAGCAAATGAAGAGTGGGAATGGGCACATGCTCATGGAATTCTCTGGTTTTACCATGTTCCCCATAATCCAGAAGCAGCTGGATTAATAGAACGATGGAATGGCCTTTTGAAAACTCAATTACGGTGCCAACTAGGGGGCAATACCTTGAAGAGCTGGGGTAATGTTCTCCACGAAGCTGTATATGCTCTGAATCAGCATCCCCTGTATGGTGCTGTTAGGATAACCAGGATCCATGGATCCACAAGCCAAGGGGTGGAAATGGAGTGGTACCACTCACTATTACCCCTAGTGATCCACTAGGAAAATTTTTGCTTCCTGTCGCTGCAACCCTGAGCTCAGCTGGTCTATAGGTTTTAGTTCCAAAAGGGGGAGTGCTTCCATCAGGAGAAGCAACAATAATTCCATTGAACTGGAATTTAAGACTGCCACCTGGTCACTTTGGGCTACTCATACCCCTGGATCAACAAACCAAGAAGGGATTACATTACTGGCTGGGGTGATTGACCGTGACTATCGGGGGAAATAGGACTACAACTACACAATAGAGGTAAAGAAGAGTTTTCCGGGAATATAGGAGATCCCCTAGGGCGTCTTTTAGTACTACCATGCCCTGTGATTAAATCAATGGAAAACTACAACAACCCAATCCAGGCAGGGCTACCAATGGCTCTGAAACTTCAGGACTGAAGGTTTGGGTCACCCCACCAGGCAAAGAACCATGGCCAGCTGAAGTGCTTGCTGAGGGTAAAGGAAATATGGAAGAAAGGTAGTGATCAATATAAATTACAACCACATGATCAGTTACAGAAACAAGGACTGTAATGCTGTTTTGTTCATATTATACTATTTAAGTTTTAAGATACCAAGTTTAAGAATGAATATTACGCAAGGACTTGCACCCTATTCTGGAGAGATTTAATGTGTTTCTTGTTATATGCAGGACAATTGAGTATTGTTAGGTTAGAAAAAAAAGTGTCTTTTATTGTTTTAGAAATTAGATATGGTTTAAGGTGAGGAGTATAGCTGCGGTTGACAAGGAGTGGACTGTTGTGGTCAGGTACATGTGTCAACTTGGCCAGGTGGTGGTACCAGTTTGTCTGGTTGGGCAAATGCTGGCCTGTCTTTTGTTATGAGGACATTTCATAGAATTAAGTCATGATCACGTCAGCTACATCCACAGCTGATCCCATTTGTAATCAGCCAAGGGAAGTGTCTTCTTTAATGAATGATGCTTAATCTAATCACTGGAAGCTTTTTAAGGAGGATTCAGAAGAGACAGGCTCTCTTCCTGCTTTGGCTGGGGAGCCTCTCTTATGATCCAGACCCTTCATCAGAATCATCGGCTTCACAGTGTGTCCTGTGGATTTTGGACCCTTACGTTCCCATGGTTACGTGAGACACTTTTATAAATTTTATATTTACAAATATTTCCTGTTGATTCTGTTTCTCTAGAAAACCCTAACTAATACAAGGGCTATGTTTCCATATCTTTTAGCTTATATTGACTACTGGCATTTCCCATTTTCTCTAGAAAAGCAAAAAAAAGAGGTGCTTTATTAGCACCACTTTGACTGCATGGCATCCCAGCATGTGCCAGATATGGGCACTTTCCTCTCTGCCGGCCTAATTACTTGAGAACAAGGGGAATAATGCCACTGGGCATCCCTGGATGAGTCACTGGATACCCCTGGGATGTTTCTTTCCAGGAGTTGTTTAGACTTACATTCCCGAGGTGGGGAATGCCTTCCCTACCTGAAAGGAGTCTAGGACAACACCCCCAGGAATTATTTTGTCTTGAAAATTTCCTGAGGGCTAAAAAGAGGGAATAATTTAGAAGAGAAGCTTTTTATCTTGTGTGCAATGGGTATTAATAGAAATTAAACAAGGAATTGAGGCAGAGGGGCTATTTAAAAGAGGATTATTTAAAATATTTGCCTCTGTCCACAAAGAAGCATCATGAAGAAAATGTTCCTAACAGTTTTCCTGGGCATAACATAATTTACAAGAACCCTACATGGATTTGTCCTCATTTAAGACTGTAAAAGCTATACATAAGGGATTTTTTGCCACCTTCCCTCCCTCTTATAAAAGAGATCTAACTGTGGGCTAGGGTTGTAGGTATCTGTCCTATTTGTGGGCCAACATTGGGCAACTCTCCAGGTGATATTGTGACCAGGTGTTACTGCAGTAGAAAATAAGTTTTCCCTTTTTTAGCTCTGTGGTAGAAAGACCAACCCAATTTTGTAGCAGACTGCCCAATGGATAGTCAGCTGGAATACTGAAAAAACCACCCATTTTTCAAGAAGAGAGAGAAGAAAAAGATTTGCTTACTGGTGCCTGACATCCCAGGTCACTGGTTTGACATTCTAAGTGCTGATCCCTTGGACCCATTGCATCAGATTCCCTATCCCCAGGCATTCCAGAGTCCTTGAAAACTCAGGAGACAGATGGCCCAGTACCATCCCAAGCTGCCAAAGAGAACAGAAAGGATTTATCACAAACATACCTGGGTGCCAGTCCTGTCAGGAGATCCTGTGTTGCCATGATTAAGCTAGAGGGAAAGAACATGCAGCAAGGAAATTGGGTTTCTTTTAAGAATATGGCTTAGTATGCTTTTTAGGCAATCAGAGAGGTCTAGGTATGGACATAATGTAGGACAGGGCTAGGAGTGAGGCTCCATCCATCCTTCAAAGTACAGATTTTTCTAAGAAGGCAAATGCACACCCAACAGCTTATTCTCCCCAGCCAATGTTTTTCTCCTGCACCAGGCAACACCTTCAAGAGGGCTAATAGTAAAATGTGCTATGTCTGTGACATAGTAGCAGACGAAGATGGAAAGATCCAGAGAGAAAAAGTGAGCAGCTAGTCGTCAGAGCGAATCCATAAGTGAGTGAAGAGCAAGAGGGTCTACATGCTCATTTTGAGATGCACGGGGTCTTTCCATTTCCAACAGGTTTAGTTCACTCCAATCAGAACAGCCAGGGCTTTTGCTTACCCTACAAACCTTACTACTGGCTTTCAGGGGGAGATACTCTCATTAGAAAGTACCAAGTTTCCATGGGCCTAAAATAGAGGTGACTCCTTAGAATGTTAAAGACAACACCTTGTTTGGGACAAGAATCATTAGCCCAGAAATCTGTGTTTCAAAAGACAGAATGTCAGATGGCATTGAAACCATACAGAGAAGAAAGGAGAGTCTCTGGGGGCAGGGGAGAGGACCTCTGTTGAAGAGGTGAAAAGAGGAACATGTTTTGCAGAAGGAAGTATTTGGGTCTTCAGAGGGGAGGAAAAGAGAGAGTGTGGGTACTCTGAGTAAGGAGAGAGAGAGAGAGAGAGGTTGGAGGAGAGGAGAATTTGATTTGGCTCCCATTTTACTCCTGCTTGACACTGGGAGAAGCCCCTAGTCAGTTCCCAAAAGGTAGTAATACCCACTCCATTGAGCCTCCATGGATTCATGCTGCATGGAGATGGGGCTTCTGCCCTCTTTGAATAAGGAGCCAGTGGCTCAAGGGGACCCAAGTATGTGTCCTGGGAGAGCCGCATTTGAGCCCCTAGATTCTAGAGAGAGCACTGAGAATGATTCCACCCTTTTGGGATGACACAGAATTACATGAAGACATAGAAGAGGACAGCAATGAGCCAAGCAATAAGGAAAGGAACAGCACATGGCTAAGCCTCCTTCCTGATCTATAGTCATGACTTACCAGTCTAGATGGTCAGAGAAGAGAACTCAGTCTTGGCTGGCTCACCAAAACATATTGCTGGATTTTAGTTTCCAGGTTCTTGGCCATGCTGCAAGAAAGCATTCAGCCCAAAGAATAAGCAGGTAGAAAATTTATTGAATACACATGTGAGAAGATGTGTGGGCACTCTGTAAATAAAGATGAAAGGCACTACTGATTTTTGCATGTTGATCTTGTAAAGCACCACTCTTCTGAAGTGGCTTATTAGCTCTTCAAGCTTTGTTGTAGATCTTTCAGGGCTTTCTATACACAGGATCAGGTCATTTGCAAGTAGTGAAAGTTTTACTTCTTCCTTCCCAATTTGGATGCTTTTATTTCATCTTCTTGTCTAATTGCTCAAGGCAAAACTTCTGGAACAATGTAGAGCAACAATGATGGCAGTGGGCATCCTTGTGTCGTTCCTGATCTTAGAAGGAAGGCTTTCAATTGCTTACTGTTGAGTATGATGCTGTCTATGAGGTTTTCATCTTTATCATGTTGAGAAAGTTTCCTCCAATTCCTATCTTTGAAGTGCTTTTATCATGAAAGGATGCTCAGTTTTTTTCAAATGTCTTTTCTGTATCAATCAAGATGATCATAAGGTATTTCCCTTTTGACTTGTTAATGTGCTGCATTGTGTTAATTGGCTTTCTTGTGTTGAACCACCCTAGTATACCTGGTATAAAACCCACTTGGTGATGATATATAATTCCTTTAATATGCAGCTGGATATCAGGAATCAACAACAGAATTATCTCCACCTTCTTTCCTAACAGACTTCAATTCTAGTGAATTCCAGAATGTCCAAGAGCCTCATTTAGTTCATAGAATCTTGGGAATTCAAGTGCCCATGAAATGGAGGTGGCATCTCCATGGAGATATGACAAACCCAGTTGTGGGTTTAACATTTTGATTAGATGGAGATGTGACTCCACCCATTCCAGGTGGGTCTTGATTAGTTTACTGGAATCCTGTAAAAGAGGAAACATTTTGGAGAGAGCCAACAGAGCAGAGTCTACATAGACATTTGGAGATTGAGACAGAAATAGCCCAGGTGCAAAGCAAGGACTCACATAAATAGCAAGAACCTGAACAGAAGAAATTTCCATCCCCAGCAGATGCTAAGCTAAGAGACGAACCCGGAGTTTTGTCCCAGAGCAGCTAAGTGAATGCCCGTAGACACTAAGAGAGGAAACCCGCATCAGAAGCTGAAAGTACTGGAGCCTAGGAACTAGGGACCAGCAGATGCCAGCCACATGCCTTCCCAGCTGACAGAGGTATTCTGGATGACATCAACCTTTCTTGAGTGATGGTAACTTTTTGTGGGTGCCTTAGCTTGGACATTTTCTTGGCACTAGAACTGTAAACTTGTAACTTATTAAATTCCCTATTTAAAAACCATTCCATATCTGGTATATTGCTTTCTGGCTGCATTAGAAAACTAATACCCATTAGGTTCAGACTGTGCAGAAGGCACAGAGAGAAGAAAGGAAAAGAACGCGAAAAGAAAGAATGTTGGTTTATTTATCAGGATAGCAAATAGACCTGTGTACCTGAAATGGAAGTTTGATAAATAAGAGGACATTCAACCTGCTATTAATAATTTAATCCTGATTTTATTTTTACTGAACATTCTTTAGAATTGCAATTTCTTGATGGATTTTTGTGTGTGTGTATTTTTCAGACAGTGAGTCCTTAGGTATGTTTAGAATGTACTCCCTCATATATCCTATTCTGGGGAAATGAAGTTTCTTATTCTTACTTAGAATACTGGTTCATGAAATTGGCCATTATAAGGATCCCACACAATCATCCCAGAATGATTCCCAATTTGAGGCATTGAATACCTGTGCATTTGTATCGAAGAGGATCTAGTTCAAGTTGATGTCCTAGAAATCAGTGAGTCTCTCGTTTAAATCTATACGTTGAAAGTGACTTTTTGTTGAAGCTTGCCTCAGATGTTATTTCAAAGTAGTGTACAAACTGGGAGGGTAAGGGTTTTGACTGCACAGTATTCCTTAGGTCATATCTTTCAGTTGCCCATCAAAGTTGCCCATCAAAGTACGGTTTGAATAGACTAATTCTCATTAGTGATGCATCACCATACAAACTGGAAAAACTTGGACATGTCATTCCAAGCTCTCTATACTTCAGCAAGGCTATTTGCATTAATGAGGCTGCCATAGTGTGGGTTTCTCAGATTATAAGTAAGGGACTGTTCCTGGGGAAATTTCACACAGCAGACACAGTATGAGAGAGCCATTCTAGATGAAATGAAATCAGTTACAAAATCCTCTGATAGGAGCATGCAGGACATGGCCCCACCTCTCCTTAGCACCACCCTGCTTCTTTCCTCAGAACTCAACTCACCTTTGGTCAGCCTCTCAGCACGGTTGTAGGTGTGACCAAGTCACATCAGGTTGTCTAAAGCCTAAAAGGCATTTTGATCTTTCTGAGAGGTAGGGGATAAAGGGGACAGAAGAGTGGAGGTCTCTCTTTTGCACTTATTGTTCTTGTCCTCTTGATGGATTTTGATCTGGGCCTGTGAAGCAGGAGCCATCCCATCTGTATCTCAACTTGACATATGGTTCCTAAAAGCATTTTGAATGCCTCTATTCTCTGTGGCATAGGCTCCTGTTCTGATCATTCATCAAAGTAACGGGCCATCTATTTTGTGCTCAGTTTACTCCATGAATAAAATTAAGGCATGTGTTACATGGCTCCTTTCCAGCTTCCCCTCTTTCACAGCTTCTGTGCCACTTTGAACAGCCCATGAGGCATAGCTAATGTCTCACTTTACTACAAGGTACATGACCCCCTTTGCTTCCTTGGCAATAGCCCATTTTACCAATGAAAGGCTTTAATGGAAAGGCAATGTTTCAACCAATTCCTCTATTACAGGAAGAATAACAGCTTTAAATTTATATAGCCCAATCCCTTTGAAGTGCATTATTGACATTTGTTAACCAATATCCTCTATCTCCTGGGATACTCATCTCACAGGGGAGGGACTGAAGCTGGAATCAATCTTGAAACTCCAGAGACTAAAATGAATGAAAATAGGCCTAGTGAATGGGAACAAAGCAGCAGAACTAAAAACAGTGCTGTGAAGGCCTTCCATAATCCATGTGTGTGTGTGTGTGTGTGTGTGTGTGTGTGTGTGTGTCTGAATGTGTAATTCACAACCAGAGAATGAGAGAAAAATTTGTGAATGACTAAGAGGAAGATATTTTCAATTTTATGTTTGTATAGGAAAAAAATACCTTTTCCAAGGTTTTCTGTGTTCTAGATAACTGAACTTGGGCAAGTACTTAACCTCTCTGATCCTCAGTGTACTAATCTGTACATTGGTGAAAACAAATACCTTCATGAAAGCGTTTCAATTTAGGAACTAAATATTGAGCATAATTGCATAGTATGAGCTAGTTCTCAATAATTATCTCTCATTTGAGTGAATGATTGAGTCATGGAAAATAATGTAAGAAAAAAATTACTGTGTGCCAGGAAAATACTCCCAACATAATTTCTATAGTGGTTGATATATAAATCTTTGCTTAGCTCAATATGAAAAGTCTAATGAAACATAAAAGCTGAACTATGGAAATACTCTTAATCAATAGCTAAGTGGCACCAATAATATCTTCAAGGTCGTTGAGAGCTGGCATCATTCCTTTTTAGAATTTCAAGCAAAGAACAAGTTTCTGAGAGAAACTAGGGAACAGAAAGCAAAGGTTTAATTAAGGATCAATTTTGGACAGTGAAAAGGGCTGGTAAACAGAATTATGAAGGAGATAATGTGATATTTTTAATAGCTTTCTGAAATATAACTGACACGCAATAACTCATATATTTAAAGTGTACAGTTTTATATATTTTGACATATGTATATACATGTGAAATTATCAACACAAGAGAGTGAACATAGCAATCACCACAAAAAAAATCTTCTTGTTCCTTTGTAATTCATCTCTCCCTCTTCTTGGAAATCTCTGATCTTCTTTCTGTTACTGTAGATAAGTTTATCTTTTCAAGAGTTTTATATAAATAGAATTATATAGCATCTACTCTTTGTATTGTCTGACTTCTTTCATCAGCATAATTATTTTGAAATTCATCCTTGTTGAATTTTTCAAGAGCTCATTTCTTTTTATTTTTGAATAGTATTTCATTTTATGGCTGAAACATAGCTTATCCATTTGACTATTGATGGATTTTTAGGTTGTTTTCAGGTTGTTTTTTTTTTTTTTTACTATTGCAAATAAAGCTATTATTATTGTTTTTGTTAAAGTCTTTGTAAGGACATAAGCTTTCATTTCTTTTGTGTAAATACCTATGAGAAAAATGACTAGATTATATGGTAGGTATACATTTAAATTTTTGAGAAACTGCCAATGTGATTTGCGTATTTACATTTCCAGCAGTATTTCCTGTTCCAACATCTTTGCCATTCCTTGCTATGGTTAGTCTTTTTAATCTTAGCCATTCTAGTATTGCTATGGTTTTAATTTGTACTTCCCTAATGTATAATGATATTGAGCATCTTTTCATAAACTTTATTTGCCATATGGATTTCTTCTTTGATGAAGTGTTTCTTCAAGTTTTTTGCCCATTTTTTTATTGGGTTTTTTGTTTTCCCATTATTGAGTTTTAAGTATTCTTTATAAGATTCTGGATGCAAATTTGTTATGAAACACATGATTTGCAAATAGTTTCTCCCAGCTGGTGACCTGTTTTTTCATATTCTTAATAAGAAGTAGAAAGCTTCCAAGGACTAGTTTTCAATTCTACTGAAATTTAATGTATCAATTTTTTTTGTTTTATGCCCCTCTTGCCCGAAATTATCTTTAAGGTTCTTTGCCTCCCCAGATGGCAAAAATTATTAGTAAAGCTCTTGAGTCTAGCTTAGTCATTTTGAGTAACAGCATTTTTAAACCATGGGGGGTTGTAGCTTCCTTTACAACCCCGTGGAGAGGACTTTGATCCTTTAGGTCTGGAGCACCTGTTCTTTTCTTCTATTGCTTTTCTCAGTTTGGGTTGGTCTACCATGTCTTCTTCCATTCTTCTGCCACCAATCTAAGGATTTACTCAGTACTTAGTATAGAGGGCCGCAATGGAGATGGCACAGGCCAGCCAAGAGGGATTAAATCACAAGGGACTTAGAATGCTAAGTCAATAAAAATTCTACTAATTACCAATTTATATGCTGGTAAGTAGAATGATCGTTAAGGTCCCTTCCACTAGTGTGCTGGCCAATTAGGAACTAAGAAGATGGGTGGGGAATAAAGAGCAAGGGCTATTGTTCCAAAGTGAATTATGGAAGACTCTGTGAAGGGTTAGTAGAAAAGGTAAGAAATATTCCATTTGGGGATTCCCTGGTAAGTTTCTCAATTATCTAATCCTGTTTCCTATATCCTAAAATAGGTAGAACAATTTTTATTCCAAATCCAAAGCTCTTTTTCATTAAAAAAATGTCCTCAGCCAAATCATTGCATTGTTAAAACCAATTGTATATTGACAATTGGTTTTTATTGTATATTGACAAGAAAATCACATATATTTATCTTTAATTTTAATTTTCTTTTTCATAAACTCTTTCTTATAATGCAGACATATTAGGTGGTGAAATGGCAAAGGTACCCCAAAGCATGCTGGCTATATGCCCTTTATGTATTGCTCTAGCTCTTTCCCATGATCACATGTTTTTTATCTCTTCCTTCATGCCTTCCAATATCAACTTCAGCCCCCCCACAAAAGAACAGTTTGCACGACTATTTGTTGGTTGACCCTGTTTGCTCTTTACTTGACTTGCATTTGGTTTTGCTGCTTATTAAAAATAATTTACATTTCCTGTATGGTTTCTCACCTATTTATTTTAAAGAAGTAGTGAACATCTTTTATAGTCCAACTATTGCATTAAATACTATGTGTACAAAAATATATAAAACATGGTCCTTACCCTCAAAAACCTTCCAGTCTAAAGGAAGAAGTAGCCTAATGGACCTTCACTTTGCAGTTAAGAAAACAGAGGCACAGAAGGGAGTCAGATCCCCAGAATAACTATTTCCTAACAGACCACAGTGGTAGAAATAGGAACATCGAAAAGCTTAACAGTATGTGATACAGAAAATGCTACTGAAAAGAAATAAAAACAAGGAAAGAATCTGGCCCCATTCAGTGTCACTACTCTGTATACCTTAATGTTTTTTACAATAAATTTTGCATTTTACACTTTACCTACTTCCAAAAAAGTATTAGAAACAGCTCTTTACCTCAATATTCTCTGGAGACATTTCTAGTGCAGAATACAATAATTTTATAACCATTGATCCTACTGCTTTTTTACTGCTCCCCACATGCCTCCCACCCCATGTACTTACTTCCCTCCTTAATCAATTTCAATTCAATAGCTAAAGTCATTAATCATTCCATGGGAAACACCCTCAACTCCTTGTCCCTTAATTACTTTGTCATATTTAACCTAGATTTAACTTAGAAGTTTAAATAACTTTCTGTTTACTCTTTGCCTGTCTTCATGCAGCTGAATACTGATTGTTTATTTCATATTTATATTCTTGGTCATTGATTTCACGTGGGCCTTTAATGCTACCTGACAATTGTACCATATTTAGTAATGGTAAGTTTACCTTACTTTCCCGTTCTTTTAGCTGACTATGTGATAGGTTCTCCTCTGTTCTCAAACCTCTTCTCTCATTCTCACTCCTGTTTGCAATTAGGAGAGAATCTCCAAAGTCTTCCTCTTTTGCATTTACACACTGCCTGCAATTGTACTTTAAATTCAGCCACATGGTCTCATATGTCTTTGAATGAACGGTCTTGCTTTTACTTCTCTGGCTGCTCTCTTAGTCTTCTTTGCTGATTTCTCCTTATCTTCACAACCTTTAAATATTGGATTTCCCTAAACTTTAGTCCATGTATCTCTTCCTTTATAACTCCTCTCAGTCTCTAGATAATGTAATGCAGCACTGGTCTGATATCAATATATCAATTTTTATATTGATAAGCCACAAATTAATGTCTCTAGCTTAGACCTTTTCCTTAAATTCCAGACCAATGTTCTTAGCTGCCCTTTTGTAACTTCACTTAGACATCTAATGGACACCTTCAACTCCTCTGCTCATCTCACTCAGAATAAAAGCTCAAGTTCTTAAATGATTTCTATGGAAGTTGGCTCTTCATTACCTTTGTTAATTTATCCTGTACCATTCTCCCCTTTGTGTTTGCTCCAGTCATGACTCTCCTGTGTTCCTCAAACAAGTCAGGCATGCTCCTATCTCAGGGTCTTTATGCTTGCTGTTTCCTCTATCAGAACCTTCTATAACTCCTTTCCTTAACTGCTTTCAAGGCTTTACACAAATGCACATTCTCGAGACTTTCTGTGTTGCCTTATCTAAAATTATAATCCCTCTCTCCTCAACTACACCTAGCTCCCTATTCTGCTTTATTTTTCCTACTTAGCACTTCTCATTCTCTAAACTACCATATATTTTACTTATGTATCACATTTGTTTTCAGCCTACCCCACTAGATTGTTAACATTAAGAGTCTAGGGATTTTTATCTTTTTCTCAGTTTTGTTCTCTGCTTCATCTCCAACTCCTAGAATGGTACATGGTACATATTAGGTATTCCATAAATGTAAATAATAATGACCCATCACCAAAAAAAACCTCTATTCAAGTTTACCCATTATATTCTGCTTGAGGCCCAGGAGCATATAATGTATTTAGAAAAATTTTTAAGTCAAATAGTTAAAATATTATTTGGGAAGTTAAAGAACTGAGCTCTAGTTATCTGAAATATTCATCAACTTCAAGCCTTATTGGGACCATGAAGGACACCATCATAGAGACTGGCTGAACAGAGAGCTCTGAGATGAGAATAGAGGACTTTTCTTTTTTTAATTAAAAAAAATTTTTTAAACAAAACAATATACAAACATGAACATTCTTACCATATGATCATTCCATTCTTGGTATATAATCAATAACTCACAATATCATCACGTAATTGTATGTTTATCACCATGATCACCTCTCAGAACATTTGCATCAATCCAGAAAAAGATATAAAAAGAAAAAAGAAAAAACTTTGTGCATATCATACCCCTTCCCCCTCCCCCTCCCCTCACCAATCACCAGCATTTCAATCTACTAAACTTACTTTAACCTTTGTTCCCCCTATTATTTATTTATTTTTAATCATATGTTTTACTCATCTATCCATTAGGTAGATTAAAGGAGCATCAGACACAAGGTTTTCACAGTCATACAGTCACGTTGCAAAAGCTATATCATTATACAATCATCTTCAGGAAACATGGCTACTGGAACACAGCTCTATGCTTTCAGGGAGTTCCCTCCAGCCTCTCCATTACGCCTTAACTAAAAATGGTGATCTCTATTTAGTGTGTAAGAATAACCTCCAGGACAACTCTTGACTCTGGAATCTGTCAGCTATTGACACTTTATTTTGTTCCATTTGGTCTTCCCCCTTTTGGTCAAAAAGGTTTTCTCAATCCCTTGATGCTGAGTCCAAGCTCATTCTAGGATTTCTGTTCCACATTTCCAGGAAGGTTTACACCCCTGGGAGTCATGTCCGATGTAGAAAGGGGGAGGGCAGTGAGTTTGCTTGTCATGTTGGCTGAGAGAGATAGGCCACATCTGAGCAACAAAAGAGGTTCTCGGGGGGTGACTCTTGGGCCTAATTTTAAGTAGGCTTAACCTATCCTTTGTTGGGTTAAGTTTCATATGAACAAACCCCAAAATTGAGGACTCAGCCTATTGCTTTGGTTGTCCCCACTGCTTGTGAGAATATCAGGAAATCTCCACTTGGGGAAGTTGAATTTCCCCTCTTTCTTGCCATTCCCCTAAGGGGACTTTGCAAATACTTTTTTATTCACTGTTCAAATCACTCTGGAATTTATTGGGGCATCACTCTGGACAAACCTACAAAATCTTATCCCCTACTCAAGGTTCCATGTACTTATGGTGTTCAATTAAGTGATCCACGTGAGTTATATTAGGAAATACACTAGTCAAAATATAAATTTTATACCAAATAAACATTTTTTTGCTTTAATCTCATGCATAAGTTAAAGTTTTAAAATATGAATTGCGGCGGGAGGAGCCCAGGGCCCTGGCTCGCTGGGACACCCCATAAAGTCCCGTCCCCAGTCTCGGTGACAATGCGAGGGCCTGGGGGGCCTCGACCGCCATGCCTCCTGTTGCAGACGTCGTTGGCGTGTTCCCTCTCAGTGTTCTGCACTAAATAACAACACTTAAGAGTAAATATGCATTGTTCCAGGAGGCTGGGCCAGGGGCTCGGAGAAGGTAGGCGCGGGCTGGGGCGTGGGACCCAGTTCTGCCAACAGGACCCGAAAGGCAGTCGGCTGTCTGCAGCGCGTGGGGTCTGCTGAAGTGTTGCCTCTTTTACCAAAGAAAGGCTCGAGCCTCTAATGTTCTGGAGCAGCTAAAAGGAAAAAATCTGAGATGATGGTATGGTAGCCCGTGACAAACTCTGGAATCTGTCCTGTAACTACTTGTTGAAGAGTGCTTTGAGGACTTCCGGAGAAGATGGCGGCTTAGTAAGACGCGCGGGTCTTAGTTCCTCCTCCAGAAAAGCAACTGAAGAAACAGAAACAATACGGAACAGCTCCCGGAGCCACGACAGAGACCAAAAAGACAGTGTACCCCATTCTGGGGCGGCTGAACGGGCAGGGAGAATCCGCTGCGGTGAGATACCTGAGGGGCATGCGTTTTCCCGGCCGGGGCGGCTGGCGACTGGGGTCCCCTCCACGCACGTGGCTCCCCGGTCTGACTGGGAACGTTGGATAGCGGGGCCCTCCCGCCACGCTTGGCGTCTTGGGCCAGCTGGGCAATTTGGACCGGCACTCTCCCAAGCCACGGCGGCCGGCGACCCCCCCCGCCCCCCCGCCACGCGCAGTTTCCCTGGCCGACTGCGAGATTCGGATTGGAGCCACGGCGTCTTGTACTGGTGGGCCCCGCAGACAGACGAGTGCCACAAGTGCCACCTACTGGGCAGGAAAAGAAAAACAGCCCGGAGATTTCACAGAAAAACCTTTCAACCAGCCGGGTCCCACACCCAGGGAAATCTGATCAAATGCCCAGACACCAGCAAAAAATAATGGATGACGCTCAGAAAATTAAAGATATGGCCCAGTCAAAGGAACAAACCAATAGTTCAAATGAGATACAGGAGCTGAGACAACTAATGCTGAATATACGAACAGAAATGGAAAAACTCTTCAAAAACCAAATCAATAAATTGAGGGAGGACATGAAGAGGACATGGGCTGAACAAAAACAAGAAATAGAAAGTCTGAAAAAACAAATCACAAACTTATGGGAGTGAAGGACAAAGAAGAAAAAATGGAAAAAACAATGGATACCTACAATGGTAGATCTAAAGAGACAGAAGCTACAATTAGTGAACTGGAGGATGGAACATCTGAATCCCAAAAAGAAACAGAAACTATAGGGAAAAGAATGGAAAAACTTGAGCAGGGGATCAGGGAACTGAATGACAATATGAAGCGCACAAATATACATGTTGTGGGTGTCCCAGAAGGAGAAGAGAAGGGAAAAGGAGGAGAAAAACTAATGGAAGAAATTATCACTGAAAATTTCCCAACTCTTATGAAAGACCTAAATTTACAGATCCAAGAAGTGCAGCGCACCCCAAAGAGAATAGACCCTAATAGGCGTTCTCCAAGACACTTACTAGATAGAATGTCAGAGGTCAAAGAGAAAGAGAGGATCTTGAAAGCAGCAAGAGAAAAACAATCCGTCACATACAAGGGAAACCCAATAAGACTATGTGTAGATTTCTCAGCAGAAACCATGGAAGCTAGAAGACAGTGGGATGATATATTTAAATTACTAAAAGAGAAAAACTTCCAACCAAGACTTCTATATCCAGCAAAATTGTCCTTCAAAAATGAAGGAGAAATTAAAACATTTATAGACAAAAAGTCACTGAGAGAATTTGTGACCAAGAGACCAGCTCTGCAAGAAATACTAAAGGGAGCACTAGAGTCAGATACGAAAAGACGGAAGAGAGATATGGAGTAAAGTGTAGAAAGAAGGAAAATCAGATATGATATATATAATACAAAAGCCAAAATGGTAGAGGAAAATATTATCCATACAGTAATAACACTAAAAGGTAATGGACTGAATTTCCCAATCAAAAGACATAGAATGGCAGAATGGATTACGACCCAGCAATACCACTGCTAGGTATCTACTCAAAGGACTTAAGGGCAAAGACACAGATGGACATTTGCACACCAGTGTTTATAGCAGCATTATCTACAATTGCAAAGAGATGGGAACAGCCAAAGTGTCCATCAACAGACGAGTGGCTAAACAAACTATGGCGTATACCTACGATGGAATATTATGCAGCTTTAAGACAGACTAAACTTATGAAGCATGTAATAACATGGATGGACCTAGAGAACATTATGCTGAGTGAGTCTAGCCAAAAACTAAAGGACAAATACTGTATGGTCCCACTGATGTGAACCGACATTCGAGAATCAGCTTGGAATATATCATTGGTAAGAGTTAGAAACAGGGTAAGATAATGGGTAATTGGAGCTGAAGGGATACAGACTGTGCAACAGGACTAAATACAAAAACTCAAAAATGGACAGCACAATAATACCTAAGTGTAATGTAACTATGTTGGAACACTGAATGAAGCTGCACCTGAAATATGGTTTTTTGTTTGTTTGTTTGTTTGTTTGTATCTTCTGTTTTTGTTTTTTTCTTTTTCCTTTATATATATATATATTTTTTATTAGTATTATTATTTTAATTCTCTTCTCTATATTAACATTCTATATCTTTTTCTGCTGTTTTGCTAGTTCTTTTCCTAAATCGATGCAAATGTACTAAGAAATGATGATCATACATCTATGTGATGATACTAAGAATTACTGAGTGCATGTGTAGAATGGAATGATTTCTAAATGCTGTGTTAATTTCTTTTCTTTTTTTTGATTAATTAAAAAAATTTTTAAAAAATTGGATAAAAAAATAAAAGCACATAGTAGATTCAGGAAAAATAAATAAATAAATAAATAATAGAGGAAAAATGTTAAAATAAAGTCAGTTTGAAATACTAGTGATCAATGAAAGGGAGGGATAAGGAATATGGTATGTAAAAATTTTTTTTCTTTTTCTGTTTTTGTTTTATTTTTCTGTTGTCTTTTTATTTCTTTTTCTGAATTGATGCAAATGTTCTCAGAAATGATCATGATGATGAATATGCAACTATGTGATGATATTGTGAATTACTGATTATATATGTAGAACGGAATGAGCATATATTATGGATGTTTGTGTTTCTTTCTTGTAATTTCTTTTTAATTAATAAAAAATTATTAAAAAAAATATGAATTGCCATCTCTTTTCGACACCCGGCAGTATTGACATTCCTTTGTTCTTCCTCATGCAAAAACATTTTTAAATTTGTACATGTAGTCATTATCATTATACTCTCTAGGCATTCCTAGATTATACCATCTCAGCCTTTATCATCTATCTTTCCTTCTGATTTCATTTGTGCCCCCAGGCCTTGGGAGTAGAGAACTTTAATTTCTGTTCTATGACCTTAAGCAATGTCACTTATCTTCTGAAATTTTACTTGAAGAATGTTTTTCAAAGTATTGTTCAGACTTTTTTAGGTTTTGAAAACCAGACTCAATTCTCTAAGTGTGAGTTCTGATACGAAAATGGACTTATAACGATAATATAAAAAGTCCAAAAATAAGACCTGAGAGGAAAAATAAGAGAGTGGAACTCTCTACCTAGAATCTCTAGAAGAGATTCAAAAAACATATCATCTCCATAATTCCAGGACTAAATACCTGAGCTGTTTTCCATCTTTCTATAGGGTAGAACAGAAGGAAAATCTTAAACTGTCCTAGAAAAGATTCAAAGTAGCTACAAAGAAGACTCCTAAAAGTTCAAAAGACATCATGGAATATGTGTGTTTAATGTCTTAGTCATCACAGAAAAAAAGAAAGGCTTATTTTTTTAATTTGGGCCTGAAGGAGAGGGAATTGCTTTTACAAATCCCAGGAGATGTGACTGCTTAGTGTAGCAAGTCTTTCAGATTAGTGGTTTTTTAACCTGGCTGATCATCAGAATCACCTGGATAACTTTTTAAAAAAATACAGATTCTTGGGCACCACTTTCGACAGAATTTGTGCTCTTTGGAAGCATCTTAGGCCATTCTAATGTGCACCCAGATTTGGGAAACACTGGCTTAAATACATTTATCTTTAAATTTAAATGGACATTTATTTTATAACAGGGATTAGAATACAAATGATTGTCAATAGACCCTACTATCTAAGCTTAAATTTCAGAATTCATAATATCATCTGTGAAAAATTAGTACCATGGGCATCTACTTCACTCTCTAAAATTGTCTTATTTTTGTCTGCATTCTTCCTGAAAGCAGAATGTGGAATAAGAACTTGTATAAGGTAATTTATTTGAGGGATGATCCTAGGAAACAAGAGTTAGAACCAGAGAAAATATAAAAAAGAAAGTGAGAAATCCAAAACAAAGATGTATTATTGAGCTGGCCACTTTTGTGGGCAAACAGACTTGACCCCTCCAGGATCTTCTGAAAAGCAAAGAGAAGGTCTAAGAATTTTCCACCCAGGCTGAAAGGAGAATTGTTCATAGTGGTCTCTCATCTGCCACTGCTTGAAGGTCATCTGGACATGGAAGCCTGCCAAGTGTCATGCTGGCATCCTGTGCTGAGATGTCAGAGAAGCTCCAGGGCACACTCGAAGTGAAATGCTGTCAGCTGCAAGAAGGTGAAAGCCTCCAGGACTGGAATCTTGGGTGAGGTCAAACGTATGTAATCTGGGGAGCAAGAGCCATTGGATACATGTGTTAATTGTGTACCTTAGATTACCTAATGGAATGGTATGTACCTTAGAATGAACTGAGCATGAAGTGTTAGATAATGTCTTCTCAATTTTTGAATATTCTATTTTAGCTGGAAGTATTTTATACAGAATAACAATGGCCTACCACAAGATAGGTGATATAATTTAATGTTTTCAATTATTTTCTAAAAACTTGGAAGTATATTCAGTTATACTGTATGGAAAAATAAACACTTTTTAACCTTTTGTTATGGAAAAATTTTAAGCATGATGTGCAATAAATAATGGATATTACTGGCAGATAAAAGACTAACACTCTCCCACCTCCAACATCCAATTTTAATAAACATCAACTATTGTTTATAATAGTTGTAATCTGGGCCACTATTGTTTTATCTATACCTTCACCTCCTGCCATTCAATTATTATGAAGCATATCATCTCATACAAAATATTTAGTAAGTGTCTCTAAAAGATAAAGATGATTTAAAAATACACAACTAACATATCATTAGCAAATCCAGAAAGAGTGAAAAAACAAGTCCTTACTATTATCAAACCTCTAGTCAGTATAGATTTTTTTGATTATCTCATAAATCTTTTTTTTTAAAGATGGTTTGTCTGAATCAGGATGTAAACATCACACATTACATTTCGTAGTCATATCTCTTATAACCCTTTTGAACTATAGTTTCCCCTTTATTTTTTCTCTATTTTCCTTGAGATTTATTTGTTGAAGAAACTTGGTGATTTGTCCTGTTTCCCATATTCTGGATTTTGTTCAAAAATACTTTTAAGTCTAAAATGCTCAAGATTTCAGAAGAAAATGTCTAGGGCAACAGAATAAGGAAATCACTAACTTATGTTCACAGTTCTTTTTTTCTATTCTTAGACACTTGGATACCCCTTTTGTTGCAAAGAGCTTATTCGTGTCAAATGTCATCAAAATCAATGTTGACTTCCAAGACGTAAGCGATTAACAATGTTTGGGGATCCAAAATTCAGGAATGTATCCAGGCAAAGGTGTAGAATAAAAAAATAATATATATATTGCATATGGATGTGTATATACAAAGGCATATATACATATATGTCAAGTACATATATAGATTTGACCATATCTTGTTTAAACATATAGATCAAAGGCTCATTTCCATTTTTCTTATGTAATTTGTTCAGTTAATAAATGAAAGCTGTGACTGAGTCTACAATTCTCTAATAAAAAAGACAGAAAGATAGAAAGATAAGCAAACCCATACATTCCAAACATCCTTTCCAGCAAAAGGGATTTCTTTCAACCCTAAAGTTCAGGTTTTGACTGCATTATAACCATGATTGATTATAACTCTAATTTCTCTAACTTATGATAAACATTTTTTCCCCTCATAGCCATGTTGTGTTTAAATTCAGACAAAATAATATGTGTTTTTGGCAATTAATGCTTTTGTTTGAGTTATTTAAATCCACAGAATTAAGACACAGTCACTTCTGCACTAATGAGCCTCCCATCTCATTTCTCGATTTTCATTTCCACCGCCACCCCGCAACTCATTCTCCCCATCACATATAATATGATCTCTTTATATTTATACATTTTAATTAATTTTTTTATTAGAGAAGTTATAGGTTTTCAGAAATATCATGCACAAAACATATAAAATACAGAGTTCCCAGTTTCCACCCTATTATTATCACTTGCATTAGTGTGGTACATTAGTTATGATTCATTAAATTACGTTTTTGTAATTGTATTATTAACTAGTCCATCATTTACAGTACGATTCACTATTTTGTACGGTCCTGTGTATTTTTTTTAAATTTTATTTTAGTAGCATATATATGACATAAAATTTCCTCTTTTAACCACATTCACATAAATAATTCAGTGCTGTTAATTACATTCAGAAGGTTGTCCTACCAGAAATACCATTTATGATCAAAACATCACATCAACTCAAATAGAAACTCTGCCCAATTTAAGCATTAACTCACCTCTTACTACTGCCAACCCAGTCCTTGGTAACCTATATTCTGGATTCCAACTCGATGAGCTTGCTTATTCTATTTCATATCAGTGAAATATGTGAAATATGAAATAGAATAAGCAAACTCATCGACAAATAATGATTATTTGAAACAATACAATATCCTTTGGTGTCTGGCTTATTTCACTCAGCCTGATGTCTTCAAGGTTCATCCATGTTATTGCATGAATCAGAACTTCATTCCATTTTAATGCTGAATAATATTCCATTGTATGAATATACCATGCTTTGTTTATCCATTCATCTGTTGATGGACACTTGGGTTGTCCCCATCTTTTGGCAATTGTGAATAATGCCCCTATGTACTTCAGTGTACAGATATCTGTTTGAGTTCCTGCTTTCAATTCTTTTGAATTGAACTTCAATTTTACTCACCAGTTAGTGGGATTCCTAAGTCATATGGTCAAATGTCTTTTCACTTTCATGATAATATCCTTTGTTCACAAAATTTTTTAGTTTAGTTTAGTTTGATGAGGTACCATTTATCTATGTTTTTTCTTTTGTTTCTTGTGTTTTGGATGTAAAATCTAAGAAACCACTGCCTAACACAAAATCCCGAAGATGATATTCCCTGCATTTTCTTTCAGGAATTTTATAATCCTGGTTCCTATATTTTAGTCTTTCATCCATTTGAGTTAATTTTGGTTTATGTTATGAGTTAGGGGTCTTCCTTCATTCTTTTGAATAGGGCTATCCAATTTTCTCAGCACCATTTGTTGAAGAGACTATTCTTTCACAGTTGAGTGGACTTGTTGGCCTTATCAAAAATCAATTGGCCATAGATATAGGGGTCTATTTCTGAACTTCAATTTGATTCCAATGCTTTATATATCAATATTTGTGTCAGTAACATGCTGTTTTGATCAGTGTAGCTTTGTAATAAATTTCCACATCAGAAAGTGTGAGTCCATCTTGTTTTACAAGATGTTTTTTGCTACCCAGGGCCACTTACCCTTCCAAATAAATTTGATGATTGGATTTTCCATTTCTGCAAAGTAGACTATTGGAACTTTGATTGGAATTGCATTGAATCTGTAAACTGTTTTGAGTGGAATTGATATCTTAACAATATTTTATCTTCCAATCTATGAGCATGGAAAACCCTTCCATTTATTTAGATCTTTGATTTAGCAAAGTTTTGTAGTTTTATAGCCTTGGTTAAATTTATTCTTAGGTATTTGATTCTTCTAGTTGCTATTATAAATGGATTTTTTATTCTTGATTTCCTCCTCATTACTAATGTGTAGAAGCATTATTGATTTTTGCATTTTGATCTTGCATTCACCACTTTATTGAATTTGATATTTGCTGTAGTAGATTTGTTGCAGATTTTGGGGGACTTTCTCTATATAGGATCATGTCATCTGCAAGTAGTGAAAGTTTTACTTCTTCCTTTCCAATTTGGATGCCTTTTATTTATTTTTTTCTTCTTTCATAACTGTTCTGGCTAGAACTTCTAGCAAAATGTTGAATAGCAGTGGTGACAGTGGCCTCCTTGTCTTATTCCAGATCTTAGGGAGAAATCATTCAGCATTTCAACATTGACTATGGTGTTAGCTGTGTTTTTTTCGTATATTCCCTTCAGCATATTAAGGAAGTTTCCTTCAATTCCTAGTTTTCTAAGTGTTTTTATCAAGAAAGGATATTGTATTTTGTCAAATGCCTTTTCTGCATGGGTTCAATTCCCGGACCATGCACCCAAAACAAACAAACACACAAACAAACAAATGTCTTTTCTGCGACAGTAAAGATGATCATGTGTTTTTTTGTCCTCTTTCTTTTGTTAATGTGGTGTATTACATTAATTGATTTTGCTTTGTTAAACCATCCTTTCATACCTGGAATAAAACCCACTTGGTTATGGTGTATAATTCTTTTAATGTGCTGTTGGATTCGATTTGGAGGTATTTTGTTAAGAATTTTTACATGCATATTCATGAATAAATTGATCTGTAATTTTCTTTTCTTGTTGAAAATACTATTTTTTCATTATCTCATTTCACATTGAGTGGAGTTGGTGACCTTATCAAAAATCAGTTGGCCATAGATATGGGGATCTAATTCTTGCAGTTATCTTTATCAGACTTTGGTATTAGGCTGATGCTGGCCTCATAAAATGAGTTAGGTAGTATTCCCTCCTGTTTAATTGTTTTGGGAAGAGTTTGATCAGGATACGTATTAATTCTTCTCGAAATGTTTGGTAGAACTCACTTGTGAAACCATCTGACTTTGGGCTTTTTTGTTGTTGGTGGTAGGTTTTTGATGACTGATTCAATCTGTTTACTTGTAATTGATCTTTTGAAATCTTCTATTTCTTTTAAAGTGCTGTATGTTGTTTGTGTGTCTCTAGAATATGTCCATTTCATCTAGGTTTTCTAATTGGTTGATATATAGTTATTTATAGTATCCTTTTATGATCCTCTTTATATCTGTGGGTCAGTAGTAGTGTCCTCTCTCTGATTTCTCATTCTGTTTATTTGTGTCTTTTCTCTTTCTTTGTCAATCTCACTAAAGGTTTGTCAATTATATTGATCTTTTTAAAGTGCCAACTTTTGGTTTTGTTAATGCTCTCTATTGTTTTAGAATTCTCAGAATTCATTTAATTCTGCTCTAATATTTGTTATTTCTTTCCTTCTCCTTGCTTTGGAATTAGTTTGCTGTTCTTTTTCTAGTTCCTCCACATATGCAGTTGCATCTTTGATTTTAGCTCTCTTCTTATTTTAATGCCAGCATCCAGTGCTATAAATATTCCTCTCAGCACTGTGTTTGCTGCATCCCATATGTTCTGATATGTTGTATTCTTGTTCATTTGTCTCAAGATATTTACTGATCCTCTTTGTAATTTCCTCTTTAACCCACTGATCATTGAAGAACGTGTTATTTAACTTCCATGTATTTATGGATTTTCCAGTCCTCTGACTGCTATTGATATCCAGCTTCATTCCATTGTAGTCAGAGAAGATGCTTTGTATAATTTCAATCCCTTAAGATTTATTTAGAATTGTCTTGTGACCCAACATGTAGTTTATCCTGGAGAATAATTCATGTGCATTTGAGAGAAATGTATATCCTGCTGTTTCTGGAAATGCAATGTTCTGTATATGTCTGTTAGGTCTAGTTCATTTATCATATTATTCAAATTCTCTTCTTCCTTATTGATTTTCTGTCTAGATGGCCTATCTATTGATGAGAGTGGTATATTGAAGTCATCAGCTATTATGGTAGAAGGTTATATCTCCCTTAAGTTTTGCCAGTGTTTGCCTCATATATTTAAGGACACCATAGTTAGTTGCTTAAATACTCATGATTGTTATTACTTCATGGTAGATTACCCCTTTTATTAATATATAATTTCTTGTACCCTGGTTCTCTTTTGGTTACTATTTGCCTGAATTAGCTTTTCCCATCCTTTTGCTTTCAATCTATTTGTTTCTTTGTGTCAAAGTGAGTTTCTTGTAAAAGATAGTTGGATCATACATTTTTAATCCATGCTACCAATCTGTGTCTGTTCATTGGGGAGTTTAATCCACTAATATTCAGTGTTATTGTTGTAAAGGCAGTACTTATTTCAGGAATTAGGTCATTTGGTTTTTATATGTCATATTTTTAAAATTCTCTTTTCCTTTATTGCAGTCTCCTTTACAGTATAGTTGATCTTCTGTGATATGTCTGAATGATCCCTTTCTCATTTCTCTTTCTGTATACTTTTAAACTATTTATTTGTGGTTATCCTTGAGTTTGTGTTACACAACTTATGTCTACAACCTATTAATTTTATAAGACAACAACTTAGCTTTAATAGCATACACATTCTCTGCTCCTATATTCCTCTTTTTCCCTTTTTATATATTTTTTCATCCCACTTATTCTCTTCATATTTTGTGTGTCCATTATCAGTGAGGTTTTCTGCCTCCAATTGCTTTTCTATTGGGGTATGCTGCTCACAACAGCCAAATGAGAGCCAGTCAGGAAAAAGCCATTTTGCATTTATGTGCTCCAGCAAGATACACTGGATAGAGTGTGTGTACCTCTTGCCAGCAGTTCTGCCATGGTCTATTCTATTTCCTGGGGACCCTGCTGAATGCAGTGCTCCTAGGGCATTTGTTTTCTACACAGGGTCTCTGTGGATTTGGGTTCCTGTGCCTGGATATGTGTTAGGGTCTAACTTGCTGCTGTCAGTGGCTCTATGCTCTGCATCCATGACGGGGGGACCCGGCTCATGCTGCCTCCTGTGACTCTTAAGATGCATGGAACTGAGTAAGGTGGAGTGGTCTGGGCTGGTGGGTCCAGGATGTAAATCTCCTACTGTTTTAGGTGTCTTTTTTTCCCTTGTCATTCTATTCAGCATTTGTGGAGTCCTTCCGCAGTCTCTTTTGTACTTCAGAGTTCAAAGCAAGTGGGATTTGTCCTTTTATTAGTTCATTTCTGAGGGTAGACTTTTCCAGGGCATATTTTATGTTGCCGTGTTGATGAAGTCCTTTATGTTTATTTTGGTTAGAAGCATAAGCATTTTTTAAAACTTTAGAATGTAGTATATTTCAGAAAGAAAAAAAAACAGTTAAAATGGTTAATAGTGCTTTCTTAGAGTGGGAATCAGAATGTGGAGGAGTGAGAGTAGGAGACTGATGATTTTTTTCTAATTGCTGTAATATCATGTTTGCAATAACATTTGACATTTTAAAGTATGTAAACATGGAAGTGTATTATTTGATTAAATAAATTATTTGAACACAGTTGTAACTGGCTCATTCTTGAGGAGGATGCTCATTACCAGTTTACTGGATCTTGGGGCTGTTATGGAATTATCTTTCCCAAGGCCTGATTCTTCTGCTTTTCCTTAAATTATGTAGGTTTCCAAAGTCTTTTCAAATAATTCCTTTTAGATGAGGTCTATTTCATTGGTTTGCAACCAAAGAATTCTGACTAACGCATCTGTGTGAAATGCAAATTCATTTCCTGCCTACGACCCCCCAGTAGATCACTATTGCCAACGGAGCAGTCAGCGGCCTTGGCTGGGCATGCAAAGAGCTCTATGTCCAGGTCCCTTTTTCACCCTCAGGTCTTCAACCACCACTTTTGTCTCTAGGATTCCCAATCTGCTGATAGTTGGTTCACATGCCGGTGCTGGGTTTGCTGGGCTCTTCCCTCTGTTTGGAGCATATGTCCCTACTTTCTTCATTTGGTAACTGTCATGGTCAGGTTCATGTGTCAACTTGGCCAGGTGGTGGTACCTGTTTGTCTGGTTGGGCAAGTGCTGGCCTGTCTGTTACTATGAAAATATTTCATAAAATTAAGTTATGAATACTTTGACTGGATCCACTAAGCTGATTGCATTTGTAATCAGCCAAGGGGAGTGTCTTCTGCAATGGGTGATGCTTAATCTAATCATGGAAGGCTTTTAAGGAGGATTCAGAAGAGACAGGCTCTCTGTTTAGGCTGGGGAGTCCCTCCTGTGGAGTTCGTCCAGACCCTTCATTGGAGTCGTCAGCTTCACAGCCTGCTCTAAGGATTTTGGACTCTACGTCCCCACAGTTACGTGAGACACTTTAATAAATTTTTTATCTACTGATATTTCCTGCTGATTTTGTTTCTCTAGAGAACCCTAACTAATACAGTGACTTTCCATTTTTGGCTTTATTTTGATTATTATGGGCATCACTTCCTCCAAGAAAACACCACTGTTTTGTGGTTTTTTTCCTTCATTTGTACTCCTATAGAACCCTAAACATTCTTTTACTTATTGTTTACTGTAAGAGGTTGGTATTATCTCTTTATCTATCCCATGTATTCCCATGTACTTCTTCCTTGCTCTATTCTTCCGTAGAATTTATCACCTATAATGATAGGTGATAAATACTGCTTTTCCTAGTGTATTTCTTTTTCCCAATATAGATTTTGTCACTGAGATATATGATATACAAAGAATCTAAAATACTGCCTGCACAGAGTAGGTGTTCAAGAGATATTTAGGGATGACTGAATGAAAAGTTCTGCTTTCCCCTTTCTGTTTCCAGTTTGTTTACCGGAGCACCAATGGCATCAGAACTTTATTTGTGAAAGATAATGTAAGAGAAAATTAAAGATTAGAGAAAAGAGAATCAGAGTCAATGAGATACGTCTCTTGCACAGAGTTTTTATACAGGCTCTGCCTATCCTTGCTCAGCACTTCAGGGTTTATTGGCCCTTGCTTACTAAAACTCCTGTTGAGTTCCATGAGCTCTGGAAGGATGGCATTGACCCTGGATTCTATGCTTGTCTCTTGACTAGCATTGAGGTTTTGTCATTTATTAGGTTGTGCACTTTGGTGCCCCCAGTCAAGCCTAATACATTCCCTTCTACTACAGAAACTTTTTTTGCCATACCAACATGAAAGGCCTTCCAACAATTCAGACCAACCTTAGTCTTAATGGAGTCTGAAGTTCACTCCTCTGTTTATGAAGTGTAACAATTGAAATGGGAGATATAAAGTTTGCAGCTATTATGTAATCAAAACCATTTGTGTTTTCCCAAAGAGGAAGGAGGAGACAAGAAGGGGATGGTGGTGTAGGGAGGAGAAAGAAAACGAAAAATCCCAGAATTGGAAGCTTAGAGCCTGTGCAGTGAGCAGGAAATTGAAACTCATCCAGCTGTCAAATAACGACAAAAGAAAAATGCTTTATGCATTCAATCATTATTAAATGTTCTGCATGTCTTATTTCCCACGTTATTTGCCAGTATAGGATGGTTTTCAAATGCTAGCATTTTAATAACAGGAGAAATATTTGCTTTTAAGATAAAACTGTTTCATTTTTAAAGCCCATAAAACCAAAAATCCATGTGGTAAAAGAGAAAAAAAAACCTTATATGCCTTACCTACAGGCATTCTTTACGGAAACCAAAGAGACCTCTATTACTCATTATTGTGAGAGGAAGTTTCTAAATAAAGGACTACTCCAGGCTGAGCCGGTGATATGCCAGTCCCAGAAATATATTTTGGGAAAAAAGTACCCAATCCAATGACGCTGCAGAATTGGACAGGGCTTCAAAGCAAGAAGGTGGTTGCCCAGTGGGCTGCCAGCATATGGCTCTCCTTCCTCTAAATCACATGGAGAGGTGAAACAATTTGAAAAGTAAGTCTTTGTGGACACTGTTTTCTTCTTTTAGCTCTGAACATGGAAACCTCAATCAGAATTGAATCATTAAATTTATATGAATCTTAGTATTATGTAATGCTCAGACTACAAAATATTGAAGAAAACAAAGTCCCAGCTCTTTATTTTATAGATATGAAAGTTGGAGCATAGAGAAATGCTGTAACTTCCCCCAGGGTCATATATCTATTCAGGGACTGAGCCAAGCTTCAAACCTGGTTTTATAGTTGTCTGAAAATAAAACTTTACATGTAGGTATTCTGATTGTGACTTAGTTATTTTTTCCTCTTTGGTCATCTAAGCACCTCTCCTTGCTGTCCTTTGAAGCCTTAAGAAAGGATTGTCTTTCTCCCTCAGGAGAAGACATTCACACATCACTCTTCAGTCCATATACTTCATTCCTATGAAAGGCCTTCTTGAGAACATGTTTTATATATCCCAGGTCAACAGGGACATATAATTTGATCCCTCATAAATAGAAATAACGTGTAATGGATACTTAAAATGCAACAGAATTCTGATACAGCTTTTGCACAGGAGAGAGTTCCCAAATCCCCAATGATGATGCCGATTCTTCTTCAATTGAAGGCTTTTTATTTCCCACAGAATGGGTATTGTACTAGTGAATCCCAAGCAATGTGATCCAAATGAACTTCCCAGTTCACTGGAATGTAAAACTGAGGTATGCATTTGAATAATAGTCTGTAGGTTTTTTTGTATAAGACTTGCAGTCAAGTGACTGAGCATGGTGTCCCCAATGTGGATCCAATTCCATGTCATGTGATTTCCTTTCTTTTATAGTTAACAGTTGACTAACAGCAAAAGCAGCATGCTGTCCTGGCAAAAGCAATAGATTCAATGATAAAAGACCAGAGTACTTATCCCATCTTGGCAGGGACAAATTATTTAACCATATTTAACTTCTATTTTTCTCATCTGTAAAATAGGGATAATGATCTGTTTTAGTTACTTCCTGGAATTACTATGCAATGTAGGCCAAATACTCTGCAAACCATATTGTGAACTTGGAATGCCTTCAATCCCTAGTCAACCCATTTTTTCATTTTTAAAAGTTGTATGTATGTATGCATGTATGTAGTATGTATGTAAGTAATTAAGTATGTATGTATGTATTTGTACTCTCTGCTTATCATGCAAGGCTTAGTTCAGGGCAGGCAGCAAGTCTTGCTCATTTCTCCATTGCCCAGGCTGCCTAACACCATGCTTTGCTCTTGGTAGGTGCTTAAGAAACACAGAATAATAACTAGCTGAGCAAGGTATCTGTTTAGTCTTCATCTGTGTTGACTTTTCCATTACTTCCCTGAGCAGGCAGTTTGGCATCCAATTAACCTCTTTGCAGAGGCATCCATAAGAGCAGTACCCTAAGGCACAAGGTACAAGAAGGATGCAAGGACATTACCACAAAATAGTACCTAGGACTGGGGTGTCAGGTGTCAGGAGCCTGAAATTATATGAACTAAAGCTATGTAGGCTTCCCGCTCCCCATTATCTCCCTGTTACACTCCCTTCCCTCTTCCAATCTTCCTAGGAGCTTTCACCTGACTCTTACTCACTACTTTGTTTTGCTGGTTCACTCTCCCTCCAGTCCAGTCCAGTTATCCTCATTAGTCCTTTCTTTTGCTATTTCTGTCTTAGCTCCATATCCAACACCTTTTTAGATTCAGATCAAAACTGCTTTCCAAGAAGCCTCAATAACCAGGACACTTTCACTGTCATCTTTTATTGCCCTAGGTCTCTGATTAGCATAGTTTTGTTTTTCCAGGAACCTAAGCAGAGCACTTCCCTGCTAAGTTCCTTGAGCTGGATGTCTTCTTTCTATGAATATATCCTAAATCATTGATACTTTTCTTCTTTTACCTTATTTTTTTTAATTAGAAATATATCCATAGCAATGTATACCAGTCAACTTACTTCATTCCTATAAACTCTTGGCCATAGGAACATATGCAGTTGTAAAGAATAATAATAACATGAACACTTGTGTGTTCACCATCACACTTAAGAAAGAATATTTTCAAAAAATTGAAAAACTTTGTAGGCTTCTTCTAATTATATCTGCCTGCCTACCCCTTCAAAATTGTTTATTTTCCATTGCTTTCCTTTATAATTTTACCATTTATGTGTATATACCCCTATGATATGTTGCTTAGCTTTGCTTTTGTTAAGATTTACAAAAAACCGCTCCATACTGTATATAACATTTTGCAACTTGTTTTTTTAGCTCATTATTTATTTGAAATTAATCCAAACCTGTACATGTTCCTTAATTAATTTTCATTGCTCTAAGGAATTTCACCATTTGAATAGTTCACAATTTATTCATCCTTTTTACTATTGATTGACAGATATTTGGGCTATTTCAAGTTATTTGCACTTATGAAAATTACTCTTATGAACATGTTTATGCTTGCCTCCTGATTTCTTTATGAGTTTCTTTACATTGTAAAACTAAGAATAACATTGCTAGGTTTTAGGCTATAAGTATATTTAACATTACCAGGCAATGTCAAGTTATTTCCTAAAATGCCATACCAATGTATACTTCTATTGCTCCACATCTCACCAACGCTTGGATTTGTCCAACTTTTTTCTTTTCTTTTTTTTGGTTGTTGTTGCTAATTTGGGTGTGCGTGTGAAATTTTATCTCATTTTTGGTGTCAATTTTCATTTCCTGGTTACTAATGAAGGTCTTTTTTGATATACCATTTCTGTTTCCTCCTCTGATATTTGTCTGTTCCTGTGTTTTGCCCACATTTTTACTGGATTGTCTGTCTTTTTCTTATTGATTTGTTCTTTACGTATTCTAGATACCAAATTTTTGTACATGATGTATTGCAAATATCGTCTCTCAATGTGTGACTTGTCTTTTTACTTTCTTTATAGTGTTTTTTGATAGAAGTTCTTAATTTTAATGTAATCACATTTATCTATTTTTTCTTTATGATTGCATTTCTTGTATGTATAAAGAAATCTTTCTCTATCCAGAATAAATATATTCTGCTATTTTTAAAAATTATAAAATATTGCTCAAAAACATTTGAGTTCTTAATCCATGTGGATTTTTTGTGTGTTTTGTACAAGGTGGAATCTTATTTCATTTTTTTTTATGAATAACTAAATGATCCAGAGCCGTTTATGAAAATTCAAATCTTTCCTTACTCATCTGCAATGATAGCTGTGTCATATATCAACCTTTCATATTTTGATGAGTTTATTTGTATAAGATTGACATAATCTGTTTCTTTAGTGAAATACTAAGAAACTTGAATTGTTTCTTAAGTTTGCTAGAACTTATTTGTAAAATGTCTTGTCCTGCTGCTTTATTTATGAGAAGATTTTAACCATTTACTCATTTTCTTTAATAAAATATCATTCAGGATTTTAATTTTTTCTGTCAGTTTTGGTGAATTATATTCCTCCAATAATTTGTCCTTTCACCTAATGCCTCAAATTTATTGACATGTAGCATTTAACAATATTCTCTTATTTTCTTTTTTAGCTGAGATGCTTTCTACTTATGCCATGATGTTCCCTTTTCTATTTTTATTGTTTGTTTGTGACATATATCTTTTCTCTTGACCATCCCTTGACCAATATTGCCAAAAGTGGATCAATTTATTAGATTTCTAGAGACCAGTTTTTGATTTTTTAAAATCTTATTCTTGCCTTTGTTTTCTATTTCATTTACTTGATCATTCTCCATGCAATGGGACATTTATTTCTGACATTGCCTAACCTTTTAACAAAGAACTTCACATATGAGTACACAGTTTACTGGTCCACCTTATGGAGCTACAGGGACAGGAAAGAAGGGTTAGGGAATTGTTGACTTTAGTAGAGATGATCAATTGGGAAGAAAGTAGCTTTGGATCCCACTGGGTGGTATGTGGTATTAGGAATACCCATAATCTCAGAGGAAAAGACTGAAGAACACACAACTCTGACAGTCCTAAAAATATTCACCACACACTCAATAATTAGAATTTTCCTTTTTGCTTCTCTGGACTCATGCTGGTGAATTTCCAAATATACTATTCCACACTTGCATGAAAGAGAGATGCTTTTGCCACTGTTTAAATATTTTGAAAGGATGGGGTATTAGCAAGGGAAAGCAAGGAGACAGATTGTTGAGGGTGGAACTGACCCTTGAAATAAGAATACTTAACTATAAAATGAAAGAATGGAAAAAGGAAAAGATATTGGCAATTATTTATCATTTATGTGATAGTTTATAGTTTTCTTTTGAAAGCATCTTAGTTAAAAAAAACCTTTTGATGCTCTGACGCCCCACTCTCAGTGCATCGGCAAGTTAGGTATTCTTGGAGGATATGGACTGCAGGTATTTCTTTGGGAAAGGAAGCCACCAGCTTAACTGAAGACAGCCTCAATAATGATACAATTAATAATAGAGTTTTTAAAAACTTTTTGTTGAATTTCTGTCATGCGCAGAGTGTCTAGAATATATTTTGAGATGACCTTAATTAAGAAATTGGTTGTTTTCATTGGCACAAACTTCCGGAAGGTTGTGATTATTCACAGTGACTTGTTTCGGGTGACCCAAACCATAATATCCATCTTTTGCTTAACTCATCACTTTAGTGAAACACTTTCCAATTTGCTAACTGAAAGCATATCTTTATGTCTTTCATATCCGTGAAAGCTGGTATTAAATACAAAATAAATAAATACACTTCAGAAAAGATACCATTTTCCACAACAAATATGAGAGGAGAGAAACTGCTGACATGTTTATTAGCAGTGGATAAAGTGAATATTTCAGTTTGGCCCAGCACCCAGAAAATGCAGATGTGTATCCGGATGTAAACCTCTAGAGTCTGCAAATTAAAATTTGTATTGGACATTTTACAAGGTTTCTGGCATTTGCTGCTTAACAAGAAGTACCCCTGAGAGCCGCCTACTTCATGATATTTGGGCAGTTTTTCTCCCTACTCTGGTCAGAGCCAAAAGTTCAGAGGGGCACAATACAAAAATAAATAAATAAGTAAAAATAAAAGTAAATCTAAATCTAAAATTTTTGTAACCTATTTTTGACTTTCAAATTAGACTAGAAAAAAGGGTGTCTGGGTTAGAATTTGAGATGCCTGGGTCATTTTTCTGCATTCTAAGTTATTTTTACCAGTTGTGAATAAACTGAGGATTTCTTAACTCTTGAAAATATATTTTTTTTTAATGTATAAGGTCTTAATTTAATTCCTTGCTTATATTATTCCTTAATGGGAAAGTATTTGACTAACGTATTAGAATATCTCAGCATTTAGTGACTTTTTTCTTTGTTCATGGACTAATCCCAATCAGAAAATTGGAGTTAATATAGGAATCTGTGATTTTAATGTTTATTGATAAACAAAAATACGTGAGGTACTATCCAAAAACTAAGAATTTACCATTTTGCCTACAATGGGGGAATATGATCATTGAGTCAATTAAGTTCTTGATTAAAGCGTCTTTCTGTCTATTTAATCATAAGGTTTTAAAAAGAAATTTAGCTAAGGGAGAATTAATAAAACATTTTCAATGTTTGTTTTTGTAATGTAACTTGTTTGGGACTCAAAGGCTTTGAAAGTTGCAATGGCATTTAATCCACACATCTAACAAATCATATACTGATTTGCTGATGACCGGACATTGCTATTCTCTCCTTGGGGCCAGGGGAATGTGTGGATGTTCTTGCGTTGCTCAAAGAACTGTGCTTCTTGGAAGCAGCAGGTCTCAGGTACTTTGTATCCAGGGCAGACCTGAGTCACATCAGAAATCAGAACAACAATAACAACAACAACAACAAAAAAAATGGAATTACAGCTGATAAGCAACATTAGCAGACTGAAAGTGTTATTCAGATATTGAGAATGCAATCCATGCGGGTCCTATCTAGTCTGGCTTCTAGTTCTCTTGATTTCATATCTGAAAATTTTATCTGAAAACATCTGTGCTAAAATGTCATCAACATGAATAAAATTTGAGGCATTACGTTGAGTTAATGTCCATGTGCACATGATTCTGGTACAATATCAATGTACAGATGCATTTTCAGGAATGTTTAGAAACAGAATATTTTAAACATTTGTTTATGCAGGTTGAAAGTAATATTTTAACAACTTTCATTACAAATAAATATAATGATTATGAAAATGTGCATATGTTTTGCTAAACTTACTCAACCTAATATTTAATGAGAACCACCCAAGAAAACTGATTTAATTTGCTTCATAATCACACCATATTTAGGACCCAAGCTATGTTACCCTGCTTGGTCTTTTACCTTGTTCACCAAATGTGTTTCTAAATGATTTTGACTGTTGCTTACATTCAAGTCCATTCTTTTAAAATACAAATTTGCACCACTGAATAGATAACCAAAGAATGCTTTAGAGACCATTATGGCAACACGCAAGGAGTAGTCTTTCATATTTGTCAGGGTTCTCTAGAGAAACAGAACCAACAGGAGATATCGGTAAATATAAAATTTATGAAAGTGTCATACGTAACGATGGGACGGAAGAGTTTATAATCTGTAGGGCAGGCTGTGGGGCTGGCAACTCCAATGAAGGGTCTCGAAGAATTCCACAGGAGAGGCTGGCTGACTGAAGAAGCAGTGAAAATTCTTTTCCCTTAAAAACCTTCAACAGATCGGATCAATTCCAGTCGATTGGATTATCCATTTGTAAGAGAATATGGCAACTTGATGTGGGTAAAAATGTAGAATAAGGGAAGTCACTTTAAGTAGGAGGAAGCTGAGGTTTTTCTGATTGAGGAAATTAATTTAGCAGCATATTTAAAGCTTGTTTTTTAATCTCAGGGTTCTGACTCAAGACAATAACAAGGCTGCTGTCTTAGCTTCCTAGAACTGCTCTGTTTTCAGAGAACAACCAACCAGTTGACCTAAAACAGAAACTTATATCTCACAGTTAGAAGCTAGACATTCAAAGTCAAGGTGTCAGAAGAACCACGCTCCCTCTGAAGTTAGTAGGAAATAATCTGTTCTGTGCTTCCCTCTGGCCTCTGGCTATGGCCAGCAATCATCAGCATCCCTTTGATTGTGGCATAGCTCAGTCTCTGCCTCTGTGGTCAAGTGGCCATCTTCTCTTTCTCAATCTCTTCATGTGATGTTTCATTTTCACCTCCATCCATCTCCATGTCTGTCTGTGTCACCGCTCCCTTCTTATAAGAACACCAGTCCAATTGGATTAAATGCCCACCCTTCCCCAGCATCTCATTTGAACTCCATATTAACAATCTTATTTCCAAATAGTGTCACATTCTGAGGTATTAAGGTAAAAGACTTCAAAATATCTTGTTGGAGAAAGCTCATCCCATAACAATCATTCATTCGATCATCAACATTCACTGGGTACCCACTCACAGTGCACGAGATCTGGAGGGTCTATGAAAATAGAAATGATTTAGGCCCTTTTCTCACATCACTCCAGTAAGAAAAGCCCAAATGCACAACTATACTGGCTGAGTTCGACTCTGAAATGGAAGTGAAGATGATACTTGTCTCCTTCCTTTGCTCTAATTTGTTAGACTCATCTTAATAAGTCAAGTAAGACTAATAAAAATGAATTTCTCACAAAAATTTATTTTTCTTACCAATAGGTAAAAATTCATTTGGAAGAGAAGTCACTGACATTTTTCTCTATTTAATAAACTAAGAACAACCAAGAAAAATCTTCTGGAGCCCTAAATGCTCACCTCCACATGCATCTTCTACCAAAATTGTTTGCCTATATTGTGCCTAATACACTACTTACCACATTTTGAATTAATGTTAGTTGGGGGAAGTAGAATAATATTAAAATGCAAGAGGGGTCTAAGAAGGTAACACAATTTTGAAAAAAAAGGAATGTGGAGGAACCTGCTTTATCATATATCCAGATTTATTATAAAGACAGTTATTATGACAATGTGGTTTTGGCACAGGGACAAACAAATAGATCAATGCAATAGAATAAAAAGACCCAGAAACAGCCCCACTCATAAATTGACACCTGCTATGTGACAAAGGCATCATAAGAGATTAGTGGGGAAAAGAAATTTTCAATTAAGGATGCTAGGATAATTGGATATCCATGTGGGAAATGAATTAAATCGAACTCCTACATCAAACCATATATAAAAATAAGTTCCAGTTAAGACTAAGACCTAAAATTGAAAGTAAAAACTACAAAGCTTTTAAAAGATGGCAAATGGAAATAGCTGCAGGATGGGAAGAATTTCTTAAAATAACAATAAAGCCAAAGATTGATAAACTTGACTCTTTAATTATACCATAATTTTACTAGTATCAGTAATAAAATGAAATGTATTTATACTCCACCAGATTTGAAAGGAAAAATATGACCAAATCAAGTGTTGGTCAGTATATGAAAGAGTGGAAGCTCCCATTTGTTCCTGGTGGAAGGGAAAAGCATACAGATTCTATAGAAAACAAATTGGAATTATCTGTGAAATTTGAACATACATCTTATAACCCAGCAATTTTACAACTATATAATCTAGAATAGTGATTCTCAAACTTTTTGGTTTCAAGAAGACCTTACACTCTTAAAAAATTATTGAGATCCAAAAAAAGCTTTCGTTTATATAGGTTTTAGCTATAGATATTTACTGTATTTGAAATAAAAACTAAGAAAAACTTTAAATGTTTATTAATTTATTCTAAAATGACAATATCTTATTGAAATGCTAAAAATAAATAAAAAGTTGAATAACTTTTTAAAATAAAACTAATCATGGTTTCAAAACCAAGAAAACATAGGGAGAAAAGTGGCATTATTTTACATTTTTGCCAGTCTGGTCAGTGTCCAGCTTACTTGAACATAGCTGGATTTTCTTATATCTGCATTGAGTTCTGGTGCAATGTCACACCTGATTTAGCCTCTGGGGAAAATTCCACTCTACATTCATGAGAGGATGAGGGTGAAAGGGAAAATAAAGTCTTGGTCTTATGAGAATGACATCTCAACCCCCCAAAAGGCTTTTATGGACCTTTAGGGAACTTTGGACCACCCTTTGAGAACTGCTGCCATAGAGAAACTCATGTACCGGAATACAAGTATAACAGTGTTTATAGCAGCATGTTCAGAGTAACCCAAAATTTAGAAACAACACAAATGCCCATAGACAGTGGAATGGATAAATAAACTGTGGTATGTCCTTACAATAGAATGTGAATTAGCAGTGGAAATGAACTAACTATAGCTTTGTGTCCAATATGGATGAACATCACAAATACAAGTTGGGCAAATGAAGCAACTAATAAAAGAATACATACAGATCTAGTCTATTCCTACAAAGTTTAAAACAGGCAAAACTGAACCATATTTTTTCATAACACATATGTTCATGGCAAAATTGTTAGGAAAACCTGAGCAATTAATATTACAAAAATCAAGACACTGGTCACCTATAGAGAGGATTATAATGCAGGAAGATCATACAGGACTCCTTTGCATGTAAGCAATGTTCAGTTTCTTGACCTGTGTAGAATACATAGGTGTCCACAATTTCGAAAAGTAAAAACTAAATGTAGGAGGGGAAATGTACCATGTCAATGCAAGTTGTTAATAATAGGGTATTATATCGGCACTCTGTATTTTACACGATTTTTATGAAAACTTACAACTTCTCTATTAAAAAAAAAAACATGTTGCAAAATTAAAAAATGGAAAATTTAAGAGAGAAGTTGGAAAAACTTCTCTGGGTGTTCTACACACCCAGAGACGCATGGTTGTTTCCGTTATCCATTGCTGTGCAACAAGCACTCCAAATTCATTAGCTAAAAACAACATTTTTTTCTTATTATGATACTGTGGGTTGAACTGGCTTGGCTGGACAGGACTGAACTGTTTAAGATAGCCTCTTCACTCATAAGTGGAACTCCTCGTCTGGGAAGCCTGTTACTGCTAGGGCTGAGCAGGGAGTATGTAACCACCTTAATTGTCATTGTTTTGTTACTGTTTCTTTTTTTTTTTTTTAACTGTAGGAACTATATATGATATAAACTTCCCATCTCAACCATTCCCAAGCATACCATTCAATGGGATTAATCACATTCTCAGTATTGTGGTACCCTCACCTCCTTTCATTACTAAAACTATCCCATCTCCCTCAACAGAAATTCCATAGCTATTATGCACTAACTCCCCATTTCGTCTGCCCCTCCACTTCTAGCAACCTGTACTCTAATTTCTGCCTTTATATGTTTACCTATTTTTTGATATTTTCAAGTCCCCTTGGGGCTTAAATTTAACATCCTAAATCTATAACAATCTTGTTTGCTTTGATAAACAACTTCAATAGTATACACAACTATGTTCCTATATCCCCCATCCCCCTTCCTTATACAGTCCTTGTCACAAATTATGTAATTATACATTATGAATACATAACCATTGATTTATCATTACACTTTATGCATTTGCCTTTTAGATCCTATAGATAATTAAAAGGGGGAGAACAAACCAAAGATATAATAGAACTGGCATTTATATCATTACCCTTACTGGAGATCCTTATTTCTTCATGTAGCTTCGATCTTTTGCCTATTGTCCTTTCTTTTCAACCTGTAGAACTCTCTTTAGCATCTGTTGTAGGGCTGTTCTAGTGGTGATGAACTCTTTTAGTTTTTGTTTATCTGGAAATGTACTAATCTCTCCCTCATTTTTGAAAGACAGTTTTTCCAGAATAGAGTTCTTGGTTAGTTTTGCTTTCAGGACTTTTAAGTATTTCATCCTACTGCCTTTTTTCATCTGTGGTTCCCCATGAGAAATCAGCACTTAATCTTATTGAGACTCCCTGGTATGTGACATGTTGCTTCTCTTTGTGGATTTAGAATTTTCTCTTTATCTTTGACATTCAACCAGTCTGATTATAATATGCCACAGTGTGAATCTATTTGAGATTATTCTGTTTAGAGTTCATTGAACATCTTGGAGTGCATATTCATGTCTTTCATTAAATTTAGGATGTTTTCAACCATTATTTCTTTGAATATTCTTTCTGTCCCTTTCTCTCTTCTCCTTTTGGGGCTCCCACACTTGATGGTGTTTCACAGGTTCCTCAGGCTCTGTTCACATTTCTTCATTCTTTTTTCTTTCTTCTTCTCAGACTGATTTCAATTGCCTTTTCTTCATGTTCCCTGATTCTGTCTTCTGCCAGCTGCAATCTACTGTTGAACTCTTCTAGGGAATTTTAAATTTTTGTTACTGTGATCTGCAGTTCATTTTGGTTCCTTCTCATAATTTCTGACTTCCTATTGATATTCTGTTTGTGTTCATCTACTGTTTTCCTATTTCCTTTAGTTCTTTGTCCATATTTTCCTTTAGCTCTTTGAACATATTTACAACCTTTTTTTTTTTTAAGTCTTTGCCTGGTATGTTCAGGTCTAGTCCTTCTTGTTGATGGGTTCTAATGCTTTAATCTTCTCTTCTGCTTGGGCCATCACTTCTCATTTCTCTGCATGTTTTGTAAACTTTCATTGAAACCTGTACATTTTGATATTTTAATGTGTTATCATTGAAGTTGAGTCTGCAATGTCTGTCCATTAAGGTTGTTTCCAGCTAGTGTATGACCAAATTTTCCTTGAATGCCAGGAGCTAACCAAAAAAATAGAGAACGAAAAAGAAAACACCTTCCTCATTCTTTGCAGATTGATCTGTGCAAGTGCTTTCTTTCAGGGTTTATCCATAAAATGGGCTGTGTAATATAAACCTACATAATTTTAAGAATTGAATGAGATCACTTAACTCAGTACCTCACAGAAGCTTAAATCTGCCATCAGAGTTTTTATTTTTCTCAATTGGCAGCTGATTTTCATGGTGTTTTGACAGTTTAACCTGCATCTCTTTCCAAGTTGTCAAAATAGAATTTTCCACCCTTTTAACCACACCCTAATTTAATCATGAACTAGATTTCAACACCACCCCTGAAAGGTCACCACACACTACAGATATTCTCTGTGCAGTTTTAAATTTCATTGCACCCATGAATGGTAAAAGCAATCTAGTGGCCAAAGAAATACTTAGTATCTCTTATTAAAAGATTGTACCATTATATGTTATCATAATTTAACAAGCAAAAGTGTGATTTAGAAATCTTGGACCTGAGGGCATTCACCATACCTTCAATTCCAATGGTCTCAAGACAATGCTCCAAGTTATGTGCAAGGAAGAGAGGGTTTATACCTTATAAGGCCATCTTCCCAAGGGCTACATGTAACTCAACAATCTCAGCATTATTCGGATCTCCAAGTAAGATTTTGTCTATTCTTTTTATCTGCCTGTCTATCTGTCTGTCTGTCTGTCTATTTTCCAAAATTGTTCCAATGGAAGAGTATTGTAGGTTTTAAAAAATTATATTCAAAATCTATTGACATGTTATTTTATTTTTAGATTTCAATTTTAATTGTGAAACACACCATGCCCAGTTGACAATGTAATTTTCTCCAGAACTTTGGAAGCTTTAATTTTGGAATAAATCTTGTAGATTCAGTTATTCACCATCCATACCAACCCCTTCTTGTGCAATGATGGAAAACCTAACTAAAATGTGCATAAGCCAAAAGTAGGGATTTATTGGCTCTTCTAACTGAAAAATGTCAGGAATAAAATCAGCTTCAGACACAGCTCTATCCAGAGATTCAACAGGTCCACAGGGATCTACTTGCTTTACCTCTTTCAATTCTACTTCTTGAATAGTGACTTCATTTTTAGATACTGTGACATGTTCTAGTGTCTGCTTGGAACTCCAGTCCCAGTTGATCCCAGGTTTCTGTCCAGAAGAAAAGAGAATGCCTCTTTTTTTTGCCCCCTCTCTCCTCCTTTCAAGTCCTAGTTAAAAACTCATCGTGTGTCAGAATACCATAGCCGGAAAAGGTTGAATAGATACTAGGTGGCAAAAGTAAGATGTATGGTATACTGTTTCCTCCTCAAGTGGCTTCCAGCAAAAGTGAAACAAGTATTTAAATTGGGCTTCCATATAACAATCACACTTTTATGTCTGCTGAACATTTGGAAATGGCCCAAACCTACAGGACCTTCTTCAAGCATCCGATCACATGATATATAATTTCTCAGCCTGTGTGAAGCAAACTATGTTTAGAAAAAACATGCAGCAATCTACCCCAGAACTTCCAAAGCATCTTCTTCTTCATCTACTAGGCAATTTGGTCTAGTGTTTAGGGAGAAAATAACAAGAAGATAATGAAAAAGCTCTTTTGGGAATTGTACATATGTGTATAGTATGTGCATACAGATTTTAAAAAAACAAAACAAACAAACAAAAAAACACACTGAAACAGAAAGCCACTCATGCCGTTGAGATGTAACTAATCCCTGAAGATGGATCTTTTTCAGATTCGAGTTATCCAGACCTAGGGCACACGAAATGATTTGGCACAACACTACCATTCCCTTTTATTGGAAAAGTTCAGAGGGTGTTGAACTGGCTTTGATTGACCACTCTCATAACTCCCCTGAAATTCACTCAGGGAACTCCTGGGAATGTGTCCTGTGGCTTCAGGGAATCAAAGAGAACACAGAAATTTGTCTGAGACAGAGTCCCTTTTGGAGTCTGTATTATCTTCTGCCAGGATTACTTGTTCCATTATTTGAACCAGTCTGAATAGCTGCTATAATTTTTTTCTATTCTGGTATGTACTTGTAGATAGTTGGCCAAAGCCCTTAGTGCTCATGTTTTTGTCCACCTGGGACAGGGACAACATTTCTTAATCAGTTCCACAATCAAAACAAGTGTTAGAAGAGGTTTTCTCATAAAAAGTATGAACCCTCCTATTTTTCTGTCTTTTACTGTGTTGAGTGGCCCATGACAGAGGTGCCTCTCAAAGTCTCCACAATCAAGAAAAGACAGAACTGGAGTCATTCGAGTGTCCCAGGTATCTTATGTCCATCTTTTGATACCCATGTAGAGAGTCAGGACTGGTGACACCTGGTCTGGTTGTTGAAATTACACATTGTTCTTATTTTGGCAAGTGGTTGCTTCTCGGATACCAGTACAATTCTCTTTGAAAAGCTTGTGTGAAAGGTGGTCACTACTTCTTTATACTTATGCGGTACCTAGAATCCACGACTTTGGTTTTTGCAGTCTGGGCAAGTTTCCTTGCTCTAGTTTGGGATTTGTTTTTCATGGCTAACAAGCATGGGCTCCATCATCAGCCTACGGAGGTTAACTTTGAGGATACCTGGAGCATGTTCATTTTCCTAGAAAATTCAAATTAGTGGAAGATAGTCTGCCTATTGTATTCCTGAGTTTTTCTTCTTAGAAGTTTAAAACTGTGCAATAGCTTTTTAATTTAGTGAAATTTTATCACATTGGAAACTGAGGACAAAGGTTATTTTCCCAAAAGTAATAAAAAAGTTTTTAAATCAGAATTTCAGATTTGTGAAGAGAAAGCTATTTGCTGTTATTTTACTGTTATTTCTCTGTTGTTAAACTTTACAGAGAATTTAAGCAAAGCACTTTTAGATTCTGTGTATATGCACATGTGCTCAAATTAAATGAAGAAGGTGACTGAGTTACAGAGGGGTTGCTTTGGGGAAGAAACAATAAAATAAGGTTGAGTAGATTATGGGATTAGATTAAGGCAAGGATTGACCAAATTTGATGCAAGTATTGAGGGAGGTAGATGACTGAATAAAATTTGAAAAGCCACATAGCTTTCAACTACTTCCAATAGCGTCTCCTGAGAAAGCCTAATTCAGACCTGCCTTTTCTTGGAATGTTGTCGTACTCTTCTTTTAAGATTTAGTGCAAACATTGATTTCCATTCCTCAACATCTGCCACTTTCAAGCACAGTCAGCTATTATTTCCTCTTCTGTAGCTGTAAAACCCTTTCCACTTTTGTTTACCTGCAAGGCTATATCACCAGGGAAAGAAGGACTGCTCATTGTCCAATCCTCTGTTCTAGCACTGGGGAACATGGCAGGTACTCAAGAAGGGATACCTTTCATTCCTCAAATAAATGTCTGTGTCTTCTATGAGAAGATGTTAAAACTCAGGCAGATCTCATTTATTAATTTATTCAAATATGTATTAGCAAATATTATGTTCCTGGCACTTGTCTAGATGATAGGATATAGCAATAAATAAACAGAAATTCTGTACTCATGGAGCTTATAGTCAAGTGTGGAAGACAAACAATAAACAAATAAGAAAAAAGTAAAATATGTAGTATGTTAAAGAGAAAAAGTAAAAAGAAAAGAAAAGTAACACTAAGAAGGAAGCTTTAAAGTTTTAGGTGAGGAGATGTTTGATGTAGGAATCATCTTCATACAGTCAAGGTATGAGGCAATTAAACTACATGAAACATATTCATAATAGTTGCTATTTTAGGAAAATTTAGAATGCCTTAATTTAATTGATGGTTAATTGGATAGAAACTTGCTTAAGTTTAATTAAGGTCTGTGGGGTGAGAAAGAAGAGCTTGTTAAATAAATTCTTGACTTTTAGAAAGATTGTAAATGGGATTCTTAAACAATTTAAAAAAACTTTTCAATACAGTTTACAGCTTCAATATAAATATAACTATTTGGTATGTATAATTAAAATCACTTTCTGTATTTACTAAGCAGGCCCCCTGAGTATTACTTCAGCAAGCAACATAGTATTAGCTTAAAACCAATTATTTTAAGTATAGAAAAGTAATAAAGTTCCACTTCTAAAATTTTTTTTATTTCAGCTATTTCTCTAATTCAAAGATACTTTCCTACCAAAATGAAGTAGTGCTATTTCCCTGAGCATACTGACATTGGTACAAAACACACATTATAAAAGGTATGTTTTTCTTGTGCTTCAAAGTCTAGCTCGCTGGAGTTTCATGGAACTAGGGAGGTAAAGGAAATCCACAAATAAGGTGTTTGCTAGAAACTGAAATATTCATTCCCTCCAGCCCCTTGATGATGAGATTTGGGAAATGCCTGTTTAAACAGGAACAATAAGTTATTTTTCACATTCGCTTCAACAATACCACAATGGCTGTTTCAGTTTACTTTTGCTTCTGAATAAGCAGACATTGTGGCTTTTAATCATTAGCTATTTGACCCTGGTAGCAATTGTGTCTCCCTGGTAGATAAGTATAATGCATTTGTGGTTTGAGAACCTTTCCTTTTTCATTTTAATTAGTCATTTCTCCCTACGTAATCTCTCAGATTTAGTTCTGACTTTGCTTTATTTCCTTGGCACTCTGTGAATGTTCTTAGTCTTCTGTCACGTCTTATAGCAGTACACAAGGCTGATTTTCTGGATATTTTCTCCTGAATATTTTGTTATATCTGAAGGAGCTAAAGTACTGGTTGGAACAAACCTTGCTAGTCTGCAGACTATTAAGAAACCACTCATCTTTGGGGTGAGGTTGTGACAAGGATCTCAGCAATCGGTGGTGCTTTTTCTTCTTCAAAGGACGATTTAAAGAAGGTTTGTATGGAATACCAAGAACTTCTCCAATGTAGAATACATTGGTTTTCCTAACAACTGAATAGAAGACAAAGAGAGAAAGGCAAGGGTTTTGTGCTGCTTTTTCAAAGAAAATTTTAGGCCTTATGACCCAAGACACATTAGTTGATATGTTCTTTTCACTTTTGACAAACATGTAATGGATCCAATTCTCATTTGTTCAAAAGTGAATTTACAAGTCAGTAGATTTCCCCAAGAAATTTACTATTTTTCTCTCTCCCTGTTGGGTACTAATCAACCTAAAGAGAAAATGTTTGCATCACTTCCCCCTAAAAGACAAGATGGAAAATCAGGAAGAATTTTACTGAATAAAATGAAAATTTTGTTGTATCAATGGCTTTGAATTATTCATGCTTCTACTAGATTTAGTTAATATGCTCTATGACATTTTCTTGAGTTATTAATTTTCATTCTCTTGTAGCCCAAATATATTTACTTCAGAAAAAAGGAGGAGTTCTTGTTATCTCAAAAGTCAGCTTTGTAACACTGAAGTGATCTTTCATTAATTGTAGCAAAGGCAATACACCAAAGCTAAATGTCTCTAAGAAGGGGATATAAGGAAGGGGGGTGGGATTCTTGTTGTTTTTCTTCTTTTCCTCTTCTTATTTTTTGAAGAAGAAATGGAAATGTTCTCTTATGGATTGTGGTGGTGACTACATAACTGTAATTATACTGGAAACCTAGATTGTACACTTAGGATGATTGTATGGTGTGTAATAAAACTTAAAAAATAAACAGAAAGATACAGGTGCTGCAGAAGAAGTGGAGAGCATAATATACCTATTAACTATTGATAGGGAAGTAGAATGGTGCAGCCCCTCGGGAGAGCAGTGTGGTGGCCCCACAGGAGGCTAAGTCTAGGTTTGCCATATGATTCTGCAACCCCATTATTAGGTATATGCCTAGAAGAACTGAAAGCAGAGATATAGATAGACATTTGCACACTCGCATTTATGGCAGCATTATTCACAATTTGCAATGAATGGAGGTGGCCTAAGAGTACACTGACTGATGAATGGAAGGGTGAACTGTGGTGTATACATAGGATGGAATTTGGGGTGGCTGCAGGAACGAATGAAGCTGTGTGGCATGCAACTAGGTGAATGATACTTGAGGACATTATGTTGAGTGAAATAAGCCAGACGCAAAAAGACATATATTGTATAGTCTCACGGATATAAACTAACCATAATGAGCAAACTCTGAGAGTTGAATTCATGAGCACAAGTTATCAGGGGATAGGAAGTAGGCAGAGATTGGACAGTTGAAAATTAAGGAGTATGGAATGTTCAGTCAGGCTCACTGTAAATGTTCCATAGATTGTAACCTCTTAAAGCAGTCATGTCTATTCCTGAGTTTTAACTGTTATTTCTAAAATCTGAGATGCTGTGCCCTTTGTGTTTAACCTGGTAGTTCCGTGGAACTTTGACTGCCTGTGTGACACCTGGGACTCAGAGTTAGAGTTTCCAGCTCTCTGAAAGTCAGCATTACTCCATACCGCAATTGTTAAGTCAAAGAAGAGATCAGACTTCAATTAGAGATATGAATGAAATGGATCTTGTTAGGACTAAAAGAAGTCAAAATATCAGATAAAGAATGATGTTGTCTGTGTTTCAAAACAGCATCTTCTGTGTGAGAACAAAGGGAGAGATGTTTATTTTGTCTGAAATCTAATTATTCTGTAGCATACTATCTATTTTAACTTGTCAGGTCAGTTTTTCTAAAAAAAACCTAGTTATATGGAACCTAGAATAGAATGAAATCTTTTTACTTTGTACAGATTAGGTAATACCCCATTACTTTCCAGAGTATTTTAGGCAGAAAACAAAAAAGTATTTGCAAAGCCACTTTGAGGGACTGGTTAAAAATGTAGAACTATTAATCCTCCTCACCTGTGGAATTCGTGATATTCTCTCAAGCATTAGGCACTCCCAATTTATTAGGCCAAGCTCTCAATCTTGAAACTTGCCTTTATGGAACTTAGCTCTGCAATGGCAAAACTAAGTCTACTTATAATTATGCCTAAGAGTCACCAGAGAACCTCTTTTGTTGCTCAGCTATGGCCTCTCTCTCCAAGCCACTCTTCAAATAAAATCACTGCTCTCCCCACTACATGGGATGTGACTCCAAGGGGTATAAGTCTCCTTAGCAACATGGAACATGACTCCCAGGAATGCGCCTGGCACTGGCTTTGTGGGATTGAGAATGCCTTCTTGACTAAAAGGGGGGAAAGAAATGAAACAAAATAAAGTTTCAGTGGCTAAGAGATTTAACATAGAGTCAAGAGGTCATTCTGGAGGTTACTCTTATGCAAGCTTCAGCCAGATATTGTAAATTGCCCCAGTATGCCAAGCCCCAACCACCGGTATTCCCAAAAACTTTAAGAATACCCTGGGCTCTTTGTAAGTCTCCAAAATGGTTTACCTAGCTAGCTTATTTTTTCAGAAACTTAAGACCTCTAGATTTTTTCCCTATGCCAGATAAACCCTGAAACCCAGAGGCTACAACTCTCCATGAACATCAACCAGTTTCACACCTCTGTCCCAAAAAGTAACATCCTTTTCAGCACAAAAAAGTTAAAGTAGTTATTGCCCAAATATCTTTGAAGATTGAAAGGATGATTAAATGAGAGGAAGGAGGTATAACGGAGGAATTCAGTTTAACAAAGGATTATGACTACTCACTCATTTCATAGATATTTCTTTTTAGTTTATAGTGTATTAGAATTGTTAGAAGGAAATACCAGAAATTATTGAGCTGTAATCCAGTAGCCTTGATAGCCCTGATCTTTGATAACGCTGTTATAGCTATAGAGCAAAAAAAAAAAAAAAGTCAGTTCTCCGTGTCTGTATAGATATACTTCTGGATGTTTTATTCTATCCCACTGATCTGTATATCTATGTCTGATAATATTACACTGTTTTAGTTAACTCACCTTTTTTATAAGTCTTTAAATTGGTTAGATACAATGCTAGGATCAATAGGGAGTGGGAGAAAAGGGATATGTAATGTTTGAGGGTTTATTTTTCCTCTCAATTTCTTTTTCTGTAGCAACACAAATGTTCTAAGATTGATCATGATGATGAATGCACAACTATGTGATGTTTCTGTGAACTATTATTGTATACCTTGGATGCATTGTATGGTATATGAATATATCTCAATAAAATTGCACTTGATAAAAACATATATATTAAGTATCTTGTTATAAAATTCCAACTGGAAAACAGTGATTCTGCATTAAAATAATTGGCTCTTTAGACTGCACTTTGTTTTTGAAGGGATAAATATAGTAATATAATCATTTAACATTTTTTTTATTTTTTGCATAAAGGGAAGTAATTATATGTTCTTTACATTTTTAGTCTATCCATGGGTGAATTACAATTTTTTTTTTTTTTTTTTTACATGGGCAGGCCCCGGGAATCAAACTAAAAAAAAAAGCCTACTATGATATCAAGCAGCCCAATCTTCAGTGAATGAATGTGAAGGTTGAAACTGAAAATAAAATTTGAAGGCATATTTACAAGCACGAACTTCTTCTTTAGAATTCCCAATTTAGCCTCACTCCTCTACGTTTTTATTAGCCTTCTTCTGGAAAGCTGATTTGCTCTTCTAGGATCGAGATAACTCCTTCTTAAGTTACACTCTGTATAGAAACTCTGCCGGGTACTCTGGTTTTAAATGAAGGTTTTATTATGCCTATGCCAAGCAGCTTCTAGTCACTGGATCAAGTTAAAGATGAAGGTTTTTATTTTTCTCAAGTGACAACTTTTTATTAAGGGCATTGTGTAAGGGTGTGTGTGTTAGAAGGTGGAATTTCCCTACTTCAAATTCTGGCATCCATACTAACACATCAAAAGGAAAACCCTGCTTTCTCAATGGTTCTTATATTTTCTTCTTTTTGGTTTATCATCAAGATGATTTAGAAAAATTTCCTTCAAGATCATAGCAAAACCGAACAGACCAGACATAGGGAAGGTTTGTCTTCCCCCAACTCCCTTTGCTTGCCTTTTTGCAAAGGTCTTTTCAGAGACTTGTTTTCTAATTCATTTCCATGACCTGGCTTTTCCCATTCCCCAAACCTTTCCCCACTCGCAACACACTCATCAAGGGGCCCTCTGGAGTTCACGGTGGCCAGTGGCTCAGCAGGTATGAGGAGGGCTACTGCTGAGTCATAGTGCACCAATAGGAAACCAGCTCTGAGCCTGGTGACTACAACATTGTCAAATAAGCTAGGGTTCCCATGCAGAGCCCAGGAATTGAATCGAACATCTGCTTGAAAAGATTCTCTTCTATCATAACATGTAGAGAGAAACACAGGAAAACCCGGTTATAAAAACTACATGGCAGTTACATTTGTTTGGAGGCCATTAACTTACAATTGCTTTTGACTTTGTGTTGTGTATATCTGTGGCAATTCTGAGGGAGAATGGTACCAGTCTCATTATCCTTCCCTTTATAAGAGTGATATTAATTGGCCCCAGATGGGTGTCTTCTGAAATTTAAAAAACAAACTTTTTTCGTTGACAATTAGGACTTTTTGTCAACAAAAAATTTTTGGGGTGGGGAAAACACTATAATCGGGTCTGAATATGTTTTTTTCTTTTCAAAATTAAGTCTGATTAAAAATATTTCCAGTTGATGAAAATTTGTGTCTCCAGTTTAGGGCTATTAGGAATAAAGCTACTATAAACCTTTGATTACAAGTCTTTGGGTAGACTTACGGTTGTCATTCTCTTGAGTAACTCAGTGTAGAATTTTTGCATTTCCACCAGCAATGCATATGAGCTCCAGTTGCTCCATGCTCTCACCAAGCTTAGGATAGTCAGTATTTTAAATTTTTTGCCATTCCAGTGTGTGTGTGTATATATCTTACTGTGGTTTGTTTTCATTTCCCTAATGACCTATGATCTTGATATTGTTTGTCCTTTTATTTTAGAGATATAAGTGTTCTCTATACATTTTGTTTTATACAAGTTGTTTATCAGATATGTCTTTTGAAAATGTTTTCTCCCAGTCTGTGGCTTTGCCTTTTCATTTTCTTAGTAATGTTTTTTTAAAGAGCAAACATTTCTTATTTTGTAAAAGTCCAATATACCAAGTTTTCTTACATGGTTGGTGTATTTTGTTTTGTTTGTTTGGTCCAATCTAAGATATTTGCTAGCTGAAGATCACAAGGATTTTCTCATATTTTCTTCCAGTTTTAGTTTTAGCACTTACGTTTAGATCTCTGATCCCTTTTGAGTTAATTTTTCTATATAGCAAAAGTAAGGGTTTGAGTTTTATTTTTTTACATGTAGATGTCTAATTGTTCCAGAACCATTTGTTGAAAAAAATATCCATGCCACTTTGAAATTCCAGGACATTTTTACCAAAAAAAATAGGCCATATCTGTACTGTTCTATTTTTTGATTCTCAATTCTGTTCTATTTATTTATTTGCCTATTTTTTTTTGCCAACATTGCACTATTTTGATTAATGAAACAATAATAAGTTTTGAAAACAGGAAATATAACTCCTCCAGCATGGTTCTTTTATTTCAAAAATTCTTTTTGACTGCTTTAGTTCCTTTGAATTCCATATAAATTTTAGAATTAATTTTTCAATTTCTACAAAAGAAAAATTGCTAGTAGTTTCATTGGGTTTGAACTGAATGTATAGCTCAATTTGGGAAGATTTGACATCTTTATAATATTAGTCCTTCCAATCTATGAAAATCATATATCTTTCCACTTATTTAGGTCTTTTAAATTTTTGCTTCACACTATTTTGTAGTTTTTAATGTACATGTCTTCCATATATTTTGTTAAATTAATCCATAAGCATACAAATGACTTTTTATATTATTATAATGGCAATTTTAAATTTCACTTTTCAATTGTTTATTACTAGTACTTGGAAAATAACTGGTTTTCATATATTGACTTTCTATCCTGCAACTTTGCTAAACTCACTTATTAGACCTTATAGATACTTTCCTTTTTTTTTTTTTTTGAGATTCTTTAGGATTTTCTTTATAGATAATCATGTGCTACAACTAAAAACAGTTTTACTTCTTCCTTTTCAATCTATATGATTTATTTATTTATTTTTTGTCTGGAACAGTAATTCTCAACTGGGGGCAATTCATTCCTCCCTCAGGGGACATTTGGAAAGGTCTGGAAACATTTTTGGTTGGTGCAACTAGGGAATGTGCTACTGACATCCGTGGGCAGAGGCCATGGATGCTACTAAACATCCAAAATGCATGAGAGAGCCCACAAAGAATTCTCAGGCCTCAGCAATAGTGCTGAGATAGGGAAACTCTGGCCTAGAACCTACAGTACAGAATTAAGTAGAAATGATGAGAACAGACATCCTTGTCCTATTCCTGGTCTTAGAGATAAAGCATTCAGGTATGTACCATTAACTATGATATAAGCTGTAGGTTTTCCAAGGAGACCCTTTATTATGGTAAAGACATGCTCTTCCATTAATAGTTTGCTATTAATGGAAATTTTTATCAATATTTTTTATCAAAAAAGGGTGTTGACCTTTAACTTTTTTTTATTTTCTACATCAGGGGAGGTAATTATATGTTCTTTTCATTTTTAGTCTATTGATGGGTGAATTACAGTGATTGTTTTGTTTTGCATGGGCAGGCACCTGGAATTGAACCCAGGTTTTTTGGCATGGTAGGTGAGAATTCTGGCACTGAGCCACTGTGGCCTGCCCTATGATGATTGATTTTTGAATATTGAACCATCCTTGAATTCCTGAGAAGAAACTGCCTTGAACATGATATATTATTAATTTTATATATTGCTGGATTCGATTTGTTAAATTTTGTCAAGAATTTTAAATTTATGCTCATAAGTGACTTGGGTCCATAGTTTCCTCTTCTTGCAAAGTCTTTGTCTTGTTTGAACTCAGGATTATGATGACACCATAATATGAGTTGGGAAGTGTTTCTTCCTTTTCTATTTTTTGGAAGACATTTTGAAGAATTTGTATTATTTCCTTCATAGATGCTTAGTAGTTCAACAGTGAGGACATCTCTGCATGCAGTATTCTGGGCAAGGGTTTTTAACCTCTAGTTCAACCACTGGAATAGTCGCTGGGCTGTTTAGGCTATCTATTTATTATTGTGTAGGTTTTGAGGAATTTGTTATTTTCATGTGTTATCAAATGTGTAGGCATGAAGATGTTCATAATGTGCTCTTATTTTCTTCCCAATGCCTGCAATATCTGAGTGATATCCTTCTTTTAAGCCCATTGTTAATAATTTGGTCTTTTCCTTTTTTGTCTTAATCAGTTCAGCTAGACATTAATTAGTTGTGCTGATATTTTCAAAGAACAAACATTTGGTTTCATTGACGTTATTGCTTCTATCTTTTCAATTTCTTGAATTTCTAAAATCTTATTTCCTTTCTTCTTCTTGTTTTCAATTTTATATACTCTTATTTCCAATTTCTTATGTAGAAACATTGATTTTGATTTGAGACCTTTTGTCATTTCTAATGTAAGTATTTAATACTGTAATTTTTTTCTAGGTGTTGCTTTAGTTGAATTCCACAAAAATTTTAACAGCTCAATTTTGGTTTAATTGGAATGTAATAAAAAGGTAATTTACTTTACATATATATAGTTATGTAAATTTATGCAAATTTAAAGTATATGATTTGATAGGATTTTAAATATGTGTATGCCCATGAAACCATCATGTAATCAAGATAACAAACACATTCATCCTCCCCAAAGTTTCCTTATGCCCCTTTATAATAGTTCCTTCCTGTACTAGTTTATCTTCTCCCCATTTTCTCCAGGCAACCATTGATCTGTTTTCTGTCACTATAGATTAGTTTGATTGTCTCAACTTTCATATAAATTTAACCACATAATACATACTCTTTTCTTTCTGCATGCTTTCATTAAGCATAATTATTTTGAGATTATCCATGTAGTAGTCTCAATAGTTCATTCCCTTTTGTTACTTAACAGTATTAACATTGTGTGGATATACCACAATTTGGTTTATCCATTCACCTGTTGATGGACACTTGGGGTTTTTTGAGTTTAAAATTGTTACAAATATCTGTGTTCTATAGCATATGATTTAATTTCTCTTGGGAAAATACCTGGGAGTGGAAAGGCTGGGTGATAGCTGTCTGTTTAACTTTTTAAGAGATAGAATATCTGTTATTCAAATTGGTTGTATAATTTTATGCTCCCACCCATGGTATATGGGAGGTCCATTTGCCTTATTATTACATTTTTCTGGAAATTCATATTTCATTCAAACATATTAACTTAGAATCTCTTCCTTATTTATTTTTAAATATTCGAGATTTCCATGTTGACATTTCATCTATGGACCAAAGCCCTTCAGTGTCAGTCATTCTAGGGACAATGGGACATGGTGGTATATTTTTAGAAAAATCCTATTTGCTGATTCACTTCTGCCTAATAGCATGATAGCTGTTGACAGCCATGTTTAGACCTGACCTGAGTGAATGTGATGCAGAGAAAGAAACATATATAGAGATAGAGATAGAGTGAGAGAGAGAGAGAAGGAAAAAATAAAAGGTGGGGGAGGGGGACAAATTCATAGAATTTAAACCCTTGCTCTAACATTTGGTTACATGGGGCAATAAATCCCATTTTTTGCCTTGAAAAGAAATTATATGTCATCTCTATCCACAAATTACGTACTGTAGTTAGTGAGGTCATAGTAGCACAAGAAACAATAAAATAAAAAGACAGAATATAGCATAGTCCTAAGTGACACCTTTCTTCCTCTATCCCATTGTTGCTCAAGTTAGGACTCCTCTCCAGTGTGCCCAGCATCAGGCAATTGTGAAGGTGAGAAACCACGGTGAGTCACTGGGGGTAGATGGCAGCTTGGTCGGTCTGTTGGTCTCAGAGCCTTCTATTTAAAAGCTCATACCCCCATCAGACCTCTGAGTGGTATCCCATGACACCATCACCTTCTTTGTCTCTGTGTTTATACAGCATAAAGCTTGTTCTTTTCCTTTTCCTAAGTCTAAAAGAGCTTCTATGGGAAGTGTATGTAGATAATCATACATCAGCTTAAAAGCAGTTTGTATAATTTTATAACGTTACATCCCTTTACTTAACTTTAACCCTCCACTTGGGTTTTGTTACCATCAGTGAGCTGTCATGTACCTTGTTTTTGAGTTGAAAGATATTGTGTTAGACATACTCACAGGCCATCTCAAATGTTTGAAAATTATTCACAGATAAAATATATATAAACCTTAAACCTTTCTCTTGTCATGAATAAACAAACTGGTTCAAGTAAGTCTTTGGCTTGTCTTGGCAATCTAATTATCCATGAAAAAATTTTCACTAATAATTGGGATGATAAGCACTCCTATCAACAAAGCATTGTCACAATATATACAAATGTGGACTTGAAACTCTATATGATTTCAAATCCAACCAACTCTAAAATTACCTCTGCTTATGCTTAATCTTGACATAAAAAGATGCTGAAGTCACACTTAAATTTTTGATAACCAAAGGCTGATACTTTTCTCTAAGGCTCTTCATCCTGGGCAGGTCAGACAGGACTCTGTTAACATAATATCATGGAATACTCTCCAGAGCTGCAGTTCTGCCATGTGTCAACTCCTAGAAGATAACCCTTTGACTATATATTTTTTCTCTCAGGGAAGAATTTTTTCAGATGATTGACTATAAATGTATTTATGGTAATTCTTGGATCTTGGGGCCCATTGGTATGATTTAATTTAATAAATATTCCACAGAAAATCCAAGTAGCTAAAAAACTGACTAACTAAATAATGTGAGTGATGGAAAACTAGAGGCTAATTTTCAAGGTGATTGAATTTACAGAGTGGATAAACTTCAAGGTAGTAATAAAGAAACCATTCCTAGAAGAGTTCCCTGGGTCTACTTCTATCCAACCTGACCAAAGCAATCAAGCCAGAGCTTTACCAGATGCCTAGAGATTCTGAATGAATTGGCAGCTACCCAGTGCTTCAGGGAATGAAAAGAAGAATGGGGCATTTTTCAATAAAAATCCAACTGTGAATTTTATCCCAGCTGTATTACATCCTATGCAAGGGAGAGAGCTTGTGTTTCATTATGCCCAGAGGTTTTATTTTTACTAAGGATTCATGGAAGGTTTTCCTCCATTATCCTAGGTGAGCTTTTAGAAGACAAATCTATCCTGATGAACCAAACATAAGTCTATACTCAGATACTGATGGAGGAATGTATATTTTTACCTTGGAATTAAAATACAGCAACCATTTTAGCTAAGAATAGAATTTTCCAGTCTCCTATTTTTAAAAATAAAAGTTTAAGGCTTGAAAAATACAAAGAGTAAGTTGGCTTACTTTAATTCAACAAATATGCATTGAGAGTCTTTGGATTTGCCTGAAGTACAGTGCTAGATGAAAGTAATAGTAACTTCTAGTTTAAGACAAGTTATAGTGTACTGGAAGGTAAAGATGTGTTCTGAATTTCCCATCTGTGGTCAGTCAGCTTCAGAAGAATGTGAGAAAGCAAATGACTGTCCTCTAAGGAATACCTCACCCAAGTATATGGAGAGAATTCTGACAGGACAGAATTTGCTCCCGTTTCTCACTAATGCCACGGAATGTGAAATGAAAAAGTAGTTTGAGTCCCTATTTACAAGTTTATTCAAAAGTGTTCTGGAAGTGTGTGAATCCGTGAGAATGCACCAGATAGCCTGAAATGGCTGAGGAGTGAAAACGACAGAGAAACAACAGGAAAATAATGAGACCAAAGTTCCAGAAAGGGAGCCTAGGGGGCTGTCCAACCCTAAATGGCAAGGAGAAACAAACGGCAATGGAATTTGGCTTGAAGTCTTTGGAGGTTTAGGGTTTTTTTTTTTTTTTTTTAATTATTATTATTTTTATTATGATTTTTATTTTTTATTTTTGGAGGCTTAGGTTTTAAGCAAAATAGAAACCTTGAGGACAAAGTTCAGCCAGCAGAAATCTTATCTTGTGTTGAAGCACTGTTTGGGGCCCAGAAAGTTTTTACCAGTCACTGACATGCAAAGGAGACTTTCTGACAATGTGTGACAATTAGAGGCAGCCCTGAAAGTGCTGGTATGTTTATATAGTCATGTCCAGTTTACCTGTGTCAGACAAGACTTTGACAGCTCTAAGAGAAGGAACTACGCAAGGTCGCCAGTTATCCATGCTGCTAGAAATGCCACTATCCTGGCCAGCCAAAGAAAAACACATGTGCATGCCAGGAGTAACAAAGTAGTGAACTTTCCATGAAAAGCTATCAGTTCTGGATGATTTGGTATTTTTAGGGAAAAGTTTTATGTCTAGCAGGTAACATGATCATTAATATTTGAACTAGTGTGACTCATGTATTCAGCAAGGAGGAGGGAGCACCAGGGAAGAACTTAAGCATCAATGCAGAGAATGTGTGCTCTCAAAAGAGCTGTAAGGCACAAATACTGGGAAAATGTACCACAAGAGACCACACTTTAAAGCATGTAATGCCAAAACCTAAGGATTCCTTATACCACCAAGAATCACACATATGGTTTTGAATGAGAAATAAAGGTTTAGGAAAATAAACATGCTTTACCTATAATTGACAACTATACTTATTCTGCCTTAGAAATGGAGAAATAATAAATATGAAAGATTTCCTACACAATAATAATCCCAGAGAGTCTTTAGACAAACGATCTTGAACTGGGATATATATTCATTATCGTCCCCTCCAGTTCCAGAAATTTGCTTAGGGACAATTTAATATTTAGGTCCTAGAGTTTCAGATTTTTATTAAAGCATATTTTCTGTAGTTTATCAAATAAAATTATGAAATTTCTCAGAGGCACAGGCAGACACAATATTTTGAATGGTACCTACAACTAAAAAACAAAATAAAAATGAGAAGCTGGTGAATAAAAGGCATAAAGTTGTAAAATGAAACTTCGTAATATTTCTGTAGACCTTTACGCAACATCCTGTACAAAGTAGGTACCTCGAAGACATTTGTTGAATGGAGACAGTGAATTTTTCATTAATAAATGAATCCTATATAAAAGATAATATTCTGAATAGTAACCTATTTTATTTCCCCCAGGACTTAGTCTAAGAGTGCCAGATGTCATCAATCAATAAAATATTCGGCACTCTATCTATCTGAATATTCATGAACCCAGATGCCTAGAAAATGTCAGATTACTGATACTCCTGTGAAATTGTGCAGTGGAAATTGTTCAGTGCATTTTGGGGGGGGGGAATCTAGTTCCAGGCTTGAATCTCTGATTTTGCTCAGTATTTCACTGAAGGCCTACTACCTTACTTAATGCAATTTCTTATTAACACATGCAAAATATGACTTGAAATTCCAACTTGTGCCTCACATAAAGTTGTCTCACATAAAAACTGTCCATGGGTACCTAACCATAGCACAAGAGAATTATCACCTGCCCTATTTTGAGCAAGATATCACTCACATACTTCCTATCACAGAGCTGATTGACAAAGGTAAACTTTATCTCAAGAAGCTATTCACTTCAACTAATGTTTACTTCCTGTCAAGGTAGAATGGTAAGTTATGAGAAGCCATGAGGTTGAGCATGCCAAGTGAGAGAAGGCCTCACCCTTGCTATGAGAGCTTGATATAAAGAGCCATCACCAAATGGTTTAGAATCTTATGTAGTTATAGTTCATGATGCATTCACAGAGATTCTTATTAGTGTAGTGCCCTTTTGAACACTCACTATGATTCTAAACAGAGTATATGGGCATAAGATGATGCGTATTATGCCTAGGCGTAATGCCCAGTGGCTAATTGGTCAGAAAGTAATGTAGGAAAATAGAAGCAGAAAAGCATCTGGAAAGAACATAAAGTGGTTGTCAGAATTACACAAAGCAAAGCAGAAAGGAATCAAGTTCTGGTATTCCTAATGTAGCTATCAAACTGTCAGTGCAAACTTAGGAGGAGGGACCACCGAGTTGAAGTGAAGAAAGCAGAATGTGGTTTTTTTGTGGTCACACTGCTCAAAAGCTCCTATTGCATTTATAATAAAATGAAAAATCTTTACCATGGTTTACAGTCCTAGGATGTGGCTTCTGCTGTCTTCCCCAACCTCATCTGATTCTGCCCTCTGAACATCTCCCAATGCTCTAGCTACATTTTTGTATATACAAGGTTATGCCTACTTTGTGTCTCACGTAGTGCGCCCTCTGCCCCGAGATATGCTCTGTGATATCCCTTCCTCCCTCCACTCCTAGCTCTTCCTGTAGTCAATTCCATCTTTAAAGTTTCAGCTACTTCCCTCTACTCTGGGAGGCCTCCCCTTAGTGCCCACTTTAGAGTGATTCTCTGGTATTCTGGTCAGTCTTTATCAAGCATCTTTCCCAGTTTACATCTTTGATTTTTATCTCGTAACACTTATTAGGACTTGAAGTAGTCTTGTATATTTGTCAGTTTTCTGTTTCCACCACTGGACTCTAACTATATTGAAGGCAGAGACCTTGTCTGCCTTGTTCATTACTCATCTTTGACACCTGGTGCCTGGCACATTGAAGGTACTTGATAAATATCTATAGACAGATAGAGACCAAAGTGAATAAAATAAAGTTCAATTGAGAATAATGGATCCTAATGTTGAGTCTATGAAGGGAGAACTTCATGAATTGAAAAAAGGAAAGTCTATATTCAAGCTACAGTAGGGCACATTGCCCAGATTTAATGTCCACAGATAACTTTCTGACAAGTTCATCTAACTCAACCAATCTCCTCTTCCTTCACCCTTATTTATCACTCATACCAGGCCTTTCATCTGGCCTCTCCTATAATTCCTTTTGAATATTTTGCAAATGACACATGGCAACATGGACTCTGTCCATGGGAAGCAATGCACAATTAACCACCTTTCCACCAAAACTCCATTTGGTCTCAGTGTGTTTGAATTGGCTGCTTGTCAGGACCCAGAATGTTTGTCACTCTCACAATAAGAGCTTTCCATCCACTTGTTATGGCTCTCTGTGTCTTAATGAGTGGTGTTGTTTTAGGTGGTTACAGATGCCTGGTATTTGGCTGAAACCACAGGCATCCTAGAAAGAAAATTGGGAGGACAGAAGGTCAGTCAGTCTGTGTTTGGAACCAATTCCCATTGGGCCTATGTGTTTTGTGATGTATGGTAGGCTGTGATAGGAGCTGTGCATGCACAGTGGCCCAGAAATTGGCGGGGATGGGGTGATTTGATTCTGCTGCTTTGGCTGACAACCAAGGAAGTAAGAGGAAAGTGTGCTGAATGGATGGGAGAAACAAGGATCCCTTTAATGAAAACCGTGTTATTTGATAGATATGTTGTTCCATTTTATGGGACAATATTTTAAGGTAGGTTACACTTGGGGGGTACATAGTTAACTTTTTATTGTCTTGGATCAAAATATTTTGGCAATATACCCACAAAAGCTGTGGAATTCACGAACCCTGCTGCTAGGGATCATCAACTGTCAGAATCACAAAGGTTACCCTTCACACTTACAAATATCTTTCAGAGTTAATATTTACATGCAACTTGGGAATTCAGCTGTGATAAACAATGAAAAGAAAGAACAAAATAATGTTTGGGGATTTTGTTTGTTCATTCTTATGGTTTTTATTTCTTTTCTTTCTCTCTTATGATCTTTGCAAGGAATCTGACACTCAAACTTCAGTTGTGCTAGTTAAATTATTACGATGTGTTTGAGAATTTGTTTCCCTAGGCATGAGAAGAGAGTGTTAAGTGCTAGAAAAGCAATGATTTTCTTTTGTTGTTGTTTTCCAGCACCAAGTGGACTCTGCACTCTCCTCACTCTGTTCTGTGGTTATAGGAGATGAAAGCCATATGTTCCCTATCCAATAATTGTGTCTTCTTGATCTGTCTCTTAAAATTACACAGTTATTAGAGGGCTCTGTCATCCATTTCCTGTTTTCTGAGATACCTGTCATATGAGCTTTGCATCCAGAGCCAGTAGCTGGTTGTCTGTAGGAACACACACAGCTTCTCTGGACCACTCTTTTCGTTTTTGTCTTGTTTAGTGTTAACTGTAATAATATACTTTAATCAGTAACAAAGATACCACATTAATGTGAGTTGCTAATAATTGGGATTGGGCGTGGGAACTTGGTATTTTCTACATCATTTTTCTGTAAACCTACAGCTTCTCTAATAAAAAGGTGATATTAAAAAAATTAATGTAAGATGGTAGGGTCATTCTATGCATTTAAAGGAAGTGCATATTCTTACAAGCATTGGACTTTGAGACCTCTGGCAGGAAGTAAGAAAGAGAAGTAGGTTACAGATAGAATCTTCAGGAAACTGACATTTTTAGGTTCATCAAGCGATGCATAATAATCAGGTATAAAAGGTAAGCAATTCCTACATTCTAAATATTGTTTTACTAAAATAATTACCATTTCACTCTAAATACCATCTTATCCAGTAAAACCTACCATCACTTGGGTAAGCAAAGAAGTTAGTTTATATGTGCTAAATAGCCACAGGTGGTGGTCACACACATGATGTCTACCTCAGTAGAATATTGTTCCTTAACTCTTGTGGTCTGTTATTAAACTTTCTCCTAGGCCAGTGTTTCTCAACCTCAGCATAGCTGAAGTTTTGTGATGGATAATTCTTTGTTGTGGGGGCTGTTCTGTGCATTGTAGGATGTGTAGCAGCCTCCCTGGCCTGTACCCTCTAGATGCCAGTACCATCCCCATCCCCAGTTGCAACAACCTAAAGAACCACTGTCCCAAGCTGTTGTTCTGTGGACATTCTCACATCTTCAGGTTAGACAGTCTGTTTCTATTTATCTGGTAAAGCTATATTTCCCAGTTTTTATCTATCACAGGCCCTTAAAGAATCTGATGAAAGTGCAAGTTTACATACAATTTCTATAAGCTTACATAATTTTGAAGGCAGATCTTGTACTTTTATTTTTGAACATAAGGACTGCCATTTTCAGCCTTGGCTCTCTGTCTCTCTATTTTTAAAGCAATTTTATTGAGTTATACTCACATGCCATATGATCATCCAAAGTATACAATCAGTGGCTCACAGTCTGATCATATGGTTCTGCATTCATCACCACAATTAATTTTAGAACATTTTCATTACTCTCAGAAAAAAAAAATAAAAACAACATCCTAAACATCCCATACCCTTTTTCATCCCTTTGTCTTTTTTTTCTTACTCATCTACCCATGCACTGGATAAAGGAAGTGTCAGTCACAAGGTTTTCACAATCACACAGTCACACTGTAAAAGCTATATCATTATACAATCATCAAAAATTAAGACTATTGGATTACAGTTCAACAGTTTCAGATACTTCCTTATAGCTATTCAATATATGAGAAACTAAAAAGAAGTATCTATATAATGCATAAAAATAACCTCCAGAATGACCTCTCAACTCTATTTGAAATTCTTAGCCACTGAAATTTTATTTTGCATCATTTGTTTTCCTGCTTTTGGTCAAGAAGGCTTTCTCAAACCCACGATGTCAGGGCCAGGCTTATCCCTGAGAGTCATACCCCACATTGCCAGGGAGAATTACACCCCTGGGAATCATGTCCCATATAGGGAGGGAGGATAGTGAGTTTATTTGCAGGGTTAGCTTAGAAAGAGAAGCCACATCAGAGCCTCTGAGGGTGACTGTAACAAATAATTACAAGTAGGCTTAGCTTCTCCTTTGCAGGAATAAATTTCATAAGGGCAACCTCCGAGATCAAGAGTTTGGCTTATTAAATTGGGAGTCTGGATCATTCTTACAGCAGGTTCAGAAGTCAAGAATACTGGATTCTTAGCTTGTCTTTGTCACATATTTTCTATGATCTCTAAAACTATCATCTACCTCGTGGGGTTGTGTGTGGCTCAGGGTAGTCGATGTATTTATAACATGTGGGAAACAGTAAACGATGTGGTATAAGAAGGAATTAAAGATGCTAACTGATATAAAGGAATAGTCTCTATCCTATAGGACTCCATGTAGCCTCATTTACAAATTAAGAAGCTTTTTTTGTGCATTGGTAAATGCTTTACATATATTTTATATGGGCTTTATAAACTATATATATTGTTGTTATATATACATTACAAATTTGCCTTTTTAACCATTTCTAAGTGTACAATTCAGTGACAGTAATTACTATTACAATGTTGTGCTACCACTTTCCATTACTAAAACTTTTCGTCAAAGCGGAAACTCTTTACCCTTTAATACTTCCTCTTATTTCTTCCCCCAGCCCCTGGTAACCTCTAATATATTTTTTGTCTCTGTGAATTTGCTTATTCTAGGTATTTCATATAAGTGGAATCATACAATATTTGTCCTTTGTGTGGCTTATTTCACTTAGCATAATCTTTTCAAGGTTATAGTATGTGTCAGGACTTCCTTTGTATGGTTGAATAGTAGTACCCATTGTATGGATATAACACATATTGTATGTAACCTATTCTTAGGACTAAATTTGTAAATTGCTTTTGTAGCAAGTATGAACTTTAATTCACAATACCAGGGTATAATAAATGGCATGTATATTTCTTTCTCTAAATAGAATTTGATCTCTTCCTATCAGAATGGTGGGAGATTAAAACCCAGGCATTTGTAATGTTGGTGGACAACATTGTTGGGAGTGCTGAGAGAGGAAATCTCCCGAATCTCTGATATCATTCAAGAACTGTAAGAGTTTCATGCAGTTTAGAACACTCAGACTGTCTTCCTCTCTTCGGTCAACATTGGCTGTCACTGGTATGTTCATTGAGCCAGCACACTTGTATACTTGAAGTGGACAGACCTGACACGTCCATGTCAGCCTTTGGTTCTAGGACTTGTGCTGAAGCTGGGTGCCTCCCATATCTCAAGCCCTCCCCTTAGACATACCAGGTAATCAATTCCCTCTGAGTTAGTGCCACCTTCCCCAGGCCCCTGGAAAGGCAGAGGCCACTGAAATGAAACAAGACAGGCTGCTGCTTCCCCAAGCTTTCCAAACTCACAAAAACACTTTCTTCTCCAGTCTGAGACACTCTTCCTAAATATCCCTACTATCTGGCTACTTCTAAATCCTTACCTCCCAGCACTCACTTCCTACTCTTTGGAGACAGTTTACCTTTAATTCTCCTCAATAAGCTTAGACCTCAGGAAAAAAATATCAGGACTATAATTGTCTTATGAGTATCTGGCAGCTTCATCTTTCTTCCTCAAAAATTAAGCCTCTGAGTCGAGTCAAGAAAAAAAAAAGCTTTAGCTACCTTAGGGGAGGAGAAACACCTCATTTGTAAACACCTGGCAAAACTTAACGTCAATTTATTCTGCTATACCATCATCAAACTTTCCTTTTCTCCTTCCTATCTTCAGTTTATATGATTAGCCTTGTATTTATATTATATTATATTACATTATATTACATTGTATTATATTATATTATATTATATTATATTATATTATATTATATTATATTATATTATACTATATTATATTGTGAAAGCTACTGGAATGCAATATTCCAGAAATAGAACAGCTTTTAAAAGGAGAATTTATTAAGTTGCAAGTTCACAGTTTTAAGACCATGAAAATGTCCAAATTAAGGGAAAGCTATAAAAACATCCAAACTAAGACATCCAGTGAAAAATACCTTAACTCAGAAAGGCCTATGGCTTTCAGGGTTTCTCTCTCAGCTGGAAAGGCACATCTGATAGACTTATCCTCCCTATTAATTATTGATTGATTTTGTCTTTATTTTCTTACTCATCTGCCCATATACTGGATAAAGAGAGTGTCAGTCACAAAATTTTCATAATCACACAGTCACATGATAAAAGCTATATAGTTTTAAGTCATCATCAAGAATCCAATTTACTGCATTACAGTTCAACAATTTCAGAAATTTCCTTCTAGCTATTCTAATATATTAGAAACTAAAAAGGAATATCTATATAATGCATAAAAATAACCTCCAGAATAACCACTCAATTCTATTTGAAATCTCTCAGCCATTGAAACTTTATTTTTTCATTTCTCTTCCCCCATTTGGTCAAGAAGGCTCTCTCAATCCCATGGTAGCATGGCCAGGCTCTTCCTTAGGGGTCATACCCCACCTTGCCAGGGAGAATTTGCAGCCCTGGAAGAGGTCCCACAGAGGGAGAAGTGTGGTGAGTTTATTTGCAGAGTGGGCTGAGAGAGAATCCACATCAGAGCAACAAAAGAGGTTCTCTGGAGGTGACTGTCAGGAACAATTATAAGTAGGTTTAGCTTCTCTTTTGCGTGAGTTTCATAAGGGGAGGCCCCCAGATCAAGGGATTCACTTATTAAACTGTGAGTCCATAATGTTTGCAATAATATCAGGAATTCCTGAGGTAGGGACATTTAATATTTCCACATTTTCCCCAGTCCCTCAAAGTGCCTTTGCAAACACTTTTTTATTATCTGCCTCAAATACTTGGGAGTGCGTTGGGGCATTACATTAACCTGTTCAGAGTAACAAGATCTCATTTTCTATTCTAGGTTCCCTGTAAATATGTTGTTTATATAAAATGACCAGACAGGTTAAATTAGATAATGTGCTATAGAAAATACAAATTTTGTACCAAACAAGCATCCCTTCCTTTGATTGCACATAAAAGTTGAACCTGTAAACTATAGTCAATATCATCTATTACCCTATATTTTGATTTGCCTTAGTTCTAACCAAGTCTGTTTGATTCGTATCTCTAATTGAAGTCTGATTTCTTTCTCAGCTTCATTAACAGTTGCTGTATGGAGTAATGCTGACTTTCAGCACTACAGTACTCTAGTTCTCAGTCTCAGGTGTCATACAGACAGCTAAAGTTCCAAGGCACTATGAGATTATATACAAAGAGTTCAGCATCTCAGAATTTAGAAACAAGTTAAGGCTCAGGAATAGATTTGACAGCTATAAGAGCTTGCAAGCTAGGAGCCTTTATAATAAGGCTTATTGAACATTGTATGCTCCTTTACCATTGATTGCCCAATCTGTGTTCACATTCTATCTCCTGATAACCTATGCTCTCAAATTCAATTCTCAGCATTCATTCATTACACTTAGTTTATATTGATGAGACTTTATAATATTTTTCCTTTTGTTTCTGGCTTATTTCACTCAACATAATGTCCTCAATGTTCATTCACCTAGTTGCATGTATCACAGCTTCATTCCTTCTTGCAGCCACACAGTACTCCATTGTATGTGTACATCACAGCTTGCCCTTCCATTTATCTGTTGATATACCCTTAGATCACCTGCATCCATTGCAAGTTGTGAATAATGCCACCATAACCACCAGTATGCAAATGTCTATTTGTGTTCCTGCTTTCAGTTTTCCCAAATATATATCAAACAAAAGGGTTGCAGGACCATATGGCAGCCCTATACTTAGCCTCTTAGGGAGACACCACACTGCCCTCCAGAGAGGCTGCTCTGCTCTGATTCCTTACCAATAGTAGGGAATCTCTCTTTCCATATCTTCTCCAGCACTTGTATCTTTCTGTTTATTTTTAAATAGTTACATTTACATACCATACAATCCATATAAAGTGAATGGCTCCCAGTATAATCACACGGTTATGCATTCAGCTCAGCAATGTATATGAGAACATTTCCATTTCTTCCACAAGAAAGAAGAGGAAAAAATAAAAATAAAAATAAAAATAAAAGGTGAAGCAACAATAATAATAATAATAACTAGAATCCCATAGCCTTCCCTTATATTCCACTTTTATTGATATTTAGCTTTGGTATATTGCCTTTGTAACAATTAATGGAAGAATATTACAATGTTACTGTTAACTGTAGACACTAGTTTGCATTGATTGTATTTTTTCCATATACCATCCCATTTTTAAACACCTTGCAATGGTGACATTCATTTGTTCTCCTTCATATAAAAACTTACTTGTATTTGTACTTATAATCACCATCATTCTCCACTCTAGGTTTCACTAAGTTATACAGTTTTATTTTTTAACATCTATCTTTCCTTCAGTGCCATACATGACCCTAGACTTCCTCTTTCAACCATATTCACACTCTGTTTTGTTCATTATTCTTCCAATATTGTGATACCATCAGAAAATATTGTGCTATCCATTTTTGGATATTTACAATCAATCCTGTTAAATATTCTGTACTCCTTCAATATCAAATGTCCAATCTCTACCCTTATACTATCTCCTGATAACCTGTGTTCTTAACTTTAACTCTCAGAGATTGCTCATTATAGTTAGTTCATATTAGTAAGACCATACAATATCTGTCCATTTGTTTCCAGCTAATTTTGATCAACATAATGTCCTCAAGGTTCATCCATGTTACATGTGCCATAACTTTATTCTGCCTTACATATAATATTCCATTGTATGTATATAACACAGTTGTTTATCCACTGGTCTATTGATGGCTATTTGGACTGTTTCTATCTCTTGGCAATCATGAATAATGCCACTGTACTCATTGGTGTACTTGTGTATTCATGTGCTTGCCATCAGTTCCTCTGGCTATTTATACCTAGTAATGGGATTGCTGGATCATATGGTAATTCTATACTTCCTGAGAAACCACCAAACTGCCTTCCGGAGTGTTTGCACTATTCTACATTCCCACCAACAGTGAATAAGTGTTACTCTTTCTCCACAGCCTCTCCAGCACTTGTAGTTTTTCTTCTTCTCTTTTTAATAACAGCAATTATAGTAGATGTCAGATAGTATCTCATTATGGTTTTGATTTGCATTTCCCTAATAGCTAGTGAAGTTGAACATCTTTTCATATTGTGCTGGTTTGAAGCTATTATGTATCCCAGAAAAGTGATATCCTTTAAGTCTCATTCAGTATTGCTGGGTGGAATCTTTTTAATTGTTTCCATGGAGATATGACCCACCCAACTGTGGTTGGTAACTTTTGATTAGCTTTTTTCCATGGAGATGTGTCTCCACCCATTCAAGATGGGGTTCTTACTGGAGCCCTTTAAGAGGGGACCAGGTTGGAAAAAGCTCAAAGCCAACAGGGCTGAGAGAGCCACACAGCCAGAGATTTTTAGAGATGCAGAAGGAAAACACACAGAATTCTTATGAAATGAGAAGCTAGGGGAGAAAGCTAGAAGGCATCACCATTTGCTTCTCCAGCTGACAGAGGTGTTCTGAACTCATCAACCTTTCTTAAATCAAGGTATCTTTCCCTGGATGCTTAGCTTAGAAATTTTCATGGCCTTTCAACTGTAAACTTGCAACTTATTAAATTCCCTTTTTAAAAAGCTGTCCAATCTAGGGCAAGTCACAAGGGTTTCAGGCACTAAATAACTTGCCAGAAGTCTACAACCTCCAGATGGGTCCCTGGTCCAGATAAGTCCTGAAACTTAGCCCAGCCTCTCCAGAACATCAAATAGTTTCATCTCCCTACCCCATATTAGTGACAGACCCTTCCAATATCAAAATTTAGAATTGCCATAGCCTAAACAACCCCAGTGAGAGGCATGGAAAGATCAAAGGTGATGGTGGAATTATACATAGAAGATAGGACTTAACAAATGAATATGACTGCTGAATTATTAAAATGTTATCTCTTTTAGCCTCTAATATTTTAGAGCAGCTAGAAGTAAAAACCTGAAATTGTGAAATTGTAACCCATTTCAAAGTCTGAAATATGTTCTACAACTAATTGTGGTGCTGTGCTTGGAAATTTATAGCTTTTTTGTGTATATGTTATTGTTCACAAAAAAAGAAGGAAAAAAGTCTATTGTGATGATAAAAAAAAAGTATTTAAGACCTCTAGCCTCCTATATTATGGAGCAGCTAAAGGAAAAATGTGAGAGGATCATATGGTTGCTCATGACAAACTCTGGGATCTATCCTGTAACCACTTTTTGACAGTACTTTGAAAAGTATTGCTTTGTATATATGTTATACTATACAATAAAAAAAGTTTTTCTAAAAAAAACCATTTCATTTCTGGCATATCGCATTCTGGCAGCTTAGAAACTGTAACACACATGTTTTTGAACCATTTGCATTTCCTCTTCAGAAAAGTGTCTCCCTATGTCTTTTGCCTATTTTAATTGGGCTGTTTGTCTTTTTGTTGTTGAGTTGTAGGATCTCTTTATATGTTGTGGCTATTAAACCTTTCTTTAACTGATATGTGGTTTCCAAGTATTGTCTCCCATTGCATTGTCTGCCTTTTTATTTTCCTGACAAAGTCCTTTGAGGCACAGAAGTGTTCAGTTTTGAGGAGATTCCATTTATCTATTTCTTCTTTCATTACTGATGCTTTAGGTATAAGATATAGGAAACTAACTCCTATCACAAGATCTTTAAGACATTTCCCTATGTTTTCTTCTAAAAGTTTAATGATCTTAGCTCTAATGTTTAAGTCTTTGATTCATTTTGAATAGACCCCTCAGATAGGGGTCCTCTTTCATTCTTTTTGATATGGATGTCCAGTTCTACAAGCAACATTTGTTGAAGAGGCTACTTTGTCCCAATTGAGTCAACTTGACTGCCTTACTAAAGATCAATTGTCCTTAGATGACAGAGTCTATTTCTGACACTCAATTACATTCCATTGGTGGATGTACCTATTTGTATGCTAGTAATATGCTGTTTTTGACCACTGTACCTATGTAATATGCTTTAAAGTCAGGTAGTGTGAGACCTTACACTTCGTTTTTCTTTCTCAAGATATTTTTAGCTATTTGAGGCATCCTGCCCTTCCAAATAAATTTAATTATTCGTTTTTCTATTTCTGTGAAGTAAATCGTTGGGATTTGGATTGGTATTGCATTGATCTATAAATCAATTTGGGTAGAATTGACATTTTAACTATATTTAGTCTTCTGATCCATGAGCATGGTATGTCCTTACTTTTATTCAGGTCTTCCTTAAGCAATTTTTTTTTGTGGTTTTCTGTATATAGGTCTTCTATATCATTGGCAAAATATATTCCTAAATGTTTGATTCTTTTGGTTGCTATTGTAAATGGATTTTTTTTCTTGACCTCCCACATTGTTTGTTACTGTTGTATAGGAGCACTACTGGTTTTGCATGTTGATTGTATGTCCTGCCCTTTTTCTGAACTCATTTATTAGCTCTAATAACTTTCCTGTAGATTTTTCAGGATTTTCAACATATAGGATCATAACATCTGCAAACAGTTAGCGTTTTACTTCTAACTTTCCAATTTGGCTGCCTTTTATTTCTTTTTCTTGTCTAAGTTCTCTAGCTAGAACTTCAAGCACAATGTTGAATAACAATGCTGACAGTGGGATTTTGTCTTGTTCCTGATCTTAGAGGGAAAGTTTTCAGTCTTTCCCCATTGAGTATGATGTTAGCTATGGGTTTTTCAAATATTCCCTTTATCATGGTGAAGAAGTTCCCTTCTATTCCTATTCCTTGAAGTATTTTCTTCAAGAAATGATGCTGAATTTTGTTAAATGCCTTTTCTGCATCATTTGGGATGATTGTGTGGTTTTTCTGCTTTGATTTATTGATGTGGTGTATCACATTAATTGATTTTCTTGTGTTAAACCAGCCTTGCATACCTGGAATAAATCCCACTTGGTCATGATGTATAATTCTTTTAATGTGCTGCTGGATCTGATTTGTGAATATTTTGTTGAGGATTTTTGCATCTATATTTATTAAAGAGATTGGATGGTCATGTTCTTTTCTTGTAGTATCTTTCTCTGGCTTTGATATTAGGGTGCTGTTGACTTCATAAAATGATTTAAGTAGCTTTCCTCCCCCTTCAATTTTTTTTTTTAAAGATTTTGTATAAGATTGGTACAATTCTTTCTCGGATGCTTGGTACAATTCACATGTGAAGCCATCTGGTTCTGGACTTTTCTTTTAGGAGGAGGTCTTTGATGATTGATTCAATCTCTTTACTTGTGATTGGTTTGTTGATGTCATTTATTACTTCTTGAGTCTATACTAGTTGCTCATGCTCTTTTAGGAAGCTGTAAATTTCATCCAAGTTGTCTAGTTTGTTAGCATAGTGTCCTCTCATTATCTCCTTTATTTCTGTAAGGTCAGTAGTTATGCCCCCCCCCCCATTCTATTTATTTCCAACCTCTCTGTCTCTCTCTCTCTGTCTCTCTCTGTCTCTGTCTGTCTGTCTGTCGGTCTCTCTCTCTCTCTCTCTCTCTCTCTCTCTCTCTCTCTCTCTCTCATTAGCTTAGCTAAGGATCCATCAATTTTATTGGTTTCCTCAAAGAACCAACTTCTGGTTTTGTTGATTCTCAAATAAATAGTTGATTCTCAAACAAATAGTTGATTCTCACTATTGTTTATGTTCACAATTTCATTTATTTCTGCTCTTATCTTTGTTATTTCATTCCTTCTGTTTGCTTTGGGGTTAGTTTCCTGTTCTTTTTCTAGTTCCTCCACATGAGCAATTATGTCTTCAATTTTTACTCCTTCTTATTTGTATATATAGGTGTTTAGGGCAATAAATTTTCCTTTCAGCCCTGCCTTTGCTGCATCCCGTAAGTTTTGATATGTTGTGCTCTCAGTTTCATTTGCTTCAAGATATTTACTGATTTCTCCTGTAATTTCTTCCTTGATTCACTGGTTGTTTAAGACTGTGTTGCTTAGCCTTCATATATTTGAGAATTTTCCCCTTCCACCTGTTATTGATTTTCAACTCTATTCCATTATGATGCTACAAAGTGTTTTGTGTAATTTCAATCTCTTTTAATTTATTGAGACTTGCTTTGTGACCCAACATGTGGTCTACCCTGGAGAATGATCCATGTGCACGTGAAAAAAATGTATATTCTGCCATTGTGGGGTGTAATGTTCTGTAAGTGTCTGTTAAGTCTAGTCCATTTATCATACTAATCAAAAACCTCTGTTTCCTTACTGATCCTCTGTCTACATGTTCATTTATTATATTATTCAAAATCTCTATTTCCTTATTGATCTTCTATTTAGATGTTCTATCCATTGATGAGAGTGAGGTATTGAAGTCTCCAACTATTATTGTAGAGATGTCCACTTCTCCATTCAGTGTTGTCAATGTGTGCCTCATGTATTTTGGGGCACTCTGGCTTAGTGCATAAATGTTTATGATTGCTATGTCTTCTTGATGAATTGTTCCTTTTATTAATATATAGTGTCCTTCTTTGTTTCTTTTAATCATTTCACATTTGAAGTCTAATTTGTCTGATTTAGTATAGCTACTACCATTCTTTTCTTGTTGTTGTTTGTGTGAATTACCATTTTCCAATCTTTCACTCTCAACCTATTTTTGTCCTTGGCTCTAAAATGAGTCTCTTGTAGACAGCATATGGATGGGTCCTGTTTTTAAAATCTATTCTGCCAGTTTATGTTTTTTGATTGGGGAGTTTAATCCATTGACATTTAATGTTATTACTGTCAAGACACTACTTTCTTCTACCATTTTGTCTTTAGGATTTTCTATGACACATCTTTTTCTTTCTCTCTTTTCACCCAAATTAATAGTCTTCATCTGTACACTCCTCACCAAACCTCTCCTTCATGTCTTTTCCTATCTGCCTGTAGTACTTCCTGTACAGCAGGTCTCTTGTTTGCAAACTCTCTCACAGTTTCTGATTTTCTGAAAATATTTTAAACTGTCCCTCATTTTTGAAGGATAGTGTTCCCAGATATAGAATTCTTGGTTGGCAATTTTTTTCTTTTGGTATCTTAAATATATCATATGACTGCCTTCTTGCTTCTTTGGTTTATTCTGAAAGATCTGCACCTAGTCTTATTGAGTTTCTCATGTATGCGATGGATTGCTTTTCTCTTGATGTTTTCAGAATTCTCTCTTTATCTCTGACATATTCAAATCTGATTAGTAAGTGTCTTGGAATATGTCTATTCAGATCTATTCTGTCTGGGGCATGCTGTGCTTCTTGGATCTGTAATTTTATGTCTTTCATAAGAGTTGGGAAATTTTCAGTGATTATTTCTTCCATTATTCTTTCTGCCTCCTTTCCTTCTTATCTCCTTCTGGGACGCCCATGACATGTTTATTCATTTGCTTCATGTGTCATTCAATTTTCTGAAATCCCATTCATATTTTTTCTATTGTTTTCCCTAACTGTTCTTTTGTGTGTTGGGTTTCAGATATCCTGTCCTCTAGTTTATTAATCCTTTCTTCTTTCTCTTCAAATTGGTTATTTTATGTCTTTATTGTTTTTTCATTCTCTTCTATTATGACTTTCATTCCCATAAGCTCTTTCATTTGTTTTTTTTTTTTCAAGCTTTCATATTCTATATGGCCACACAGTGTCTTTTTTATATCCTTCATCTCGTTTGCCATATTTTCCTTCACATCATTGATTTGATTTCTTTTATTAAGAAGATTTGTTTGAACATCTTTAATTAGTTATTTTAACTCCTGTATCTCATTTGAAGTGTTAGTTTGCTCCTTTGACTGGGTTGTATCTTTGTTCTTCCTAGAATAACTCTTGATTTTTTGTTGATGTCTATGACTCATGTTTTTGCTGATCTGATTTCCTTTATGAGTTTATTCTCTCTTTTACTCTGTTTTTCTTGTTGGTTGGCTTTGTTCTGTTCCTTTTTTTTTTGACATAGGCAGGCACTGGGAATCAAACCCAGGTCTCTGGCATGGCAGGTGAGAATTCTGCTTGCTGAGCCACTATGATATGCCCTTTATCTGTTCTTTCACATTCAGTTCAACTCATTCTAGACTTCTAGCATAACTTCTGGATAACTGATCAGAATTTCTTAGCTCTTGTTTTTCTGGTTCTTGCTCTGCCTATATGGAACCTATGTTTGAGAAAGGTCTTCCCAGATATTATCAACCCCAATCAAATTTTCCCAAAGAAGACAGACCCAAGTCTCAGGAAGAGGGTGTAATCAGCATCAAGTTTCCCTGAGGACGAGACGCAGCAGGTTGCAAATTTTTCCCATGGGGCCTCTTAACGCTGCGTTTTTCCTACCCTTCACAATGGGTGGCACTTGTCAGTCCACAATTCACACTGGCTTAAAGCAGTGCTTTTAATTCATAGCAGACCCTGTCCCTTGCAGGAGTGTGGTTGAGACAGAGGCTGAGATAGAAGGCAGGCCTAAGTTGATTCTGTTTTCCAGCCCCTGGGGTCTGTATTCTCTGAATGAGAGCCACCACTTGCACTGGGCTCTGCCCCCCTTTTCTTGGAGATATGTCCTTTTGAAAATTGTCTTCTTTACTTGACTAGTAACTTTGTCTCTCAGACAAAGCTTAACTCTGTCCAGGCCTGGGTTAGTGCTCACAATTGAAAATGCCTGAGGCTTTTTTTTTAATGGGCTGCTAAAAATGTAAAAACAAAATCCTTTTCCTAGCTTGTTCCCAGCCACCTGGGTTTGCCAATCAAGAGCTAGAGTTGGTACCCGGCTCTATGTTCCTATTTTCTTGGGGCATCATTCTTTTCATGTATTCTGAGCTCAGCCAATTCCAAAAGCCTCTGTTTTTTTGTTTTTGTTTTTGTTTTTTTAACATGGGCAGGCACCAGGAATTGAACCTGGGTCTCTGGCATGGCAGGCAAGAACTCTGCCTGCTGAGCCACCATGGCCCACCCACCTCTGTTGGTTTTTGTTTTTTATTTTGTCAGCCCTGCTTCCTCTCTGCCAGGAGAGACCTCAGGTTCCTTTCGTGCTTGCTGTGGATATATCTGTGCTTAGAGCTTGTATTCAGTAGTCCAGATTTGTTAATTAATCCTCAATTGGAGTTTACTTTTGCTCTCCTTCTCTTGTGCTTAATAGAGACTGTTTCTTTTTCCTATGGAGAAATGTCTTCAAGACAGCATATTGTGACTGTGCAGGACAGGCATCAGTCTCCACAGTTTGGGAGACTACTTACAGTTCTGCACTGTGATTTTGACCCTTCCACTTGTTCTAGACTGGTGTACAATGAGTGTCAAGTCATCGAAGTCCATCAAACAGTTGTTCCAGACAGTCCTTGACTATTTATTAGCTGGTCTAAAGGGCTAACTAATTTCCAAACCTCCTTATGCCATCATCTTGCCCTACCTCTGCCCACAGATTTCTTAAGAAAAGAAAAATAGGATTTTTCTATTTGCCAGCCAATGAGAACAATTGGAGTTTTGGGGATCCTTCCTAAAATGAATGACAAAGGAGGTTGCCCAGCCTCATTGGATCATTGAAATAATGTAACCAATGAGACTCTTCATCATTACTGGTATGAAAAGAGTACCTATTTTGGGGTGAATAGATGTCAGTTCAAGTACCAAACCCCAATAGCTCAAATATATGACATTGAATTCTGTAGGCCTCCATTTTCTAAAATGTTCTGAAGACCTACCTTGCAGGATTATTGGAAAGAGTGAGTATTATATCTCATGCAAAATATATAGCCCTATGCCTGGCATCCTGACTCAGAAGGGGCACGTCAAAGATGGTAGTTTCCCTACCACCCAACTGATAAAAGAAAAACCTTTCATGCAGTTTAGTATGTCACAGCTTTATTGAGCTATTCATGAATCAGGCAGCATCCCATTCAGAAAGTAGAAGGGCGTTCCACTGAGGGGTTGAAAGAAGAAGCTCATATAGGACGAATGCAGAAGCAAAATAAGGAAATACTTTGATTGGCTGACATTAGGCTCCCATTTTACATAGGAGGTTCCCACAAAGTGGTGGGGGATGGGGAGATACACATTGATTAATGTGGTATGCATGCGCATCCTGATAAGCTCTCTTTACCGGGCAGAAACTAGTTTTATCACCAGATATTGCTTATCAGTGACCCTGTAGGCTATCCTCTGTTTTCTCAGAAAATCTCTGCAGGGCAACTGTTTTTGTCCTCTCGAAAAGCTTTCGTTGAGAAGGTTCTTCTCCTGGCCAAGCCCAATTCAAGCAACCATTTTATTTTGCTTAACACGACCCCGACACACTTTACTCAGCTCATGCATCCAATTAGCAAACATTTGGAGGGAGAAAAGGCAGGCTCGGAACCTAAGAGTGGAGAGTTGTCATTCCTCACCACAATTTCAAAGGAAGCCGAAGAAATCAGACTAAATGATTTATGAATTTTTTTCCCACTGACTGAGTGATAGGTTTGTGGCAGAGAATGGATTTTGCTTATTCTTCTTACCTAGAATGTTAAGAGAGCTGCATCCAAAAGAAACTCTTATTTTCTACATTTTTTTGTTCCCTGGCATCTTCAATTTCCATCAAGGAGAGGCGGAAGCCTTTGCCCATTGTCTGCTTTTCCTTTATTCTAAAATTAATTTCCTTGGTATATGTGAGATACAGAGAGTATCTGGCCTGCTTGCTCAGGGCTGTCCTGTCCAGATATGTTCCTTATGTGATATGTATGAGTGGCAAGACTATATATTTCCTGAAATACAGTGAGGCATTAGGACCAGGGTCTGACTGGTTCCCCTTTTAATTTTCTAGATACTGGAAGCATTAATACTTCACTTGTCATTTTGACTTGAAATAAAACTACCTAGATTTATGGTAGAAGAAAAGTGCTAAGATTCACTGGCATGCTTCTCTCTCCCTCCCCTGAGAGTTCAGACTCCAAATTCCAATAAGCTCCAGAAGGATTCTTTCTATTTCATTGTGTGCCTCCAAAAATAGTGACAGTAAAGCATCAAAGAGTCAACACTGGTGTGTGTGTATGTGTGTGTTTAAGAAATAGAGAATTAATAACTATTACTATATTACTATTGGCCTATTCTGAAGTTGAGGCATTTTTCCTTAATAAATTTTATAAAGTACTCCAAAATTTATGTGAACATGTATACTCGGATTAACCAAAAGCATTTTGTCAGATTACATGTCTCCGGAGGAAAATGTAGAGTTTTTGCTTCTGACCAGACTGAAACCTGTCTCTGTGCCCACCTTACCTAGCCAAAGCTATGATCCTAAAGAAACACTTCAGTATTTCAACTCAAACCCACCATGGCAGACCTTGTGATAGTTGGATTTCACGTTCATGAAATTCCTATCCACACAAATTCTCTCAAACCACATTCAGTATGAGGTACATACCACACGTCCATTCCCATTTTCCTGACTCCCAGCTCCAGACCTCACCATACCCATCATAAACTGTGTTTTTTTTTTTTCCATCAGGCTTCCTTCCTATCCACTATGCTTCAAGAGTGCCTCAAATTCCAACTCTCCTCCAAAGCATTTCCCACTTAAAGTGGAAGTAAGATGGAATTTTCTCTAGCTTTGGAGCTTCACAAAGAAACTCATACCTTCAACCACACAGAAAATGATATAACCACAGTAATATTTTTTATTTAAGTCCATACAGCTTGAAGCATTTTTAAAGGTAGTTATAGTTTATTGATGGTGCATTCTACAAGATAAAAGTACGGCATTGTTTTTCCCATTTAGCAAAGTGCAAAACTGGGTAGGCATTAAGTGCATTGTCAAGATCCCTCAGCATGATGGAAGCAGGCAGGGCAGAGGGAGAACCTGGTAATTCTCAAAGAATAGTGATCAGTGCTTTCCAAATCCAAATCTTCCCATGCCTCCACTGTATCCTCAGTCATTACTGCATTCTATGACCTTAGACGTCTCCTTGTTTTTATTTCAAATTCTCAGTATTTAAAAATACCTCTTCCCTCAGCACATACATCCATTCCCAAACACATGTATGTTTCCTCCACCAGCTTCCTAGGGCTGTGTCTGAACATGAAGAAGAGGGGATTTCCTGCTTTCTCCTCTTCTCCCCTCATACATTTGTCCTGGGAAGGAAGGAAACTGATATTTATTCATTGTTTAGTGCAAGATATATGTAATTTAATATTTGTAACAATTTCACTTCGGTATTTACCTTCAGAAGGAGTAAGCACCTAATCTAAGTTCTCTCAGTTTACAAAAGACAGAGCTAAGCTATAAACCTTAAGATCTTGCCAGTTCCCAAACTGTCATATTGGTTTCTGCTCCTATCTTTTCAAATTTGTTCTTGATGTTCATTTGAAACAGATTTAGGCCACACTAATTTTCTTAAGATAGATGCTCAAAACTGGGATCAAGTTGTATTTTAATCTGTGTTATCAACAATGAAGTTTCAGAGTTTTGTTTTGTTTTTTGTTTTCCTAAGCATTAAGCTGACTGAGTTAACATTCTTATTCCAGCATCTATGAGCAGCATGAAATAAAAGGTCTGACTTATTTCTTCAAGGAGTCATTCAAATCATACAAACTAATCACTGACTTGGCCTTTCCATCCCCAAGAACTTAATTTAGAAAGGCTTGATTTCATGACTGGTGATTGAGATAATTTATTGTATAGAAACAAACTGTAGGATCCCTGGGAGAAATATGAAAGTCATCACTAGCTGAGATGACCCATGAACAAAATGGGTGAAAAGAATTCTAGAGAGGAAGAGTCTGTAAGAGAGTTTATATTTAAGGGAAGAAAATGATTGTTTACACAGAACAATATGCCACTGGCAAGATATGCTCATTTGTTCTCCTAAGATAGCTTCTGAAAGATGAAATAGGAATGTAGGATTTTAGAAATTAAAATAAATTTTATTTTCTTCTCAATCTGAAACACATAATTGTTACAGATAGAAATAAATTTATTTAAGTTAGAAAACCTAGCAAAATAAGCAACATAATTCCACCCACCCAGATATAATCACAATAAAAACCTTGATATATAAACTTTCTTCCTTTTTTCTATGCATATATAATTTGACATAAACAGAATCATAGCATAGACATTTTTGAGTCTTGCTTTGTTCATTTAATATTATGAATATATACTAATATCAATAAGGGAAACAGTAATAACTAAAACCTCATGGTATGACATTGTATTTTGTGACATAACTTACTTAACCTGCCTTGCAGGATTAGACAATTAGGTTATTTCCAAATTTTCAATTTTAAATAATGAAACAAGCATGTCATATGAAAATCATTACAAAAGGGTGAAAAAATGAGATAGCAACTCATATCTGGAAGTGGAATTGTTTAAGTTAAAGGTATATACATTGTTAAGGGTCTTATAGATGTTTCCAAATTATTTTTCAGAAAGTTGTACCAAAATGCATAGCAGTATATAACTGTGTCCATTTTCCTAAACCTACAGATTGATAGGCAGAAATGTTATTTCATTATTTTAATATGCATTTCTTTGATTAGTAATAATGTTGAATAATTTTTGCTATGCATATTGGCTATATGTATTTCTTCTTTAGTAAACTGTTCATCATGCTTTTTGTGGGGGGGGGGTGGTGCATGGTTCAGGAATTGAACCCGGGTCTCCCACATGAAAGGCGAACATTCTTCCACTGAACCACACATGTACCCCTTTCTGATGCCTTTTTGCCCACTTTTTTTCCCCGACTCCTTTGCCCCCTCTTACTGATTTATATGAGCTATTATCCCGTTAAATATTGTAATCCACTGTAATATATGTTCCAAATAATTTTTCTACTTTGTCTTTTTAGCCTTTTAATTTTGCTAACGGTGTTTTAGTTAACAAATGGAAGTTTTACATTTTATGTAACCAAGTCTATCAACATTTCCTTATTTGCTTTTTACCTTTGGTTCCAAACTTAGAAGATGCTAAAAACTTTATACCAACTTTGAAAAAGTCAGATTTTGGATAGGTAGCTTTCTAGAAACTTACTCAGAATTTTCATGGGTCTTCATTTATGGAACTTGTTCTCAAACTCTGCTTCCATGGAACACCATTTTTCCACAATTTTAGCCAAGATGTTCTAACATTAAATATGAATAATAGCATCCTTACCAAGTTTTCAGAAAAAAATGCATTTAATGAAATATTTTTTCAATTCCAAGATTTCCCACCCACCATATTTTTTCTTCAAATTTTGGTGATTCTACTCTTTGCCTTTATTAGTATTAATAAAATCTGGTGTCATATTATATATTCTGTTATTTTAAATATTTTACATCAATATTAAATAATGTTGTGCAAAGATCACTATTACTTCCAGATGTTCTACAAACTGACAAGCTTAGGAATTTCTAGTATATGGTATATGTTTGCTACAATTAAAAACTAAGGGGGAGATAATATTCACAACAGAGAAGCATTAGAAACTTTAAGACTAAGAGTTCTGTTGTAACTACTAACTTCTTACTTTCTTTAAGATCCTGCGCCTTGATTACAAATAAAAGTATTCACTAAATCCGATTGCCACACAGTTGTGAAATTATAATTTTGTGATGAACTTAAGTGACTGTTTTAAAAGAAATAGTTTTTTTAACCATAAAAATTATTATTCTTGACATTGAAAGTATAAATGGCACAAGGAAATATATTCCTTGTTTTTTAAAGTTTCCAGAAGCAGTTTTTATGGCTATATTGGGTCTCAGAAGAACATATACAAAGGCACCCCTCAACAGGCACTCAAAAATAGAAGCTTTGAAAATATGCAACCTATTAAACACATGCATTTCCTGAACTGGTAGCTGCTTTATTCAACAGACCATTAAAAGCCCATTTAGAGGGCCTCTCGCAAGCTCATGTGCATTACAGGTACTTAAAACTGGCTAAACCAACATAGTAAGAAACAAAACAAAACAAAAAGTTGGACCAACATTTACTAAAATTTACAGAGGAAAAAAAGACTTCTCTCCTGAAACCCAAATTTCCTCCAACACTAACACTCTTATAAAGAACAGGTAATGTGACAAAATTGCCCCACTTCCAATCCCCCAGCCAACATCCAGCACCCCTCCTGCCTTCCAAGTATCAATCATCAGCCAGGCAAGGCAAATGAACTTTTAATCAATAACAGCTACTGTTTCTTGTACCAGGACTGTTTATGATTTAAAAGGGGGAAAAAAAATCTAAATCAATCCTGATGTGAATGTTTTTCCTCTTGAAGAGAAAAAGCAACACCCTGTGTCAAAAGAGGGGAGTAGGGTGTCAGTTTCATATGCTTTAAAAAGGCATTAAATTAAAATAAATTTAAATTGTTTTTATCTGCATTGACTATAGACAGAAAAGCAACTACATGGGATGCTATGGATTAATGAATCATATGAGAAAAATGGTTTCAATCTGTGTCTTTATACTATTAGATTTCCTGTTTACATTCATAATTGGAATAGATTAATAGAACTAGAAGGGACCTTAGGAAACATCTAACATCTGTCCAAAAAATGGCTGCTTGGAAGGTAGTAAGTTCCTGCCACCAGAACTATTCAGACATAGGTTGAGGGCCAACCAACTGGGAAGCTGTAGAGGAAATCCAAACAACAAAAGGATATTTAACCCATATTGGTGGGTGAAACTGATAGTAAATGGAAGCCTAATATGTAGAATATACAAAAGCAGGTCTTCTTTGGCTGAAAATTCTTGTCCTCTTCTCTATATCCAAAAGCTAGCCCTTGACTGGAACCTCCAGGGTTTTCTGCTGAAAAGGTTTGTAAACCTCAATATCAGGTACCTGTAAGACCTCTTGGGTGGTCCAATTCTTCTCTTAAAGCTCCTTCCATCCCTCTAGATCACATCCATGTAGTTCTGACTAAAAATCTTAAATCCTAGTAATACTGGGAGTCAGCTACTCTTGCACCTTGATTCTCCTTTCAGCTAAGGAGAAATCAAAGAGTTCTCTTTATGAAGCCCTCTGTGTTATTTTGTCATGTTTGCAGAAAACCAGAAATAACTTCCTTGAAGATTACTGAAATGAAATCATCTTTCACCTGATTGGAAAAGGCTACACAGGCTATGCCCAATTTTAAAGAGCAACATGATTGGGGTGGGGGTTGGGTAACGATGATGGGAGTGATTTCTTGACTGTTTTCTTTTACAGTTTGCTGAAATGGAACAAATCAATCCTGTCTTGATTATTTATAAAACCTTAACACCAGTGGGGCGGGGTGAACTAATGAGACCAGGCACAAGGAATGTGGAAACTTTCATTTATAAACTGCTGGCACACAGACATGGATTAGCATCTTGTAGCTTTTAAAGGGCATTTAAGAAATGAGTTTTCTGCCTCCAACAACTGTTGGTGGGGAGTAGGCATTTGCACCTAATTATTCACCACTATAACTGGCAATCAGGGGAAATATCCAACAAACAAGCACGTCTTTTGGAAAAACAGGAAAAAATAATGGACCCTCATATGTACCCTTAGGAGAAGACAGTGTTAATTCACACCCTCAACAGACAGTGATCATGTGATTAATAACATGGAAGATGCTGTAGCCAAGGCATAGGGGACACGATACCTCTATGGAGTCAATATTTCCCTCCTGTTATAGACGAGGAAACAGACTCCAAAGGATCGAGTGACTAGTTAAAAAATGAATCACCCATAATTGGAAAAGCCAGAACTTGAATTTAGATCTATGTCTAATTCCCAAGTTCTTTTCATTTTTCTAATATTTCTTCTGGAATGTGAAAGAGGAAGTTTGATCCCATATAAAATACCATATAATTTAAAAGTCTGCCAGCCAAAAAAAAAGAAAAAGAGCATGCTGTACTGCTGTGTTCTTCTCTTGCTGTGGCACCCACTTATGAATAGCTGATGTCTTCAAACCTCCCTGAAGACACTCAACAATTGCCAACTCTGCCAGTCCCCACAAGGACACTGGTACGTATGCTAAGGTACCATCTCCTAGAGCTTCCAAAGCTGCCAAGCCTCAATATGGAACTAGATCTTGGAGTACTCTCCAGAAAAAGCCATTAAAGGGGGAGAATGGCCCTTTTATGCATTTTATTTCCTAAGCTAAAGCTACACTGCTTGAGTTGCCATATGTCACTGAATGTCTCCAGGAAAAAGGGCTCCTTCTGCTTTTATTGGTAGATACTTTTCCCACGGGGCTCACACTTGTGTCTTGGGATGTGCTAGATGCCATACTCTGTCATGCTTCCTTTTTGTCCTCTGGGACTCCCCTTACCTAAATAGCTCTAGCTTCTGTTTATGGTGTTTTGTTTTTTTTTAGTATGAAATATAAAATATATACAAACAAGCAATAAATGTCAAAGTGCATTGTAACAAGTAGTTATAGAACAGATTTCAGAGTTAGGTATGGCTTACTGTTTCACAGTTTTAAGTTTTTCCTTTTAGCTGCTCTAAGACACTAGAGACTAAAAGAAATATCAGTATAATGATTCAACAGTTATACTCATTTGTGAAATCCTATCTTCTCTGTTATAATTCCTCCTTCTCCTTTGATCCTTCTGCCAATTATTTAGGGTTATTTGTAACTTTTTCATGTTGGAAAGGAGTGTCGATGATATGGGATAGGGGGATGGAACTAGTTGATGTTTTGGTGGCTGGTCCCTCTGGGTTTCAGCACTCATCTGGCCTAGGAACCCATCTGGTAGTTGTTGGTTTCTGGAAAATAATCTTAGTATGTGAAACTTTTGTAGAATCTCAGATAGAGCCCTAGGTATTCTTTAGGATTATCAGGAATGGTTTTGGTTGGAGTTTGGCAAACCATGGTAAATAGTAATATCTAGCTGAAGTTTGCATAACAGTAGCCTCCAGAATAGCCTCTCAACTCTATTTGAACTCTTTCAGCCACTGATACCTTATTTTGTTACATTTCTTTCCCTTCTTTTGGTCAGAAAGGCATTGTCAATCCCATGGTGCCAGGGCCAGGCTCATCCCAGGGAGTCATATCCCACGTTGCCAAGGAGACTTTCTCCCCTGGGTGGCATTTCCCATGTAGTAGGAAGAGGGTAATGAATTTACTCACAGAGTTGGGCTTAGAGGGAGAAAGGCCACATCTGAGCACAATAAAGGTGCTCTGGAAGTAACTCTTAGACATAACTATAGGTAGGCTTAGATTCTCCACTACAGAAATAAGCTTCACAAAAGCAAATCTCAAGATCGAAGGCTTAGCCTTTTGTCTTGGGAATCCCTAATATTTGAGATAGTATTAGGGGTTTCCCCAGTGGTAAAGCTTAATAGTTCCATATTTTTTTCCCCCATCCCTCAAGGGACTTTGTTAATACTTTTGAATTAACTGCCCAACATACTCTGGGATGTATCTGGTATTACCTTAAGCTATACAGAATTACAAACCCTCATTCCCATTCTGGGCTCCATGTGTTTGGGTTGTTTAAATGAGCTATCCAGACAGGTTAAATTAGATTATGTGCTCCAGGAAAGTTATATTTTGGACAAAATAAACCTCTCTTCTTTTGGTGTCATACATTATGTGAAAATCTAAAATACAGACAGTGTCATCCTTACCCCTGTATTCTGATTCATCTTAATTGCCTATGGTTTTTTCTACTTGACCAAACATTTATGCACTAGTCAGGGAGAAATAACTCAGTGATCCTGATTAGGTTGAAGGCTCTTAGTTTAGAAGAAATCCATGCACTCATCAGCATCATGACCTATACAGTCAAACAATAGAGAAAAATTTTAGAATAACCTGGTCAGAATATAGGACCAAGAGCCTGAGTCTCTTTCCTTTAATCTGTCAAAAACTTTGGAAGATAAACTAGAATATATATGTGCTCAGACTTTAATCATTAATGTTAAACTATCTGGAAATGTTATATGGTATGTCAGACTTTAGGTGAGGAGGTAGAATTTTCTACTACCAAGGTTTTCACTTAGATTATTGCCTTGGACACTGTGGATATTTAGTACATGTATCAAAGTGAGTCGGGGCAAGGACATTTGACAAATGGATGAGAAGAAATGCCTGCCTTTATTGTCACCATCAGACCTAGGTAAGCAAGGGTCCCTTATGGAGCTCTGTGCTGTGCTGTGTCAAATTTTTTTAGGTCCCTTTCCAATGCACAACACTGGTAGGCCCGCATGGACCTCAGTCAATCATCTAATCTATGTGTGGGTCAATATGATGCCCCAAATGACTCTGGTACACCTGCCTATGGGATCCAAGAGCAGACCAACAAGCTGATTACTCTCACTAGCTAAGGTGAAATTCTTTAGTGGGATCACATGTGACGGGGCATTCAGAAGGGGCTATCACACTGATATGGGATGACTCAAATGATTTATACTGATATGAGCCCTACTACTGTAGGAAAGCAGCTAACAATAAAAGCAGAAGGAGCCCTTTTTCCTGAGACATTCAGTGACATGTGGCAACGTGGTATTTATCCAGAGCTCTACATACTCAAGGGTGGCCCTGACTGCCTTTAGACTCTATGAACCACTCATAAAAATAGGTGTCTCTAGAAAGGATTTTAACCCGATAAATTGCAGTTCAGCATCACATTATTTTTAAACCCCCTGAGTATAGAAATCATGATCTTACCCTCATGGCTTACCAGCATCTGACAGGGTTCCAGGCAAGTCAGAGAAATGAAAAATTCATTTGAATGATATTGAGGCCCATCCATCCCCTCAATACTAGTTTCTTCCAATATAATACTTCCTACTTTCAGACCACAGGTGGATTCCCAATTTCCAAAGCACAGTGGGCTAGACATTAATAACATTACTGAATACTCACTCTCCAAAAGGCATGTGAACTAATGTGGACTAATAAATAGGGAAAACTGCACTGCACAAGGTAAACTGAGTGAACTTTTCTAAGCTTGAGACTCACATGTAGGAGGAGAATCTTATCCAAGCTTCAAGTAAAACACCATTATCACTTGCCCAGAATTGTAAAAAATAGAGAGGCAGAGCTGACAACTTTAATCTTTCTGAGAAAAGTGCACTTGCTTCACTCAATAGAATGCCAAGAATATAAAGTGTGTCTAATTATATTTTTATAATTGAGAAAGCATAAAAAGCTATTATCCTGCTACAGCTTTATTTGATTATAAAATTGACCAGCTTTTCCTGATTGTAATAGATTAGGTTTTTTGGTTTTGCTGTGTTGTGGTGGTGGTTGTTTGCAAAAACACTTGAACCAACTTAAAGAAGGGGGGATTTTCTGTAAGAGTACACATACACCGTAATTAGCACTATGAAGCTAAATTAAGAGTGGAAGCAGCTTTAGGGACCAACTATTTCTCTCTCTCTCTTTCTCACCACTCTTGAAATGAGGAACCATCTCATGGTTCACCAGCCAACCTAAGAATGGGGTAACTATCCCTTCCAATCACAGGCTCACCAATGCTGAAAGAACAACTGTTTTGCGAATAAGGCTGTGAGTGTGACAGTTTAATCTTGAAGGGAAGTTGGATATTGCATCAGTCATATAAAATTATTTTTAAAATACTTAGAAGATAGAACAATAAAGGAAAAATATCTAAAGCTTCCATAATTCCACCTAAAGATAACTACCATGAATACTTTATATTCCATTCAAATTTCAATTTTGGCAAGCATAGTCTCATTTTCACCAATTTTGGATAATATAATTATATTTTATAACTTGCCTTTTTGGTCATGAATTACATGGCAAGTCACTAAATTACTGAAATCCTGCTTTTAATGGCTACATAAAATGGTTATCAAATAAATGCACCATAATTTATTAATGTATAAATATTATAAATATTTACAATGTTTCTGACTTGTTTTTATTTATTAAATAAGACGACAATGAACATCTTCACAGTTAAGATGTTAGTTGCCATTTTTTACAAAAATAGTTATGCCAATTTAGAACACAGGCCACGTATGGAGACTTGGTGCATTTCTATTTTTTTTATAATTCTGGGCAAGTGGTAATGTTTTACTTGAAGCTTGGGTAAGATTCCCTTCCCACATGTTAGTCTCAATCTTAGTTTCTGGGTTTTTTCCATGTACCCTAGGAAAAAAAATGTTCTTAAACTTAATCCATTCCTGTGGGTGTGAACTTATTATAAGTAGGACCTTTAGATGAGGTTACTTCAGTTAAGATGTGATCCACTTCAATCAGGATGGGTCTTAATCATCCTGGAGTCCTTTATAAGCAGAGTGAATTTCAGACAGATAGAGAGAAAGCTAAAGGAAGCAAGAAGCTGAAGGTCACAGTAACTGGGAAGAGAAGGGAGAGGTGGCCATGTGTACTGCTGTGTGATAAAGGAACCAAAGACCAAGGATCAATGGCAGCCAGCCCCAGAATGCCGTTATTTGGGAAGAAAGCATTGCCTTGATGCTGTCTTGATTTGGACTTCACCTAGTCTCAAAATATGAGCCAATAAGTTCCCATTATTTAAACCAATCCAATGCATACAATTTTCTTGATCAGTCAGGAAAAGTAAAGCACTGTGCATGAAGTATCTCCTTTATCATACCCTTGTGAATACCAGGTATTATGCTTCTTTTTCATTTTTAATGTTATAAATTATTGTATTTCATTATGATCCACCTGCAATTTAAAAGGGAAAACTGCTGCCATGACTTTGGTTGATTTCTTAGGGATAAATATCTCCCTATAAATCATCCTCTTCCCAGGTTTCAGTGAGAAGACACAGAGATAATACTTGCAGGGTTCGTAATTTTCTATTGAAGAGACCCTTCTGTGTTAGTTTTAATGCCTCAATATTTATGCAGGCCTGAGCATTGGCTATTTCTGGTCTATCAAAGATTATTAGTTTAGGAAATGAGTGGATCCTCTTTGTTGTGAACAATTGATCTACATAATAACATGCATTTAAATTATATTTTACTCTAAAGTCAAGTGTGTAGAGAATATTTTTTGTTGTTTTTTGTTGTTGTTGTTGTTGTGTAGAGAATATTTTTGTTTGTTTATTTGGTTAAACAAAGAAGTACCATAATTTGGTTAGAGCATCTTACTTTTAATCAACTGTGAGAGTGCTGACAATTAAAGCATGAATAAAGTCAGTATTCCATGTTGAAAGTTATCTCGAGATATTAAAAGGCTCTTTAGGTAAGAGAGAAGATTGGTGTTTCTTCTCTTTTCCTTAAAAATTTTTGTTGTAATTTTCCTTGGATTAGATCTCTCAGGAAAGATGCATCTGTTTAAGTAATTGCTTACTTCTGCACAACCCCTCCCCCCCAAGGTTCAAGGGCAGAACAATTCAATTGCACACTGTTTAACACTTCTCCCAAGCAAGCACTGTTCCTGTCCATGTGCTCTTTTTTTCTGGTCTTTACCACACCAGAATCAGTCTGGATTCTCTCTATCTGATCTCATTTGCTTTTCATTAAACCCAAAGCTCTTTTGAAAATACTTCAATAAGTACCTTCCACCCTTCCATGTTTTTCAAGGATTTCCCAGTTTCTTCCAAACAGCTGACAGATTTCTGGAAGCAGCCAGTCTTCTTGGAGACACTTAAACTGATGATATCATCTAAACACCCAGGGAAAGGGCCTTTTGGGGGACTTAGGGAATATGGCTGTCTGGGAGCCACATTGGTCCCATTCTCCATTTCTCTGGAAGTGAGTCAGGGAAGACAGGATTTGTAGACATATGCTCCTTACTTCCTACAAATGAAAATGTTCTCTCAGAAACAATGGGCTTTAGTTAAAATATGAGCAAGTTCAGGGGACCTATTTTCCCTAGTCCATGCTCTTACAAGAGCATTTCTTTCATACTAGAGTAGCCCTTCTTGATCTCTCTACAATTTTCTGGGTGAGCCTCCTGAAGCTCTAGGGATTATATAACTGCAGAAGAACTGCTCAAGCTTTTTGTGATTGAAAGTGAAGATTCAGACCCCCACTAACATTCATATTGAGATTTGAAGATCTCCTGGGGTAGTGCAATGTATCAAAGGAGAGACCCAAAACTCCTGGGTTCTACCTTCAGCTTGCATTGTGTCTTTGAGCAGTCAGTAAGCACCTTGGAGTTTTAGATTCCACATTTGTAAAATGGACTTAAAGTTACTAGGAATTTCATACCTTTTCAAGGTTGAATTATGATTTTAACTGGGTGGGGACAGTACCTTTAATTTGAAAAACAATTTAATATTGCAATATATTTTTGCCTTTGGAAAATGAAAATATTGATACCTTTTCATAGCATAAGCTTGCAAAATAAAGCTTGATAACAGAGTTTTGCTGATGAGGCATGTGTTTTAAAAGATTGAACAATTACAGATTTGATAGCCATATGGCACTATTTGTCCCTTTGTTCTGTGTCTTACTATATAACCCTGGGCAAATTCAGCCCTTCTAAGTCTCAACTTTTTAACCTAAAAACAAACAAACAAACCAGGGTACTTATATTTGGAATCATTAAAGGAGATGAGGCATGTGAAATACTTTACTTGGTACCTGACTCAAAACTAATCCTTACTGAGTGCCATTAATGTTATGAATGTCTTCTAGCTCTAAAACGTTATGAATTGAAATGTAATTTGTGTATAGAAAAAAATCTTTGGAAAAGCACATTCTCTAAAATGAGTGTGAGTTCTGTAATGGGATGAGGAAAACTGGGTGGTGGTATTATGAAGAAATTTATAAGCTTTTTGAAAAGAGGAAAACTCAGAAGATAAGACAGACTGAGGAGAATGAACTAAAATAGTAGGTTGATTGAGCCAAACTTTAGAAAGAAAGAAAAAATAAGCAGAGAGAAACCAAAATTGCATGATAGAAGAATAGAGTGAAAACATATCTTATTGCTCAAACCAGGTCAATTTTTAGAGTCAAAGAAAAAGGATATTAAAAAATAATTTAAATGATATGTTTTTAAAATATATGAATTAGGAAGGTGCAAAGGTAGTTCAGTGTTACAATTCTTGCCTGCCTTGTTGGCGACCTAGCTTCCATTCCTAGTCTATGTACTTCCCCCAAAGCAAACAAAAAACAAACAAACAAAAATTCAATAAATGATCATCGAATAATGGGATACTCACATGGAAAAATAATGAAATGTGACCCTACCGTACAGCATACAAAAAAAAATTATCATAAATTATATGAATTTACTCACTGATATATTAGTTTTTTAATTTTTATTTTGAAATAATTTCAAACTTACAAGATAGTTGTAATATTAATTACAAACCTCATACAGAGAACACCAACATACTCCCACCCAGGTGCCAAGATCCACTAACTTTAACATTTTGTCATTTTCTTTTTCTTTCTTCCTTCCTTCCTTTCTTTCTCTCTTTCTCCCTCCATCTCTCTCTTTTCCTTCTTTCCTTCCTTCCTCACGCTCCCTCCCTCCTTCCCCCATCCAGAGATTGTAGGTTTCTGGAAAGTTACCCTAGTGCACAGAAACTTTGTAGAATCTTATATATTACCCTAGATGTTCTTTAAGATTGGCTGGAATGGTTTCGGTTGGGATTTGGCAAGTTATGATAGGTAGCAGTGTCTAACTGAAGTTTGCTTAAGAGCAACCTCCAGAGTAGCCTCTAGAATCTATTTGAATTCTCTCTACCACTGATACTGTATTAGTTACACTTCTTTTCCCTGCATTGGTCAGGATGGAATTGTTGATCCCACATTGCCAGGGCCAGACTCATCCCTGTTGTCATCTCTCACACCACCAGGGAGACTTTCACCCCTGGATGTCATGTCCTACACAAGGGGGAGGGCAATGATTTCACTTACAAAGTTGGGCTTAGAGAGAGTGAGGCCACACATAGATACCTTCTTTGATAGAAAATGTTTATTCATTTTCAAACACTGTCTTTATAAGCTAGTCATTAAATTTTGAAGTATTTGCTAATGTTTCTCAGCAGTTTTGCATCTTGTGATTTTCATGTGGTCAGTGATATCTTTATGACTATGGTGAATGGTAAATGTTGACAAACATCTTGTGAAAGTTACATGTTCATCATTAACTTTCTTGAGCAATAAAAGTGTAGTTCTTACTTTTCCATTAAACACACACTTCTTTTTTTAGCTTATTTCTGTTAAAAGTTTATTGCAAAATGCAAAAACCTCACCAAACAAAATAAATAGTTGTAGATTTTACACTGCATAATAAATGATAAAACAACACAACCAAAAGTGCAAACTGCTTTCTTCCTGCTCCATTGGCAGGATTGCTCTACCTTTATTTCCTCCACTTATTTTACAAAACCTAAACTGTAAATATACTATGTTTCTCACTGATCTTGCTGAGTATGACCCCAGTGGCTTCATGTATCTTACAGGTGTTGCCACTGGTCATAAGACAACTGACTGGTACACCAAATAGCCAGCAACAACAGCATTGCAAATACTTCCACCAGCATACCGGAGACTGAAAGAAGTTAGCTGTTCCTAATACATGTCTGAGCACACTTTGTTTTATCAGTAACCTGTCTCTGAACAGGAAGTGTTAAGGAGCAGGAAAGGGTCAGGCAAAGAAACATGAGCTATCACTGATCATCTTTTTGATTTAGCCACATGTGACAATGAGAACCCTGTGCACTGTACATTTGTCTCATGCACTACTCAATGAGACCATGATAGAAGCTAGAAGAACAAAGGAGAGGGGGGAGGTCTGCCTAAACACAGCTTATTCTAAAGCAACTGCCACAGTAAACTTTCATTGTAAATGAAAAGTCTGAGAGATACTAAACCATATGGAGAACCAAGAAAACACTAATAACCAAGAGCCATCCTAGACTTATGATCACCCCATATGGAGTCATTTTAAAACTGGCTAGATTTATTTTCTATGGTTCTAGAGGAAAAAGTTACGATTTATAGGTAGAGGTCACTTGAAGATGGAATTTAACTAAATACTAGGAAAGGTTTCTTAAAATGCAACAGGTTGGGCGGGCCGCGGTGGCTCAGCGGGCAAAGTGCTTGCCTGCTATGCCGGAGGACCTCGGTTCGATTCCCGGCCCCAGCCCATGTAACAAAAAACGGAAAAACAAAATACAATAAAACAAGAAAATGTTTAAAGATGTTTCCCTTTCTTCCTTCCTTCCTTCCTTCTATCCTTCCTTCCTTCTCTCTGTCTTTCCTTAAGAAAAAAAAAAAAAAAAAATGCAACAGGTTGCAGAGAAATCTCACCATAAGAAGTGTAATGGAGAGGACTGAAGTTGTGCAAGGTGAATTCTAAGGTCCTTTCTAAGGGTTCCATGATTTTTATTATCAATGTACTATTAAAAATCGATCTTTGTTGAACTTCCGGAGAAGATGGCGGCTTAGTAAGACGCGCGGGTCTTAGTTCCTCCTCCAGAAAAGCAACTAAAGAAACAGAAACAATACGAAACAGCTCCCGGAGTCATGACAGAGAGACCAAAAAGACAGCGTACCCCATTCTGGAACAGCTGAATGGGCAGGGAGAATCTGCTGCGGTGAGATACCCGAGGGGCGCACGTTTTCCAGGCCAGGGCGGCTGGCCACTGGGGTCCCCTCCACACACGTGGCTCCCCGGTCTGACTGGGAACGTTGGATAGCGGGGCCCTCCCGTCACGCTTGGCGTTTCGGGCCAGCTGGGCAATTAGGACCGGCACTCTCCCAAGCCGCGGCAGCCAGCGACCCCCGCCGCCTCCACGCGCAGTTTCCCGGGCCGACTGTGCAGACAGACGAGCGCCACGAGCGCCACCTACTGGGCAGGAAAAGAAAAACAGAGCCCAGAGATTTCACAGAAAAAGCTTTCAACCAGCTGGGTCCCACACCCAGGGAAATCTGATCAAATGCCCAGACACCAGCAGAAAATAATGGGTGACGTTCGGAAAATTGAAGATATGGCCCAGTCAAAGGAACAAACCAATAGTTCAAATGAGATACAGGAGCTGAGACAACTAATGCTGAATATACGAACAGAAATGGAAAAACTCTTCAAAAACCAAATCAATAAATTGAGGGAGGACATGAAGAAGACATGGGCTGAACAAAAAGAAGAAATAGAAAATCTGAAAAAACAAATCACAGAACTTATGGGAGTGAAGGACAAAGAAGAAAAAATGGAAAAAACAATGGATACCTACAATGGTAGATCTAAAGAGACAGAAGTTACAATTAGTGAACTGGAGGATGGAACATCTGAATTCCAAAAAGAAACAGAAACTATAGGGAAAAGAATGGAAAAACTTGAGCAGGGGATCAGGGAACTGAATGACAATATGAGGTGCACAAATGTACATGTTGTGGGTGTCCCAGAAGAAGAAGAGAAGAGAAAAGGAGGAGAAAAACTAATGGAAGAAATTATCACTGAAAATTTCCCAACTCTTATGAAAGACCTAAATTTACAGATCCAAGAAGTGCAGCGCACCCCAAAGAGAATAGACACAAATAGGCGTTCTCCAAGACACTTACTAGTTAGAATGTCAGAGGTCAAAGAGAAAGAGAGGATCTTGAAAGCAGCAAGAGAAAAACAATCTGTCACATACAAGGGAAACCCAATAAGACTATGTGTAGATTTCTCAGCAGAAACCATGGAAGCTAGAAGACAGTGGGATGATATATTTAAGTTACTAAAAGAGAAAAACTGCCAACCAAGACTCCTATATCCAGCAAAATTGTCCTTCAGAAATGAAGGAGAAATTAAAACATTTATAGACAAAAAGTCACTGAGAGAATTTGTGACCAAGAGACCAGCTCTGCAAGAAATACTAAAGGGAGCACTAGAGGCAGATACGAAAAGACAGAAGAGAGAGGTATGGAGTAAAGTGTAGAAAGAAGGAAAATCAGATATGATTTATATAATACAAAAGCCAAAATGGTAGAGGAAAATATTATCCAAACAGTAATAACACTAAAAGTTAATGGACTGAATTTCCCAATCAAAAGACATAGAGTGGCAGAATGGATTACGACCCAGCAATACCACTGCTAGGTATCTACTCAAAGGACTTAAGGGCAAAGACACAGACGGACATTTGCACAGCAGTGTTTATAGCAGCATTATCTACAATTGCAAAGAGATGGAAACAGCCAAAATGCCCATCAACAGAGGAGTGGCTAAACAAACTGTGGTATATACATACGATGGAATATTATGCAGCTTTAAGACAGGATAAACTTATGAAGCATGTAATAACATGGATGGACCTAGAGAACATTATGCTGAGTGAGTCTAGCCCAAAACTAAAGGACAAATACTGTATGGTCCCACTGATGTGAACCGACATTCGAGAATCAGCTTGGTAACAGAGACCAGCAGGAGTTAGAAACAGGGTAAGATAATGGGTAATTGGAGCTGAAGGGATACAGACTGTGCAACAGGACTAGATACAAAAACTCAAAAATGGACAGCATAATAATACCTAAGTGTAATGTAACTAGGTTGGAACGCTGAATGAAGCTGCACCTGAAATATGGTTTTTTGTTTGTTTGTTTGTGTGATTGTATCTTTTGTTTTTGTTTTTTTCCTTTTTCCTTTATATATATATATTTTTTATTAGTATTATTATTTTAATTCTCTTCTCTATATTAACATTCTATATCTTTTTCTGCTGTTTTGCTAGTTCTTTTCCTAAATCGATGCAAATGTACTAAGAAATGATGATCATACATCTATGTGATGATACTAAGAATTACTGAGTGCATGTGTAGAATGGAATGATTTCTAAATGTTGTGTTAATTTCTTTTCTTTTTTTTGATTAATAAAAAAAATTTCAAAAAAAAATCGATCTTTGTAAAGGACAGATTTCAGCACTAAAGATACTGGAATGGTTTCAAAAGATGTCAAGGTAAAGAAAAAAATTCCTTCATGGATTTATATATTTTTCCAAAGACTCTTAAAGGTGCCATATAAATTGCGAGAATTTGATATTCTTAGAGCAGCCATGGAAGAGAATTGACAACGATCTCAGCAAATTATAGGTTTACCACAGATGCAATACTTAACACATAATGAATGAACAAGAATCTTTTGGAAAAATTAAATTCTCAAAACCTCATCTATAAAATGGGGATTGTGATACCTGCTTAATTCCAGAGAGATCAAGGACGTCCAACAGTCAATAAAGAAGAGAATACGAGTTTCCTGCCTTATTGGGAGATAATTTAGGTCCTGTGTGATTAGTTGAGAGATGAATGGATGTGACATGAGAGCCATTTTGTGTTCCATATTCAGAGATTTCTGATGTTGTTTCTTTTCAAACTATTACATATTACTTGAATTATTCTCCATTTTCTTGAAAGATAAACACCATAAAAGCGTTCTCCCTCTGTATAGCTACATTCTTATCTATTGACAGAGATACTTTTATGTAAGCATCATAGAGTAACTGGTAAATGATAACCTTTTTTAACCTGAAGACTCCCAATTCTTTTTATTATCCACAGATTTTGTTGTTGTTGTTGTTAAGGCCTAGGTGATAGGCAGTAGAACCAGAGATGGAGAACTTAACAATACTTTAATGCAATCCCATCATTTGTCATTAGAGAAAATGGGGGTATAGCACTTTGACTTGATCTTGTTCCCTAAGTACAAGTCAGGCAGAACCTGGATTGGAACCAGGTCCTTCAGCCCTCAAGGACATACCATACCACCAGATCCCATTGGCTTTCCTGGGGGAAGCACTGAGGGAGCTAAACACTTTGGAAAGGTACAGTTTAGGGGGCTGAAATAGATAAATGCTTCCCCACATGGTTGATGCAGTAGGCTTCAAGCCCCTCAGTGCCTGTTCCTCTGGTGATAGATTCCTGTCTGCATATCTTATGTACCCGCACTTAAAGGAGCAAGTGCCTCTTGCACCATGTTTGTAGATGGTGGTGTACCATGATAAACACCCTTTTGACTGAGAGCAGGACTAAGTAGATTCAAAATTTATAGAAAAACAGATTTTTCATTTAAATATTTACTCCTATTCTTAGGCATGTTTTGATTATGAGATTAAGTCAACCAATCTTGTTGGTTGGGAGTAGCTAACAAGGTTTCATTCTTTGATACATTTTTCCATTTATTTGTGAGGACTTGACAGAAGTCACCTTCTGTTAAATAAAAATGAGAGATTTGGCTAACACTTAGGCCAAACTAGGTGGAAAAGAGTTAGATGAATCACAGAAAATGAAATTCTTGAAGAACTTGTAGAAGCATAAAAGTGGCCATCTATCCTGGATGATTTCACTGATGCAGCAAACACTTGTGAGAAGCATTTTACTTTGTGCTCTAATACTCACCTCTTCAGGTCTGTTTTGTGGTTATAGCATTCTAGTCCCAAATTAATTCTGATTGACAATTAGTTTGGGCATAATAAGTATTTTCTATTATGTAAATAATTCCTTCTCTAGTAAAAATAGGCACAATGATCCAAATCAGCTCTATTTTGCTTCTAATTTTTTTTGACACCTTCCTGGGTTTTTTTTCCTAGTGTATATTTGAAGATATTTCTCCTAGAAACACAAAGAGTCAATTATCAAATTAGTTTCTCAGTACAGAAAAGTCTATGTCTAAGGGTGAGAGTCTGGAGTCCTGGTGCTTGGGCTAGATTATGAAGACAGATCAGCCTGGTCTGCCCCTTGACATTTCTATTTACAATCCAAGAGTAATCAATATGTAGTGCAATAATAAGTGGAAGGCAAAAAACGATTAACCCACTTTGTAGGTACACTGAAAAAGTTTGTAGTAAATTTAGATCTGAAGCCTGCATTATTTTATCATCAAATTTCCTCCTAGCTCAGATATAAGTTGTTAAACAGCATTAACTATAAAATACCATTGGCATTTCTTTGCCAATATACTTCGATCTTCTGAGAATTAAGAAGAGAAATAACAGAGCAACCACATACCACATACTGTTCTACTCTCTTTTTCATGTTATCTTATTTAACATAAAATAATCTGTTAGAAAACAATCAAGGTGGCTGTTTTCATCCCTTTCTTATAGATAAAGAAACAAAGAGAATATGTAATTTTTCCAAGGTCACTAAGTAATGCAGCCAGCATTCATATCCAAGTATGTCTTGATCTAAATATCTCCTCTTTTCACTGTTTCACATTGTCTCCCTGAAAACACCATTCCTGGATCACCATTTTTCCAAGTAATATATGGAGAGTCCAGACCTTGTTTTTCATAGTATGATCCACTGACAATATGTGTCAGAATCACCAAAGATACTTATTAACAATAATAAGTTATAGTTATCTTGGACTCCATCCCTGGCCTATGGATCAGAATTTCAATGGCTGAGGTCCCAGAATCTGCTTTATCAACAGGCATCTCTTATGCACTCTACAATTTGAGAACCAATGGTCTGCGTCCTGATATAGTCCCAAAAGAGTGGTAAAATAGAGAGAGAAAAAAAGCTAGACTGAAGATATTGATATTTAGAACAGGCACTATCAATGCCCTGTCCATATCACTTGGGCTTTACCTTGACAACTCCTGCCAACCAGCTTCAATTGCCTACATCTTCAAACCCTTGCCTCAGAACTTTCCCTCAAGTCTTGGATGGGACTTTGCTAGTATGCATGGTAGACCAAAGTACCAGGGAATTAACTACCTGCACCCCAGCCCCTGGCATCTCTTAACTAATGACTGTATTAGCTAGGATTCTCTAGAGAAACAGAATCAGCAGGAAATATCCATAGATATAAAATTTATAAAAGTATCTCATGTAACCATGGAAACGTAGAGTCTGAGGTCTCTAGGGTAGGCCTCAAGCTGGCAACTCTGATGAAGTTCCTCAGTGAGCTCCAAGGAGAGGCTAGCTGGACAACCATAGGAATGGAAAAGTCCAAAATCCATAGGGCAGGCCATGTAGCTGATGACTCCAATGAAGGGTCTGGACAAACTCCATAAGAGAAGTTTGCCAACTGAAGCAGGAAGAGAGTTGTCTTTTCTGAATCCTCTTTAAAAGCCTTCCAGCGATTAGATTGTCACTCATTGCAGAAGGCTCTCCCCTTGGCTGATTACAAATGCAACAGCTGTAGATGCAGCTGATGTAATCATGATTTAAGTCCATGAAATGTCCTCATAGCAATAGACAAGCCAGCACTTGCCCGATCTGACAAACAGACACCACCACCTGGCCAAGTTGACACATGAACCTGACCATGGCAATGTCTTAGTGAAGAGTTAGTGTATAGATACTGTAGCTCTCTTACCCCTTGAGTGGATGATTCTGAGGCTTGTGTTCTACACTGTTTTCCAGAGATCCCTTAGAGGACAGAACTTCAGTCATTTGCAGTGGAGGCTGGCATAATATCTTACCCTTTATTTGCTGCATTCTTTTCCCTGTCTTATTCCACTTTCCTACCAATCTGCTTTCTCCAAATATACTATTTGCACTTAAATCCTTGTCTCTGGGTCCACTTCTGTGGAAAATGAGACAATGTTAAACTAAAAACCCTCTAATGTGTTAGGTCATCATGTTTCTCTTCCTCTCCCTTCATTATGAGAACTGTTAGCCTCTGAACTAATTTCAACCTGCTTTGAGGTTGTATGCTTAGGAAATTAAATGTTAAATGCTATATGGAAGTTCCTCTCTGGCTTCTTTTCAGCTTATCAAATCCAGCCTTTCTTCAAAGTAAAATGAAAAGAGTACAGAACTCTAAACTCAGCCTGACTTGAGTTCAAATCCTAATTCTTCTGTTTACATGTTCTCATCTATAAAGCAAGAATAAATTTTACTTCAAATTCCTTAAAGTGAAGTGAAAAAGGTATAGGATTGTAAACTCAGTCAGACTTGTACTCAAATCCTGATTCTTCTGTTTACATGTTCTCATCTATAAAATAGGAATAAATTTACTTCAAGTACTTGTTGAGAGGATTATTAAAGCATATACATAAGATCCCTGGGACATAATAGGCAGTTGATGAATGTGTGCTTGTTGTCTCCTTTCCTTCCTCAGGTCTCACTTCTTTCCTGAAGGCTTCTATGACTTTTTTATTCCTGGCAGCTACAGCTCCTTTATCTATACATGGTGGCTCTATTGATAATGCCTTTCTTGTTTATTCCCATGAAATACTAAAAATACCAAGCAATAACTAATGTCTAATGTATTCTCTACAAGTAAACTGTAACTCCTTTGACTGCAACTATGCCTTAAATGAGTATATGTCCCACTGGTATTATGCCTTACATATAGATGGTGCTTGAGAAATACTTTTATTGGTTAATTAACAAATCAGTGATAATTAGCAATCTCCATAATTATCCATATTTATCTTTACATGCTTGGGACTATTACCAAGACTGTGTAGCTGGCCCTAGCTACTGATAATGATGAACTTCTTTTCTGGAGTTGATCAGGGGACTGAAAACAAACATCCCATTTTCCCAAGAATGACTGAAATTCCTATGAGGCTCAAAATGTGAAGGGTGTGAGGGTTGGTAGGAGGTGATTTTGTAGGGCTTTTTGCCAGACATGAGGATCATGGAAGAAAGGAATCCTGACCAGTACCTTTCCTCAAGTGGATATGTTTTTTTAGAGGAGGCAAAGAGCCTCAAGAACATGGCAGTCTCTTTTTTCAAAAATTGGAACTCTGCTTCTCTCTATTTACCCCCTACACTGAAATCTGGTACAATGAAAACTTGTTTACTTATCTGTTTCTATCCACTTGCCAATCCCTGCACAATATTACTTATATTTATTACCACACCCTGAAAGGTACTCTTCTTTTTGATGCAATTTTATGGAGATGTATTCACATACCAAAGCCATCCAAAGCATACAATCAGTGATTCATGGCATCATCATATATTTGTCCATTCATCACCACAATCAATTTTTTAACATTTTCATTACTCCAAAAGAAATAAAAAGAAAAAGAAAAAGAACACTCAAAACATCCTATACCCCTTAATCAACTCCTGTTATTTATTTATTTTTTAATCTTTATTTTCTTACTCATCTGTCCATAAACTGGATAAAAGGAGTGTCAGTCACAAGATTTTCACTATCACATGGCCATACTATGAAAGCTACATAGTTCTATAATCATCTTCAAGAATCAAGGCTACTGGATTACAGTTCAACAGTTTCAGGTATTTCCTTCTAGCTATCCTAATAAACTAAAAACTAAAAAAGATTATTTATATAAGGCATAAGAATAACCTACAGAATGACCTCTCAACTCTATTTGAAATCTCAGCCACTGAAACTTTGTTTCATTTCTCTTTCCCTTTTTGACCAAGAAAGCTTTCTCAATCCCATGATGCCAGGTCCAGGCTCATTCCCAGGAGTATTCCCAGGAAGATTTACACCCTGGGAGTCCTGTCCCCACATAGCGGGGAAGGGAGTGAGTTTACCTCAGAGTTGGCTTAGAGAAAGAGACCACATCCAAGAAACAAAAGAGGTTCTTGGGAGGGTGAGTCTTAGGCATAATTTTAAGTAGGCTTAGCTTCTCCTTTGCAGGAATAAGTTTAATAAGGACAAGCCCCAAAATTGAGGTCTTGGCCTATTAAATTGGTAGTTCCAATGTTTGCAAGAATTATCAGGAATTCCCCAAGTAGGAAAGTTTAATATTTCCATTTTTTCCCCCAATCCTTCAAGGAGACTTCAAAAATACTTCTTTAATGTTCAGCCCAGATTACTCTGAGATATATCAGAGCATCACATTAACCTGTACAAACCATTAAGATCTCACTCCCTATTTAAGTTTCCATGTAATTATGGTGTTTGAATAAAGTGCCCATAAAAGTCAAATTAGATAGTGTGCCACAGAAAATATAAATTTTACCCCAAATAAACATATTTTCCATTGATCTCACACAGAAGTTGAAGTTTCAAAACACAGTCAGCATCATCCTCTAAAAGGCAATCATAAGGCCTCTTTTTATGTTGTTTTGTAAAAAACATGTAATGCCTTATTCTTTTTCAGTTAGATTTTTCTGCTTCCTCTACTAAATTATTTTTGCAAAGTAATGCCCATTATTTCAATTTAAATTTCAAGTACTATCACCTCCTCTTATAAAATCAGATCTATTTGCAACTTTATAACTTTGCTTTATACTCTGTAGTTTCAGGAAATACAACCGAATCACAAGGTTCTTTGAGTATATTGGGTACAATCAAGTATTTGAATTATCAACAGTAATAAATATTACGAATATTGTGAAACAATCTGATTGTTCCTGCCTCCCTTAGTGTTTCTACTTAAAATTCAAGAGACTTGAAAAAGTGTTGCTTCTTCTTCCACCGTTCCCGTCTCCAAGCTTAAAATAATTCTGTTCTTGGAACTGAGTTCCTACTGCCTGCCATTCAAGTTAAACTTGGAAGAAAGATCACAGTTCCTAGGAGGAAAAAAGCCAATGATCCGTGTACCCTCAGTCTCATTTGTTTCCCTTTAGAACTTGCACTGAGAGAAATAAAAGCATTCTTCAGTTGTTAGAACAATATACATCCCTGATTCTACCCACTGTGGGGAACTGCACATCATCACAGCCACTACATGTGCTATTATATTTTGTGGATTCTGAAGTAGACAGAACAAAGCAATCTGAGTGGGCTTCTTGAAGGTTCAACTAAATTGTACATGGGCCACTTGGAGACAATGACAAATGAACATTATCCTGCTTAAACATGATCCAGGGAGATTTTGATGAGGCTGGAAGGACCCAAACATAGATTTGGCACCAGCACAACCACCAGAGTGTAGCAGTGTGAATAGTAGAGCTCAGAAGGAGATGGGCCTGGTTTCAATATCACACTCTGGACTTATAGTCCAGCAAAGTACAATAAATGGAGGTTCAGCAAAATGAGCTACAATCTGGGGAACATATGAAAAATGATCAGAGAGTGATTTATAATATACTTCTTGGCAGTAAGAAGAGTGTTGGTTGAAGAACAATTTGCAGAGGGAATCTATCTTGTCCTATTGTGGTCTGTATTTGTTTTCTTTTCTTGTAGCTTTTAGATACCAAACCCAGGTGTCAAGTATATTGACAGCCTCCAGTTTCACTTAAGTTCCAGATCTCCCCTGGATCACTTAGTTATAGATGTAGGATAGGCCAAAGACCTTTGCCTAAATGAAGCTTGTATTGCATTCCACCCCTATCATTGTAAAGCCTTTTTTACTCCCATTCAACTGGAGTTGAGATATTATATTATTCAGTCAAATGGTTTTAGAGAGCATTCTCCATAGACTAACAGCTGGTATGGTATTAATAAATAAAACTCCAGAGAAGATGAAGTACAGGTTCCCTAAGTGCTAAATTCATTTCTGAGGTCAATAGAAGAAAGACATCTATATGAATGTCTTTTTAACCTCAATCACCAAGAAGAATCAGGTTATTTTTAATTGATGGAGGAAGGAATGTACAAAATCAAGTCTTTTGTTTATAAATAATAGCTTAGAAAAAGACCAAAGGATGTTAAAAGCCATAACCCCATGATGTTGTTTGAAAAGATGATAATTTAAAATTCTTGATCTTGGGGAAAAATGGAATGAATATTCACTTTATTAAATTTCATAAACTTTCTGTCCATTTAATCCATTAGAGGAAAAGTTACACTTTTTTTTGGTAATTTGGTGCTATTTCTGAAGTTATTTAGTGGTGACTGGATCCAGAAGGAAAGAGGATGGGCATGAATACTCCTGAGAGGCTTCTGGTTCTTTATAGGGCTGTCTTTTTGCAGCTCTCTGAGGCTTGCTGGTTAGTGAAGTACACTAGTTCCTTCCCAGAAGCCTTTATGCTTCCTCACTGTGCTGCTGCTTGTCATGCCTTCAAAGACCCACACCCCACCTTTATAAAAAAGCTTCCAGTTCCAAGCTCAGCAGTCAGTTGATCATCATTTTGAAGACTACAGGGTGGTTTCAATCCATTCAAATGAGAACCTTGTGAAATACCATCCTAGTGTTCTGGATGAATTATTCCAGTATACTTGGAGAATTTAAGAGAGGCTGGCCACCATCCACTGTAGCTAGTTCCTTTGAGAATTAAATAAGATGAGCTTGGCAAAATGTGTGGTAAATTTCAACAAATACTGCTTTCCTTACCTTTTCTCAGAACTTCAGAGTCTGTTTTTCAAGGGATGCTAATGACACATGATATTCAGTGCTTTTATTGAAACCAAACTTTATGTAAGAAGCAAAGCATTTAAATGGAAAGATTTTTTAAAAATAGGTTGTTTTTTTCTGATTACAAAAGTAATACATGCTCAGTGTATAACATTTGAAAAATACATGAAGGTATTAAAAGGAACATAAAAATTACCCAGAGATACTATAGTTGGAACTTAGCTGTATCATCTGTTATCCTCTTTTTCTTCTTCTCTTTTTTTTTTTTTAACAAATTGGGGTAGCAGTGTTCTATACCCCACTCTTTGCACCTAACAATGCATCATAAATATTTTCATGTTCTTAAATATTTTTCTGATGTGAAATACATGCATAATCTACCATTTTGTGGATATGTCATTCATTTATCCAATCTCTTATTTTTAAACATTTAGACTGCTCCCAGTTCTTCTCAATTATAATCATAAGCTGATAAAACTGTTGTTCATAAATCATTGCTGATTTTTTTCTTAGGATAAATTCCTAGAAGTTACGTTTTGGGGTTAAAGACTATGAATGCTTTCAAGAGTCTTGATATATATGAGTAAAATTATAGTACATATATGTGTATGTGTGTTAGTTTATGATGAAAAGATACTCAAAAATGTTCTGCCAATTCATATTTCTACCTAAAGTAGGAATTTCCCACAAGAGAACATTTAAGGCCAAATATACAATAAATAGAAATAATTCAATTCAGAGAATTTAAAATATATCATAATCTAAGTGAGCCAATTTTCTTATCCTACCATATATTCTAATGACTGGAGAAATGAGGGAAGAGAAGCTAAACAGACACCTCCTACACATACTGAATTTTGTACAAGTTCTTGAGAGTGAAAATAAACAGTGTGTTGGAAGGTTTGTGCCTTAAGGAAGCTGGTAAAATGCAATGGCACAAGAGATGATATGTGATTCTATGCATACCATCACGTAACTCCTTCCCTCCTCTCTTACCCACTGAAAATGACAGGACTTGGACTACTTACAACTCTGGATATATGGAAATGATGTTCCCCACATGGCTGAAGGGAAATGGCTTAGACATGTGCATTCCTGAGGCCAGCTGAGTGGCGTGGTTTTGGTGAATTCCCGTATGTTTAAATCAAGGCAGCCACAGAGGTGGTGCTGCAAAAGGTTAATTTGGAATTGCTCTTCTCCAGGCTTATAATGCACAAGAAATTTCTAGTAGGAAGAAATGGTTTCCAGACCTGCTGGTCATCTTTCTTTGTGGGTTTGTCATGTTATCTTTTTTCAAATAATATTTCTTCAGATTATTGCAAAGATAATTGTTGATTGCATTTTCACAATTAAAAAAATTTTTGAACAAAGAAGAGTATAAAAATCTACCACAAACTCATCAACTAGAAGCAGGTTATCATTATTTTCTTTATGGCATACTTACTTCCACATCTTTTTGTTTTAATGTCCTTGTGTTTCTTTTAATTGAAGTCATATTGAATACACAGTGTTATGTGATACTTTTTTCACTAAGCATGATATTGTGAACACTTTTAATCTCATAAAACATTCTTTCAAATTTGTTATTTAGCAAGTGTCTAATATTTCATTGGATCAATATACTCTAAATTATGTCATCATTTTCTATTGTTGAATATTAAATTTGCTGCCATTATTTTACTAACAGGACAATCCAGCGAGGAACATCTTAGAACAGAAATCTTTGCTGCACTTCCCTAAGGTATGTTTTCCTAGAAATATTCACTTGTGATTTGGAGAGCCTAAGATGGAGTCCCAAAGCTTATTTTTGCCTTATTTCATTTCTTTTCCGCCTCTGTGTTATAGGGCCACCATTCCTTTACAGATTCCATTTGTTCGTTTGACTTCAAATGGGCATGGTGTCAATGAACTCACACCTACTTCAGCTCTCTCACCCTTGACTGGTCATCACCTTAAAACCCAATCCCTATACACAAACCCTTCCCCATGTCCTGAACCTTCATTGGAATTTCTTTTAGGACAGCCAGTTTTCTGGTCCTTGAGTTTCCCCAAAAAACCTCTGATGCATCCTGCTTAGATGCTGAGACTATTTCCTGGAACGCAGGCTCTTTTCCTACAGATCTCTTATTTGATCCCAGCTTGGTTCACCTGCTTGTAATGGAAAACCAAAGGTGTGGTTCCCTAGAGCTTCCGTGGCTGCAGTCATCTAATCCTGTGCAGCAAGAGACTCACACCTGCAGTGCATTTACTTAGAAGTCAGAAAGGAAAAAAAAAAAAAAAAACAAAAAAACCTCTGATCCATGTCCAGAGAGACAGGGATGGGAAAAACCATGGAAGTGTTTAAATTTATAAATTACTACTCTTGAAAATGAAACCAAAGGGAGGCAGAGCTACTGTGCACTCAAAACTCATGTTAAGCACAGTGAGCTCTGCTGCACTGAGTTTGAAGTTTGGTGTTGTGAGACAGAGATTCTCTTTCAATTGTGTGACTTCATGAAAGCAATTTTTATTTTCCCAGACCTCTGTCTACCAAACAGAAAGAGTTAAATTAATATCACCCATCCCCCCTCACTATCAGTGTATAATCCGTGAAACATGAAAATTCATGCTCAGGTTTTATATTCCTCAGAGGAAAAGGAGTTAACAGATGGCCATTATTCCTAAAACTAGAACTGAAATAAATCTGGTATTGCATTTGGCACTATTGCCTAAATACATGACAATAATTTATTGTTGCATAGAAGTGCCTTGATGACTTGAGGCATGTCTAGAAGTATCATCTCTTTTAAGATATATCCAGCAAGTGTACGTCAAACACCCCCTGCTGCTCAGATAATTGGCTTTATTTCCAAGTTCTTCAGTTTCCACTTTTGCTTTAGTTCCTCTGCCAGAGCTATACAACATAAGATCTCATTATAATTAGGGTCACAAGCACCAGTTATTCAAGCATAATAACTAGTGTTTATTAGGATCTTACAATATCCAATGCAAAGCGCTAAATCTTCACAGGCATTATAACATATGATCCTCACAACCACCTTTTGAAATAGTTATCTGATTTTACAGATGAAGCAATTGAGGCCTCAAGAAGGGAAGAAATATGCTAGAGATGAGGCAAAGCAAACCCTGTGAAAGGTGAACATTTACATGTATTGCAATTGCTACCTTCTGGAAAGAACTATTTTAGTTTATTGTGTTTTACTCCCTATCTCCACTAAAAATTAAATATATAATAACTTCTAAAGAGTGTTCAGTTTAGGCTGTTATTATCTTCCTTTTCTATAAGAGAAATTAAAGTAACTTGGGTTTTGCTTTGGCTTGTAAAATGTTGCACATTAGGTAATGGAAATTATCTAGGGAGTTTGACTCTTAACCAGGACATGCAGTTTATGCTGGAGTCAGGATTTGGGGATTATGACCTCTCCTTTCATGTTTCAAAATGGGTGTTTCTTTCTGTGGACTCTTTTTTATAATTCACTAGACATGTGTTCTTTTACATTCCTCAGACCTGGAGCATGGACTCTGCCAGGTGAATTTAATTTATTACTCAGCTGACCACATTGCTATTATGTGTGCCATCCCTTTTATTTTTGAAAGGGATAACAGTTCTACTATAATGGTGAGGTGACAAGTCTTCATAGAGAAATGATCCCTTATTTAATGGTGCTTTAAGAAACGTCCTTTAAAAAACCAATTTTGTGTGAAAATAAATCTGAAATGTCCATGTCTTAAAGGTGGGTTTTTTCCCTTTTCCTTTTAATCATTTAAAAATTATGATTAAAGTATTGTTAGAAGTTTTAAGATAACTGTTTTCTCATAACCTCCAGGAGTATAACATTTCTCAGTAGAGCTTTTGGATGATTGTCATGGCAGTTACCCAGAGGGTGCATAAGGCTATATTGCTGATGTAATCAACTGAGGACTAACAACCCAGAGCCTAATGAAGACCTGCACCGAAAGAGAAAACCACCACACTACACGAGGGTATAGACAGCAGGAGTTTTTAGCGCAAGGGTAAGCCCAAAATGAGCAGCTGAGGTCCAAAGTTCTATGCAACAGGGCAAGACCAGAGTCGTTTTAACCTAAAATTATTAGCACTACTGATATATTTTTTCTTTTCATTACTTTTATTGTTTAACTTTTTATACTTCAAAAATTGCTCTGATCATCCATCCATTTATTCATTTCATTCACGAATATTTTGTGCCTCTACTAGGTCTGTGGTCAGACTCCAGAGTCCACCAGACTTATCTCAGGAGATGGTTAAAATGCAAAATCCTTGAACGCCGTAAGTACTTGGAATCTCAGGTAGGACATGAGATTTTGTTGGTTTGTCCAGAGTGATGCCCCGGTGAATCCCAGAGTGATTCGATCAGTGAGTGGAAAAGTATTTGCAAAGGCCCCTTCAGGGAATAGTGAGAACGGGAAGAAAATCAACTTCCCCAAGTTGAATTCTTGATATTCTCACAAGCAGTGTGGACAACCAAAGCTATAGGCTAAGCCCCCAGTCTTGGGGTTTGTTCGTATGAAACTTAACCCCACAAAGGTTAGGTCAAGTCTACTTAAAATTTGGGCCTAAGAGTCACCCCCAAGAGAGCCTCTTTTGTTGCTCAGATGTGGCCTCTCTCTCCAGCCAACATGACAAGGAGTCTCACCACCCTCCCCCTCTCTGCATGGGACATGACTCCCAGGAGTGTGGACCTTCCTGGCAACGTGGGACAGAGATCCTGGAATGAGCTGAGACTCAGCATCAAGGGACTAAGAAAAACCCTAGAATGAGCTGAGACTTAACATCAAGGGATTGAGAGAACCTTCTCAACCAAAAGGGGGAAGAGTGAAATGAGACAAGTGGCAATGGCTGAGAGATTCCAAACAGAGTCGAGAGGTTATCCTCGAGGTTATTCTTATGCATTAAGTAGATATCACCTTGTTATTCAAGATGTAATGGAGAGGCTGGAGGGAATTGCCTGAAAATGTGGAGCGGTGTTCCAGTAGCCATGTTTCTTGATGATGATTGAACAATGATATAGCTTTCACAATGAGACTCTGTGATTGTGAAAACCTTGTGTCTGATGCTTCTTTTATCTACCATATCAACAGACGAGTAGAACATATGGAATAAAAATAAATAATAGGGGGAAAAATGTTAAAATAAATTTAGTTTGAAATGCTAGTGATAAATGAAAACGAGGGTAAGGGGTATGGTATGTATAATCTTTTTTCTGTTATCGTTTTATTTCTTTTTCTGTTCTTTTTATTTCTTTTTCTTAATCAATGCAAGTGTTCTAAGAAATGATGAATATGCTACTATGTGATGATATTAAGAATTACTGATTATATATGTAGAATGGAATGATATGTTAATGTTTTTGTTTGTTGTTAATTTTTTTTAATTAATAAAAAAATGCAAAATCTTATGCTGCGGTCAGGGATCACTATCCATCTGATTTGGGAGATACCCAGGAATCTTCCTTTTAACAAACTCTTGGGACGTTCTGATTCAGGTAGCCCTCTGGCTGTGCTTTGAGAAACAGTTTCATAACATACGAGGCACACTGCAAATCCCCAGATAGGCTTACCAACTTGGAAAAAGTCTGTTTTATTCCTCAGGAAATTTCCAACCAAAAATAAATACAGACTCTAACATTAATAACATAACAATAATAGCTGTTATGTACCAGGCCTTATTCTAGGTTATCTCTCTATATATCAGCTCAATGAATCCTCAAGAAAACACTGCTACTCTCACTTTACAGTTAAACAGATCTAGGTGGAGATTAGGTAACAAGGCCAAGGACAGGAACTTGGGCCTGACTCACTCTGCACTTACCCCTTATCCCCTGGCCTGTTCTATGTCTCCACCTCTACAGAAATTATAATATAAGGCAGCATATCATATGTTGTGTTAGAATAACACACGAGCTGGTTTAATAGGTATAATGAAGAAGGAACTTACATTTATGAAGTAACTACTACATGCAACAATATATTTTTAAATTATAATCTGTCACCACTCAGTGAGGTATGATTTATCATTCCCTTTTTACCTTCAGTTTCTTATATATAAAGAATGGATAATAATACTGCCTCACAGAGATATTAAGAGGACTGAATAAAATAGCTAATGTCAAGTATTTAACATAGTGCCTGCCTATAAGCACTCAATAAATGTTAGCTACTATTATTTTCAATATCACAATTTATGGCTGAGAAATCTGAGATGAGATGCAGGGAGTTAGGGCACTCGGTCCAAGTTACCCACCAGCAAAATCTGGCCTTCAGAGCGTTTTCTTCCTGACTCCCCTTTACATACTGTTACCCCAGCCTCAGAGAGAAAGAGAAAGCTCTTTCAGCTCCCATAATCCGGGAAAGCCTCAAGGATCAGACAGCCCTTGAGTTGGGCCTTGAAGGATAGCTAGGGTTTCAAAGGGCAGAAATGATGGGGAGGGCAGCTCAATTTTTGTATGAGCTATTTAACCTCACTAAAATTATGTCCATAATTTAGCAAAGTCCAACTCTCTCAAGACTTCAGCCTTCAGAACTTCTGCCAAGAAAAATTTCAGGCAGGATGAAGAAAATGTCCCTGGATTCCTTCAAAATACTCACGTGAAATGTGCAGGGAAAGCTTGCATATTTAAAGTAGAAATAAAGTTGGGCCGTAAGATTGCTGTTGCAGATGGAACTCGGTGTCCTAACGAGGCAGGCCTCATACACCCTCATAGGCTCTAAGTGTTGACATGAGCTTTTAGAAGGCCATCTCCAGGTGGCCAGTCCTTCTTCATGGGGCAGAGTGGAGGAATTTCTACTTCTATGAGCCCTTCTGGAGGAAACTCATGGATTAAAACTGCAGCTCTTGAGCCTTTGGAATTATACCTGCAGAGTATGATTCTCTTGCCAATAAATTGTTCCTTCAGTGCCCATCTACCACAGAAGGAAGAACCCACAGGATCCTGATTTTCCACCAGTAAAATCAGAGGCCTAGTGAATGGAGAAGGTTTTCCTAACCTCATAGAGCTAGAGGCAGAGGCTGGAACACTGCTGTCCCAGCAAAGATACCAGTATTCCTTCTAACCACAACTCCATCAGCCCTTAAGGTTCCTCTTTAGAGGGGTAGCTAAGAGAGAGCTCCTAAGCAGTCCTGACCCCAAAAGAACCCTAGAATGATGGATTTTATAAATATGCCTATATCTCTATGGTAAAAGCTCTTTTTTCCCAATCAGCATGGTGGCTTTTTAATTTTCCCAATACCTTCACTCATTGCATTCATTCCGAAAATCTTTATGAAGCCGTATCCATGTGCCAAGTACCATTCTGGCATCCCTCAATAGAGTAGTAAAGAAAGGAGACAATGATCTCTACCAGCATTGAGCTTATATTTTGATTGGGGGGCAGTCTATAAACAAGATAAATATGTAAAATATCTGTGCATTAGAACTAGTAAGTTCTAAGAAGAAAAATAATGAAGCGAAGAAATAGGAAGTTGGGAGAGGAGGATACAGTTTTGGGTAGGGTCATCAGTGAAGGCCTCACCCAGGTGACATTTGAGTATGATGAAGCTAAGGGAGCCAGCCTTTCAAGCAAAGAGAGCAGCAGAGCATAGGTCCTGGGGTGGAGTGTACTTGGCACATTGGAGAAACAGAGAGGAGGCCAGAGTGACAAAGAGTGGGAGATGAAGTCAGGGAGGGAAGAAGGGGAGGTAGATTTTGGCTTTTCTGTGAGTGAAAAAGGATGCCACTGGGGAGATTTAAGCAAAAGTGTGATTTGATGTGTCTTAAGTCTTAACAGGATCACTTTGATCACTGTGTAAGGGTTTCTAAATGCCAATGATTGTTCTATAATCTGTCTTTCCTATGTTCTATAAATTTTTCTCCCTTAGTATAAAGTGCATGAAATAAACTACTGTATATATTCACTGCTCCATGACCCTGCTAATGCTGAACAATGACAGCTCTGAAAGAATTACAGGTAAAGCCGAGTTGAAAGAGAGGAAAATACTTCATATTGATTCTCTCAACACACACTCTAGCCCCTTTCTCATGTGTCCTTACTTCGAGGCTAGAAAAATGGAAAATAAAAACTACGTTTTATTTCAGAGGCTGAAGTTTCCCGGGTGAATAAAGTTCCACCAAGCACACATATTCCCGCAAGACTTGGAAGGCAGAAGTGAGCAAGGGAGGTGGTGGACAAGTAGAGATAGACAGTTTCTTTTGGAATTCATGGGGAGTAGGGGTTTCTCTGGGGTGAGTTACATTTTATTGTCACAGGTGCCAAACGGTGAAGAGTGTTGTGATAGTAGCGAGGTTTCTCAAAGAACATAATTTTTCCTGGAGATAATAGCTAATACCCCTAGGCTTGATTCTTTGTCCCTCTTAGAAATTCTGTAAGTTTCCAATACCCTATAATCAATACTTTCTGATTAAATGAGTCCATAGTTGGCTGGAGAAGATTCAGGAAAGAGAGAAACAAAAGGTATTCCATCTATCTCCTGCCTCCTTTATAAGACTTCCTAGATGAGCCCCACAAGAGATTCCACTTACCTTTCATTGGCCATACAAGCTTAGTCACATACCATGCCTAGTAGATAAGAAGACTGGGAAATGGGCAGGGTTAGCTGGACGCATTTCCATCTCGACAAGAAAGGATTTACCTTAGTAAAGAAAAAATGGATGTTAGGTAGGTAGCTGGTAGTCCGTTCTACAAAGAGCATTAATTCTTTTAGGGCTTATGATACATATTGCTAAACTGCTTTTAAGAAATGTTTACACTACCATCACCATGGTAAATGAAAAGTATAAAACAGGAGAAGATTAAGTGTACATATTAAATTGCTTACTCTATCCATAAAATTGTCTCATATCACTAATATTTTTCATTAAATATTTGCCTACCTATGATAGGCCAAATTCTGCTCTGGAAGCTAGAAGATAGCATGGAACAAAATGTGCAAAGATGCCTGCTTTTAAGGGAATTTGGTGGCAGTGTGCTACTGTGTTGCCTTCTATATTCAGTACTTAGTTTTATCAGTTCAATATCGGTTATTGTTAACAAAAAGGATGGGATTTTGGATTTTGGAATGGCTTATTTGAAACATTCTTTTTGACTGTCTTTGAATGTAGAGTCAACAGCCTGCTGAGGATGTGGAAGAGTTGTGACAATAATGTCACATTGCCAGCATGTGCCAGCACATAAGAGAATTCTTACCTTATCATTCCTCAAGGTGTACATGTATCTGGGGGTGGGGAGAAGAACAGTCATGGTGAAGCTGTCTCATCTAAGAATGTGGTCTATTAACAAGGTACAAGAATTAGAAGTGGTGGGGGGAAGGAAGGAGCATGTTTGAAAGCACATGAGGGAACTGTGAGTGGTGAGTTATTATATGGGTGTCAAATAAAGGGTAACAGTGGCAGGAGATGACATGGAAGAGGGGATGGACCAGATCAAGAAGGGCACTGTATAAAGAAGGTGGGATTTTATCCTGTTGATAACAGTTTTGGAGGAGGGAATTGACGGTATCAAAGCAAATAAAGTGGTATAGGAAAAGCTCTTAGCACAGTGCCTGGCACCTAATAAGTACATATTAAATGTTAGCTATAATAATGATTGCTATTATTCTTTGATTACAAGCATCTCTCTGGCAGTAATGTGGAGGATAGATGGAGGAGAAGATTAATAAAGAGGACTTGGAGAGCTGGTAATGGTTGTGATGAGAAGACAGAGAAGAGAGATATTCTGCAGGAAAACAGCAGGACTTCCTGGGGGATAAGGTAGAAGGCAGAATCTGGGATTCCAATTTGAATGCCTGGTTGAATGTTGGTGTCATGTACAGATAAGAGGAGTATGAGTGAGGAGATACATTTGCAAGGGTACAGAAAGATGAGGTGTCTTTGGGATATCTAGATAACCATGTCCTCTTTTGTATCAACTTTCTATCCAATCTAAAACAACGTCATACCATTTCAAAGGACCTTCTACTTCTATCCAAAGTGTGACCAAGACGTGAAATGTGTTGGGAGGACTGGATTCAGTATCTCTGTTAGAACAATACAAGGAAAAAGCTCAGCTTTTACCTCACTTAAAATCTGGGGGTTATTTCTTACTGGCTTTCAAATCTCTTAACATGCTGGAGGAGGCAGGATATTTCCCTGGGCTTCTTTCTAGGTTGATTGTCTCATGAAGGAGCTTACCCAAACCAAGTGTGTGCTACTATTTATCTCTGCTCTTGTCAAGGATGGAGATGGGAGAGGGGGAGGAGCAGATAAGACAAGCCTCAGTGGCAGAAAGCAAGCTGGTCCTTAGGAGCTACATCTGGGCATCTGGACCATTTGAAGTTAAAGATGAGAAAAATGTCAAGTGTCCAAGGACAGACTGCCTGTGCAACTAATTCACAAAGTTGTCTGACAAGGACAGCTTTTTGAGAAATAAAATTTTTGTAATATCTCTTGGACACCAATGTTCATAGCAGTATTAGTCACAGTAGCCAAAAGGTGGAAACAACCCAAGTGTCCATCAACATACAAATCGATAAACAAAATGTGGTATATACATACAATGAAATATTATTCAGCCATTAAAAGGAATGAAGTTCTGATTCATGCTGAAACATGGATGAACCCCGAAGACATGTTGAGTCAATTAAGTCAAACACAAAAGGATAAATAGTGTATGATTGAACTTATGTGAAGTATCTAGAATAAGCAAATTCACATAGACAGAAAGCTGGGGCTTAATGGGCATAAGAGTTTCGGTATTTGGGTGATAAAAAAGTTTTGGTGATGGGTGGTGGTGTTAGTAGCACAGAACTGCAAATGAAATTAATACCCCTGTATTGTGTACTTACAAATGGTTAAAATGGCAAATTTTATGAGAGTATATAAAACCACAATATAAAAATTGTTGTATTATGTCTTCACTAAAATACAGAATATATATGCTAGGTATTTTGTGAAGCAGAAGAGATCTAGATGCTAAATACACATTATTAAATTCTATTTTACTTGCAGCCCATTTATTTTACGTCCAACAATTGCTTTTAGGCTTGAACTCACTGAGTCCATGATTTTGTTTGGCTCTGCAATGTAACCTGCTTAATTGAGACTCATCTCTAGGCCCAGGGTAACAGTTCTCTACTTCCTCCAGTACTTTAGATGGCCATAAGTAGAGCCCACACCAAAGAGAAAGGGGATGAGATTCTTGCATCCTCTGATTATGCTTCTTATCATCCAGGCCACTTGATTATGTTAAATTTAATCTTCAGTCTGCCCCATACTCAGGTAAGAGCTTTCAATGTCCTTCCTTAAAAATATCAGTGTGTGATATAGTTTAGTAGAGTCGGATCTGGATTGAAATCTCATTTCTGCCTCTCAGGAGCTATGTCTATTGTTACAAGCTAGCTTATCCCTCTGAGCCCTCAGTTTCCTCACATATAAAATGGGGCTAATAGTAGGACTGATAGGGTTGTTATAGGATGGGATAATGTAATGCGTTGCACATAAAGGTCTCACCACACATCCTTTTTCAGAGAAGCCTAAATGGTAAAGATGATTAGATGGATGGAAACGTCAAAAGTGCTTGCTCAATATGGTCAGTGCATCCAGGCCAAGCTAAATAAATGCCCGACAACAAATTACTGAGTCCTAACTAAGGACTTTTAGTTGAACACTAGGTTCCAAGCAAAACAATGACTTTGCCATCTATAGTCTTTCTGTGAGGGGAGGAACAAAAGGTAACATTTTGAGAGCAGTTCCACTAATTATTCTAAAAATTCATAAAATTTTCTGTTTTTTGATCAGGCAAATCAGTCCATTCATTCTGGAGGCACTGCTTTCAGCAGTGATGATCAAAGTTTTGCAAATAACCACTGACCAACTGTCTTCATCCCTTCAGAACCCTTCCTGTTCATGGGTTAATTCTTCCTCATTCCCTAAGGGTTATACCTATAAAAACTTTAGGACCTGGTGCAGGAGATTCAGTTACCTTTTTTATTGTTCACTTATATGTTCCCATGCCATTATTCTAGAAGAATTTTAACCGCCCAAACACCATCTAAAAACATGTAAATGTAATTTGCAAGAAAAGTCCTGATGGTTCCCTTTGGGCCTATTTGATAAACTTAGTAACAGAATGCATTTAAGAAAGTATTTTTCTGGCTGAAATTTCCTATTTGCTCCATGTTTATATAAGAATGCATTAGCTTTCTCCCGGGGACTAGACTTCATCGTCCATATTTCCTCTGGTGTGTAGCTCTATAATGCGCCAGTGATTTTGATGACTTCCCAAAGTTCTCTTTCCTAGAATAAGTGATCCGGAGAAAAGGAAGCAGGCGTAGAAGGAAGGAGAAGAATGCCCTGAGAGCACTGATGCTTTAGATGCCAAGCCTCTAAAGAGTTGGGAGCAACAGTACCAAGAGAGTTTAGCAGACCTAGAAGAAACTATACATACCCACTCTTATGCCCAAAAGTTGTTCTTAAATTCTTAAGACTTAAAGAGTATGCCACACAGAGGAAGATCTCCAGCCCTTCCCTTTTCTATTTACCTTTCACATCATCACCAGATTTGCCATCACAGCCATGATGAAGGCACAGCCCTATGTAAAATTCTTTAGACTTTGTCCTGAGGACAAAGGAGAGATATTACCTCATTAGACCGGCTTGTGAGTCCTTTGTGCTTTTCCAGCCTCATCTATCACCATTGCCTCTCATACCCTGCACTCCGCGACCACGCTAAACTTAATCCTTCCCAAATTCACCGTGATCCGCTCTCTGTTAAGTCTTTGTGCCGACTGTTCTACCTGGTGAAGTCCCATGCACTTGTCAAAGCCCAGTTCAGATATGCTGTCCTCAGGAAGGCCTTCCACATTCCCAAAGCTAACATGGTCACTTTTTCCCCTGCGTTCCTGGGCATTTTGTCACAGTACACTATTTCAGCACTATTTATACTGTTTTGTGATTTTTTTTAATATGTTTCTTTTCTCTATTATATAGTGATATTGTCAAACAGTAAGGAATGTGTTTCATAAATTTTATGTACTCCAGTGCTTCAAACATAGTAAATGAATGAATAAGCCAATGCAGCACCTAGAAGCAAAGATAAATCTGAGAGAAGATAGGATATTAAGGAGGGACCCACCCTTTACCTCCACATTGTCTGGACTATCCTACTGAATGAGTTATTTTGCAGAGGATTTACTGGGAGCTGATAAGAACAGATTCCCAGGGAAAGACCCTCTTCTTTGCAGAAAAAGTACAGTTCTGTGGGCCGGGAAATTCTTCCACTTGAGAGTCATATGCTCTGGAATGTGCAAAGGGAAACAGTCTCAGTAGGGGTCTTGACTCAGCCAGGCCTGGAATCGATGCTTTAGGCTGTTCTGCAAGGTCCTAGGGCATTTTGATTTGCAGCGGTCTGAGCCCAATTGCACACGTCGGCATGTATCAGTACAAGCCTTAAATCAGAACCACCCGTTACACCTCCTCCCTTCTCCTGGCTCTGAGTCCTCTCCCCGCCCCTGCCTCCTCTGCTCAGTCCGTACCCCATCCCCCACCCCACCCCTGCCCTTCAGTGTAGGCTCATTAAGGCCTTTCCCAGTACAGAGACAGTGCATTTTGGGGACTGGTGGAGTGTTTGATATTTTCCACTCTGCGTGTCAAGGGCATTTACAGTCGGCGTCAGAATGTTATGTCGGTCTGAGGAAGCACTTTGAAGTGTTTGCGGTAGAGGCCACATGTGCAGGCAAGATGTGCCTCCTCCAGATCCCTGAGGTTGCTGTTCAGCTCTTTCCCAGCATCATGTGACAACGAACACCACCACTTAACTCTTTACTTCTTCGTGCAAGTCAGTATTATCATTTTTGAAAAGTCACTTCTTCCTCCTTCCACGTCTTGGCTTTGGAGATAATCTGGAGGTTTCTCTCCTGGCTGTCTGGTCACTGCCTATTGGAACCTTTCTGTGGCTGTTTTTGCTATCACTCTGCACAAGCTTACATGTAGAAATGTATTTCCAGATAGTACGCACAAAGCAAATGCATCCATCTTGATACTGCACAGATGGTGAAAGCTACGGAGGTCTTGACACTTACATACCATCCCTGAGCCAAGTCAGAGAGCTGACAGCCTGTCTGATTATCCCCCTCATCCATCCCCAGTCAGTGATGCTCAACCATCTCCAATAGCAGCAAGCCCCCCAAGGAAATCATTGATTTTTCACTTTACTAAATGGTAATCCACCGGCCCTTCAAAAGTCACTTGGCATGTTCCCTGAGGGTCTGGGGACCTGAAATCCTGAAGAAGAAAAAAAGAGGTATTCAGAGGAAATGTTATGAACTGACCTAAGTCTCTTAATTGGCTATGTGGTTTGGCCTGTGGAACAGATCAGGGTTGAGACTGATGACCTTTAAAGCTACTGGCAACTCAGAGGTTCTGCAATGCTCAGCTCTCAGCTAGCCTGGAAAGGTCTTAGACTTGGCAGGATGGGGCAGGATGGAGACAAGGACTCCTCCCAGAGACAAGAGGCGTCAGCCTCTCTGGGGATAAGTGTGTATTCACGAAGCATTTGGCAATCCAGTGGGAACAAAGGAATTTTTAATGAACAAAGTCACTTTTAGGCAAAGGTTCCTTGGGCTCAAGCTTATTGCTTTGCACGGTCTTTGGAGATATCTATTTTATATGGGATTATCCCCTGCAATAATAACTGTGCTTCTTTAGTTTTGAGGAAAAGAGGAGAGATACCTTAATCTTAGACTATTAAAATGCTTATAACACTTACTCTGTGCCAGGCAATATGCTAGGCATGTTGCATAATCTTATTAAAGACTCATAATAACCTTATGAAGCAGGAACCTTTATCTGCATGCAATTCTGGGGAGCTAATAATGGGCCAAAAGTCATGTTAGAAAATGGAAAATCTGGAACACTAATTCAAATCTTCCTGACTCTAACTAATATCTGTGTTCCTAACCCCAGTAGTGCAATTCTGCCTATTCAAGATCAAGGTCTGTGATCTTTTCATCATTGTATCCCTAACAACTCCTAGGACTCACTTCCTGCTTTTGCCCCACATTTTCCCTCGCTCTTACTCAGGAGTGTTTCATAAATTCCTACTGAATGAAGGAATGGGTGAACGGTATGTAACAAGCCTGGGAAAGGCACAGAAGCCTAAGGCAACAACATCTCTCAATTTCTGTAATGAAAGTTAGCCCTGGGACTTCCCCAACACAAACAGGACCCTTTCCCAAAGCAGCCAAAGGATTCAAATCCTTTGGAGCTAGTAAACCAAGAATCCATGTTTCTCCCTCCAGAGATTCCCCCCGCCCCCCCCCTCCCCCCAGAGAGCATAAATTGTTACTCATCTTTCTTTTCTGTGACACAGGCTCTGAACTTTACTGGCTTGCCAACAGTTAGGCACAAAGAAAATGGACTGAAGAGAACATGCTTTGTTAGAAAAACTTTGCTGTTTATGTTTGCTATGCATGAGGTCAAAGCCTTGCCTGATAAATAGGGCTTTTGCACTCCTATAAAGTGCCTCACTGAGAAGAGTGAAATGACAGAAAAGGAGAAAGTTAATGTTGCAATATTTAGTTGCAAATATATCTTATCATGGAAGTTGTCCCCCAGAAGTACTATTAGCTTGAGAAGAGGGATGCCTTGTTTTTTGTTGTTGCTGTTTGTTTGTTACATTGGTTGGATTGAAAAATCGTTCTGGTCACTGTGACCTGGAAGTAAACTATTTGATGTGGAATAGTGTCCAAGACATGTGAGCCCACTTGGCCCAATGCCTAAACCCTGCTTTCAACCAAGAATTGCTACCTGCATCCCCTCTGTGTATCTAACATTGGAAACCCTGACCCAGGTATTCCCTTAGAAGGCTTCTCTCTTTAAATGCTTCTCTCCCCTTAACAGAGCTAGTTTATTTTTCCTACTTTGTCCCAGGAAGGAGATTTATTTTCCTGTTGCTGAATGGATTAATCCAAATATTGTTATTTGATTTAGACCTGAGATGGCCACTGGTTCTCATTGGAGAGGCTATTGGCAGCTAAATCTATTTTTAAATTAAGCATTTGTCATGATTCAACCTACTCAAAAACCTTAAAAAATCCATAAGCTTAAAGGTCAAAGTGAATAGTACTAAGATCTATTGGAGTTTTTTTAGAAATAATAAAGACTTTTGGTGGATCTTTGTCTGTTAATCTGTTTTGTCAACAAGATACTTATAGTCCAACTTTTTTCTCTACACTTTTCTATTTATGTCTTCTCTCCTTCTCTTGTCTCATATTTTCCCTTGCTAGCTGACTCATACCTTCATCTTTACATCCCTGGTCTTTAGCTGACTCAATATTATACATTTTGAAATAGGGTAAGAAACCAGTAGAAGATAATGTACTTTGTGAAAGAGGACTTTCATTTCAAATCTCTATGTGTAGCATTGTCACTTCTCATAATAAAACTGTCCCGAGTGACAGTCATCTGACCACTCACCTTCCCTTGCTGTTTCTTTCCTTCTTTGTCATCTTTGATCTACTTTTCCCTCTTTTTCTCCTTCTTCAATTTATTTCTTTCCATCCGTATTATTCATTGAGTACTGAATATAATGCTAAGTATGAAATTGAGCACTTTTAAATTGTATCATTTAATCATACTGGGATCCTAAAAGGTAAGTGACTTTATTCCTATTTTACAAGTGAGAAATCAAGTGGCTCGTTCAAGGCAGTGAGTAGGCAGAATCAGGATTCCACTGCAGCTCAACCATAGCCTGTGCTGTCTTTGCAGATCAGTCTTCCATTCTCCATTCTTCTGACCTCAGGCAAGAAGGTCCAGTGAGGTTAGAGGGTGATCCTGCAATCAGGGAATTTTAGTTCAAAGTCTGAATACTTGAGGCTTGAAATCTCAACACAAGTGTTCAAGCTTCTTTGGGTATGATTTCTGCAAGGTGTGCTAAGGTGATTGGAGTATAAGGGAAGAAGGGACCCTTTTAGTTCTTTTTTATCTATCCTCATCCATTTAGACAATTATTCTCTCTTCCTTTACTTGCAATATTTTTTTTTTACCACAGCACCTTTATTTTACCTTAAGATTTAACTCATTAAAAATGAAACTAAAAATACTTTTCATTAGGAAAACATACTCATTAAAAAATATTTGGCCCAAGTGCAAAATGTAAACATTGTTTTTTCCTTGGAAACTATTTGATTGCCACAAATTTGAATGAGACATTACATTTTATACTGTAAACAGGTGAAAATAATGACTATTTTTAAGTTCAAAGGCATGTAGTCAAACAATGTAAAATATGGCACAGGTTAAACCTTTGGTCTAGGAAATATTTCAGAAATCCCCTTCCTTTTGACCCTGAGAGAGTCAGGCAAAGACAAAGAGCTAAGTGAAGAACTGTCTACCCATTTCCTTTTTAAAAAGTCATTGTGATGGTTAATTTCATGTGTCAACTTGGCTAGGTTATGGTGTCCAGTTGTTTGGCCAAGCAACCATTGTCTTGATTGTTACTGTAAGGGTACTTCATAGACAGATTTACATCATTAGTCAGCTGATTACATTTATAGCTGATTGTATCTATAATCAAGAAAAGAGATTGCCCTCAGCAATGAGAGGAGTCTTGTCATTAAGTCATTGGGTCATCTTGAACATCATGAACTGAAGATGTCAGAAGTCAGAGAGAAGAACTTCTGCCTCTTCTTCAGCCAGCCGGTTTCTCCTGGGGAATACAACTTCACCTTCATCAGTTTCCAGTTTATGACCTGCTCTATGGCATTTGAACTTGCCAGTACCTGCAATTACATGAGCCAATTCCTATAATAAATATTTTAACATATATATAATATTTATATATAAATACATGGTGGATTGAGTTATGTATCCCAGAAAAAAAAAACATGTTCTTAATCTTAATCCATTCATGTAGATGTGATCCTGTTATAAATAGGACTTTTTGAAGGTGTTATTTTTAGTTAAGCTGTGGCCAACTGAATCAGAATGGTTCTTAATTCTACTGCTGGAGGCCTATGAAGAAGGCTATAGAAAGAAAGCTGCAGGAGAAGCAAGAAGTCAAAGGAACCCAGAGGAGAAAGAAGACATTGCCATGTACATTGCCATGTGACAGAAAGCCAAGACCCAAGGATTACCTGTCAGCCCCGGAATACCACAGCCTTAGGGAAGAAGGCATCACTTTGATGACACCTCAGTTTTGGACTTCTCTTAGCCTCAAACCATGAGCCAATAAATTCTGGTTGTTAAGCCATCCTGCTGCATGATATTTGATTAAGCAGCTAGAAAAAAAAAAGCATATGTATGTATATGTTTTCTGCAGTTCTGTTTATCTGGAGAACATGATTAATACAGTTGTGTTGATAATAACTTTACCCATAAAAATTTGGTGTTGACTTTGTCTATTATAATATGATATTCAGAAAAAAAAAGGTAATATTAGTTTCTTCCTAACTTGAAGCAAATTTTGATCTATGATCTCAAGATCGGTAAGGATAACTAAATAGCAAAATGAATCTTCAAATGATCTAGATGAATCTCAAATATTTATTATTTTTATTATTTTGACTAGTCAACTGAATATAAATGAAATAATGATTTTGTTTTTTAGAAATAAGGAGCATAGTGAGTTATATAACTTAATTTGGCTCTGAACCTTTATGCTAGTTCCACCAAAGTCAGCAAAATCCAGGAGAGTTCATTTGAAAAGTTTCCATTTTATGCAATATTTATTTATTTGTGGCCCATTTTAGCTGAATCATCCTGCAAAATTTCACACCCCACTACTTGGAGGAAATGTTTATTCTCCACACCTCGTATTTCCTTCTTTAGGAGGGGGAATGCATTAATGCAACATCTCTGGCCTTTCCCCATCCTTTTGCTCACTTCTGGGAAGTTGGTAGAGTGGACTAAAAAGGTTAAATCTTTAACTTGGGTGTTGCTCTCAAAGGAGAATTAAAGATGCTTAGCCTTGCTTCTTCCTCTCTCCCTCTTAGACAAGTCATGTGCATGGGGTGCATGTGTTCTCCTCTCTTATCTCTGGGGACTGATTCTGTCCCAGAAGGGGAATAAAGTTCATCCCAGTTTGGTGCTGCTGATGGGTATGTTGATACAATTTTGAAGTCAGGACAAGCTACACAATTAGCAGGACCCAGTTAAAAATGAAAATATGGATCGCCTTGTTCAAAAGGCAGGAAAAAAATTACCTTAGAGGTACACATAAAGTGCTCTTCTTTCTTCTAAAGGTTGTCTCTTAACATGTCATGTTATTTGCTATTTAATGTAGCTCTGAGTAAAGAAAACAACATTTTTAATTAACATGAATTTTGCCATTCATTTTTATATCATGCAGGACTAATTTCAAGTGCTAACATCAGGGCATTTAACTCTTATGCAAAATTACCAAAATTATTCTAATTGTATATTTATTGGCTTGTTCATGGACATTAGTCAAGCTGGCCAGAAGAGATAAACATTCAACAAATAAGAATAATGGGAACTCCCTCAACCTGATAAAGGCTGTCTATAAAAAACCCATCAGCTGAATGCTTTCCCTCTAAATCAGAAAGAAGACAAGGTTACCCACTCTTACCACTTCTATTCAACATTGTGCTAGAAATTTAGCCAGGCAATTGGAAGTAAAAGAAATTAAAGGCATTCAGATTGGAAAGGAAGAACTAAAACTATCTGTGTTTGCAAATGGCATGATCTTGTATATAGAAAATCCTAGTGAATTCATTAAAAAACTCTTAGAATTAAATAAACAACTTCAACAAGCTTCTATGAATCAAGATTGATATATAAAAGTCAATTGTATTTCTATACAGTAGCAATGACTGACCAAAAATGAAATTAACAGAACAAGTCCACTTATAATAATAGCATCAAAAATAATAAAATACTTAGGAATAAATTTAACAATAAAAATGAAAGACTACAAGAAAAAAAAAAAAGGGCGGGCCGCCATGGCTTAGCAGGCATAGTTCTCGCCTGCCATGCCAGAGACCGGGGTTCAATTCCTGGTGCCTGCCCATGCAAAGAAAAAAAAGCAAAACACAAAGACTACAAAAATAGTGTTGAGAGAAAATTAAGGGAGACCTAAATAAATAGAATGACAAGGACACATATGCATTCACTCGGCCCCTTCTGTCAGCCTCCAGATTGATCCATTATGAACCAGATGGGGGGAAGTACAGCTAGACATCTCCACTTCCTATGAGTCATTGTTCCAATCCACAGCAAACAGGATACCCCAGAGATGGCCATGTTCAGTCCCTTGATGGGGGTGGGCAAGAGGTTTGCCCCTGCCAGTATGTGATCTTCTGTCAGTCACCCATGAAAGAAACCAAGGCACTGTCAATCCAGGGCTGGAATGGCTGCCATTAAACTTTGCTCCAAGATGCCATGGGCACTTGTGCCAGTTCCTCACCCTCCACAACCCTGCACCAAGGCCCCTGCCAGGGGCAGAGGGCAATGGCAGTCACAGAGTGGGGAGGTAGAAACCAGGCACAGTGGGGGCCCCAGAACACTGGGAAGCAGTCAGCCCAGGCAGGGCAGCCTGTGAACCAAGGCTTCAGACCCCTGATGAATGATCCATTGCCACATTGGCCTTCACTTACAAAACATAAATTCAGAAATAAAATTATTAAGAATTCCAAGGCATTGACTACAGAACATTAAATTCCAAACTCTTCTGAGCATGGGACCTGTGCAGTGGCACTGATTGCACATTCATGAAGGCAACTCTTCTAGCATTCAGTATTGGGACACTCTCTTGCCTGTAGATGTAAATTACTACTCCAATATTGGTTTAATCAGTAATGCAGGTGTTAGTTTGGCTCCCAGTTGACCCACCATTTCATCTTGCTTCTCATTGGTTCGGATTTCTGTCAGAGATGGGAATACCTTAAAAACTCTAATATCACCTACCTGATTTTTGTTTCCTCAGAGAAAGCATCAATTAGGTTATATTATCATGAGGTCAGTTTGTTTGATTAGAACATGGGATTTGAAGTCAGACTGGAACAATATTAAATGGTGGATGAAGTGGGGATAGGGAATGATAGATTAGGGCTTAAAATGTACGGGATTCCATATGGATTAAAAATAAATAAATAATGGGGGGAACAAATGTTAAAATAAATTCAGTAGATTGAAATGCTAGTGATCAATGAAAAGGAGTGATAAGGGGTATAGAAAAAAATAGAGGAAACAAAGACTATAATATATTGGATAGATGGAAATACCAGCAATCAATGAGAGGGCAGGGTAAGAGGCATGGTATATATGAGTTTTTCCTTTTTTCTTCTTATTTCTTTTTCTGAATTGTTGCAAATGTTCTAAGAAATGATCATGGTGGTGAATATACAGCTATGTGATGATATTGTGAGTTATTGATTATATATCAAGAATGGAATGATCATATGGTAAGAATGTTCATGTTTGTATGTTGTCATGTTTGAAAAAATAAAAAAAAATTTTTAATGTACAGGGTTCCTATTTGAAATTATGGAAATGTTTTGGTAATGGATGGTGGTGATGGTAGCACAACACTGAATGTAAGGAACAGCACTGAAATATATATATGAATGTGGCTAAAGGGGGAAATATTAGATTAGTAGTAAGAGAACAATTTTTTTTATCCATGGAACTACACAAACAGTGAAACTTAAACCATGGACTATAGTTAATAGTACAATTATGAAAATATGCTTTCATCCATTGTAACACATATTCCATACCAATGCAAGGTGTTAATAAAAAGGTGATATATGGGAATCCAGTATTTTAGGCATGATTGTTCAGCAAACCCACAACTTCTCAAAAAAAAAAGAAAAAACGAACAAACAAACATGGATTTTAGGATTAAAATGAATTCAGATTCAACTCCAGATTCTATCACTTTTAATTAATGCCTCCTGGCAAGTTATATCCCTCCCAGTTCCTCATACATAAAATGTGTATGATAATTGTGACCATTTTTAAGTCTTGTTGTATGCCTTTAATGAGATAACATAAGTAAAGCATTTTGTACAGTGCAGTAAATACTCAATAAATGCTTGTTTTGTTATTTAATCAACTTAAATAATATAAATGGTATTCTAGCCAAATTAAGACACGCTTTTGAATAAACACCACAGAAGGGTAAAATTGATACCTAAGGGAACACCATTCCAAAACATCTTAAAACTAAGTAGACAAAGTCCTGGTGCAATTCACTAAAATTCATTATGGGACATTGTGAAGCAGGAAAGGCCCACCTTTGGTTATAAGTATTAATAACTAAATTTATTTATCAAAACCATTTTAAAGAAGCTCGTCTTTGATAGTTTAGAAATGGTTATGAAGGCACATCATGAATACAATGGTGTAAGCAGCATACAACATACCAGAATGTCCCCTCACTTGAACTTTATAATTATCTTGTGGTCTAAGTAGTGGCTTATTTGGATGTTTGCCAAAGATACAATATTTCAATGTCTATGGCTCTTTTCTTTTTGCCTCCAGGTCTTGCAATTACACCATCTAATACTGCCGCTCTGCAAAGGTTTTCTTTTATCATGTAAACACTGATCCGTTTTCACAATATTTTCACATGCATGACCTCAGCAGTACTCGATATAATGAAGACTGATATTATCCCTTTTTTACAGATGAGAAAACTGAGCCCTAAGATGGTTAAATTACCTGTCCAAGCCTGCCTAGCTAATAAATGGTAGAGTTAAGGATCTCTAGATTTTGGTTAACAGCCCAACCAACTATCAGAGACTTTAGTGTTTGCATTAATTGATTACTCATCAAAGACAGAGTTTTATGATGTTATTTTCACCAAAGTAATATTTCTCATAAGGTTTATACACTATAGCATATAAAAGAACTATGGTTCTCCAAGTTTGGTCTAGGGACAATCCTGAGGTCAAAACTATTTTCATTATAAAACTTAGGCACTATGTGCTTTTTCCATCTCTTTCTTCACAAATGAAATTCACTGACAGAGTTTCAGATTCTACATTACAACTAGCTTTTAAGAAACTACCACTTATGTAGTATTTGGTGTGATATTAAAGAATATTCACAATAATTTTAAAAATCTATTAAAATACTCCTCAATTTTTCCAGGTGAATATCTATGTGAAGGCAGATTTTCTTTATATGCTTCAACCAAAATAATATATTGTAATAAACTGAATGCAGAATCATATATGAGTATCAATGGGACATCTATTAAGACACACAGACTTCTGGAGAAGATGGCGGCTTAGTAAGACGCGCGGGTCTTAGTTCCTCCTCCAGAACAGCTACTAGGGAAGTAGAAACGGTACAGAACAGCTCCCGGAGCCACAACAGAGACCAAGAAGACAGCGTACCCCATTCTGGAATGGCTGACTGCCTGGGAGAACCCGCTGTGGTGAGATCGCCAAGGGGCACGAGCTTCCCCGGGCCGGGGGGCAGGCGGCCGGAGTCCCTCCCTCCCTCCTTCCTGGGCCAGCTGGGAGAATTGGACAGGCAATCCCCTCAAGCCGCGGTGGCTGGCGTCCCCCCCAACGCGCGGCCCCCCGGACCAGCTGGGAGAATTGAATCGGAGATCCCCCAAGCCGAGGAGACCGGCGACCAGGGTCCTTTCCAAACACGTGGCTTCCCGGTCCGGCTGGGAACGGTGGATAGGCACTCACCCAAGCCACGGCGGCCGGTGCCCCCCGCGCCACGCTTGGTGCCCCAGGACAGCTGGGAAATTTGGACAGGCACTCCCCCAAACCGCGGAGGCCAGCGACCCTCCCCAAGCGCGGATTCCCGGGCCACCTGGGAGATTCGGATTGGCACTCCCCCAAGCCGCTTCGGCTGGCGACCCTCCCCTACAGCGAGAGTTTTCCAAAGTTAAAGGAGCCACAGCATCTTTTACTGGTGGGACCCACAGACAGACGAGCGCCACGAGTGCCACCTACTGGGCAGGATAAGAAAAACAGAGCCCAGAGATTTCACAGAAAAATCTTTCAACCTGCTGGGTCCCACACCCAGGGAAATCTGATTAAATGCGCAGACGCCAGCAGAAGATAACGGATCACGCTCGGAAAATTGAAGATATAGCCCAGTCAGAAATAAATGAAATTGAAAACATGAAAACAATAGAGAAAATCAATAAGACCAGAAGTTGGTTCTATGAGAAAATCAATAAGACTGATGGGCCCTTGGCAAGATTGACAAAAAGAAGAAGAGAGAGGATGCAAATAAATAAGATCAGAAATGGAAGAGGAGGCATAACCACTGACCTCACAGAAATAAAGGAGGTAATAACAGGATACTATGAACAACTTTACGCTAATAAATACAACAATTTAGATGAAATGGACGGGTTCCTGGAAAGACATGAACAACCAACTTTGACTCAAGAAGAAATAGATGATCTCAACAAACCAATCACAAGTAAAGAAATTGAATCAGTCATTCAAAAACTTCCTAAAAAGAAAAGTCCAGGACCAGACGGCTTCACATGTGAATTCTACCAAACATTCCAGAAAGAATTAGTACCAACCTTCCTCAAACTCTTCAAAAAAATTGAAGTGGAGGGAAAGCTATCTAATTCATTCTATGAAGCCAACATCACCCTCATACCAAAACCAGGCAAAGATATTACAAAAAAAGAAAACTACAGACCAATCTCTCTAATGACTATAGATGCAAAAATCCTCAACAAAATTCTAGCAAATCGAATCCAACAACACATTAAAAGAATTATACATCATGACCAAGTAGGATTCATCCTAGGTATGCAAGGATGGTTCAACATAAGAAAATCAATTAATGTAATACACCATATCAACAAATCAAAGCAGAAAAATCACATGATCATCTCAATTGGCACAGAGAAGGCATTTGACAAGATTCAACATCCTTTCCTGTTGAAAACACTTCAAAAGATAGGAATACAAGGGAACTTCCTTAAAATGATAGGGGGAATATATGAAAAACCCACAGCTAATATCATCCTCAATGGGGAAAAACTGAAAACTTTCCCTGTAAGATCAGGAACAAGACAAGGATGTCCATTATCACCACTATTATTCAACATTGTGTTGGAGGTTCTAGCCAGAGCAATTAGACAAGAAAAAGAAATACAAGACATCAAAATTGGAAAGGAAGAAGTAAAACTATCACTGTTTGCAGACGATATGATATTATACGTCGAAAACCCGGAAAAATCCACAACAAAACTACTAGAGCTAATAAATGAGTACAGCAAAGTAGCAGGTTACAAGATCAACATTAAAAAATCTGTAGCATTTCTATGCACTAGCAATGAACAAGCTGAGGGGGAAATCAAGAAACGAATCCCATTTACAATTGCAACTAAAAGAATAAAATACCTAGGAATAAATTTAACTATGAGACAAAAAACCTATACAAAGAAAACTACAAAAAAACTGTTAAAAGAAATCACAGAAGACCTAAATAGATGGAAGGGCATACTGTGTTCATGGATTGTAAGACTAAATATAGTTAAGATGTCAATTCTACCTAAATTGATTTACAGATTCAATGCAATACCAATCAAAATCCCAACAACTTATTTTTCAAAAATAGAAAAACCAATAAGCAAATTTATCTGGAAGGACAGGGTGCCCCGAATTGCTAAAAGTATCTTGAGGAAAAAAAACGAAGCTGGAGGTCTCGCGCTGCCTGACTTTAAGGCATATTATGAAGCCACAGTGGTCAAAACAGCATGGTATTGGCATAAAGATAGATATATCGACCAATGGAATCGAATAGAGTGCTCAGATATAGACCCTCTCATCTATGGACATTTGATTTTTGATAAGGCAGTCAAGCCAACTCACCTGGGACAGAACAGTCTCTTCAATAAATGGTGCCTAGAGAACTGCATATCCATATGCAAAAGAATGAAAGAGGACCCGTATCTCATACCCTATACAAAAGTTAACTCAAAATGGATCAAAGATCTAAACATTAGGTCTAAGACCGTAAAACAGTTAGAGTAAAATGTAGGGAGATATCTTATGAAACTTACAATTGGAGGCGGTTTTATGGACCTTAAACCTAAAGCAAGAGCACTGAAGAAAGAAAGAAATAAATGGGAGCTCCTCAAAATTAAGCACTTCTGTGCATCAAAGAACTTCATCAAGAAAGTAAAAAGACAGCCTACACAATGGGAGACAATATTTGGAAACGATATATCAGATAAAGGTCTAGTATCCAGAATTTATAAAGAGATTGTTCAACTCAACAACAAAAAGACAGCCAACCCAATTACTAAATGGGAAAAAGACTTGAACAGACACCTCCCAGAAGAGGAAATACAAATGGCCAAAAGGCACATGAAGAGATGCTCAATGTCCCTGGCCATTAGCGAAATGCAAATCAAAACCACAATGAGATATCATCTCACACCCACCAGAATGGCCATTATCAACAAAACAGAAAATGACAAGTGCTGGAGAGGATGCGGAGAAAGAGGCACACTTATCCACTGTTGGTGGGAATGTCAAATGGTGCAACCACTATGGAAGGCAGTTTGGCGGTTCCTCAAAAAGCTGAATATAGAATTGCCATACGACCCAACAATACCATTGCTAGGTATCTACTCAAAGGACTTAAGGGCAAAGACACAAACGGACATTTGCACACCAATGTTTATAGCAGCATTATTTACAATTGCAAAGAGATGGAAACAGCCAAAATGTCCATCAACAGACGAGTGGCTAAATAAACTGTGGTATATACCTACGATGGAATATTATGCAGCTTTAAGACAGAATAAACTTATGAAGCATGTAATAACATGGATGGACCTAGAGAACATTATGCTGGGTGAGTCTAGCCAAAAACTAAAGGACAAATACTGTATGGTCCCACTGATGTGAACCGACATTCGAGAATAAACTTGGAATATGTCATTGGTAACAGAGACCAGCAGGAGTTAGAAACAGGGTAAGATAATGGGTAATTGGAGCTGAAGGGATACAGACTGTGCAACAGGACTAGATACAAAAACTCAAAAATGGACAGCACAATAATACCTAATTGTAATGTAATTATGTTAAAACACTGAATGAAGCTGCATCTGAGGTATAGTTTTGTTTGTTTGTTTGTTTGTTTGTCTTTTGTTTTTTTCTTTTTCCTTTTCTTTTTATTATTATTATTATTATTTTTATTTTTTTCTCTATATTAACATTCTATATCTTTTTCTGTTTTTTTGCTAGTTCTTTTCCTAAATCGATGCAAATGTACTAAGAAATGATGATCATGCATCTATGTGATGATGTTAAGAATTACTGATTGCATTTGTACAATGGAATGATTTCTAAATGTTGTGTTAATTTCTTTTTTTTCTTTAATTAATAATAAAAAAATAGTATTTGCAAAGTCCCCTTGAGAAACTGGGGAAATATGTGGAAATATTAAACTTCCCCACCTGGGGAATTCCTGATAATCTCAGAAGCATAAGTGACTACCAATTTAATAAGCCAAGCCCTCGATCTTGGGGCTTGCACTTATGAAACTTATTTCTGAAAAGAAGAAGCTAAGCCTACTTACAATTATGCCTAAGAGTCATACCTAGAGAACCTATTTTGTTGCTCAGATGTGACCTCTCTCTAAGCCCCCCCTACTACGTCGGACATGACACCCAGGGGAGTAAAGCTCCCTGGCAACGTGGGACAGAATTCACAAATGAGCTGGGACCCAGCATCAAGGGATTGAGAAAGCTTTCTTGGCCAAAAGGGGGAAGAGAGAAATGAGACTAATTAAAGTTTCAGTGTCTGAGAGATTTCAAATAGAGTCAAGAGGTTATCCTGGAGGTTATTCTTATGCATTATGTAGATTTTTTTTAGTTTCTAGTGTATTAGAATAATTAGAAGGAAATACCTAAAACTGTTTAACTGCATCCCAGTAGCCTGGATTCTTGAAAATGATTGTATAACTATATAGCTTTTATGGTGTGACCATGTGATTGTGAAAACCTTGTGACTGACATTCCATTTGTCCAGTACATGGGCAGATGAGTAAGAAAATTAAGACAATAAATAAATAAATAATCGGGGGGGAGGGATAAGGGGCATGGGATGTTTGCGTGTTCTTTCTTTCTTTTGGAGTAATGAAAAAGTTATAAAATTGAAAAAAAAAAGACACACATTAAAGAGATTTGTAAAAATGTAAAACAGTGCCACTCTTCTCATTATTTGTTTTGGAAAATACAGTTTTTATCACAAACTGTTTATCTTAACATAAAATGAATGTATCATTTTATTTTTAATGAATTAACATATTCATTAAAATATAATCATAATATAACATATAAGTATGTTATAAATTTCTAGGTTTGAGTTTATAATATAAAAGTATAACCACATAAATCAAAAGTCTTTGGGATCTTCAATAATTTTTAAATGTGTAAATGTGTCCTCAGACCAAAAATCTTGAGAACCACTTCTGTAGAAGTTCTAGCAAGTGAAAAATCCACAATATGAATTAAAAAGCAAGCAGTAAGCAAGCATCCATATTATGTCATTCACTTCTGTTTAAAATTTAGTTGATAAAATGGATTAATGTTTTAAAAGTTTCAATTATAGTGATTTTAAATAATAATTCATATAACAATAGTAAGTGCTGTTTTTCTTTGTTTAAGCTGCATCTAGAGGACTTAATTATTCCCAGAAAATTATTTCCTTCTGATTCTCCCCAGGGAGCCAAGAAGTATGCGTTTTCAGGGAAGTATTATTATTATTATTAGTGTTATCTTAGTTCAATGGACTCTGAGGTTAGAAAAGCCCAGCACTACCTCTTCATTTCTTGTGACATTAGGCTAATTCTTCAGTTTCCTAAATTTCATTTCCCTTGTCTGTAAAATGAACAGCATAATAACACATCACAAGCTTGTTGGGATGTAATGTAAATGTAAATGAAATTACATGTACATTTCATATATATAAGTATACTTCATTATATATAGTATTTCAATACGATACTATATAATATATATTTTCATTATTTGTACATATACACACATGTGTGTGTGTGTATATATATAAAATGAAACAGGGTGACTGGGACAAAGTAAACATTCAATACATAAATAAATAATCTTAATTATTGTTATATATTTCTTGCTTTCACTTACTCTTCAAGGTTTCTATATGGTTATAGAAATTGATTCCCAGTAAGATAAATTCAGAATCCTGCTTCCTAGCATTTGTGTTGTGGTAAAATATGTCAATGATTAGAGGTCAGCAAAGCATGTACTTGAAAAACAATAAGAACCCCTAAATTATTACATATATTTGAGTACCTGTGTGAAAAAGGAGAAATTATGTCATATTAGGCAGCAACATATATATTGCTGATATTTATCCCCAACAATAATGTATATATTTATTTATTAGAAACTTCAAAATTTATAGCTGGATTATAATACAGTAATTCTACTTGAGATTTCCTTTCTTAAGGATATAATCCCCACATAGACAAAGTTGTCTATAATAGTGTTATTAAAAATTTTTAAGTAAATATCCCTCCAGGGATGCAAGGTTGGTTTAATATCTGAAAATCAATGAAATATACCATAATACTAAAATAAAGGGTAAACCCCACATAATTATCTCGACAGATGTAGAAAAAGCATTTGAAAAATTCCAAGAAACTTTCATGATAGAATGCTCAACAAACAAGGAATGGAAGAGAACCTCCTCAACTGAAAAAAGGGTAGCTAAAGAAAACCCACAGCTAGCATCATACTTAATGGAGAAAGGCTAAATTGTTTCCTCCTAAGATCAAGACCAAAACAGGATATTCATTCTTGCCACTCCTATTCAACATTGCACTAAAGGTTCTTGCCAAAGCAATAGACAAGAAAAAAATGCATACATATTGGGAAGGAAGAAATAAAACTATCTATATTTTCAGATGACATGATCTTGTATATAGAAAGTCCTAAGCAATCCACAAAATACTATTTAACAAATTTAAAAGTTCAGCAATGTGGCAGGACACAAAATTAATATACAAAATCAACTTCATTTCTATATACAAGTTATGAATAATCTGATAATAAAATCAAGAAAACAACTCTATTATAACAGCAAAAAGAACAAAAACCTAAGAATAAATTTAACAAAAGTGCAATATATGTACACTGCAAACTATGAAACACTGCTGAAAGAAGTTAAAGAACATATAAATAAGTGGAAAGGTATCTCATGTTCATGGATCACAAAACTTAACATTGTTAAGATAGCCATACTCCCCAAATTGATCTACAGATTCTATGAAATCATATCAAAATTCCATTGACTTCTTTTGCACAAATTTACAAGCTGATCCTAAAATTCACATGGAAATGTAAGGGAGACAAAATAGCCAAAACAATCTTGAGAATCAAAAACAAAGTTGGAGGTCTCATACTTCCTAATTTGAAAATCTTCTACTAAGCTGCAGTCATCAAGACAGTATGGTACTGGTGCTACTGGCATAAGGTTAGAATAGAATTGAGAGTCTGTAACTCAACATTCACATTTATATATATTCAGTAGGTTTTCAGCAAGGATACTGTGCTGTTTTGAATCTATAATGTACCCCAGAAAAGTCATGTTTTAATCCTGATCCAATCTTGTCGGAGCAGCTGTTTCTTTTAATCCTGATTCACTAGTGTAGGTTGAAAATTTTTTATTAAATTATCTCCACAGAGATGTGGCATTCCCAATCGTGGGTGTGACCTTTTGATTAGATAGTGATGTGACTCCACCCACTCCTGGTGGGTCTTGATTAGTTTACTAGAGCCTTTGAAAGGGGGAACATTTTGAAGAAACCTCAGAAATGACAGAGCTGACAGAAGTTCAGAGCAGAGCTGACACAAATGCCAACACTTGGAGAACAGAGACACAGATGTTTGCAGATGCTTAAAGCCCAGCAGACATCACAGTAAGATGTTAAGCAAGGCAGAACCTAGTGAGAGCCAAGGGAAGCCAAGAGATGAAAGTCAGCCCCAGAGAAGCAAAGTGAGGAACCCCCGAGGAACAGAGGCTCAAAGCAATGGAGCTCAGGAGCAAGGGACCAACAGATACCTGCCATGTGACTTCCCAGCTGACAGAAGTGTTCCAGACCCATCAGCCTTTCCTGAATTAAGGTATCTTTTCCTGGATGCTTTAGTTTGGACATTTTTATATGCTTAGAACTATAAACTTGTAACTTATTAAATTCCCCTTTTTAAAAGTCATTCCAGTCCTGGTATATTGCATTCTGGCAGTTTACAAACTAATACATGTGCCAAGACCACTGTATTTCAGTGGAGGAAATGGTTTCTTCAACAAATGGTGCTCAGACAATTGGATATCCACATGCCAAAGAGTGAAGTATAACTCCTATCACACACCATACACAAAAACTAACTCAGAATTGATCATAGAACTAAATATAAGAGCTAAAACTACAAAACTATTTGAAGAAAACATAGAAGTAAATCTTTATGACCTTGAGATAGACAGTGGTTTCTTAGAAACGACACCAAAAGCACAAACAACAAAGAAAAAAATAGATAAATATAACTTTATCAAAACTAAAAACTCATTTTGCATCTAAGTATACCACCAAGAAAGTGCAAAGACAACCCACAAAATGGGAGAAAATATTTGTAAATCATATATCTGACAAGAAACTTGTATCCAGAATATATAAGTAACTCTTGCAACTTAATAAATAGACAAGTAACAATTTTAAAATGGGCAAAGGATTCAAAAGAAAATTTCTACAACAAAGGTATACAATCATATTTTAAAATGTTAACATCACTAGCACCATTAGGGAAATGCAAATCAAACTCACAAAGAAATACCATTTCACACCCATTAGGGAATGCTAAAATTAAAAGGACAGGAAATAATCAAGTATCGGAGAGAATGTATGGATATTGGAATACTCTATATGTCTTTTTTTTTGCTGGTTTGAATATAAAATGGTGCGCCCACTTCAGAAAACAGGTTTTCCATTCCTCAAAATGCTAAGCACTACATGTACATGGCATTAGGTGAGACACTAATAACTTTATTTTTCTATACTGATGACCGATTTTCTAAGTTCCATTTATGAAAGAGCTAATCTTTTCCCCACTGCTTTGTAAGATAACTCCTGACCCATATCAAGTTTCCTTAGAGACTTGGCTGTATTTCTGAGCTCTCTACTCCTTTGCCTATTTGTCCATTTGCAATTCCCTGCATCATTATTACACTGTCTTCATATCTTTTTTCCTTTAGTAAAAGTCTCCGAATAATAAATTCTATGGTTTTGGCTTTAAAAAGTTTTTATGTGAACTTCATAACTGAATGATAATTTAGCTAAAATGTAAAATTTTAGAGTCAATAATTTTCCATCAGCACTTTTAAAATGTTATTGTATTGCCTTTTGGCCTCTGTGGTTGCTATTGTACAGTCTGTTTTCAGGTTGATGGCTGCTATTTGGTTAGTAATCCATCCTTTCTATTTGATTCTTTCAACAATTTGGCCTTTGTCTTTGGTGTTCTGCAAATTGACTAAACTATGTGTAGGTGCGGACTTTATTTATCTGTTGGAAGGCATAGTGAGGCTTACAGATGAGGATTCATTTAGTTCATCAATTCTAGAAAATTTGGGGGCATTTGGAACACTGTCTCTCTCTTATTTTTCTACACCATTCGTTTATTTTTTACTTCTGGCAATCCAATAAAATAAATTCTGGGCTGTCTCATTCAATATTCCATGTCTCAACTTCTTTTCATTACATTTTTTTTTTACCTCACTATCATTCTGTGCTACATTTTGGAAATACTCTTAGTTGTCCTCTTTACTAATTTCTCCTCAGATATGACTGATCTACTGTTTAAACTGCCCTCTGAGTTTTTTAACTGTAATGACTTTTTAAAAATTCTTGAAGCAGGCTATTTTCCCCCCAAATTTGCCTTTTACTTTTCATCATGTCTTATTCATTCATTCAACTTTTATTAATTTTTTGTATGCTTCTAACATAATTATTTTAAATAATTATGATTATTATTCAATATCTACAAGTCTTAAGGATTCTAACTTTGCTGCTTGTCATATTTTCTGACTTTCACCAATGACAAATTGTTTATTTGAATCCTATATAATTTTAAAAATAAATTTATCTTGAAATGGGTTAGTTATTTCCTGTGAGAATCCCTTCTATGTGTGGGTTAAACTCCAGAGTGGTTTTGTGTTGGTACCTACCAAGTGCTCCAGGAATGTCTCAGTCCTGGGCCAATTTTCCCATTATTTTCCAGGCTTGGGGTTTTTTAGATCAAGTAGGTATTAGAAATTAAAATCTCAAACACTAACCAGAGAAAGTATCTTGCTTACAAATAGCAGAGGAGGCTCTTTCATTTTCTTCCCATAGCCCAGATAATGGCATACAAGCTTCATTGCTATACCCGAATATCACCGGAAGTTTTATTCCAGTCCATTCTTTAGATAAAGATGCAACCCTTTGAGTATTGGCTCGTGAGGATGGTCTTTGTTCTAATTCCCTGCCTTATATGGTCCCAAGGCATCAATATCTGTCTATGTAATACTAGTGGAAGCTATGTCCTTAGTTTAATGAGAGACTCCAAATATATGCATTTCACCCCCTCTTCCATCCTTAATGGTTTTCAGTTTCCCCTTTCATTCTGGTTCCTGGGGTTTGCCCATTCTCAGGGAGAATGTTCAAAAACATGTTTGCCAAAATTTAGCCAGCATTTCTAGGTTTTTATATTAGATTTGCTTTCAGTTATACAGTCCATCAATTTTCTAGGACAATATATTATTCAACATTTTACAATATATATTTTTTAAGTTGAAAAAGAAAAGAAATGACCATGAATACTATTTTGTGTTTATTCTAATAAAGCAAAAGCATCCAACTTCCCTGTGCTATAAATCTACATGACCATATTTATCCTTTCATAAAGTCAAACAGACAGAGCTAAGCTATTTCATATCCTACTATTAAAGGAATTTACAAAGCTTTGAATTTGGTGAAGATACTTTCTAGAATATCAAGCATTCACTGAATCTCACTCTATGTTGCTGTGCCAAGGCTGCCTATGTTGAAGTATGTAACCATTTACAAGTATGTAATCTTGAATAAGTAACTTAATATAGTAGTAGAAATCATGCCTGCTGCACAAGGCTACTGAAAGGGATAGATGAAAGAAGTATATAATGTACTTAATACAGTGGCCATTGTAAGCATTCAATAAACATTAGTTAAAAGTGCTAATGATAGGAATAATAATATAAGAATACTGAAGTAGTAACTGGTCACTAAATTCCAGCTAACTCTGAGACACCAGCCACATTTGGCTCAAAAATAGATGGCACCAAATTATCCAATCTTTTTTTTTTTTTTTTAGGCATTCTGACTGTCACAATGAGGATTAAGAAGACATTTGTTTTAGCATTTTTTTTTTTAAGGCTGGGCTCAAATCTTGATGGCATCATTATATATGCAGCCCTGAAATTTTTTAATAGTGTTTAAGTTACTTAGCATAAAGGAAAAATACTGAGACTGGCACTTGGTACTTTGTGGGCATTTATTGGTTTCCCTCCTCTCCTTATTATTACTTGTCTTGCCTCAAATCTAGAAGAGCAGAACTGAATGCCAGGACTTGGAAAGTGTTTGCAGCAGCAGTGTCAAGATTGTTGAACTAACTTCTCGGAAATTTTATATGAGAAAATCCTCCTACTTCCCTTTCAATTTAATCAAATCTCAACATTTGTTAATAGTCTTACCAGACTGGGCTGTATCCTAAATTAGTTATAAAGAGGGAATTTAGTAAATAAATTCAAGTCACTTAAAACTAAATGCCATCAGTTATTTGATCATTAAAAAAAGGCCTTTCATGGAGAAATTATGCTGATCCTCCAGAAAGTGGTCAGCACACTTTTTTGGCCATGCTACATGCACCGCACTTGGGAATCGTTCACATGAAAGCCTTGGCTAGTAGCTTTGTCCAGTGGCCTGGAACTGATTCTGATATTAGAAGAATTATAAATTAGTATCATACATGCCAGGCTACTCAGCATAACTTAGTTTTCCAGAAGGTGAGACCAAAAATCTTGGCCAATAATCCATATTGATTTTTCCATTCTATCTCATGGATAATATTGATTTTGGTAAATTTCATCCCATGTATTGTAAAGTTCCCACTTCCATCTCACATATCTAATGCAACCAGAATATCTTTCAGCCAATTATTTATAATTGCAGTCTCTAGATATATTTGTGAAGGAAATAACTTAGAAAAGAGATTTAATTTAATCCAAAATTAAATCTCATCACTTTTGAAAACTATAGAAGAATGCTGTATACAGCTTGCAACTCAGATTCAACCACAAAGTGTTTTGAAATACTTCTTGCATAGAGTCTGGAAAAATCTGTTATCTAAAAATTGTATTTTTTTTTTTTTTTTTTTTTTGCCTCCTGGGAAATGTAGGCTTGCCTTAACATTTGAGACAGTGCATCCCTTTGGCCTGGGATAAGCATTCCAGAGAGGATTTATTTAAGCAAATGAAGAACAAATGCATTTTTTGGAATGGAAATGTTTGAGGCAATGTTACTCTAAGGAGTTAAAGTACTTTTCACAATAATGTAAAAGGTTGGAATTAGTAGAGACAGCATTGTATCTCTGGAAATTATTTCCTTTAAGGAAATATTTCCTAGGTACAGATTTATATCATACTATTTAGTCTTAGACTCATGAATATGTGTTTATGTCGCTGATTTTCCTTGCCACATGGCCAGGTTTAAAGCAAATTAATAAAGCATCAACTTGCACTTTATTATCAGTAAGCTGTCTTGCTTTCTGAAGGAACTTGGCATGAGTAACTATTCCAACTATGTTCACTACACAGAATAAGATCTAATATATATCACCCAGTGTTATAATTCTTACACCATTTATTCTACCCTTCTCTTTCTTAACAACTTCCTTAACCCTTCCTGTCTTTATGTAACATAACATCAGCTGGCATAACACACTACCCCCAAAATGATAGAAATCTAGCGCATAAAGTTTAAAGCAGGTTTTCCTAATCATGGATTAGTTTTCCTCCAAGTTGTGATTCAAGAATCCAATCTTCTTTCATTTTGTGCCCCTGCCATCTTCAACATGTGTCTTCCAAAATACCACGTGGATCTGCATCAAACTATGCAAGGGAAAAATCATAGATGATGAAGCATGTGGATTTTTTATGGGTCAGGCATTGAAGTAGTACATAACACTTCCACACAGATTCCAGTGGTTAAAGTTAGTCGTGTGACATGGATATAAGGGAGGCTGGAAATGCAGTCTAATGGCATGCCAAGGAAGAAATATGAGTTTGGTGACGAGCTAACCAGTATCAGCCAAACGATCACAGTTTCTTTATCAATCAAACTTTCTTCATTGGAAGTTTACAGTTGTACTCAGGTGGCCACAGTTCTCATTTTCAGCTTAGTGCATGCTGAAGGAGATGAGAGGGTTTCATATTCTAGAAGTCAGAAGAGTGAATTTCCACACAGAAGATCCTTACAGCTAAATGTGTGTTCTGATCTTTACATGGAGAGCAGAAGCCAAGACCAGAAACACAAAGAGGGAAATAGAAGCATGATCCTCACCACATGTTAGTGGAGAAATAAAGAAGAGAGCCAGACTGGGATTGCTAAATCCCAACCTGGATTTGGCTGTTGATCTCTAACACATGGGGTATTACAAACAGATATAAAAATAGATCCAGCTGAATCCTTACAAAGAAACTTCAATTATCTCCATATAGCTTTAGATGAACATTTCAATGTTTCAATATTTCAATATAAAATAGAGGATCAGAAACTTATTCTGGATATTTCTCTATATAACTACTTGACAATTAGATCATTATTTTCTGCAAAAGTTAATAAGCTTATGAAGCTGGATTGATTGGATTTACTATCAATATAATTGAGTTCACTGGGACTGGATCATATAAATTTCAGAATACAGATAGGCTACTATAGCATTGCAGTGTTGAAGATTTAGAAGGCCATCCTAATCAAGCATTCTTTAAAAACAGAGCAAGGCAATTCATTCCCCTTGGTTTCATCTGATATTGATTTTTCAGCTACACCTCCTGATAGCCCTCCAGAACTACAAAAGGAAAGATGCAATATGCCTTCACTTTCCTAAAAAGAAGGCATATGGACTACTTACACACATTAGTAATGTATAGAGACAGATCTTAAATACTTAAATAAGAGAAACTAATTTGTATATTTGGGCTATGACTTAATAATGTTCATGTTCTCAAATTCAACAAGGCAAATTACCAACCTCTTTGGAGATGTAGAGGAGATGTAACAATAAATGAGTAACCCAGGTAAACTCATTGGTGTTGCAGAATAAGATAAGATATATATGTATGTGTGTGTATAATTAAAACATACCACATGTACTAGTGCTGAAGCAGAAATATAAGCAAGGTATAATGGAGTACAGAAAAGGAATAAATTAATTCTTATGGGGGCATATCTAAGAAAGCTGATAGAGGAGATAATGTTTGAGTTGGGTCTTGGAAAAGATTGGATTAAAATTTAAAATTTTAATCTTGAATTCCAATTTTAATTGGATTAAGATTAAAATAGAGGGTAGAAATGATACAGGAAGATTTATATGAACAAAGTACAAAAAGAAGAAAGGTCATATGCTTGCAGAGTACAGGATAATCTGATTTCACTGAAAGTGCACAGTCATTTATTCAACAAATTTATTGAATGACTATTATGTGCCAAACACTATTGTAGGCACTTAAGATAACCTATGTACAAAATAGATTAAAAAGACAAAACCACAACAAGAAAATCTCTGACCCATGATTCCATTTATGGATGGAGGGAACACAGGGAATATAAGAGAGAGTAAAAAGATAAGAGTGAAGAAGTTGAGGCCAGTATATTGAGGACCTTGAATACTTTATTCATAAACCAAAGAAGCTGGGTTTGAGATATGAATGTGAAATTTTTGCATGCATCTGAGAACTGAAGCCTGAAGGTAAATAGGGCTTTTCAGTGGGAGAAGAGACCTGAGGAGAGAACTTTGAGGAATATGGATATTAAATGGGCAGGGTAGAGGGACAGGACCACAAAGGAATTGTTAGATATAAGGTCCCTAAAGGAAGGACAGCACTTCTCTTTTCATCACTGGATCTCCAGTGTCTAGCAGAGTTCCTTCAACATAGTAGATGCATATTACTCTTTTAAAGGAAGCATTATTGAAAGATAACATTACAGATCTCGAAGAAGGGAGAAAAACTCTGAGAAGTGTATATAAAAAGCTTCTCAGTAGGGTGGGCCATGGTGGCTCAGCAGGCAGAGTTCTTGCCTGCCATGCCAGAGACCCGGGTTCAATTCCCCATATCTGCCCATGCGGAAAAAAAAAAAAAACAAAAAAACAACTTCCCATTAGTTGTAGAAGATAAATAACTATGCTGCTTTTTCTCTGCTTGCACCTTCAGAACCATTACCCACCATTCTGTCCCCTTCTGTGTATCCCCCAGAAGACTAATCTCTACAAATAACCTTATGTGGGATTCCTGCTTTCTTACTTAAGATTGAGTTAACCAATGAGATACCAGCAGAACACCTACTGGGGAGCTTTTTTATACTCACTTCTCAGAGTTTTTCTCCCCTCCTCGAGATCTGTAATGTTATCTTTCAATAATGCTTCCTTTAAAAGAGTAATATGCATCTACTATGTTGAAGGAACTCTGCTAGACACTGGAGATCCAGTGATGAAAAGAGAAGTGCTGTCCTTCCTTTAGGGACCTTATATCTAACAATTCCTTTGTGGTCCTGTCCCTCTACCCTGCCCATTTAATATCCATATTCCTCAAAGTTCTCTCCTCAGGTCTCTTCTCTCACTGGAAAACCCTATTTACCTTCAGGCTTCAGTTCTCAGATGCATGCAAAAATTTCACATTCATATCTCAAACCCAGCTTCTTTGGTTTATGAACAAAATATTCAAGGTCCTCAATATACTGGCCTCAACTTTTTCACTATTATGGTAAGAGGAGAGAGAGGTCAGGGTATTTCTTCTCTCCCTCACTTCTGGACTAAGATTTTGGCAGAGGTTTTCCCTACTAAGGTCACAAGTCATATCAGGCAGCCTACAGCTTTTTGTAAATTGATATATATTCACATACTATGTAATCATCCAAAGTATACAGTCAGTGGTTCACAATATCATCATATAGCTGTGCATTTATCATCACAATTGACTTTTTTTCTCTTCTTTGTGAAAGATAACATATACACATAAAAGCAATAAATTTCAAAGCACATCACAACAATTAGTTGTAGAACAGATCTCAGAGTTTGGTGTGGGTTACAATTCCACAGTTTTAGGTTTTACTTCTAGGTGCTCTAAAATACTGGAAACTAAAGGAAATAACAATTCAGCAATCATACTCATTTGTTAAACCCTACCTTCTCTGTATAACTCCAACATCACCTTTGATCTTTCTCCCACTCTTTAGAGGTATTTGGGCTATGCCCATTTTAACATTTTCACATTGGAAGGGGCTATTGATAATACAGGATAGGAGGATGGAACTAGTTGATGTTCTGGAGAGGCCAGGCACTTTGCATTTCAGGACTTATCTGGTCCAGGGACCCATCTGAAGGTTATAGGTTTCTGGAAAGTTACACTAGTGCATGGAAACTTTGTAGAATCTTATATAACATTCTACATGTTCTTTAGGATTGGCAGGAATGGTTTTGGTTGGGGTTTGGTGAGTCATGATGGTAGCAATGTCTAACTGAAGCTTGCATAAGAGTGACCCCCAGAGGAGCCTCTTGACTCTTTTTGAACTCTCTCAGACACTGATACCTTATTTGTTACACTTCTTTTCCCCCTTTTGGTCAGGATGGAATTGTTGATCCCACAGTGCCATGGCCAGGCTCATCCCAGTGAGTTGTCTTTCATGCCACCAGGGAGATTTCACCCCTGGATGTCATGTCCCACTAGTGGGGAGGGCAATGATTTCACTTTTAGAGTTAGGCTTAGAGAGAGTGAGGCCACATCTGAGCAACAAAAGAGGTCCTCTAGAAGTAACTCTTAGATATACGTATAGGTAAGCTAAGCTTCTCTGCTACATACCTAAGCTTCACAAGAGCAAGCCTCAACATCAAGGGCTTGGCCTATTGATTTGGGTGTCCCTAATGTTTGACACAGTATCAGGGGTTTCACCAGAAGTAAAGTTTGATAGTTCCATATTTTTTTTCTCCTGTTCCTCAAGATACTCTGCCAATACTTTTTGATTATCTGATTAATATACTCTGTGATGTATCCAGGCATTACATTAAACTATACAAAATTAAAGGCCCTCATTCTTATTCTGGGCTCCCTGTGTTTGGATTGTTTACATGATCTATACAGACAGGTCGAGTTAGATTATATGCTACAGAAAAATTAGATTCTGGACAAAACAAGTCTTTCTTCCTTTGGTCTCAAAGAGTAGATGAAATTCTAAAATACAATGTCTTCCTTACCACTGTATTCTGAATTAACTTAATCCTGACCTGATCAACTTCATTCTTATCTCTAAATACCAAGTTATACATATATAAAACAGCCTCTAAAAGTACAGAAATAACACTTACCGATCTGGACTAAGTTCTCTATAAGAACTTACAATCTGGGCCCTTGTTTTTTTATAAGTATTTTCTAAATGAGACCATGCAATATTTGTTTTTTTGTTTCTGGTTTATTTTGCTTCACCAAAAGTCCCACAGTTTCATTCACAATGTTGCATGCCCCACAACCATCCTTGCATTCCTGGTATAAATCCCACTTAGTCATAGTGCATAATTCTTTTAATGTGCTGTTGGATTCAATTTGCTGGTATTTTGTTGAGAATTTTTGCATCTATGTTCATTAGGGAAATTGGCCTGTAGCTTTCCTTTCTTACAGCATCTTTATCTGGTTTGGTACTAAAGTGATGTTAACTTCAAAATATAAATTAAATAGTGTTCTTTTTTCCTCAATTTTCTTGAAAAGTTTGAGCAAGATTGGTGTTGGTTCTTTTTGGAATGTTGGATAAAATTCCCCTGTGAAGCCATCTTGCCCTGGGCTTTTCTTTGTAAGAAGATTTTTGATGATTGATTAAATATCTTGTGATTAGTTTGTTGAGATCTTCTATTTCTTCTTGGGTCAGTGTAGCTTGTTTGTGTGTTTCCAGGAATTTTTCCATTTTATTGAAGTTGTCTAGTTTGTTGGCATATAGTTGCTCATAGTATCCTCTTACGATTTTTTTTTTTTTCTTCAGGGTTCATGGCAATGACCCCCTCTCATTTCTGATTTTATTTATTTGCATTCTTTCTCTCTTTTTTCTTTGTCAATCTTGCTGATGGCCCATCAGTTTTATTGATTTTTCACAGAACCAACTTTTGGTTTTATTAATTCTTTCTATTGTTCTTCATTCTCCCATTCATTTAATTCTTCTTTAATCTTTGTTATTTTTCTCCTATTTGCTTTACGGTTAGTTTGCTGCTCTTTCTCTAATTTCTCCATGTGCTACAGAAAAACATCCGGGCTGCAAGTGCTCCCCTTTATACCAGGGCCAAACCAGCTCCCAACCCAAGCAGAAGCAACCCTGTCCCACTGCCCCTGAGTTCAGTGGATGCACACACCAGGGCCCTGCCTCCCAGACCCACACCTCATTTTCCCTTCCTCTTGTTGCTAGTCCCTGGATGCCTCACTACCCCTTGTTAGCTCTATTAATCTGCCCACAATGTTTACTTCCTACACTAAAATTCACCTCAGTAAAAATTAATGTCTTTAAGTGTGTACCTGTTTACTATTGAGACAATGACTGATAGAATACCTAAAAAATTTAAGAGATCATTCAGGATGCAGTAGGTATACTGTAGAGTATTTGAATGGGAATCTGAATTCAGGTGAGATGAGTCCATCAGTTAATGGTAATTAAGGAGATGAAAGCTGTGAGTAGGGACTTTTTCTTTTGAGCAGTCTGATGGTGAACAAAAGAAGAGATGGTATGATATATTAAAGAAGAATGGTCAAGGAAGAGTTTTGAGGGGCTTTTAAACATGGTCAACAGAATAAGCCAGTAAAAAAGGAGAGAAGAGAAACATAGTCTCAGAAATGATAAAAGGGAACTATTCCATATAAGTTAGGCTCAAGAACACTAGTTAAAACCTCTGAAAGAAGTAGCCCACTGATTCTGGGACAGGAAGGAAAAGATTGGTGGAAGAAAAAGATAGATTTGGTGATGGAAAAGAAGAAGCTGAGGAGACGGTTCAAGATTTGAGAGAAATGGAAAAAAGGAATAAATTGGAGTATTGTTTTAATTTTATCTTCTATGAAAAGGTGATGGTGGGGTAAAAAAATCATCAAAATTCTGCTTTCATATCTTTGATCTTGAAACACTGAGTAGAACATATTAGAGGAGAGGAAAACCACCATATTAGTGACAATTGCAATAGTCCAAGTCAAGAATCAATGAGGTTCTGGCCTGGGCAAAGAAAGGTGAGGTTGAATAAAAGGATGCTGCAAAGAGTAAATCCATGCATTCACTGCCTTCTCTGTGTTTGGCCCTAAATAAAACAGAATGGAAATCTCACAAAGAGCAAAAAGCATACTTCCATCAATGAACACACAAACTGGTTGCAAAAAATATACATATATAACAAAGTCCTTAGTGCAGAGAAAACAATTGAACCAGGAGTCAAATCCAAGTTCTAATCCCTGCATGCCACTAACTCAATGTCAGATCTTGGGTAATTCATTTCCCCATCTTCACCCCAGCTACTTTGTTTGACCCATGAAGGAATCAAAAAAAAAAAATGATGGTCTCCTTGGTTTCTAAATAACATTCTTCAATAAAAAGAACCAGAGATCCTTGAAGGAAAAACTGATGCTAAGGCTGAGGCATGGGAAATACAAAATGATTTATATGGTAGTACCAAAAAGTGAGGAAAGGCTCCAAAAACCAGTGGGTGGGGGCATGTCAATGGGACACAGGAAGCACCTGAAAGAGCTCTAGTGGCCAAAGCTGGAACAACTTGAACAATAAAATAAACATAGTAATAGACTAAAAACCAAAGTATAAAATAAATGCTAAGTCCATACTAATATAAACGACTGAATAAAAAATAAATGAGAGAAAAGAGGCAAATCTTCTCTATAGAATTCCAAATAATATATATAAATACATTCCCCTCCAAGAGGTGGAACTTACCCCTCCCCACTTGAGAATGGGCTTGGCTTAGTGACTTGCTTCCAATGAACAGAGGGAAAACAGGGAAATCATAACGCTACACTGAAGAATCCAGCAAGTGACATTAACCAAATGATGAAGATTAATGTCACCAGTGATATCAGGTAGGTATCATGCACACTTAATATGAGGTGATAAGAAGGGGATTTCACCTCTGTGGTATCCTTCTCCAAAAACCTGTAAGTCCAGTCTAACAAATCCATATTGGGAGACATTCTATAAGATATTTGGTCATTACTCCTTAAGACTCTCAAGATCATTAAAATAATGGAGAGTATGAGAAACTGTCACAGAGGAGGATAGGAAGACATGACAACTAAATACAATGTAATACTCTGACTTGAATCCTGGAATCGAAAGAGGACATTAATGGAAAAACTGGTGAAATCCAAATAGAGTCTGGAGTTTCGAGAATTAAAAAATAATTGATCATCTCTAATGTCTCTTTCAGCTGGTAGCTGGAAGCATATTATTTATTTAATTGCTTCATAACTATGTTCATTTTGCTTATAAAATGCCAAGAACACACAATCTAAGGGACTCAATAAAGCAGGATGGAAGCCATTAATCAACATTTTTTTCTCTTCTAACTTCCTGCAGTTCTGTATTTCGGTGATGTAGTGTGTAGTAGCCCAAAAATAAAGTTGTGAATTGGTAAAAGTTTATTGTCTCTTGTCTGTTACTTTCTCAAATCAGTGCTCACTATCTGCTAATAGTAAAAACAGCTTTAAGTGAACCAACAGGTTTCTATCTGCAGCCTTGAGTGGTTGTATCTCCCATGCTGAGCTATCAGAAAACAGCACACTATGAAACTGTTTCTATGTTGATGCGCATGATGGCAGAGCTACTTTTGGCTCATTTGATTTTCCTGAACAGTTTCTTTGCTTTTTAAAAAAAAGTACATTTTATGGAACCCCAAAGTGAAATCATGCTGGCTCTGATTCTATGACATTTTCCTGAGACTTTATGATGTTTCTTTTTTCTAAATAAGCAATTTCAGGTCAGGTAAAAATGTGAGTAAATCATGCCTGGCTCTTGTTCCAGAAGTATCCATTTCTGTTCATTCCCTTTTTCCCCCTTTCATGGCTTTGGGACAATAAAAATAAGCAATGCCTCCACACTGGAGCCTTTCTGAGTGTGTAATATATAAACGGTATCTCATGAGCAGGGAGCGATATTTCCCCACCTTGGTCATTACCAACCTTAGCGTTTTCTCTGGCAATTATTTGAAGCAGAGCAATAACGTGGAGTAACAATTTTGGCACACTTGAGACCCTAGGAGGATCAAAGAGGCTGATGTGACAGTTCATGAAACAGAGAGGAAGCAAACCGTCCCCCCTCTGCCAACACTAACACAGCCCAGCGCTGAGAGTCTGGGAGAGACCAGTTGCCAAGTGTCTGCCTGCATTTTCTCTGAGGGGGCCAGCCTAGGAGTAGGTCAGGAAAATTATGGCTTTTATCAAGCAGACACTGTGGTTCTCTTTGAGGATGGCCAAAGTCTCACTAACTGTTGGTAACAGCAACACATGTGGTCTTTTAAAGAGAGGACATGAATATTTTCATTAACTGGGAAAGAAGGTGCCCACATGAGACTTCATTTATTTGCAATACTTTGGGCAAAGCTGAAAGGGACGAGATGTTTGTAAAAAAAATTAAGAGTGAGGGCTCTGGAGACAGTCTGCCTGGATTTTAATCCTGGCCCTTTCACTTACCATTCCATATAAACGAGCAAATTGTCTAACTACTCCGACTCAGCTCCCCACCTCAGTAAAATGAGAATAATAATAGGACCCACATCACAGGGTTGTCCTGGCAATTAACACATAAGAAGTCCTTAGAACTCTGACTGGCAAATGCAAAGCTCTCAATAAATTACAGCTGCTAATATTTTTATTTTAATGATCCTTATTCAGGAAAGAAAGTAATCAGGCTTTCTGACATCCTATGAGCTACTCTGGCAAACTCTTCTTCAAATAGTCACTGAGGGTTTAAAATGCACTAGGCATCATGCTAAGCACTGCGGATAATTCAGGAATGACTAGGTCCAGTTCTTTGCCACCACTAATATATTCTTATAGAAGAGAACAGATAAAAATGCACAAAAGCCTATGCTACGTGGGAGAGTGTATCTCCCTCTGGTGTGGCACTGATTGCAGAGTACTTTGGGATTTCAAAGAAAGTAATGAATTGTCTAGTTAGGGAGGTGGGCCAGTCTTTACAGAGCTGATAGCATTTGGCCAGAACCTGAATAACAAGTGGAATTTTTTTAATGGTAGTGAATGATGTAGGGCAGGGGGTTGGAAGTGAGGAGGGGAGAGGGGAGTGGGGAAGATCCCAACAGATGCAGTGATGTAGGAAAGGTGTTGAAAAGGTTCTGGAGCAACAGAACCAAGGGTTCTCTTCAAGTCTAGAGCTTAAACCAGGGGTTCTTGATGGAGAGAAGTCCACAAAGGTAGAAAAGACAGCCAATGGAAACACCTGAATGGATTTGGCCAACAGAGTTTGCATTTTCATTTGGCTAAAACTTGGATCTCTTTAAGAAGAATTTGACAGTGTTATGGATTTTGGATTAAAAGGGTATTCTAGAAAATATCTATGAGGAAATATCTTGACATCCCTTTAGAGCTTTACCATACAATGCAGAAAGATATTTCCAACATATATCATTGTGTCTGGCACTGATGTCCTAAAAAATAAAATATTAACAAATATTTTTACCGAATACTAATTCCTCAGAGATTGTGTGCTATGAGTTTTATAATTATACGGTAATTTTACCAAAGGTTTTATAGAACATGTTATAATTAAACTCAATAATTTCCATAACAAGTGGTATTTGCCAATTGAGATTTCTCTTTTAAGAAGAGTCTCTTTCCATAGCTACATGTGCTTTATAATAGTAGTGCTGGCACTCAGATCTGTGTAATTACTTTTAAAATATTTCTTATACAATAGTTTTGAGCCAAAAGATCAAGCAATTTCAATTATACAAATATATGAGAAGAAACTGCAAAAAAAAGCTTTTATAGTCCTTAAAGTAGTTTAAAATTTCACCCCAAATGTTGTCACAAATTCCGTAAATAGAATAATTTGAAGAGCTCCAAATGCGTCATCTATATTAATTTTGGTACATTAAACAACTTGAATTGTGGGTATATGCTTTTTGCTTTCAAAAAGCTGTGACTTGTGTAACCTTTCCTGTCTCTCCTCTCTCCCTTCTTCTCTTCATTCCTTCTTTTCACTAATAAGCATTTAATGAGCATCTCCTCTCTGGTAGATAGTACACCATATTAGTTTCCACCAGTCCAGGCATTTTATTGTTTATTTTCCTATTAAAGTTACAATGTCAGTGATAATGGAAAAAGGCTCTGAATCAAGCACCATAGGCAGCTATTTCATGAAGTTTTCTAATAAAAGCTTAGTCTTTAAGCAGAGAGGCACAATTATAAAGCCTCTCCTGAGGTTTTCTAGGCATTATTTTAGGTCCTCCTAATCTGTCTTTTCAATATACACAGCCCCCACCCTGGTCATGCTCTGGGTAACAGCAGTCTTTGCAGTTGATTAGGATTCTAAAGAATTGAATTCTATTTTTGATTCTTTTGCAACAATTAGTTAGCCAGTAACTCAATCTATCTGACCTTTGTTTTCCTAAACAATATTTTGTCAACAATGCTTGTCGTGTGCTGCAAGATAATTAAGGTGTATGATGGGCAAAGCGTTTTTGAGCTCCTTAGATGAAAACTTTTCTTATTTAATAAAATAACTTATTTTTGTTTAATGGCACAATAAAAATGACAGAAATAGAAATAAAGCCAAGATGGAGGAAAGTTGTGCTGACTGAATACATTTCTTTCATGGAACTTTGCTGTATCCTTATGGAACTGAGAATGAATTGTCTTTTTAAATGAACAACTAAGTGACTGGCAAGTAGACTACTAAACAAGAGAGTGATGCAATTCAATATATCCTATTAGTTAATTAAAGATAGCATTTCATAGCAGAAGAATATCACTTAAAAATTATCAGCAGGCAGTATGATACAGTGGAGAGAGCACTGACCTCTAAGTATTAACTACGAAAACTTGGACTGATCACATGCCTTTTCTGGATTTCAACTGCCAAATCTGTGAAACAGGGATGTTAGATGTTTTCCAACACAAAAATGGTTATTTTGACTGTCATTGGAAGAGTGTATGGCCAGGGTAAAGTATACTTCAAGTCTCAAATAGCACCACCACTTGTATTTAGGTAAAATTCCTTTCAAATGAACAAAGGAGGCTGAATAATACTTTGTTTACAGAGTTCCTATAAAGCTTTCAGATAATGTTACATAAAGCACCTGATATGTAGGGGCACCTAGCGGGTGCCTATTTATCAGGTTCAGTCCTTATCAGACCCCATCCTTGCTTTATGCTCTTGCTGACCAGAAATCGGCAGTTCCCAGTACTTAATCATGCTTTCTCTTGCCAGTGAGCCTCTGCATATACTATTCCCTCTGAATCGTCCAACACCGCATTCTACTCCCTTTAACTAGCTAACTCCTATTCAACCTTTGAATCTCAAAAATCCATTCATAAATTTGGAAAATACTTGTTAAGTACATAATATGTCCAAGGCACTGTTCTTTTTTAAAAAATATTTTCATTGAGAAATCTTCACACAAGTACAGCCATCCAAAGTATACAATCAATGGCTGACAATATCATCACATAGTTGTGTATTCATCATCATGAGCATTTTTAGAACATTTGCGTCACTCCAGAAAAAGAAATAAAAAGAAAAAAATCAAATGTACCATACCCCTTACCCCTCTCTCATTGACCAATAGTATTGCAATCTACCCAACTTTTTTTTTTTTACCTCTTATCCCCCCACCCTGTTATTTATTTATTTTGTGTCCTTATTTTTTTTTATCTCATCTGTCCATAGCCTGGATAAAAGGGGCATCAGACACAAGGTTTTCACAATCATATAGGCACATTGCAAAATCTGTATTGTAATACAATCGTCTTCAAGAATCAAGCCTACTGGAATTCAGTTCAACTGTTTGACATACCTCCCTCCAGCCACTCCAGTATACCATAAACTGAAAAGGGATATCTATATAATGCATAAGAATAACCTCTAGGATAACTTGTCCACTCTGTTTGAAACCTATCAGCAATTGGAACTTTATTTTGTCTCATTTCTTCCTTCCTATTTTTGGTCAAGAATACTTTCTCAATTCCATGATGCTGGGTCCCAGCTCATTCCAGGAATCATGTCCCATGTTCCCAGTGAGATTTACATCCCTGGGATGTCCTATGTAGCAGGGAAAGACAGTGAGTTCACCTGTGGAGTTGGCTTAGAGAGAGAGGCCACATCTAAGCAATAAAAGAGGTTCTCTGAGGGTGACTCTTAAGAATGAATATAAGTGGGCTTAGCTTCTCTTTTGCAGAAATAAATTTCATAGGGGCTAACCCCAAGATCGAGGGCTCAGCCTATTGAAATGGTTGTCCCCACTGTTTTTGAGAATATCAAGAATTTCCTGGATGGGAAAGTTGAACATTTCCTCCTTTCTTCCAAGTCCCCCAAAGGGACTTTGAAAATGCTTTTTTATTCTCTGCCCAAATTAGTCTGGGATGTATCAGGACATCACACTAACCTGTACAAACCTAGATCTCATGCCTTATTCAAGATTCCATGTAATTATAGTGTTCAAATAGGCTGCCCATATAACTTAAATTAAACAATACACTACCTAAAATATAAATTTTGTACCAAATAAATATCTCTTACTTTGGTCTCACATAGAAGTTGAAGTTTTAAAATATGGACCATATCATCCTTTATCCAGTATTCTGATTTATGTTAGTTCTATCTAAATCAGCTTCATTCATATCTCTAGTCAAAGTCTGATCACTTTTTCAGCAGTTGCTGTATGGGGTAACGCTGACTTTCATTGCTTCAGAGCTCTAACTCTGAGTCTCAGGTGACATATAAACACCCAAAGTTTCAGGGAACGACCAGGTTATACACAAATAGCTAAGTATCTCAGAATTTAGAAATAACAGTTACCACCTAGAATAGATGTGACTGCTGTAAGAGCTTATAATCTAGGACCCTTTACAATAGGCCGCAACCTGATAACCTATGCTCTCAACTTTAGTTCACCGAGTTTTTATTTTATTGTTAGTCCACTTGATTGAGGCATGATAATATTTGTCTTTTTGTTTCTGACATTTCATTCAACATACTGTCCTCAAGGTTCATTCACCAAGTTGCATGTCTCACAACTACATTCCTTCTTGCAGCCACTCAGTAGTCTGTTCTATGTATATACCACAGTTCCCCCTTCGTTCTTCAGTCATTGTCCCCTTAGGCCCCCTCCATTCATTGGGAATCACAAACACTGCCACCATAAACACCAGTGTGCAAGTGTCCGTTGGTGTCCCCACTCTCAGTTCCTCCAGGCGTATACTGAGCAACAGGATTGCAGGATTATATGGCAACCCCACCCCTGCCTCCTATGGAACCACCACACTGCCCTCCAGAGGGGCTGCTCCTCTCAGCTTCCCTACCAACATTGAATAGTTACATCTCTTTCTCCGTATTTTTTCTAGCACTTATTTCTCTCTGTTCATTTTCAAACAGTTTTATTTGCATGTCATACAATCCAACCTAAGTAAAAAATCAATGGTTCCTGGTGTAATCACATAGTCATGCCTTCCAAGGCACTGTTCTTGATGCTGTGGATAAATCGGTGAACAAAGCAAAGCAAAACCCAGCCACGTCTTATAAATACCAGCCCCCTCTTATAGAACCACCTCTTATAAACCTTCGTCCTCACTGGACTGGAGGCTCCCCAAGAGTGAGGCCCATGAGCTTCTTACAAATGCAGAACCATGCAAATGCCTGTCACAAAGTAGGTCCTAAATGAATCCTGAACAAATAAAATTAAGGAGAACAGAGAATATGTGCACAGGGAAAGGGACAATGCCTTGGTGGTGTTATTAGATCACTAATAACAACAGTAGTAGGAGAATTTTGATGCTCTGATCAATTGAACATTAGATAAATTCTGCTATTACTATAGACCTTATTCTTAAAAATCACAAAACAAAGGAGAATTATACATTTGCCTTAGTCCACGCATGTATTTAAATTACTCCTGAGTTTTCTTGAGTCTCCTAAAGGAAAATAAAATTTCGAGGAATCCTTAGTTCTCACTCTTCTGCTGAAAGATCAGGAACAATGAGGTGTTTGTAAGGAAGTAGTAAGTCAAAAGAGAAACTGGCCGACTCTCAAAGAGTCTGATGAAGATGATGGCACTTGTGCAAGGGGAACATGAGAAGAACATCATGGAAAGGGAAGGAAACCTAATAAGGAAGAGGCAAATATATATATATATTTAAAACAAGGCACTTTGGAGGTAAAACATTGACAAGAAAAGAACATGGAAACAACAGAAAATAATAAAAGTAGTAAATGTGATGATAAGGTACATATGAAATTGCTTTATTTGATTCATGTAACAGCTCTTTGAGCTCTGTAAGGGAGGGTTTATTCTTTCCATTATATGGCTAAGGAAACCAAGGCTGAGGGACTTTACTTTAGGGCATGCTCAGAAGCCATAATCGAGGTTCTCTGATTTATTATCTAAGAATTTTTTTCCACAAAAGGAGAAAGGTATGATAAAAAAAAAATCAAAGTAAAGAGCAAGTGGTGCTCAATAAATGCTTATTGGATGAATGAGAAACAGATGCAGAACTGCAAATGCAGACAGAGATTTCAGCTTCAGTGGAGAACATTTCTCTGGGCTCACGAAGCATGTTGAAGACCTTGGCTCCTGACTCCCACAGATATCAGTGTAATGGAACTGAACATAGCTAAATGGAAGAAACTGTTATTCCTAGCTTATAAACTAAGAGATTAATGCACAGTAAGTCAATAATTATTTAGTGAGCTCAGTTTCAGTCAAGGTCCAGACAGAAAACATGGCACACTCAAAAGGTGAACTGAAAAGCATTTAGTGAAGGGACTATTTACAGAGCTGCAAACCATAGTGTGAAGCCACTTCCATTCCTAAGGCCTGAAGGGCAAGTAAATACCCTCTACTCCAAAAAGCAAACAGCTAACATCAAGGAATATGGCCAAGAATTTAGGGGGAAGAGAGGCTAGGCTGCTATAGAATGTAGAAAGGGAGAAGAAAGCATTTTTTAACAAGTGTGAGTTAAGAAAACTATATCCATGCTGTTTATCCTTTCATTTTTCTTCTGTTCATTGTGCAACAGTGTAATAAACCTATTGCATGGCAGGCAGTCAGCATCAGGGCGGTTAAGGTGATGACAAACCCCTCTCCTGAGGGAATATTACAGTCTCCTGGGGAAGGCACGTGAGTGGACAACAGCAATGCCAGTAACTACAAAGCAATATGAAATTTTATAAAAGAGGAGCATAGGTAAGTCCACTGTGCAAGGATGGCAAGCACTGCTCTTTCCGGGAGGAACGGAGAGGTGGAGAGGGCTGGAAAGGCTTGTGAATGGCAGCAACGTCTGAGCTGCATTTTGTAGAAACAGTTTTGAAACAGGCCAGTAAAGGGAAGAAGTGCAAGTAAAAGGAATGATAGGAACACAAAGTTGAGAAAGGACCTGATGATTTGGGGGCCCAGGAATAATTTGGCAATGTTTGGACTCAGGGTACACGGGGAGTACTATTAATTTTATTCTACAGACGTTTTTACCTCCAGAGGTTTTAAAGCAAGAAAGCAATGTGGCACGATTTGTAAATTAAGAAAGACCATTATGGAAGTACTGCTTGCACTTTAGGGAATGAGAAGGAAGCAATGAAAACTGAAAATTTATTTTTTCACGAAACTTCTGGGCTTTTGTCAGTCATGTTTTCACATGTTCATTTTATTTGCTTGATAAAAAAGAAAGGCCATTTTGTAACTTTTTCCTTATTTTATTCAGTTAAATTGCTGCAGTGGGCTTACATGTGTTTTGGTTGACTGAAAAAAAGGCCATTTTGATGTGAGGTAAGAAGAAGAAGAGGAAACCAGAATGAAAAGGGGAATTTATTTTCTTATAGGTGTCTTTGCCTTGCAGACATCTCGGAGAATGCTGCGGGTGAAGGAGCGCTCCTGCTTATGCCCTGACCGAGTAGAATTTTAGCCTCCTATTCACTTTAGGGGATGCACACGCTTGCCTTTTCCACCTGGCATTTCCACTGCCACATCACCAAAGAAAGGGATGTGGCAAGAAAGCCTCACCCCCCACCTAGTGCATCACTAGGAGCTGGGAATTTGAAGGACAAATCAGAGCCCTTAACTTCTTTCCATTATTCTTGACAACAGATGGGAAAAAAAGATAAGCCCTCACTTCCTGCGGTCACTGATAATTCCCAACTGGGAACCTCATTCTCAGTAGCTATAGATTTCCCAAATCACTCATCTTAACTTAATGTGACACTGGGTTCTATTGCTTTCATGATAAAGGTCTTGGAAGTCCATAAACCTACGTGGCTGGGAAGAGAATGTACTACAGTAAATAGGGAAGGAGAGGAGCTACAGATGTCCAACTTTCACAGCTTGTCTGCCTATGGAGGCAATGCTGCAATGTGCTCTTGAAATCATTTGGGTGGGCCTTGTTTCTGAGGAAATAAAAGGCCCCAGAACCTCCCAAGTGAGTAAAAGAATGATTTCCAGATAGTCAAGTGGAGCAGCCTTCTGGCTGCATGAACTGGATGTGCCTGGCAGTCTTTCCATCTGACTGGCCAGGATCCTGAAGTTAGCAAAGCAGAAGGCAAATCTTTGGGGAGTTAAAAGACATGTGCACATGCCAGTATTTTTGACAAATGCTCAGTTAATTATCTTCTATGACTCTTCTCCTGAGACAAAAACTGTATGTACCAGGCACAAAGAACTATCCCCTCCCACTATCCCAGACCCCAGGGGAAACTTCATAATCACACACATTTGGGCCAAGCATCTACCCCACAGGAAATGGACAGATCAGCCTCTGGGGATGAAAGAGTGATGCAGGGCATGGGAAAGCAGAGATACCTCCTAAGTAAGAAAGGAGACACATTCACACAAGGAAAGCCAGCGAGCATATAAACCAATATAAGAAACTCAGAATTTCTTATAAGGATATCAAAGGAGTGGTGATCAGAAGAGGCCTGGGTAAGTTGATGAGAAATTTTTATTCTTCCCTAACTGGTGAATAATTTGACCTTTGGAAACATCAGCATTCCCGAATGGAATTCAATTTGAGATTGGTTACTAGAAATCATAGTGTAATAGGTGGGTTCCAAAACAAATTATACATACGTGGAGGTGAAAACAGATCTAAACTCTGAAATCCATGACCTTCATGACTATTTTCTCCCAGATCTAGCCCATTTACAATTTTGCCTCCTTCTTTCCTACAGCTTTCTCTAATTATGTTTGGCTCCTGCGAACCATTCGTCAAATATTTATAGTTGTACTGTCAGGAGGCCTACACATTTTGCTCTTGTTGAGTTGAAAAGATTTAGATGTGACCCTCTGAATGAATGTTAATTGGATGTACTGGCCTTTTAGCCCTGTCCTATAACCAGAATCTTACCTGTAACACAGTAGTTATGTCATTAAAGCAACAGATTGGAATGGCAAAAAGCCCCATTTCCAATACTGCTGCTGCTCTAGGACTGGTTTCAGTGGACGATAATTTTTATTTTGGCCAAAAATTTTGAATAAAGAGATTTTTGCACTACATATGAAACTTAATAGTACTTATTTGGTACTTTTATTACCAAGATAATAAGATACTTATTATTAGGGTACTTCTTTGTTCCTTCCACTAAAAGACTGTCTTACAAACAATGACAATAATAGCATGCTAAATCAAATTCACAACAAGGTGTGCATTCTAAATAAGTTCTAATAAGAAACGTAAAATGCTATGTTACTGACTTCAGGATGTTTAACTATTCATTCATTTATTTATTTAATTTGGAGTCGAAAACTCTTAAAGGGAATGTAAACTCCCTTGGGAAAAAAGTTATATTTAATAGAAGCTGAATCACAAAGGTGAGAGAGAAATGTAATTGGGTAGACAGTTATAAACACCTGGGCAAAACTGTAGATAAACTTCAACAAAATGCTGGCTGAGAGAAGAGTACAAGAGAAGAAATTATTAACAACAGCAACAAAAAACTGGTTGATCAGGAAATTTGTCTTCAAGGAACAAATGGGTAGCATTCTCAAGCTAAAGAATTGATGTAGACACTTAGTATAAGATGGAGAATAAACTGAAATAAAGGCAAGAAGAAGCGTCTCAGAGGTAAAAGCAAGAGATTAGACTAACTTTTCCTTCAAAAAAAATAAAAGTTACAAAATAGAAAATAAAGATTAATCTTAAACAATTTTTTTAGGAAAAAAAAAAAGATTTTGTTTTGTTTTAACCAGAGACAGCCAGGTCTACCTAAGATAGAAATATAAACCAGAAAGGTTTCTAGGATAAAGGATCCTAACACAGCTCTGAAATTAGTATGAAGGTATTTTCATATATAGTGTACTTTAAGAAGCAGTAGTAAAATATTCTGGTATGCTTTGTTTAAAAAAAAAAATAAAGTCCTCAATCAAGCCTATTTTAGGCATTTGTCATGGGCTTTCTGTTACTGAATTCTTCCATATTAGCAAACTAAGTTGCTTTTCCTTTCATTCTTTTGGCCACAGGACAGACAAAATTTACCAAAGTCTCTACCACAGGCATTCTCAGATGGTGCTAATAAAAAGAAGAAACCCAAACCAGAATTGGTGGCCCACATTGTGAAAGTTGCTAAACATCATCACAAAGCAGTAATTATCCTAAACAGCATGCTTGGTGGCTCAACTTTCTGAAATACAAATGTCAAGGACATATAGTCTCTGCAGTGTTACTAATAGGAACTGTTTTGTGTTGAGTGGTCTTGTGTTCTGCCTGCCATGACAGCACTAATGGTTTCATGTAGCCCCCAAATCCTACACAGGATTTACTCATCTCCCTTTAGTAATGCACGACAAGGCATAAAAGACAGACTATGCAGAAGTGACACTGCAGTATTCCAGACATTTTCCCTCATGGTAGTGACAGTTCCAAGCTGGCTCAGTGTTGAAGTCAAAGTATTTTTCTAAGTGGCAGTTCAAACACAGCTTTACATTTGGAAAGTCAAACTGAGCTCTTCTTGCCTCTTCCATCATTGCCTGTAATAAATATTCAACTGTTGGACTTCAGCTAGCATCTTATGATAGATGATGCAGAATAGAATCCAACACGTTCTTTTCCAGATGCAAAAAATTCTTTTGGTTAGAGAAAATTCACTACCTTTTAATAAGCACAGGCAGATCATTTTACAGACTTTCTCTTCACATTCATTTAGGATTTATTTCCCTAAGTTCCACGAAGAATAGCAAGGGAAAATTCATAGCCATGCAAGATGTCAATCTAATCTCTGTTCAGAGGGTCAATGTGCCACATACTCCAAAATTAACCTAGGAAGCTATCTCAGTTGTAATTCCAAAGAGGGTACTGAAACATTCTTCAGTATGAGTTGACCTACAACTCTGTACTTATAGTATGATTAGACCAATAATTTAATCTCAAAAGACTCTGTGGAGTCATCAATTAGATTGGGTTAAGGCAATTCAGTCTTATACCCAGAAGCCCCTTCCCAACATGATCTTCCTGCAAACTCCTGCTACATTCATTGCTGACCATTTTACTATATTGGACCTTATATTTTGGTTACATTTTTATAGTCATTTTTTTTTTCATTGAACAAATATGAACTGAATCCCTACTAGTGCCTTTTAAGACCCAGGTAAAGATTCCAAAAAGCAGTGAAAACTTGAGCTGACCATTTGAGGTGCTTCCATCACATCCCAGTACAGAATATGTGAAGAAATACCTGGTACAGAACCTGCCACTCTCTAGTGTAGTCATTTAGTTCCTTTGTCTGTTGCTCCTCTTTTATTATAAGTTCCTTGAAAGCAGATACCAGAATATTCATCTTCATATCCTGACTTCCAAACACCGTACTGGGTGCATAGTAAAGGATCAACAGATTTTTTTTAATGAGTAGCTAAATGTGACCCTGTTGGAGGAAAGAGAGTTATTACAAAGATGAATAACTCTAAGTCCTTTCCCTCAGGGTCCTTCTAATCTAGCACATGATTGAGTACAGAGCATATGCTTAAAAATGCTTACTGATTCTCAGATAGCTACTTTTCTTCAAATGTAAAGACAAGGTTACCAATGACTGTAAACTTGCAAAGCCAGTTAATTCCTTATTTCACCATATTTGATGGAATAAATTACTCAGACTCCTCCTCCTCTCGCTCAGGACTCCACCTACCAAGAATGAGAAGGGATCAAGGTAGAGAAACCAGAATATCTGATGCCAAAACTAGGACACATGGTGTTTCACCAGGAGAGGCTATTTGAAAATAAGATCATCCTGGATCATCTAAGGTGTTTGGATTTTAGTTCTTCTGGCCTTTAAGAAGGCAGAACAACATGGTTTATTCATTAAAAATCACCAGATGGACCCTAAAAATTGTATAAGAAAAAAAAATATGAAAGCACTTTGAAAACTGAACAACCTACAATGCAAAATTTAAAGATATAAACAGAAAATGCACTTTTCATTAAAAATATATGAGCCAATTTGGTAAAGGAAATAGATTTGAGGACTTCCCCAATTTCCTTACACTCTTCCCTTACTGGGTAGTTTAAAGCATGATATCTAATGTGAAGTCAGAGCCCAAAAGGACCAGAAGAGGAAAGAAAGCAGATGCCAGAAAAGCAGGGAGTCTTAAGAGAAAAGGAATAAAGGGAGTTGATGTAAAATTCCACAGCCCAATAGAGAAAATGGAAAACTCTATTTAACATGTATTCAACAATTCATAACTGAGATGCCTGTCATGAAGCTAGGAACTGTGGAGGATAACAAGATAAATAAAGCCAGCCTGGGGAGGAAGAACTCACAAACTGGCATGTCAGGGTGCAGTGAGTGGAGTAAGAAAAATAACTGGTACCTATAAAAATATAATAGAAGGCAGAAGTGATCATCGTGGGGAGAGAAGTATAGATAAAGTGCTGTGGGATTTAGAGAAAGGAAATATCTTCTTCAGTGAGGAACACTTCAAGGTAATTTCACAAAGGAGGAGATATTGAAAGTCAGTCGCATGGTAAGGAATTTAAGAACTTAAAAAGGGATAAAGAGCATTCCAGCAGAGTTAATACAAGAGAGGCATGGAGGCAGGAAATCTACTTGTTCTGCTTAATGAACATTAAATGTCCCATTTTGTCTGAAATTTAAGGTATGCAAGGGAATATAAGTTAGAAATGAGGCTGAAGAGGTGGACTGTAGCTTGATTATAGACAGCCTTGAAAAACCAAGGGGTTTGGACTTGATTAGGCAGGGTTTGGGGCCACTCAAGGTATGATGAGATTAGCTCAATTTTCAGAAGCTTAATATATAGACAATAGAAAGATAAAGTACATGAAGGAGAGACTGGGGGTGGGAGATACATTTGAGTGTTGTTAGAGTCAAATAAATAGCTTAGTGAACATCTTAAACAGGAAAGAGTCAGCTAGAATGGGAAGATACTATTAAACGTGGTAAGTTCTGCTGCCTGTTTTAGTCAATGTGGCCGTAAGTCATTGAAGACTTGGATGGAAGCAAGAATGAATTGGAACTGAGCTGAGGAATGGTACCCACAAGGCCGTAGTGTCAGCTGTAAGCACAAAGGGAAGAGCAAGAGGAGACCATGACTCAAGTCACATATGGGGTCTCACAGTGGAATCAGGAAGATGTAAGTAGAGGAAAATTTTGAAGAATATGAGACAGATTTTAGGGCTGGGGTCCCTTCCATTGTAAAGACAACATACTATAGGCAAATGCAGCTAAGGTGATTTTAGTATTTTCTAGTGGGTTCTGTCGTGGAGGTGGCCTTTTTCAGTCTTAAAAAGCCCATGAGGGTGTTTCTTGACCCACCAAGTCAATGACACTGATCACTAGTAATAGAATATCATCCTATTGATGTGGGAATTCAGCTTGAGGGATTCCCTCCTGTAGAGTTTCTTTTTCGTAAGTCACTAATTTATTCATCAAGCATATGTTTATTGAGTAACTGCTATTTGCCGGGACCCAGTCGATATGGTTCGGATACTTCACTGAACTTATCAGAAAAAAATCCCCACCCCACTCCCGCCCAGAGCTTACATTATAGTGGATGAAGACAGATAAAAATATCAAAATAATAATTAAGCAAACTATAAAGTATGTTAGAAACTGATAAATTCTATGGAATAAAATAAAACAAGTCAGAGAGATTGTAAGGTGGAGAAAGGTGTGAAGCACTTAAAATTTTTTGAAAAGTATTCAGGGCAGGCTGATAAAAAGATGCAATTAGAGCAAAGACTTGACATAGCAAAAGGAGTTTTCTAGGTGGGTGTTTTGGAGAAGAATGTTTCATATGGAACCCCTAGCTGAAAGGCCTTAAGGTAGGAATGCTATTGCAATACTCTAGAAAAAATGAAACCAATGTGGTGGGAACACCAGGTGGGGGGTGCGGGGGTGGGATTAAAAGGCAAGAGAGAACCAAGCATGAAAGGTCTTTAAGCCATTGTAAAAAAGACTGGCTTTTCCTTGAGCAAAATGTGGAGCCGTTGGAGGATTTTGATTCTAGGAGGGATAGGATCTGACATGCATTGTAAAAGCACCACTCTGGCTGCTGTGTTGAGAACATGCTTTAGGGAGTCAAGTGCAGAAGCAGGGATATCATTTTTTAGACACTTACAGTGATCCACATGAGGGAAGATCATAGGTGGGCCAAGAACAGTAGTAACAATAGAGATGGTGAAAAGTGGTCCAATTCTAAATATGTCTTGATAGTAGAGCCAACAGGATTTCATGGTGAATTAGATATGGAATGAAAAAGGAGAGCGGAGTCAAGGAAAAACTCGATACTTTTATCTGAGCAACCAGAAAGATAGAGCTGACAATAACTGAAGTTTTGTAGAAGGCTACAGATTGGGAAGGTTTGGAGTTCAATGTCGTACGTATTATGTACAAATGGAAGTAATGCCTAGGCATTTAAAATTCAGCAGAGAGGTCTGGGTTAGAGTTACAAATTTGGGAATTTTTAACAAATTGATAGTTTATCACTCAAGATTCCCCAGAGAAGCAGAATCAATAGGGATGTATACATTTGTATAGAGAGAGATAACAAAAAGAGATGAACTTCAAAGCATTGGCACACAGGATTCTTGGGAATTGGTAAGTCTGAAATCCATAGGGCAGGCCAGCATGTAAGAAACTCAGGCAGGGTCGTGAGCAGGAGAGAGAAGTGGGGCAAAAATAAGATTTTGAATTTGGGGTATTTTTTTTGTTTTTTGTAGATAGATGAAATAACAGCATGTTTTGTGTGCTTACAGGAAAGATCCAGAAGGAAAAAATATGATCTAGGAGGAAGAGAAGAGAACTGTCGGAGACATGTTTGTTGTGGAGATGAAAGTGGATGTGATCTGGTCTTTGTTATTCATTCCCCATAGCTCCTTTTAGCCTTTAGGCCTTAGTAAATCACCCTAAAATAGATTTGCCCTGAAATCGTGATAGTGATTGTAGCAGAACCAGTAAACTTTACAGGGAAGAAGAGGAGATTCTACCAAACCTGGATTTCTAGAAAAACAATGGATCCATTAAGATCAATTAGGAAAAGAGAAGTTGTTTTTAAGTAGGAGGGAGATAGGGAGAAGCTATTCAGAAGAGACAAGGAAAAAGAAATGAGATGAGTTCCATTATGAATGAGAAGTCTGAGTTTGCAAAGACACCTAGGTGGAGATTTTCTTGTGGGTATTGAAATTATTGAGAAAAATTTAGCTAAAATCCAATGAAAGATATGGAGTCCATCTACAAATGAATCTTTTTAAAAACTTATATTTTCCATAAACAGTGTGCTTTCTATGAAGAGTTCCTGCCAAATAGTAGTAATCAAAATAAAGTCATTAAGCTGAAAAAGGCACTTTGATCAAAGGAAAGGTGGTCAAGACTAAGTTCCCGGAAAAGGGATGGGGAAAAGAAAATGACTATTAAGTCCTGGCATCTTCAAAATGTTTAACTATAAGCCTAGGATGTCATATAAGTAAAGGAGAAAACTGGGAATATAGACCTAGAGTAAAGGAAAATGGATCAAGTCTTATAGTATTTCTGGAAATAAGGAAATCCACAATGAATATCCCCATTTTGCAATGGTGGAAAATTTTAGCATAATGAAGCAAAGAAACTGGATTTGTAATAAGTATATTTTGGATTTTTCCAACATGTCATACTGAGTCAGTACCAAAATAAAGACTGGAATCCAGGACTGTTTTCTCCTAGCCTGGATTCTACCTACTAACCATTTTTCCTGTTTTGTTTTTTTTTTTATCTTAAGTTCATATACTTTTTCTCTTTCTTTTTTCTTTCTTCCCTCTCTCTCTTTCCCTCCTTCTGTCCCTCTCTCTTTTCTTTGTCTTTTCTTCTCTCCCTCCCTTTCTCTCTCACATACCATAGATGACCTTGTACATGTCCTCTATAAATCACACTATAATGGAGCCCCTTTGTTGTTTTCTTCTCTAGGTACCTGAAAGAAGATTATGGCAAAGAACCAGTGCTCAACATTAAGGGAGATAATTGAAGGTCATTCAGCTGAAAATAATTCATATTTATTCGTGGCTTCCTTTACCCGAGCATCTGGTTTCTGTTAGCCAGCATGGTGTCCTCTGGTTCTGACTGTGGTGGCCTACAGTAACCACAGTTTTACTAAAAAAGAAAAGAGAAATTTCTTACATCTGTTTCCGAGATGTTTTTTATACTCTTCCTTACGATGCAAAGCAATGCTCAGCATTTAGATCAACACAGACTAAAGCTTCAGGGTGTTAAGAACTGATGACTTTGAGCCTACTCCTGGGCAGCCTCTGTTGCTTTTTCTTTTTATCAAGATCAATCATAGAATTAAAGATTAAGAAAGCCAAGGTCAACTAGTCCATCTTACTAATTCCTGCCAGAGCTTCTGAATTCTAAGTGGGTGTGAATTTATTCTAAATGTAAAGAGATTTCTTGTTATCTCTATGAATGGAGGCTACATTAACTCACTTACCAAGCTATTAGAGGTTCCACTGTGCCTGTCCATGTGGGCTCTCAATTTTACTTTTACTTTTGTGTGTGTGTGTGTGTGTGTGTGGCTGTTGTAGCCTTAGGAACTCCTACATTTATTTAAACCATAATCTCTTTTAGCCTGTTTATTAATTAATGCTCCTTTACTATTACTTATTAATTACCTTTTAAGAAACTTTTAAATAATTGAAATGACAAGATAAGGAGGAGAACAGAAAAGGAAGTGAGAAATAATCATTTTTTTACCACAAGTATATGTAAAAAAAAAAAACCCAATATGCGTAAATATGGGAATTTAGAGCAACTTCCTTACTTCTTAGATTAGGAATAAAACTAAGAGAATGAAACAATTAAAAATCACTGAAAAAACAATGAAATAGTTACATTAAATACAGTTGCTATGATCCTAAAAAAAGAATAATTACCCAATATGTATAAATGTGGGGAAAACAGAACTCTGAGGTATAATCAACAGGAGATGAATTTTGACCCATATCTTAAAATTAATTACATTACTACCATGAATAGTAATAGGTAAAATTTACTGAGTGCCTTCTATGTACTATGTTTAATGTTTTATGTCAATTATCTCATTTAATCCTCAAAAAAGAACCTATGAAGTAAATAATATTTTATACCCATTTTGTAGAAGAGGACACTGAGTCTTACAAAGATATATTTGTGGGGTCCTATCAGGAAATAGATGGCCCACTCAAAATTGGTTAATTGAAGGAGAGTTTAATAAAAGGACTCTTTATCAAAGGATGGGCAAGGTATGAGGAAATCACAAGGGCTAATGCAGTACCCTGAGACTAAGAAGTGTGGAGCCTTAAAGCAGTTAAGCCTATTGGGGGAAGGGAGGGAATAATTACCAGAAGCTGGAAAGAGTTGTGAGGGAAGGCCACCAGACAGGATCTTCACCTTTGTGGAGTGGCACACCCAGCCTAAGGTAAATCCAAGGGAGAAAGTTGGGGAATAAACACCCCATCCTCATTGACCTCCAATTTTCTGCTGAGGCTCACTTTTAACTTAAATCAACTAGATGCCCCAGGGCAAAGGAGCCTGTGGATAGCATCCAGAGTTAAGACTGCTGGGGGCAGAAAACAAGGTGGCGAGGTTGGAAAGTGGATCCACAGGTGTACAGACACTTTCTAAGGTCTTAGAGCTACTAGGTGATGGAGAGGGGACTCAAATTCATAGCTGTTTGACCTCAGAGCCTAGGTCTTCATCACTCCATTTTTCTGCTGATGGCTTTGAAATGGCAAAGAGGAAGAAGTTATTGCAGAGAGCATGAGCAGCATGAGAAGAGGGAGAGTCAAGAACATGCAAAACTACGATATTTATTTGATGTGGCAAAAACCTTTGGCAAGACTTCCCTGGTCTGTTTTCTCAGGTACAAAGTGTGTCTCCTTTACACCATGTGGCTCTTCTCCCAGTGCAGGTCATGTTGCCAATTTCATTATAAACATTCTGACCCAATCTATCACAGAAATGAACCACCCAGCTTTATGCTCAGCATCAGCATACCTGCTCTGGCAGTGTTTAATGTGTTGTAAAGAACTGCTTACTCTGTAAGCCACACATCAATAACTCACGGTCAGAAAGAAAGTGGCCATGAAATTTTCAGTTTTTTTCTTACTGACTCAAAAAAAAAACCTGTTTCTATAAGCAAAAGAAGTTAAGCACAGTGATTTCATTTACAGAAGATATCTTCATTCTATATAAGTCACTTAACACAAAAATTGGCAATGGTAATAATACAGTACTATGATTGGCAGAAGATTGTGCTGTTGACAAGATATGTCTCCCATAGTAGCAGTGCTTGTAGAAGTTCACATGATACCAAGCCCCTGCTGGGTCTAAAGAGGTGTCTCACAGTAGGTTATAAAATATTGGTCAGGAATTTCCTGTACTGAGAAACAGGACTACAAATTAAGAGAAAGCCAAGTAGGAGCCAAGAAGAAAATGTAGCTATGGGAGCAGTTTGGAAAGGACTCCAGGGTTATAACAGGGCCTTTGCTTTCATTGGCATATGATGCAAAAGAGTATCAGATTGACTTAAAATCCAACTGGCAAAATAAAATTTTAACAGAAGGATAAGAAGTGATCATCTGGTATATTTCCTAGAACTTGGAACAAAAAGAAAGATGAATGGAAAACATGGAAACAGATAAGAGATTTAAGAGATGAATCCAGGAGGTCCAACATCCAGCTAATAACTTTGGGGAAGAAAGAATGGAGGAAGCTGGCAGGAAGAAATTATCAGTGAAATAAAACAAGAAATTTGGTTCAAATTGAAGGGAGACAATCCTTCAAAGTAGTTGGTTGTACCAAGTGTCACGCAATGAAAAAAGTCCCACACCTAGGAAAATCACAGTAAATTTTGCAAACATCAAAAATAAAGGAGCAAATCATGAAAGCTTCCAAGGAGAAAAGCAGACCTCTCGCCTATAAAATTAAATATCAAAAAAGAATCTTCTCAAGTTTGAGGAACAATGATTTTCAGCCTGGAATTTTATATCCAACCAAGCTATCAATTAATGTGAGAGCAGAACAAATATATTTTAGGATGTGAAAAGACTCTAAAATTTTACCTCTCAATGACCCTTTCATAAGATGCTACTTAAGGAAGTAAATCAAGCAAGAGGAAGATACGGAGCTAAGAAATTGTGTAACCAATGCAGGAAGACATAAAAGAAAGCCCAAAGAGATAACTATGCATCAGTCCAGGCAGTTAAAAAATACATACATTCCATGAGGAAGGCCTCTGTGTGGGAAAATAAGAGAGAATGATGTTGATTTATTGCTTAAGAAAAAGTGGGGGAAATTAAAGTTGTTGAGATGAAGTAGGTAGCAAAACTTAAGGATGTAGTAAATATGACATGCATACAAAGCAAATAGGAAACCGCAAGATAAATACTTGAAGATAGAAATATCTTTTAAAATGCTTGAGAAATTAAGTTTCATTTAATGGTATAGGTTAGAGAAGTCCTGGAGGCAGGAAAACAAGTTAGGAAGCTTTTTAATTATCCAGGTGAGAGACAATAGTGCTCTGATCCAAGGTTATAGCAAAGTGGACGGAAATAAGTGGGAAAAATTTAGAGATACTTAAGAAGTAGAATAAGCAAATTGGGAGGTAGGATGTCAGAGAGGAAGGATCAAGATAGACTCCAGCGTTTTGGTTTAGAAATCCGGGTATAAAATAGTGCTATTCACTAAGATAAGGAATCCTGAAAGAGAAGATTATTTGAAAGGTACAATGGTGAGATCACTTGAGTCTGAGATGCTTAAAGAACATCCAAGTGGAAATGACCAATTGATAGCTGGATATATGGTTTAGAGCTCTGGAGAATAGTATGGTTTAGTATGTATCTTAGGCAATAGGAGTGGGTAAATTAATCCTTCACATGCAAGATTCCTAGGGCCTGAAAAGTGAAATTGCAATAAATAAACTTCTAAAAAATTACTGTCCTAAACAAATAATTTTGAAATTTTGAAATTTTGAATTTGCAGGACAAGTAATAAAATTTATATGGAATATTCCTAAACTATATTCTGTGCTGTTTAGGCCCATACAGGTATTGTAGTCAAAAGACTGCATTCCACCCAACTAAAATAACTACAAAATGACAAGTATTTTACTGTGCTTCCTCAGGTTCCATGAAGATGATGCATAGTCCTTCAAGCTTACTTCTTAAAAACTTCTTTTATTTCTCTCTCCATTTCACTTCCCTCACAGACCACAACTAATCTCCTTTAAAATCCATACAAAACCTCACCCAGTTTTGATATCTCTGAATCTCTTGCTTCCTCCTCCTTTCCTCTCAATCTTCCCCTGCAAAATCGCAAAAACTGTTCAAGCAAATCAATATCATACATACAGGGTGGGGCAAAGAAAACCTGAATTAGGTCAAGCTAGAATCCTTTTTTAGTAGCAGGAAAAGGAAAAGGAAATATTCTAATACTGATAAATTTCATCCCATTCTATAATGCATTGTTATCATTTCTATTGACCCAACTATAGCAGTGTTAAGTATCCAATGTGGTTAATAGCACAGTACCTCTCAGAGAAAGGTACTAAATTACAATCATATTCTAGAGCTGACTGCCTGACTACTAATAGTCCAGTTCTGGATAGGGCCTTTACCTTGTCAGTAACTCTCAATTGTAATCAGTTCTGGGAAGCCTGTCTCAAACTAATCAAATTCACAGGAGGTTGAAGTTTATTAATGCAATTAGACTGCCCCTTCCTCCAATTATTTTGGTAGATACTAAAATATCTTTATTCCAAACTCTTCTCAGGGTTTAGAGTAATGGTATTTCCTCATCCAGATTGCATCTTTCTAATGAGAAGAATAGTGCATAATGATAATGCTACTTGTTGAGCAGAGAATAAAAACAAATGGAAATATGTATGATCTTAAGCAAAATTTCATACTCACACTGGAGGCATGGTTGCCGGTGCAGAACCATTGCCCAACAAAATCCTACAGTGATTGGAATATTTATGTCCCCTGCTTTCCTTTCTCTAGACTCCCCAGTTGTATTTCACGTTTCTGTTTTTCCACAATGACTGTCTTCTATGCACTCAACTGTTTCTCCATATAAAGTACAATAGAGTTGGGTACCAATTACTAAATTACAATCATATTCTAGAGCGGACTGCCTGAAAATACACCCAGGTGACTCAACTGGAATTGTATGTGTTCCCAAGCCCTACAGGCACATATTTACTGATAGTCTCCAGGCTCACTCCCACAGATGGCAAACTTTATTTCCTTTATTTCCAATTCAGGAGGAAAAATTTCACCATTGTCCCCACTGTATTACCATCATTCAACAGAAGAATAAAAATCTATCAATATCTTCCAGGGCTGTAAAATCAGTCTTATCTCTTTATTTTTCTCTCTCTCCCTTGCCTTCAAATCTTCCTCCTCTAGATACGCAAAAGCCAGGGAAACATAACAATCAATTTTTCATTTCAGGTGTTAGGATCACCACTCAAGACAAAGATTAGTTAAATCTAGGAAAATCTGACTTGGGTATTGTTAGAAACTCTCTGTTCAATAGTTTTCAGAGATTTTTCCCTTATTTTTTTCATAAATTTCCATCTTGTCCAAAAGTTTTGCAAATTTTACTTTGATATAGGCAAAATAGAGCTTATGTTCTTCAATTCACATAGCTGATTATACTATAGACTTGTTTTATGTTCCCTAATAATTCAAAGTGTTCTGTTATCTTCTATCCCTTCTAGTATGTTAGCCTATCACACAATGGGAACATTGGTGGAATGGTGAGACAGTGCTTGGCATGTAGTTGACATAATGATTCAAGAATTTCCTCCCCATGCCCTCTGTCTAGACACTTCTGCCAATCTTCTCCAGGCCCCGCAGCTCTGCTCCTTGTTTTTAGGGGCAGAAACAAAAACAATCATTCAATGTGATGGCACAGGCTGAGTAAAAAATAATTCACCTGGATAGGCCAGGAAGGAAATAGCGGGTAGGAGGGTAGAGGAAGACTCTTTTAAGACTGGGAAGAGAAAAAGAAAAGGATACATAACGGATTGCTTGTTCCATTTTCTGACTCTCCCATACCTCCTAGTTAAGATATCAGCAGCAAATTTCACTTATATTTCTGACAACATTTTCACTCTGTGTCTTGGGTGTTGAATGGAAGTCTGGGAAAGCTATTTAGAAGTTAGCTCTTCCTTCAGCACTCCCACATGCACACACAGAGAAACTCATACACATGACCGGCACACCCACAGAGAAGCCACATGTGCACCTAAGAACACATGGACAGGGAGACAATAAAACACCCAGCTGCAGTCAGAACCACTCCAGCCACAGATGCCTTCTCCTTCAGACAGCACATGGGCTTGCATTCTCACACCCACACAATCACAAAGACCCACACACAGATGCCACAGCCAAACCCACAACACTTACTCAGCTATGCTTTTCCCCTTAAGTGTTCCGTTAAGAAACAGGACTGCCTCCAATTAGAATCTCTCAAATCTTTCTTTATTTACTAATCAAACTTCTCTCTGTGTAGTTTCATGAAAACTCAACTTCTGAATTGCTCAGAATAATTGAGAGTGGAAAAGAAATAAGGAATAGTTTATCAGACATCTGGAATTGAATTTGGGAAACTAGGTAGAAAAAACTGTTTGAGCTAGTAGTGCCCCCTGTAGATATGTCAGTAGTTGGTCACATAGATGATATGAAAATGGTGACCATGCAGCAGCTACTAAGGAGGCAGCCACCGATACTAAATGGAGAGTAAAGTAGAACATGCTATGGAAAGAAAAGGAGCTTTAGAATCAAACAAATTTAGATTAAAATCTAATGGTATCACTTACTAACTGCAGATTTAGGCAAATTAATTAGTCTCTGAGCATCAGTTAATTCAACTACAAATTCTAGTTTCCATTAGTTTTTTTAAGGATTGAGTGATATGTGTGTGCGTATGTATGTATATATGTGTGTGTGTGTGTGTGTATATATATATACACACACATATGCACACACATCCATATATACACACACATCCATATATACACACATCCATATATATATATACATACACACACATATATATAGCAGCTTCATAAACATGCGTTTTATTTTTGTTATTGAAATTGTTCGCAAAACAACCTCTAGGAATAGATAATGGCTTTAGTTTTGAGATTCACTAAGCCAAAATAAGAAAAGTTACACACTCAATCTTTGCTCAACAATACAGTGTCACTGGTAGGCAAAATTTAATGAAAGAATAAATGAGTGAGAAATGGATGAATGAATAAATGAAAGAATGAGATAATGCATGTATCTTATTGTTCTTGGAATTGCTGATATGTAATATTAAATTTAGTATGTAATCCTCATGCTAGAGGTTTCTCAATCCAATGGGAGAGGAAGCTAGAAAAATTAATTATAATAAAATAAGAGAGGTAGTGCAAGGTTTTATTGAAGCCAAGAAAAGAAGTAACTTTTCTGGGAGACAAAGGGATATTCCAAGAAATTTCTTTAAAGAAGTGATATGTAATGTAAATCTGGAAGTATAAGAAAGAGTTTATTGGACAGGGCAGACCACAGTGGCTCAGTGGCAGAATTCTCTCCTGCCATGCCAGAGACCTGGGTTTGTTTCCTAGTGCCTGCCCATGTAAAAAACAAAAACAAACTAACAAGCAAAAAAGAGTTTTTTGGGCAGAAAAAGCTGATAAAGTCATGCCAGGAAGAAGAAACAGCATGGACAAAAGTACACAGCACGAAAGATGCTTACTTGGGACAAAAGAAGTTGACCAAAGTAGCTAGAAACTAGGGAGTATTGAATATCAAGCACAAAATAAAGATGAAAAGGTAGTTTTGGGAATTCGCTTATGGAAAACTTTGTATAAGGAGTACCTTTGCATAAGGAGACATTATCTTTAACACAGAGGGTGTCAGGAAGAGAAGAAACATGGCCAGATTTGTATTTAAAAAAAAATAATTCTAACATAAGCATAGGAATGAATTTGAGCAAGAACGTTTTCACATGCATTATTACAATGCTATCCATAAGACAGGCAAACAGGATATATAAAGGAGATAATACTGAATAAAAATATATAGGGTAGCATTGGCAGGAATTGGAGAACCAATTAAATTTATGGAGAGAACAAGATGGAAAAATTAAGGAGGACTGGGAATACAAGCTTATATGACTTGATAAATGTGTTTTCATTAACCAATATAGGGAATTGCTCCAGTTATGGTAGCATGAGTTTCACCAAAACTTAGTGGCTTAAAACAATGGCAATTATTTTATCATCATCTAATATGGTTTTGAATGCTGACTGGGTTCAGCTCTATGGTTCTTGCTCAGGTTCTCTCACATGTTGGATTCAGATGATGGCTTGAGCTACAGTCATCTCAAAGGCTTCCTTACTCATGTGTCGGAAGGTTCATATTGGCTGTCACCTGGGACCTTACTGGGAGCTATAGAGCCAAGCACTGACATGTGGTCTCTTCATGTGGCCAGGAATTTTCACAGCCTGGAAGCTGGGTTCCAATAACAAGTGTCCCAAGAGAACCAGGTGAAAGTAAGGTAAGTTTTTATGACCTAGCCTTGGAAGTCACATAAAGTCACTTCTGCCAAACACCATTGGTCAAGGAAATTACAGAGGTCCACCCTGGTTCAGGGAAGGGACATAGAACCCCCTGCTCTTGATTGCAAAGAGGCTGACTTCCATTGCATCAGTCATCTTAGGAAAATTCAATCTGCCACGATAACATAGAGAGCAAGTTTGAGTCCTGTTTTGCATGTGTTCAGTTTCACATGCCTGCTAGACATCCAAATGAAAAAGACAAATAGAAAATAGATTTGGTTTTGGTTTTCAGGAGAGTTAAATGCTATCAAGAATATGTGTGGCAATAGAAATAATGGGAGTAGAAGCTATGATTATCTGGGGAATAGAGAAGACAAAGAAGGAAAGAAAGTGAAGGGAAAAGAAAGGAAAGATGAAACTAGACCGTAGGGATATCACAATATACAAATGATAAAGAGGAAGAGGAACCAGTGAACAAAACCTAAGGAATAATCAGAGGAAAATATGGAACAAGGATTTGGGAATTGTAGAAAGAAAGATGTAGCTGCAAAGTATTCAATTAACAAAAGGACTGAAAAGTCTCCATTTGAGTCAGGAACTGGGAGGCTATTAGAAACCTTTGGGGACCAGACTCAGTGAAGTGGTGGGGGTAGGAGTTCATCTGAGGGAAGGAGATGAAGAAGTGATGAAAAACAGTCTATGTAATAACGCTAGAGAAATTTCAGAGTAACCCCTCTAAAAATTCATAGTAACTCCTCCCCAAAGTTAGGTTTAGTAATCTCTTCTTGTTGGTAGCTAAACTCCACATATAAAACTAAAATGAAAACTGGAAAGGGAGAGGGAGAGAGAACATAATTGTGGACAGCAAGCTGGGACTGCAATTTTGGGAACTTTCTTGTGGTTTCCCAATAACTGACAAAGTGGCTTCCTGAATATGGTCTGTCCCAGGAGGAGCACTTTATAGCAAGCTACCAGCAGCTGTTCACATGAGCGAGAGCTGCAGATGCAGGGTCGGGGCATTGCAAAGAGAAAATGAGTGATTAACTTAAGGAATAAAATCAAAGATTTGGAGAACAGACAGAGGACACAAATGCCAGGAGAAAAAGGATGTGGGCAGGACTAGGCTTAATTGTTTACTTCCTTGATGCCTAAGAAGCTTCCAAGCAGTGAGGCAGTTCGGGATAGCTTCTTTTAATATTGTAGTTTCTACAAGTGAAAGACTTAGTGAAGCAGAATTTTTCTTCTCCAGTAATTTTCAAATACCTATACCTCCCACCAGGCCCAGTCTCCTTGATTTACTTTCTAAAGTAAATCAAGGAGAAAAAAATCTAAATCTCTTGCTACTCCTCTACCTCACCTATTCTCACACTTCTCTCTTCCATTAAACATTTCTGACTTTTACTTTTTTTTTAATCCCTTTCTTCACAACACGGACTAATTCACGTCACACACAACCGCGGGCATATTCTGTCCCACTCCCGTTGCGAAATTTTTTGTTCCATCTACAAAAGGAAGGTCATCGTCTTTATCTATGCCCATAGTTCATAAGTACAACGACAGAAAAAAAGAAAACTCAAAACTCATGTGATTCTCTAAAAGGTTAGAGCAAGATAAAAGCACCCCTGAAGTACAGGCCAAGAGATGGATAGAAAGGACAGAATTTGGGCTGGTGTTTTGCAGGCTAAATGTGGTCAGTGCAATAGTCCCTAACCTGTTCCCAAAGGCAAACATCCTTTTTTCTTAAAAAAGGTAAGAATTTTGCTTTAAGCATCTCTTCAAAGGGAGTTTTGTATTTATTGTTGCTTGAGTGCACAACAGTATTCCTGAACAGTGATTGGCATCATAATTGTTAACTTACTGGAAGGAAAAGTGTAGGGGGTGGGTAGTAGGATGATTTATACCAACATGTATGGTATAATAAATGGGCGAATGAATTTAAATACTCAGATAAAGGAATGAATGTGAAATGTGTTCAGAAATACAGCTCTGCATGTGAGTTATATAAATAATATAACTATATGCGTAAAAACTATCATGAGTAATAATACTTGGGATACCCCACAGCAAAGTGGATAAGACAGCAGGCTCCAGAACCAGATTCCCTTGGTTAAAAGTTTAGATTTACTGGAGCCAAGTACTCAACCTCTTTGTGATGCAGTATTCATACCTATAAAATAGGGATGACAATAATAATAGTATGAAACCCATGAAGTTAATTAGAATAAATGAGTTAATATAGATAAAGGTCTTAGAACAATATCTGGCACATAGTAACACTATACAAACACTATATAAATGCTACTTATTATGAAAATTAATGGTTAAGTGGGAATCTAAAATTATATGGTTTAAAGTATCATTTTAAATTTTTATTGGCCAGGAAAACTGTACAATAATATATTTCATATAGTACATAGTATACAGAAACATTGTTAAGTATCAGCTTTATTTTCCATTTATCTCACATACTCCTTTAAAATTTAAAAAATCTAAGAAAATATTTTAAATTCAACTTTTGATATTTTGTTTTGTTTGTTATTCAGATATAACATGATATGTTTAGTTTTTAGGAAAGGAAATAAAACAGGTTAAAATGACAAAGTAAAAGCAGATCTCCTTTTAAATTTGACTTTTGATAAATATTCATCCTGTTCTTTTCCACAATAAAATACAGTCGGTTGTTTTCGAAACTGGCATCCTGAACCTCAGATTTAATTAATTAAACTTAAAATCCAAACACTTAACCTCCACCATATTTAAAGAGTGACCTTAAATAAATTGACAATCCATCCCTGCTTTTACTTGGTAAATACCAAGCTGGCAATGAATCAGTTCTCTTTTGGTTTATATATATATATATATATCACTGCCATTGTTTTTAAATGCTCTACTCAGCTATACACATGTATATGCACACAGACACACACACATACACACCTGTGTTAGGAATGCCTTCAGTAGCAGGTAACCTAACGTTCATATAATGAAATGTCTTTAGGTAAGTGGCTCTGACATTGACTTAGTGGACCCAAAATTTTATGAAACTTTTAGTGTCTGGCTTATTTCATTCAACATAATGCCTTCAAGATTCACTGATGTTTCATATAGTACATAGTATATAGAAACATTTTTAAGTATCAGCTTTATTTTCCATTTATCTCACATACTCCTTTAAAATTTAAAAAATCTAAGAAAATATTTTAAATTCAACTTCTGATGCTTTGTTTTGTTTGTTATTCAGATATAACACGATGTGTTTAGTTTTATCAGAATGTTATTGATGGTAGCACAATATTGTGAATGCAATTAGTACTACTGAATTATACACTTGAAAGCGGTTAAAATAGGAAAAATTCAGCTGTATGTATGTTACTGCAATAAAAAGTGTTTAAAAAAATGACACAGCTTTCTCTTGAGGTTGCAGGATGGGTGGTTCATCACAAGATATGACTTTCACATTCAAGGTAGGAGGAAGGGGAGAACAAATAGCACCTTTTATCAGAAAAGCAAAAATCTCCCAGAAGCTCCCCTTCTGCACACATGCCCAGCAAACTTCCCCTTAGTCTCATCATCCAGAATCAGGTCACAGGGTCACCTGGGACTGCAGAGGAAGCGGGAAGAGGAGAACAGGTTGTGCCTGGTTATCTTAGTTCAAACTTGATCCATCACCTGGGCCTAGGCATAGCCCCCACAGAAAAATCAGGGATCTATTGTCAAGGAAAAAGGGAATATAGTTATTGGGAAGGCAGCTAAAAATATGTATCACAATAACTTAACATTTATTGAGTATCTATTAGGTGGAAGGCACAGACCTAGTCACTTTACATATATTATGTCATTTCATCTTTACACACTGTGAAATAGTCCTTTGTAAATGATTTTTTTGTTATTTATTCCTTATAATTAAGGAAAGTGAGCCTCACTAAGGTTGTAAGTACCTTTACCCAAGGCTATACAAATAGTACAGAACACAACTGGGTTTTGAGTTCAGGTCTGATTCCAAGTTCATGCCTTTTTTACACCAGTGCCTATAATCTTAACATCTGTCCCTTAGCCATCCATAATTCTATCTAGCTTCCAAATATATCCTTGATCTTCACACAATCTGGATCACATACCTGTAAAAAGCCTAGGTCATAAGAATTCTTGATTTAGAAGATTGCATGTTGTGTTTGTATGTCAAATGCCCATCACAATGCCTCAAACATAATAAGCTTTCAATAAATACTAATTTCATTCCCCGTTTCCTAATTAGATAACACTGTCTGCTTACTCTACCAAAAAGAGTTTGTTATTGAAGCAAGTTTTCATTATGATTTTGTCTCACCTATAAATGATCCCACAACTCAAACCCGTTATAGGGAAACTCAAGGGAATACTGTAAGCTTTGGATCTTGTGAGAGAAGTCAAAGCATTCTTGATCATACTCTATGGCGACAACCAGGAGAGCTGAAAGTTTATTTTTCCAATATTTATTTATTGAATACTTATCATATATTAGACAATATATGACAAATGAACAGGCCATACAACAGTGAATAGGTCAAACAAATTTTTTATTTTACATTCTAGTGGAAAAGAAAAGCATTAAAAACAAAAAACAAATAAAGATAATTTCAAATAGTGAAAGTGCTAAGAAGGAAATGAAACAATACAATATGATAAAAAGTATCCTGCAGGTCACTCTTGATGAGCTATCTAGAAAGAACTGAGCCTTGATTTCTAGAAGACTGGTACTGGCCAAATACTGGGGGAAGACAAATCCAGGCAGTGGACCTAAGAGGCACAAAGGCCCTGAGGCAGGAGTGCTTTATAGGAACAGAAAGGAGGTTGGTTAATGCTAGAGATGATGATCAAGAAAGAGATGATATTAAAAAAAAAAGACATCTGAGAAAAATCTATATTTCATTCAAAATGCAATGAGAATTTTGGCAAGTTTTGAATGAGCAAGTTACATGGTAGCATGATCTGAATTTTTTTTAGTTTCACAGAGCACTAGTTGAGTGTTCTCTCTCTTTTTTTATTGAGAAATTCATACACCATGTATAGAATGTATGTCTGTGATTTTCTTTTTAATCATACTGGCAGTTGTGTATAGAGTAGTTAGGCATGATGCATGAGTGGAAGCAAAGTTTTCAGTGAGGAGGTTATTGTATTAGTTCAGGCTTATGATGATGCTGGATTGGCCAGAGCAGGGCTAGTATAGATTGGGCAATAATGCATGGATTCAAGATAGAAAAACATTGTGACATGACTTACCTTTGGATAAATTTGTTTTCTCACTGATTCCATTCTATCCTGAGTTTGCTGCACCACTGTGTTTTATCACATTCAGTACCCATTTTCTTCGATGAATTGTGGCCACTTTTTTCTTCTCAAATGCTTTTATAATAAATGCATTAATACACTGACAAAATTCAGCCAGATACTTAGCACTTTTTCCTATTTGAATGGATTATATCTACAAAGCAATCCCAAAGTATTCAGTTTATTCAAACAGCCTCTGAATTCAGAGCTTTGCGATCCTTCCAGAACAAAAAAATTAATGATCAGTCCCATATCTTTTTATAGAGATAGCCTATCAGAGGTCTAGTGTTGAACAATTTGTTGTAATGAGTTATAAGCTTCTCCTTTTTCTTTGAGTTCATGAAATTGGAGTAATAGAAGTAAGATTCTCTCAGAAACTGGGTCCTGGGGTTAATCAGTGTGTTTCTAATTGGAATTATGAGTGGAGTAACTGAGGAGAAACACATGTAACTTTTGGAAGCATCCATTGTGATTAGTCACATCTGAACCATCACTGTTCTGGAAAAGTCTTTTTAATTTAATTGTAGCAGAAACTGATAATGGTGACAGTGTTCCTTATAGTGAAATTTAGATGATGACTGCTATCCAGCATGGTCCTGTTATGCTTTTTTGTTGTAAAAGCCCTTCAACTATGATTGGACAGCCATCCTCAGAATGTGCTTTGTGTATCAAGGTTAAGCTTCTTAAGTTATGGTTCAAGGAGATAAGTAGAGCCAGAATGAGTTCTGTGTAAATAATTTGAATTCTCATTTTCATCAATTTGGGTAATGTTGACTTTACCCACAAGGCACAAGAGGAAGTTGGGCCTGGCTGTTATCTGGGTAATTGAACAATGGAAAGAGTTAAACTGGATGACTGAGGCCAAAGGTACTTCAAGCAGGAAATCTTGAGCTCACGGATATTTATAGGCTTATGGGGAAGCCTGTGTTTGGGAATCTTCAGAGAGTTGAAAACAGATCTGCACAGGTGATCAATGCTGAGAGTGAACGTTTTCAGTTACAATATGCAATTAAAACATTCTTGAACAAGTGAAAGAAAGGAAAGAAATCAGAGGATGTTTAATGCCTTTTAAATCCAGATAACTTTAACCATAATAAAAATGCATGCCAACTTTGGACTTCCTGGCCTAATAAGTCCCAGGTATGGTTGTGAAGCTTGTTCCAAACTGCAGTCACAATGAACCGGAAATCATTGTTGCAACTGAAAGATTTCTATAGATTCCATATTCTCAGTCTCAGCAGCCAAAACAATGATTTATAAAATGTCAGGGAAAATGAATTTTTGCTTCTGGCCTTTAACTTCCAAATAAATATTAAGCATCTCCCAGTTATCAGAGATTGTAAACCCATATTTGTATTGTGAGGTCACCTCCTGCTTTAATAAACAAGCAAACAAATAAGAGAGCTGCTATTCGTTATTATGCAGCAGACTATTTTAGCTTCTCTTTATCACCTACTTCCTTAATCTAGGTTTCATTGTATGTTTTATATATATATATATATCAGAATCTCAAAAACTGTTAAGATTTCATCCCCTACCTCACCCGATTATTGTTCATCTCACTCTAATTCATGCTCTTCCTCCTCTCTCTGCCGACCCCCCCCCCCCACAGCAATGATGCTTAAGTACTTTGCCAACCTGAAGGCAATGATAGCTGTAAAAGCAACCATGCACTTTCTCTTTTTGGTAATCCAAACAAGTCCGTATCTCTATACATCTCTCTCCCCTGTTATCAATGATGTGGGGACAACCATCCTGGTCACCTCCTTTGTTTTCATGGATTTGGAGAGAACTGACATTCATGGAACATTGTGAACAAAGAAGAAAGCTGCTTAGAAGTGCCTCAAATTACTATTTTCACGTCTTAACTGCCATAACAAGGAGGAAAATGTTCACAATTTGGAAAGCTTTCTGAAAATTAGCCCCACTGCTCCAAACCTTTGATCTCTTGGTCAAACTGTCAATCTTGAGAACTCAGCTTTCTTGTGAAATTTCCAGCCTGCTTCCAAAACAATTGGTTACATAAGTCCTGAGAACCAGACCCACAAAATGTTCCTGTTTATGGAAAGTTCCCCAAATAGAGTTAGGTAACAACAGCACTAGCACAAAGATCAAAGAGGAGTGGTGTCCTGTCCTTCGCAACCACACACATATCCCCTTTTTTCTTTCTCTCACCTTCTCTTTTTCTTCTCTTACTCTCCTCCATCATTTCCCCTCCTTTCCTCTCCTTTATTTCCTTCTTTTCTTTTCCCCATACATACTTTCGAGCCACTGCCAGGCTCTGGCTTCTAAAGCTTTACTTAGGCAAGCCTTCTGCTTGCCCTAAGGACTGAAGAGGCTTCCGGGGTTAATCTAAAACTCTGTTGGTATACTGTATAACTCACAAAGTTCTGGTTGCAGAAGTGCTCCAAGGGCAACTATTCTCATGAATTGTTCAGAACTTTTGCTACAGGGTGCTCTAAGAAAGAACTTTAAAAAATGGATTAGGGTGCATGGATAGTTCAGTTGGTAGAATGCCCGCCTTCCATGTGGGAGACTGGGGTTCGATTCCTAGACCATGCACCAAAAAAAAAAAAAAAAGGATTAGAAATATGTAAGGCATCATGCCAAATAATTGAGAACAAATTGTTGGTTTACAGGAAGACCTTGCAAGTTTTCTCTTTTCTGAAATGTAGACCAAGAGGACTAATTCTTTGGTTTTAATGGCAGGATTTCTTTGCTATATAAACACAAATGAAGAGCAAAATTTTTGAGATGTCTCATGTTTTTAAAGCTTTTGAGGTTAATCATGAAGTGATTCAGGAACAATTTCAAGTGAGTGACATTTGTCAACAAGTTATTTTAGTGCATTTGGCGGGAGGGGGCGTCCTCTATATTTTCATCTCCCATTTGTTAAAGTGATTATCTGTGACATTTCATAATTAGCAGGGACTCTTGTGTGAGTGCAAATTAGGAAAAACCACTGGGGATGAAATTAATAACTGCAGTTATCATTGGTAAATTTACACAGGTTAATTAAAAAGGCATGTAATTTTGGGGTAGTGCATGTTCTAATTTAACTTGTATGGTCAGTTTAGTTAAACATAATAAGTACATGGAATCTTGATTAGGGCATGAGATTTTTTTGGTTTGTCCAGGTTTATGTGATGCCCCAATATATCCCAGTGTAATTTGGGCACAGAACAAAGAAGTATTTGCAAAGTCCCCTTGGGGGGACTGGGTAGAAACGAGGAAATATTCAACTTCCCCATTTGGAGAATTTCTGATATTCTTACAAGCAGTGGGGACAACCAAATCAATAGGCTGAGCCCTCAATCTTGGGGTTTGCCCCTACAAAACTTCTTCCTGCAAACAATAGGCTAAGCCTACTTAAAATTATGCCTAAGAATTACCCCCAGAGAATCTCTTTTGTTGCTCTCTCGCTAAGCCAACTCTTCAGGTAAACTCACTGCCCTTCCCCTACATGAGACATGACTCCCAGAGGTATAAATTTCCCTGCCAACATGAAACAGAAATCCTGGGATGAGCCAGGACCTAGCATCCGGGGATAGAGAAAGCTTGCTTGACCAAAAGGGGGAAGAGAAAATGAGACAAAATAAAGTTTCAATGGCTAAGAGATTTCAAGCAGAGTCAAGAAGTTATCCTGGAGGTTCTTCTTATGCATTGTACAGATATCCCTTTTTAGTTTATGGTATATTCTGGCTGGAGGGAAGTACCTGAAACTGCTGAGCTGTGTTCCAGTAGACTTGATTATTGAAGACAATTGTATAAAGATAAAACTTGTACAATGTGACTGTGTGATTGTGAAAACCTTGTGCCCAATGCTCCATTTATCCAGGATATGGACAGATGAGTGAAAAAATATGGATAAAAAAATAAATAAATAACAGGGGGGATAACATTTACAATAATTGGGTAGATAGAAATACAATTAGTCAATGAAAGGGAGGAGTAAGGGGTATTGTATGTATGAGTTTTCTTTCCTTTGTATTTATTTTTCTGGAGTGATGTAAATGTACTACAAAATGATCATTTTGATGAATACACATGTAGCACAACATTGTGAATGCAATTAAATAGCACTGAAATGTGTATATGAATGTGATTAGAAGGGAAAATATTGGATTGTCTATTTGTTAACAGAAAAACATTTTTTTTAAATCCATGGAACAACACTGCACAAACAGAGAATTCTAAGTTAAACCATGGACTATATTTAATAGAATAATTTTTTAAATGTGCTATCATCAATTGTAACAAATGTTCCATACCAATACAAGTTGTTAATAATAAGATGGTATATGGGAACTCTGTATTTTGTGCAAAATTGGTCTGCAAACTAGCAATTTTTTTTTTTTTAGAGAAAAAAAATCACAATTGGATCAAGATCACTGGTGGTTAAAACCATCAAAAATTTCTCTCCCACTAAGATCTCAAAGAAGTCTCTATAATCATTACCACTCATGTCTTAATGCACTCTTGTCTCCCAGTATACTGGGAAAACTATTTGTGTACTATATAAGGACTCTGTACAACAGTTTCTTCAAATAGGAGTATACTTACCTTTAGGAGTACCCAAAAATTTTCAGAAGATATGCAAACATGAGCAGTTTTAGGAAATCAATTTCTAAATCATCAATCTCTATATCTATTTTTTCCTAAAATTAATCTGTATAGGTAGATGTCTTCAATGAAGTCTTCATAGTTCTTTTCCTTCCCACTTCCATTGTCCATAGTCTGTCTCCCACTTGACAAAGAAAGGCATACCTGTCCCCCATCTCTGTTGGGGTCATGCCTTGTTCTGAGGTGTAACAACGTTTGAGGTGTCAAACAAAGGGACAATTTAAAGTATTGGTGCCACCTCATTTAATCAAAGCACCATAAACCTCCATCACTCACTGCACTAAAAAATGCATACCCAAATCATTTTTCTTTCTGACATTTAATAATTATAAAAATTATAATCTATGTATGCCGTTTTGCTTATTTGTATATGGAAGATAACTACAATGATAATGCAGAAGAAAAATTTTAGCTCTTATAACTCTAGAGTTACAGAAAATTTATCTTTTATTTGCAGTTACTAAGCTGAGCATAGAAAAGGAATTTAAATTTAGACATGAAGCATTTGACTATGGACAATGAGAAAAATACAATGGAAAATTTTAATTTTTTTGTGGCAATAGGCCTATGAATGAATAATCAATAAGAGACATCTAAATATAAAAATATATTACACTGGTATAAAATTCTGAGGAGGAAGTGGTATGTAAATACAATTTGAGGGAGAAAAGGAATGATATATGATATCTGATGGTTAAAGAAGAACTGTGCAGGCATTTAAAAATAGATGATATTAGGTACTAATTGCTATAGATATGTGTAAAAATGAAGTAATAATTTCACTTTAAAATTTCAATGTAAGTACACCCAAAATTATGTCTTTGAAATCTATGAACGCTTATGGTTAAACATTTCAGTTGTCAACTTAAAAATGTGCAAGAGGGAATACAGTCTGTCAAAATTTTGACGGGAGGAGGGGCATGAGAACAACAGAGCTGAAGACCCCTGATCAGGAGAAATTGATGATGTTTAACCTTCAAAGTGACTTCTCAATTACATAGGCTCCTTTCAAGACTCTAAGAGGCCACAGTCATAGGTTTTGTAAAATTTGCTGGAGATATTTTAACCATAATTGGTTAAGACCTCTGTCTCTTTCCATTCTTTCTCTTCCTCACACTTCCCTTCCTGTGGAGTGGAGGTAGCGTGGCCATGGGCATTTTGGGGATCCCAACAAAGGGAAATTGAGTTGGAGATAGCTTTAGTTTGCGCTTAGTGGGTTGAACAGATGGGGTTTGAAGTCGCTTCCCTGTGTATGCTTTCTCACAAAGAGAAAGCCATGCTGGTGTAGCAATGGCATCCAGGCAGACTCTAACACCACTGAGACTTTCTTCCTATTTTAATTACACAAATGTGCAGGGCTAGATGTTGTAAGTCGCAGTATGGATATGGCCTATTTCAATGTTAGGAGTACATGAGAAGTAGACAATAAAGGAGGTGTGAAGTATATAAAACCAGAAACCTGCATGAAGAAAATTCTTTGAGTCATCAGATGTGTGAACTTTTAGTTACTCAATAATAATTTGGTTTTCATGGATGCCTGGTCAAGAGGGACAATCTCTCCTAATTGAATGTAATACAGCACATCAATTATAAATTATTTTTTCCATTTTGATGGGAATTGTGAGAAATAGCTACAAGAATTAATCGGAATTCCTGTGTTTGTAAGGCACAAACTGGAAGTAGTACTAAGAACAATATGTATTTCTATTTATGATGGCGTGTGTTCTGTTCACCTAAACTATGAATAATAAAAACAAACTTCAAGCATCAATTATGTTAAAGACTGAAATATCCTTCTACTCCCTTCATAGAAAATATCACAAATTTTTTTAATATGAAAAGGCAATCAAAGGGTATACAGTCAAAAAATGTAGGAAAAAAGTATAGTATATCAGGTAAGCAGTTCATAGAAATATGTTATTTTTCTTGATAGGTGATGTTTGTAGTATTGGTCTATTTTTTAAGGTTGCTATTTGTTATGATTTCTTTTCTCATTCTAAATAAATCTCCGTATTTTGTTTAATTAATGTATTTAGAATTTTGTATTTTTTTTAAAAGGCCCCTCTCAATTTGTGGAAGCCTTCTGCCTCACTAAATCCTGCTTGGCCTTGCTTGCCAAGTCCATGCCTCATCAACTGACACAAGTGGTTCTGCTGCACCCTGCCTCCTGTCCAAGGTCACATCATGAGCTTTGCCTTCTGGATGTGAAGAGCAGTTGTAGAACTGCTCTAATAATTGGTAAGAATTATGAACATGCATTCCTTTCTCTTCACCAGAGTTAAACAAGGGCTCACTCTCTAGATTTCCAGACACACTTCAGATGAAATAATAATGCTGAGCCAGGTTTGCTCAGCTTAAATTAATGACTCCAGGAAGAGGTATTAAAACGTTCAGACCACCAAAGTGCATACATGCTTTAGTGCCTTAGACCATACACCCTGTCGCAGTTATTTGGGACACAAGGAAAGGTAAGTGCAGTGAATGAGGCTGTTTTATGATCCATTTAAATAATATGAAAAGGAAATGAATACTTTTATGACTTTCTATAAGTGAAAGACTTCCTTATAGATCTGTAGCATAAAATCTGTAATTGTTCTTTATAGTAGAATGGATAAGACTGTCCTAGACAAAACGTGGATCCAGAGAAATAAAGGTAGGCTAGGTCAAGGGTGCAGAGCCACACAAATCAAAATGGAATAAATAAGAAAAGCTGGAAACTAATGGGGGATACCAGAAAGTCATCACTAACAAGCCCAGAAAATTTGCTTTGTTAGAAATCTGTCTGTGGCTTAAAATAAAACATTTATTTTTGTCTTTTGGAATACTAAATTTTGCTAAGACTATTGCAAGGATGGAAACAGCGGCCGGTCACAATTTGTGACCTGTTTATCAGTGCCTCCAGTACTTATTATGTGAGAACATTCTATTAGTCATTTTACTAATACCATTTCAATATAAGTCCTTCACCGCAATCGAGTAGAGATGGTAAAATCATCGCAATTTTTAAGAGGAAACTCAGGTAACCTCCTGATCTTCTGTTTTACCCATTTCCTCTTCTCTAAATCACCCCCAGCCATGCTGGCTTCTGCTCTGTGCCTGAAACACATGAAACGCATTCTGGTCCCAAATCCTTTGAATTAATGTTTCCTTCTGCCTAAGACAGTCTTCCCCTGGACTGTATATAGTTCACTCCCATCAAGTCTCTGGTCATATGTCAACTTATCTGAGAGTCACTCTCCTATAACTGTTTGTTTTCTTACCTGTTTTGTTTTTAGCATATTGCAAATATATATATATATATATATGCATATATATATATATATATATATATCTTTTTGGATGCACGGTCTGGGAATCAAACCCAGGTCTCCCGCATGAAAGGCGAGCATTCCACCACTGAACCACCTGTGCACGCTGCAAACGTTTTGGTTGTTGTTGTTCCCATTGAAATGTAAGTACCATAAGAGCAGAGACTTTGTTGTTCACTGTTGTAGTCTCAGCACCTATAACAGTATCTGATGCTACTAGATGCTCATTAATTGTTAAATAATTGACTGCACTGATGAATCAATGATTTGACTATTGTAAACCTTCCTTTCATTTAACTAGTAGGGAAAACTTCTGAATTGGAACCCAGATCTCTCTATTCAAAAATCCATGCTCTTTGCTTCTATACATACTGATTGCAGGAAAGAGGGCCTATTAGAGGGGCCACTTTCACACAAAGAAGAAACTACATGATTTGTAAGATTTTTTTCCAACCTAAAGTTGTTCAGAAGACAAAGTTTTGTGGTACTTAAGTTTAGAGAAGCTATTCATTGATTCAGCTATTCTGGAATGTGCTTATATACCCACAGGAGCCTTTACAAAGCATTGCAAAGATCCCTTGGTCTGCCAAGTTCCTCCTTGGAACTTGAATAGGCTCTGGCCTCAGGTTAATGATTACTTGGTATCCTAAAAGGGACCTTAGTTGCTGGCTTGATTTCACCAAACTCTAAAATGAATGGCTATTATGGTTCAAATAGTTCATTCTGACATTTGAAGGACTTCTATGAACAATCTTTGTGCATATTTTACAGACATCGTTCCTGTTTCAACAGCCTGAAACAAGTCTTCTTGACCAAAATTCCTAATTTTCCCATTATATTTGATTATGAGAAATCTATTTGCTCTGGGACTTGAACTTCTCCTGCTAAGATTCTAAAACAGAATGACCCATCCTATACCAGGTGCATTTAACTTAGCAGAAATTTTTCTAATTACATACCTATCCAGATGTCTTTATTCCTTGCATTCATTTATCACTTTTTCATTTGCTTGAATGGTCTTTTGTTTCATAAAGCATAAAATATCTGGGGGTAACAGAGATAAGTGGCCTATCCTCAAGAGCTAATGGACATTTGGATGGAGTTTAATTAGTACTAACTGAAAATGAACACAGAACCTAGCTTTGTCCACAAATGTATCATACAAATGTGGTCTTCTGACCTGATGGCTTGCACTGTATTACACAGGGAATTTTCAAACCAAACTTGCAACTAGCTCTCAACTGCTTATACCTGGTCAAATTCTTCCACCAGCTGCACATTAATCCAGTAATTTAGCCCCTTAAATAGTAGGCATCATATCAGTCAGGGTCCCAAAATGTAACAGTTGGCACACTCAAATTAATAAAGCCCTACGTGTTTTAAAATAAGAGATTATTTACCTGGTATGGATGGGCTGTAGGGGACCTACTCTGGATACAGCAATAAACTGTGGTTAGGATGGCAAAGCTGCTACTACCTCCAGGCCTGAGGGGATGAAGAGAAGGATTCGATACTAGAACAAGAAGGGGAAAGTCCTGTTGTACCACTACCTCGAGGGGAGCAGTGACCTTTAGTTGAGCAACCATGCCAGTCAGATGACCCTGAAGGGAGGTAGCTGAGAAACATCCTACCCTCATTCTCCACTCTCCTTCCAATTTCCTGCCAGGGCTCCCCATACGCCCAGCCTCACCAGAAGGCAACAGCAAGGGAACCCTTTTGCTCTAGTCCATATAAATGTATGTTTTTAAATTATTTCTATTTCTAATGTATCCTTTTAGTACCTAATTTTTATTCTCTTGCCATTTCAGAAGTATTTACCTAGAGATTGGTTTACCTTAGCCTCTTTTTGAAATTGTCAATGGAGAGAACATGCAAGGACTAAGAGGAATAGCTAAGTGTTGGGGGAGAGGTTTCTCTCTTCACTCACACTGGCTTAATCAGCCTATCTGCCAATAAGATTCTGACAGGAGTCTGGGCTCCACTATTTACTAGATAGTTGGATGTGGGGAAGCTACCTGACCTCTCCAAGTATGTCTGAACATCTGTAAAATGAGAAGAGTGGAGGTGGAGACAGGAAATTGGCAGTTATTGTGTGTGACGTGACCTATCCTCATAACCTCTTAAATCTTTGGCAAAACCACTTAACCAAGGACACATTTGGGGAAAGTGAACTTTGAGTTGGGAATGACGCAGGATGAATTCAAGAAAAGACGGTGAAAACAATGATGAAGAAACTCACTGGGAATTCATTGAGATTGTGAAGATGGCTCTGAACTTGCATAGGCTACCCAAATTGGAATTTTTAACCAAAAAAGTGACCATCTTCAAAGGACAGTGATACCCTAGGTGACATGTGATGGATCCTTAAAAATCTCCAGGATTTTCATACTTAAAAATTTCCACTACATTTTCTCATAATGCCCATAATCAATCAATTCATACCCAAATTTAAATTCCTGTTATTACAACTTCAGTTCAGCCTGGTGGTTGTAGTAACAATCAGAGTAGTTCTTCCATATGAGCTCTTGAGTCAGACTGTCTCAGTTTGAATCTCATCTCCACCACTGACTAACTCAGGTAAGTTCTTTAAACCCTCTAAACTATAGTTTCTTCACCCATAAAATGGGATTAAGACAACCACAACCTCCAAAAAGTTGTTGTGAGATCACTCCAAAAGTTGTGAGATGAGTTAATGTATTCAAAATTTTAGCAGTGTCCTAGCACATAGTAAGTGCTCAATAATGTTTGCTCTTAATACCACTGCTATATGACAAGCATTGTGCTGTTTTGTATAAACAATTATTTAATGCTCACAGCCATCCTCAGAATGAACTATTATAACCCTTACTTTACTGATTAGGAAATTAAGATCCAGAAAATTTAAATAATAAAGAATTGCTATTTTATATCTCTTCTTGCTGCACGGAGCAATCAATGTTTGAATTAATGAATGAATTAATAAATTTGCTCCTTTTGACATTTTATTGAACCCAGGAAAAGGAGAGAAATAAATTCTTAATTGGGTCCTTTTGTCATGGTCACTAAAATTCTCAAATTAAGGGTTTAAGTGCCAATTTCATTAATGTCCCATTTATGTTTTCTTCCAGAGAAGCAGTAAAAATATTTATAAGAAAGAGATGTAAACCATATTGCTTCACAAACTCCAACACCTTGACTTTTTACTTTCTTTGGTTCTTCTCCAGGCAATCTTTGGGTTATATTTTAATCTAGGCCCATTGAAACTAACTCTCAAAATAAATTAAAAGTACAGTTTGCAATTTCTGGACTAAACACCCTATGAAAACTCAAATAAATAACAACTACTGTATTTCTTTTTCTCACTAATATTATAAATTTGCTCTCCAAAAATGTATTCCAATTTTCCTGGCACAATTTTCCCTACAAAAACTCGTGTTCTTTGTGGCTCATGATTTCCTTACCCTTTGAGCGTTTCCAAATTTTTTCTCAGAATGCATTTTGTTATTCCTTAAAACTAACATCAAGTTATCTAAATGGTACTATCTAAAACCATTTTCTTTTCCTGTTTTGGAGCTGCGTCTCTAATTTGCAGTTAGTATTTAATCCCACAGTAATACTTTAACGCAAACCCGTCATTCTTATAGATAACAGAATGCTCTGATGAGATAATCATTTGAACGTAATGATCATCAATGTTCACGCTTCCCATTTCTCACCTAATTCTAATCTGCCATCTTTGCAAGCAATTCTTTCCCACCAAGTAGTTCAAATTCTTCATTCACATGATTCGAGGATGTAGTGAGATATAAGCCTGTGGTGGCACAGCAATCTTCTGGAACTAGAAGCTTGCTCCTTCATCTCCTAGCTAATTCTTCCCCTTTCCACTAAGTATTCTACCTCATATTAGTCAGAGGTAAAGTGTAAAATGAAGTCTAGAAGGAATAGGAACCAAAAGACAGGGCAAGAGTATAGATTTGACACATCTTTATTACTGTGTAGCATCTGGTGAAGTTCGATTTCTTCAAAACTCAGTTTGTTCAACCTTAAATGATAATGTCATCTTCCTATCTCTAGAGATCACAGGCAAGTAAAGCATTTTGACTTCTTTACATACAAGTTGCAAGATAAAGTGACAGAGTACCTATTTTGCTCTCCATAGACTGCCCATTGACATTTCCCTTTTGCTCATTCTCTATCTCTTTATTCCTTTCCTGTGGCATTCAATTCTGGTGGCCAGAGGTGTTCTCCCTCAGACGCTGTCTCTTGATTTCTATGACAGTATGCTCATCTGGTTTTCTGCCTATATTTTGGACTTTTCCTTCTCCTGCACTTTCCTCATTATGAATACTACCTAAGTTTTCCCCCATTCAACAAATAGGCTAGAGGTAAGAATACAGAAATGAATGGCACCATCTCAGACTTCAGGTGGATTTTGGCTAGCAGAGAAAGTTGAACATGGTATTAGACAGCTAAACTAATATGTCATCGATAAGCCTGAGTTCTCTGAAGGTACAGAATTATTATCCTTCTCTCATTACTAAATTCTTTGGAAAAAAAGATATTATCTTTGGTTTCAACATCCCATGGTCATATTTTGATCTCCCCTCCAGCCACACTGGGTTGATTTCATAGAATCAAAGAATTTTGGAGCCACTCTTCTTTCTACAGCTAAGCAAATCGAATCCAGACAGCTGAAGCAACAAGCCCATGGCCACACAGCTCATAAGAGACCAGAACCAGACCACCTGACTCCATTAAGGCTCCTACTGACAGACCTCAAAGCAGCTCTTTGCAGGCTGAAGTTTTCCTTGTTAATCCATAAGTAACTCTAGGCAACAAAGTAATGGTTCGGTATTTCCCTCTTGTTCCACAGGGTGACACGATGTTCTACCAATCTCAGGAGGGACAAAAAGCCATGCTTCTCTTGACAGGTGAAACAAATTCTTCAAGTTGCACATCAGTTTATAGGAGATTCACTATGAAAACTGGGGACCTCTGGTCCACAGGCTAGAAAAGCAGATTCTGACTCCAATAAAACTCATGCTCAGAGTCTGATGGATCATATGGGAGCTGCTACAAGCAGAAATCATTTCTGAGGTCACACGGTGTATTAACCCCTGTACCGCTCATTGCGGTGATGATGGCTCAGATAAACAGTCATGGATTTAATGAATCCTCAGCTGGAGAGAAAAGTCTGTCTGGGAAAGGGGCAAATGACACCCCCATCCCCCACCCCAAAGCTGTCTGATGTAGGAGACAGTAAAGAGCAGCAAATAGTCACAGAAATTTGATATTTTCCTTCTGACGGTAAAGAAAACATCCAGATAATCTGTGGCCCAGTAGGGAACTGGAAGAAAATAAAAAAGGAAGGAAGGAAGGAAGGAAGGGAAGGAGGGAGAAAGGGAGAAAGGGAGGATGAAAGTCAAGCAAAGAAAAGAGGGAAGGAGGAATGGAATGGTCGGGAGAAGGAGGAAAAGAACAAGAAGGAAAACTGTTTCACCCAACTGACTCCTGTCAGATAAGGAGACTGGGGCCCTAAATTCCTCCCAGCATTTCTAATGGGATTTTAATACAGCATTTGGCCATCACATTTTTTCTGTTCCTTTAATGGCATACATGCCCAAAGTGTAGCCACACAGCCTCTGAACTCTGTATATTTCTGAAATACACAAAGAAAACAGCCGTCACATCCATTTTAAGGAACTTTTAAATACATTACAGTGAGGTCTGTAGGCCCCGAATCCAAAGGGAACTGTGCATGTCTGTACATCATCTGTGACGGGCCTGAATTCCAGCCAAGGCAGAATTTTTTTTTTCAATAATAAAATAAAATACCGTGTTTTTTTTAAAGGAACATTATATTTTTAAACTGGAAATAATTGTATTTTGTATCTTATGTGGCATCTGAAAGTGATTTAGTTGAACAATGTGGTTTCTGATTGGTATTTGAATTGATTCCAGAACATTTTTCATAATAACCGTCTTAAAGATCCCAATTATCTGATCCTCTCTCCCCCCACTTCACATACTTTCATAGGAGATTTCCAAAGTAAGAGAGAAACCTGCAGGAGCAGCCAAGCCAACTTCAATCTAGCTAAACAGTGTTTGCCTGCTAGGCTCAAAGTAAAGGGCCTGTTTGTTATTCCAAGTTGTCCAGGATGCATTTATGGCTCAATAAAAGAGGCCTTGGCATTACCAGAATAATTACTTACTAAAACAAGCCTATAAAACCAAAGGGTTGCCCCAAATAAAAGGCAAACAGGGAACTTTTTTCTTTTAGTGTTAACATGCAAATCTAGTAAAGGGTATTTAGATTTCTATAAAATCAGTTCTGCTGCAAAATGGATAGTTGATTTACCAGGTGAGCCACAGAATCAATTCCCCAGCGTAACAGAGGGGCTAAGGGAAAACGTTCCTGTTAAATATCAAAGAATGCTCATGCATAAAGAGACCCAGCTTCATTTGAAATGTGCAGGAATTGTGGCATGGTGGTTAAGATGGCAGGATATGGAGTCAGATAGCTGGTCTGATGCTGTCACCACCACTTTTAAACGGTATGTCCCAGGGCAGTGACCCAACCCCTCTGTCTCATCTGTAAAGTGGAGATAATATAATACCTATTTGAAGTATCATTGGAAGTACTAAATGAAATAACATATTTGAAAGGCTTAGAACAATACCTGGCATGCAGTAGACACACAATCAATGGCAGCTCTTATCATTACAAGTAAACGGAATCCATTATTGCAGTAAATAGTCACTTTTATTATATATATATATATATATATATATATATTTGTAATAGAAATAACTATTTTCTGAGCACTGTCAGGTACTTTGCCAAGCACTCCAAATGTTGTATTTCCTTTAGTCTTCTCAAGGTAACATTCCTATCTAAGGTGAAAATTCTTGTAAGTAGCAGACTAGAAGGAAGGCTTCCAGATTTAGCAAAATGAAAATAAAGAACATTCAATTAAATTAGAGGTTTACATCAACAATAAAAAAATGTTTGAATGTAAACATGTCCCAAGTATTGTATGGGACCTAGGTACCATAACAAAAATTTGTGGCCTATCTGAAATTCAAATTTATATGAGGGGCAGGCCGTGGTGGCTCAGCAGGCAGAGTTCTCGCCTGCCATGCTGGAGACCCGGGTTCGATTCCCGGCGCCTGCCCATGCAAAAAAACAAAACATATTTATATGAATATCATTATTATATCTGGCAACCTTTATTAGAAATCAAACTCTGAAATCTATTGCCAAAGTCTACGTTCTTTCTTCTTCACCACACTCAGTTGTAGCCAGAATATACTTTATTCTTTGTATATTTTATTCTCCAGTATTTTTCCTCAACCAGAACGTTCTTCAGAGAAACTTAACCCAGAAATTGTATTTTAATTAACCAACTATCAGAGCAAATGAAATGGTGACAGCAAATAAGCTAATTCATGGTAGTTGAGTATAAGGCTAGTATACCAAAGCCTGATTTCTCCTGAGATAATGATCTTGCAGCAAGTTGGCAACCAAAGCACTAAAAATAAAGTGGAAAAATAAAAATAAAGTAGCAGATATGAGCACATTTCACAGTGAAAATAATATTTTGAACCATAACTTTTTTTAAGTTTTCTTAATGGCATGAATCAACACTATTATTCATTCATTCATTCAACAAAAACTATTGACTGTCTTTATGTCAAGGCACTATGGGATGATGAACAAAAAATAGACAGTTTCTGCCCCTCATAGAATTTACATAGTGAGGGGATATAAAATAATTAAATAAGTACAAAAACAAATATAAAATGGGAATATTGAGGTAGAAGTAGATGGAGAGGTGAATCTGTAATATGGGGAATTGAGGTCAGAGAGAGTTTTCATGAAGTAATGCTTGAGCTATGGTCGAAGGATGAACAGATTTAGCCAGGAAGGGTTAATGGAAGTTTTTTTAAGAGCATATGCAAATGCCCCATGGGAGAAGGGAGCATTGCAAGCATGAGAAAGTGAAGGAAGATCTAGTCAGCTGATGTGGCGAGGTCAGGCATGGATGGTATTATGGTAAATGAGGCAGGAGATGTACAGTATTAGTTATAATAGATGAGTCTACAGTAAAAAATAGACTGTATTTTTTTTGGGTCAATACATTAACTATAATATTCCTTCCTCATATAATATTCCAAGACAATTCCAGGTCAGGCATGGAGATGGGGCAATTTTGTACAGGGCCACTGTCAGAAATCCATGCTAATACTATTCTGTCACCCTCATCATGCGGCTTTCAAAGTGTTATGAGTGTCGCCACTTCAGTCATCTGATAGGATTATGAGCGATGCACATCATAAGCTTTTATGGCCAGACTGCAATGACACAGACCACTTCTGCTCCTATTGCATTAGCTGAACTCACTCACACAACCACCCTCAACAGTAAGAGAAATGTAAGTCAGCAGGTGGGGCAATATGGTACAAGGTCTTATAGACCTCGTTAAGGAATCTAGATTCTATCACAAAACTGGGGGAAATCCACTGAAGGGAATTAAGCTGTGAGAAGTGACATCATCAGATTTGCATTTGGAAAAGATGACAGGGCAGCAATTTGGAGAACAGCTTAGAAAGGTATCAGAGTGGCTATAGGGAGATTGGTTAGGAGGACGTTCTAGCAATCCAGGCAGGAGATAATGGTCGCATGGACCAGGGTGCTTAGCGTGGGAAGAATGGAGAGAAGTAGATGGAGGCAGTAGCACCATGCAACAAAATATTGACTTGGGACCAAGAGGCAAAAACATAGTAAGTTTGTTCAACTATTTTCTGTTTCTCCTTATCCCTCTGGCTCTCCTCAGTTTCACATCACTAGGCCCCTTGAACTGCATCAGTAACAATGAGGGTATTAGAATCAACATAAAGAATTCCCACATTTTTGAAAAGTTTTTTTTTTTAAAGGTGCTTAAAGGGTTACTAGACACTGTCTCTATGGTGTGGATTGGTTCAGCACAGCCTAACATTAAAAAAAAAAAAAATAGGGTGGGCAACCATGGCTCCATGGTGGAGTTCTTGCCTGCCATATCGGAGACCTGGGTTCGATTCCTGGAGCCTGCCCATGTTAAAAAATATATATATATATACCAGGCATCTAAAATAAAGTGGAAAAAAAAAAGACCCATGAAACTGGCATAGGAAAACAGGTCAAAAATCACAGGATTCTTGTGTTCCTTCTTCATTGTTTTCTTACACATAAGATGAAGACAATACTACCTATACACCCTACCTCTTGAGATGGTTGTAGCATCAAAACCGGTAGGGATCATGTATACTGAGGTGCACAGTGCTTCATGTTAACAGGGATCCCTGGTGTTTGAAGTTTTTTAATTGTTTGCTTGAAGTCTTTAAGGAGACATTCATCAAAGTATTTACACATAAAATAAAGAATTACATGTTCAAAGGCCTATTTAATCTTTTCTTGTTTTTACTGCTACCTAATATAAGAGTAAGTGAAAGCTATTTTCCTAGTATAAAGGGCTAAACAAACACAAGATATATAGGCTTGTTATTCAGTTGCATGGTTTAATTGGAGAGTTGAGAGTTTGGTGGTTGCTTTTACTGGTGTGTAGCCTGGCTTCATTACCCAAGTGGAAAGGGAAGCTTCTCAACCCTCGGGTTGAAAATGATCTTTCTCTTGGCTACTAAAACTTGGTTTCTCCCTTAGTCATCATACAAGATAAAAATAATAATAGGTAATTTTTATTAAATCAAAACACGAAGCACTAGAGAGATAGCTAGGTAGACAGACAGATGGATATAGATAAATAGATATTGATATAGATACAGATAGAGATGTATAGATATTTACCCTAGCGACAACCATATTTGGAAGGCACTATTATTACTATCTGGACTTTACAGATGAGAAAACTTGTCCAGGATCAAAAAGCTCTTCAGAGTTCATACTCTTTAACTTCATTGTGTTCTCCTTGTGATGTATTAAATATTGCATAATGTGCTAGACTCTACCCCTATTAAGAGGATCCCAATTGTATTGTTTTCTCCAGAGGAATTTTCACTGACAGTACTCCGACTAAATCACTCCAGGAGTTACCAGTTTTTTGGCTCATAGCTATTGAAGTGAGACTAATAAAATAATCCCAGATGAGTGGGAGAACTGGATAATTCCACATAAACTGTGCAGTCAGCTACAGCCTTGTTCAGCAAGTAGCAAGTTGCCATCACAGAGTTGCTCCATCAGGGTGATTAATTCAGGGCTCAGCCATGAATCCTGAGGAAATAAGGATTCTGACTTTCCTTTCCTAGTGTCCCATATCTTGTTGGGTGATTATAGAGAAGACATACTTGAATTCAATCTTGGAAATTGAGTAGATGCTCACTGAGCTGGCAAAGGGAAAGAGCATTTCAAATAGAACAAAGGTACAGAAAAATAAAACAGCATGGAAAGAGCAAGGAACACTGAGGGAAGGAAGAGTAGAGGCCAAGTAAGAGAGAAGGTTGCCAGAACCCAGGATGTGGAAGGCTTTGTGCCATTTAGGAAATGTATTTTGTGTGAATCCATGGAGCCACTGGAAGTTTAAGCAGATGGGTGATAAGTTTAGAATATCAGAGATAATGTCAAAAAGAAGAGGTTCAACTTCAGAGTTTCTGAGTTTGAGATGACTGTGGGTCACCCAGTGTATGTCTTCCATGGACACCTGAATGTGAATTCTTTAGATGAGAAGAGAGATCTGAGTTGGAAACAGATTTAGGAGACAAACCTTGTTAGCAAGTAGTTAGGCCATGACCATTTATGAGATTTCCCAGGTGTATAAAAGAGTACAAAAAGAGGGTAGAGATTGGAAGCCTGAACAATGACCCACCCTTGGGGTGGGGGGTTGGACAGATGAAGGATGAACCAGAGAAGGAGAGGCAATAAGACAGGAGAATTACGTGAGCACAGCATTAGAGAAGCCAAGGGTGGAGGGAACACTATCAAAAACGGTGTGGGCAAAATGTCAGATATCTCAGAGGGGTCAAATGAGGTGAAGACTGAAAGACCCTTCCTATTTTAGTGGAATGGCAGGGCCAGCTCCTATGGGCAGGAGGTAAAAAGTGAATCCGAGGTTATGAAATGAAATGAGAGAGCAGATAGAGAGGACTCCTAAGGAAGGAGAGAAAAAAGTAGTCAAGTACAGACCCTTCTACATTCTCCTCTTCAGAGGCTGAGTTTCTTCAAGATTAGGAAGTGGAACTAAATAATATAGCCCTTATTTCTCTGGCAGCCTGTTGGAACTGTTCAGGGTTACAGATACCCTCCCAGCTGTTGGAGTTTCATTTGGAATTCCAGCAATCAATTTTTTTTAATTGACAAAACAAAACAACATACTAACATGAACATTCTTAACATATGAACATTCCATACTTGGTGTATAATCGATGACTCACAATATCATTACATAGTTGCATATTCATCACCATGATCATTTCTTAGAACATTCTGCACCACTCCAGAACAAGAAACAAAAAGAAAAAATTAAAAATCACACATACCATACCCTTACCCCTTTGACCACAAGTATTTCCATCTACCCAATATATTTTAACCTTTGTTCCCCCTTTTATTTCTATACCCCTTACCACTCCCTTTCATTGATCACTAGTATTTCAATCAACTCAATTTATTTTAACATTTGTTCCCCCAATGTTTATTTATTTTTCATCCATATTTTTTACTCATATGTCCATACATAGATAAAAGGAGCATCAGACACAAGGTTTTCACAATCACACAGTCACATATGAGAGCTATATCATTATACAATCATCTTCAAGAAACATGGCTACTGGAACACAGCTCTACAGTTTCAGGCATTTCCCTCCAGCCTCTCTAGTACACCTTAAACTAAAAAGGGGATAGCTATATAATGCATAAGAATTACCTCCAGGATAACCTCTCAACTTTGAAATCTCTCAGCCACTGACACCTTATCTTGTCTCATTTCTCTCTTCCCTCTTTCGGTCAAGAAGGTGTTTTCTCAATCTCTTGATGCTGAGTCCCAGCTCATTATAGGATTTCTGTCCCATGTTGCCAGGGAGGTTTACACCCTTGGGAGTCATGTCCCATGTAGAGAGGGGAGGGCAGTGAGTTTGCATGCCATGTTGTCTGAGAGAGAGAGATAGGCCACATCTGAGCAACAAAAGAGGTTCTCTGGGGGTGATTCTTAGGCCTAATTTTAAATAGGCTTAGCCTATTCTTTGCAGGATTAAGTTTCATATGAAAAAACCCCAGATTGCGAGCTCAGCCTATTGAGGGTTGCAAGCAAGAATATCAGGAATTTTCCAAATGGGGAAGTTGAATTTTCCCCCTTTCTCGCCATTCTCCCAAGGGGACTTTGTAATTACTTTATCACTTTTTTATTCACTGTTCAAATCACTCTGGGATTTATTGGGGCATCACACTGGACAAACCAACAAAATCTCATGCCCTATTCAAGGTTCCACATACTTATGGTGCTCAATTAACCTGCCCACATAAGTTATACTAAGAAATGCATTATTCAAAATATAAATTTTGTACCAAATAAACATTTTTTGCTTTAGTCTCACAAAGAAGTTGAAATTTTAAAATATGAATGACCACCTATTTTTACCACCCTGCAATATTGACATTCCTTTGTTCTTCCTCATGCAAAAAAAATTTTTTCATTTGTACATTTAGTCACTATCATTGTACACACTAGGCATTCCTAGATTATACCATCTCAGTCTTTATCTTTTCTCTTTCCTTCTGGTTTCATATGTGCCCCCAGCCCTCTACCCTCTATCATTCTCACATTCAGCTTCATCCAATGTACTTACATTATTGTGCTTACAGTCAGGTAGCATTGTGCTATCCATTTCTGAATTTTCACAATCAGTCCTATTGTGCAATCTGTATCCTTTCAGCTCCAATTACCCAATATTCTACCCTATTTCTATCTCTTGATGACCTCTGTTCTTAACTGAAATTCTCCAAGTCCATTCATTAATGTTAGTTCATATCAGTGAGACCATACAGTATTTGTCCTTTTGTTTCTGGCTAGTCTCACTCAGCATAATGTTCTCAAGGTCCAATCCACATTGTTACATGTTTCATGACTTTATTCTGTCTTACAGCTGCATAATATTGCATTGTATGTATATACTACAGCTTGGATATACATATATATACATATATACACACATATACAAATACATATATACACAGCTTGTTAGCCACTCATCTGTTGATGGACATTTGGACTGTTTCTATCTCATGGCAATTGTAAATAATGCTGCTATAAACATTGATGTGCATTTGTGTCCTTGCCCTCATGCCCTCTGAACAGATACCTAGCAATGGTATTGCCGGATCATATGGCAATTCTATACTTAGCTTCCTGAGGAACCACCAAACTGCCTTCCACAGCAGTTGTACCCTTTTACATTCCCACCAACAGTGAATAAGTATACCTCTTTCTCCACATCCTCTCCAGCACTTTTAATTTTCTGTTTTATTGCTAATGGTCATTCTGGTGGGTGTGAAATGATATCTCATTGTGGTTTTGATTTGCATTTCCCTAATAGCCAGGGAAGTTGAGCATCTTTTCATGTGCCTTTTAGCCATTTGTATTTACTCTTTTGAGAAGTGTCTGTTCATGTCTTTGCCCATTTTGAAATTGGGTTGTTTGTCTTTTTGTTGCTGAGTTGAACAATCTCTTTATATATTCTTGATACTAGACTCTTATCTGATATGTCATTTCCAAATATTGTCTCCCATTGTGTAGGCTGTCTTTTTACTTTTAAGACAAATTTCTTTGATGCATAAAACTGTTTAATTTTGAGGAGTTCCCATTTACGTATTTCTTCCTTCAATGATCGTGCTTTGGGTGTGAGATCTAGGAAACCACCTCCTATTTCAAATTTTATGAGATATTTCCCTACATTTTCTTCCAAAAGTTTTATGATCTTAGATCTAATGTTTAGGTTAAATTTTGCATAGGGCATGAGATATGGATCCTCTTTCATTCTTTTGCATATGGATATTCAGTTCCCCAACCACCATTTATTGAAAAGACTGCTCTGTCCCAAGTGAGTTGGCTTGACTGCTTTCAAAGATCAATTGTCCATACATGAGAGGGTCTATATCTCAACACTCTATTCGATTCCATTGGTCTATCTACCTTTATGTCAGTACCATGCTGGTCTGACGACTGTAGCTTTGTAATATGCCTTAAAGTCAGGTAGTGTGAGACCTCCAACTTCATTTTTCTTTCTCACAATATTTTTAGCTATTCAGGGCACCCTGCCCTTCCAGATGAATTTGGTTATTGGTTTTTCTATTTCTCCAAAGTAAGTTTTTGAGATTTTAATTGGTAATTGCATTGAATCTATAAATCAATTTAGGTTGACTTGACATCTTAACTATATTTAGTCTTCCAATCCATGAGCATAATATGCCCTTCCATTTATTTAAGTCTTCTGTGATTCCTTTTAGCAATTTCTTGCAGTTTTCTTTGTATAGGTCTTTTGTATCCTTAGTTAAATTCATTCCTAAATATTTTATTCTTTTGGTTCCAGCAATCAATTTTAAGGTTATTTTTCAAATCCCTAAACTGAGCAACATGACATATGGGGTTTTTTTGGGGGGGACTTACCTAACTAATATGTAATGAGAATATATGAATGTTTCAAATGCAGGTCGTAAAATCAGGGGAGCAGAGCCACTGGCTGAACTGAATCATTTCTGTTGTTATAAAAACCAGGTGATTTCACAGGATAAAGAGAATTTTTGCTTATTATTTTTATTTTTCTAAAGGGTTTATTAGGAAGTTTAATTCTTAAAAATAATCATATATTCTCAGGGATATTATTCTAAAAGAGTTTATTCAAAAGAATCCATCCCTGTAAAGATTTCTGCTACTTGTTTTTCACCATGTTTAAAATCCATGGTTTGTTACCTTGTCCCCTTATCCTTAGTTTCCGTGTGATCTTAGACATGTCACTTCATCTCTCAGAAACTCAGTGGCTTCATCTAAATAAATAGGGATTGGACAAGATGCTTAATAGAATCATATCATCTTACACCAGCGTTGGCAAACTTTTTCTGTAAAGGGCTAGATAACAAACACTTTCTGTTTTACCAGCCCTAGGGTCTATGCTGCAGCTATTCAACTCTATTGTCACAATGGGAAAGTAGCCATAGGCATATGTAAACAAATGAGCAACACTGAGTTTCTCGTAAAACTTTATTTACAACACAGGCAGAGGGCTAGATCTAGCATGCAGGCCGTAGTTTGCCAACCCCTGTTCTACACTTCAAAATCAAATTCTTTGATTTATGAAGCTGGTCTTCCTAGACTCACTTACTAAAATATCCGTATCCTAGGAAAGGCCATTGTGTGCTGGGAGTCACAAAATTTAATACACACTGCAAATGAGAAAAGCAGGGAAAATTCAAGGTTTAGGAAGTCATGGGTCTAATCTGGTCTTCCTTAAAAGGTAGATGAGAAAAATTTACTATAAATTCAGCTGATCTTAAAAACTCAGTTTAATCCAATAATACAAAGTCAACTTAAGAAATATTTAACATCTCTTTGTTTAAAATTCTCAATCTCTTTGAAAGCCTTCCCTCCTCATGCTTAATTACAGTGTTGTATGAATGAATGAGGAAGAGGAAACTAAAGGTCCATAAGGGAAGAATCGGGTTCCTCAGGAACAGTGTCCCCTCCCCCTGTCTCTAGGGTATGGTCCTTGTCAACATGGGTGCTGCTTGCTCCCCTGGCACCCAATGGCTTAGGGTTATGGTCAGTGTAATTTGCTTGAGGGATTAACCTTGCAATTCTTGCTACAAGACCATTTAACACACATGCGGACACACGCACACACAACGGGGACACTAGCAAGTTCCCCAGGTAGAGGCTTAGCTTTCTCTGTCTATGTTACTTGCAAAACAAGCACAGCTTAAGGAAGGATAGTTCTCAGAGCCTCTCTGCCTGAGCACACTGCATTATCAGGATGGTGTAAGTATGACTCAGCTTGGTTTGGAAAGACTGTGATGTGGTCTCCTCCCACAGTCCCAACCTGTTTCTTGGAGTTTCCTTCAGCTTACCTAAGAGTAATTTGGGAAAGAAAAGTCTGATTGCAATGTGCTTTATTCTTTTCCCATCTTCTCTTTCTCATAAATCCTGGAGCCAGAGGGTGGCTTTTCTTTTACTTTTCTCCTTCTTACCTCTCTACTGCCATTGAGCTGACCTATATATCCATAGCAAAGGAGCTCTTTTCTCTACCCTGAAGGAATATTCTGGGAGCAAGGACCCTTCAGGCTTAGTTGTTCATGTGCCAAGGGGAGGGATGAAGGAATTTGGGGAAAACTTTCCCAATAATGCCTGGCTGGCTCTCAAGCCTATTATTTGGCTCAGTCTCTTTTGTGTGAGAGAAGCTATTTCCTTTCTTTATCATTGAATTCCTTCTAGAAGTGAATGCACTTTGAGAACTAAGACAAAGATTTTTGTATTCCAAGAGGTTAAAAGGGAAGCACATACTTCTAAACTATTACCTCATTAAAATTAATATCTAAATTCATCCAACAGTTCTTCCCATGAAAACAACTGAATTAAGGGGAGGCTCTCCAGAGAACTAAGGACAGGCTGGTGTTAATGCGGATGATGGAGAGGAGATGGTGAGGCAGGCCAGCAGCACACCCCATGACATATGCTGGGGTTCCAGGGTACAGAGTTAAAGCCACCAGAGGGAAGGGGAGGAGAGTGGAAGAAATGTGTTTCACAAATGCATCTAAGACCAACATAGCCAAATATTACAGTGGGAGAAAAGGAGCTGAGGCATGAATCAGTCTACAATCCAGTAGAAGATTTTGGGAAGAGGATTGAATTAATGAGCTAGAACAACATTTTAGCTTTAGCTGAGGATTAGAACCTTAAGAATCAGTCATTTTAGTAAAATGGTGCCAAAGGACTTAGACTCTTGGTCAGAAATGAGTAGAATTTATTTAGTTGATTTTCCTTTCCTTGTATGGTTTCCTCGATTAAAAGACAAGACAAAAATTCAGGAGGTGACAATGAAGGGCCCACTAAAATTCCCGAGGGAAAACTACAGAGAACACTTTAAGAGAAACATACTTTAAAATAGTTAGCAACTGAATAGAAAATTTCTATTTCATTAAAATATGGTAAATTGCTTATAGTCCGAAATTTATATCTACAATTTAAATGCCATCTTGCTACCTTCAAAGCCATGGAAAATCCATAGATAGTTTATTTTTTACTTTGAAGTGTATTATATAATTTTAGGAATGTATTTTTTCCCCTAATTGTGTTATCCAGTGGCTGACATCAGCACTTCTTGAGCATACACGGACTGGTAAAAGATGGAAGAAGTTAGTGAAACAAGCCAACATAGCTTTAGCACACTCCTCAGAGACTGCAATGAGCACTTTGTTAATTAACTACACACAGGATAGAAAAACAAAACAATCCCAGGTACAGGGATTGTTTCTAATCCCAAGACACAGAATAAAGATTATACTGATCCCTATCCTCAAGAAGATTAAGGTCTAATGGGGGAGATATAAAATACATAAAATTAACAAAAATGCATACAGATGTGCACAACAATTACAAGAGCAAGATGGTCATATGGAATCAAGAATTGGGCTGATTAGTACGAGAATGTTTAGGTAGACCTCAAAGGAATGTATAAAGGAAATAAGGAAGTAGTATTCAAGGACTTTTAGAGAAAGTTTTAATTTTGTGATACTCCTTAATGTCTAAAATTGTAGCATGCAATTTCCAGCATCCAAGAGACTTTATTTCTAGGACCTAAATTTCACTTATACCCCAAATAACTGCAGGGTTTAAGGATTTTCTATAAATTGCTATTTCTCTAGTGAAGACACCTAAATTAAATGTCAGAGAGCTTGCTGGAGTGTGATAGCAAATATATGGATGAAGATATATACTGACACTCGAACTTGTCAGGTAACCATAGTTGCGGTTGGATAGTGTGGGATATTCTCTCTGTGAGTTATCTGCAGCCACAGTCCTGTTTCCTTCTGCAGTCCATAAATATTTCCCTTTGTCCTGCCTCCCTTCATCATCCCCCAGTATATATTCCAATGAGTACATATTTGTCTCAGGACAGCTGCAGAAAATAATATGCTGTGACTTGTTTTGAAGCCTAATATGAATCGTTTTTTTTTAAACCATCTGCTCCCTTGGATCTTCTGTTCTGCTTCTCCAGACCAGAGGAATCAAAAGGAAGATTATCTATCTGCAAAAGATGCACAGGACGTAATTTCTTAAAAAGGGAGGAATTAAGAACAGAGGGAAATGATAAATAATATCCTTTGTCCAATAAGTGAGGGTAGGGGTAGATACCAGAAGAGACATCCCATTAGAGAAAAAAGGACCAGAAAGAAAAATGCATCAATATAGAAGAGTCTAGAAAGAGCTTGGAAGGACTTTGGAATCCTACTGGCTGCTGCAATCATTATTCTTGCCAAAAACCCACCCAGCAGTCCTGAAAAAAAAAAAAAAAAAAAAAAGAATGGCCCATAGGGACCCAAAACATTGACTAATAATTCTTGAATCCATCCCCACAGTATTATTCATTTCTGCCAAGGTCAGGTTTGGTCACTGCATGGCTGGAGGTCTGGGCATGCTGTTCTCAGTTTTATTTTTACAGTAGTTATGGAGCCTTTTTTATTTTCAAGAGCCCTCCTGTCACTTATTACCCACCCATCCAGACCACCCACCCACGCTCCCACACACAATACATCCTGACACACCCACAAATATCCAGATTCTTTAAATCTTATAGTGGTTTGGGCTACAGGAATATTGCTCCCTCCAAATGAATTTGCTCTACATACTTGCAGTCCCCCCGCCCCAAATATTTTCCTCTCTGGGGACCGATCTGTGGATCTTTCTACTCAGCAAACATTTATAGAGCACCTATTGTGTATAGGGCACAGATGGATGCAGGGGCTAAAGAAAACACACCAGGAGGCTGAGAAGTCCCAGTTCTACCCCACTGAGAAGGTCTCCTTGTTTTCTTGCAACCAGTTGGGTATGTGGGCTGAGGGGAGTGATATCTGAATCTAGAGACCATTTCTGCTTCACAAGAACCCACATACCTCCCTCCTCTCTTTCCTTTTCATTCCCGTTTATTCGTTTTTTCTCTCTCTAGCTATTCATCTTTTGTGTCTCTCACTCTCTCATCTCCGTCTTTCCCCCCTTCTCTTTCTTCTTTCTCCTTCTCTGAGACAAACCACCTTAGAAAATCTGTCAGACTTAGGAGCTATCACTATGCGTTCCTGACTCCTTAATAAACATTTCATAGATGAACTCTAAAAACATAAAAGGAGGGGAAAATTCTTATCCCAACTCAGTCAAACTGACTTTGAGGAAATGACTTTTGGGACCACTGGAAAAGCCAGGAGAGAGGTGGGGGAAGTGCTGCTGAGAGGACCTTCAGCTTCCCCAGCCTCCCCAGCTCTAAGCCCCCAGCCCCAAGCCCTTAGGATAATTTATGAGGTGTCAGGATATTCTGACCACAAGGTCGGAATAGAATGGTTTTTACACTTCAGCTGCCATAAAAGAGAAACAATTTAATTCTGTTTCACTCTGGCACTGTCTGTTTTCACAATGAACAGGGGATTTGGGCCTCCTAGAGATTATTTGTCTAAGCACACACCAAGACTGCTGCTGAGACTTGAAATGTCTGATTTCAACTCTGGTTTCCCTCTCCTTTCTTCCCACTTTGGGAAGGAGGCACTTGCCTTTCCTATCATCCCAAATCAGCCTTGAAATCCATTTCACCCCGGCGGGTCTTTTGTATTAGTGAATAAACTAAATGTCTTGCCTGTCACTTCATCCTCCTCTTTCAGTAAGGGGTGGTTTGGGTAAGTAAGGGGTACGAGAGAGCCCTCTCCTAAATTCAACAGGCCCCATCGTCTCTGCCAAATCATGATCTTAAGTCTGAAGCAGTGTTTCCCTTGGCCTGGAAGCACAGCCTCCTGGCTCCTCCTGAAGCTACAGCGCCGTAGACATTTCGCTGAGTAGCTTGAAGCTCTTCCTGCCAGGAAAACCCAATGTCTCCTTGGAGAAATCTCAGAGTAGGAGTGTAATACTCCTTCACGGAGCAGCCAAGAAGACAAGCACTAGGGATGTCTGGTTTCTCCGGGCCCCACCAACCCTCACCTCTCAGCCACTCTGGGAGCATCATCTGAGAAGCAGACTTGACAGATGTTTACAATATAGAACAGTCACTCAGAAAGTACAGGTGACAGAGAAGTGTTCCTGGATTCTTGGCCCAAGAGGCAGTAGACCTTCCTGGACTAATTCGCGTGACCTCCGTGTTCAACTCATCTCCTGGGATTTAGCCAACATGACAGGTTCTGGAAAGACAGGAACAGTAGCAGGATAAAATGGAATATATTTCATCAACCTTTTAAAGATTAAGGCTAATTAAAAGAAATGAAGTAAATATATACGTGAAATGCAATAATCTTTAAGAAAACTTAAGTGAATGAAGCAAGGGTACCATGTATATGAAAGGTGGCAGTTAAATATTAATATGTACCTAAATGGACACGGTACTGTATTTTGGAATACAGAGGAAATTTGTTTCAGAGATTTTCTTTAGAAAAGAAAACTAGGGGCCTGTGGGTCAGAGCTCAGATGGAGATTTTCTTCTTACTAAATATGCTTTCGTACATTTGGGGAAGTTTTTTTCAACAAAGAACTCATATTGCCTTTACAGGACAATTTTTTATTTAAAAATAAACTCCAAAAAAAAAATGGTAAAAAGAAAGAAGGAGGAGGAAAGCAAACGGTGCAAACCCAGAATACAGCTTAATGTCAGGCTAGTCAATCATCCATAAAAACATGCTCCTGAATGAAAGCAATGAATTCTTGATGGAAAGAGTAAAGGGGCTGAATGGTAAATGACTTCTTCTAGTTCCCTTAATAGCAGTATTTAAATGCTATAGGAGAATTCCTTGCTTTCATGTTAGTGAGAAAATGATTTCCCGGAGAAGGACTTGAGTCAATGGGATGGAGCCTCTAGCAAAGTTAATATCCAATAAGCCTCAGTTTCAAGCAAAGTGCTGAGTCAACCCAGGTTGTTCTTCCTTCTGCCCTAGTCAAAGTTCCTCAAGTTCATTCTCTGTAACTCTTGTCACAGTGTAATAATTATTCCTCCCATTGCCAGAGAATGTTACTGATCCAAGCCAGAAGCATGCATTGGACAGAGCATTAGAGCCTAAGGTCAAACAACATGTGTTAGAGTACTAGTTCTGCCTCTGTGCTAACTTGGTAAATGGTTTAATTTCTATGGGCTTCAGTTTTCCCTTCCGTAGAGAAAGATTTGAGATTTGAGGGACATACAGTACCTTCCTGCCTTAAAATGCTATGGTTCTCTGATTCATTGAAAATAGTTATCAAGCAGCAAAGGCTCCATACAGATGGTGCCTGGGATGTACTGCTGCAATTATGATGAATTTGTACAGTTCCATTTGACCTCTAGGATGATGTATATAGCGAAGCTGTTTCTGACTTGCTCCTGCACTAAAATTCTGAAAAATTGGACTGCTGTCCCAAGGAAAAAGAGTTCACCACCACATCAAGAAAACAAGGTTCTGAAAGTACATGCTGCCATGTCATAACAAATAGAAGAAACTACTAAGTTGTGAACTAGACCTCAGGCTACCTGGTACTGCTCCAAGACCTTGGATGGTTGGTCCACCATCATAGCCATCATCTGATAGGCAGAAGTTGTAACTGAGGGCTTCATCCCTAGCTGGGCATGAAATGCCACCAAATGAAGGTCCCTCTTCCCACTCTCTCCCCCAGATATATGGAATATCAGACATGTAAGTGAAGGACAAGATACTCTGTTAGAGCTGCCAAGCAGTGCTGCTATGGCCTACATGACCCAAAAGGCCAGCAAGGTGATGAGAAAGAGAGGAAAAAAGAAATGCCAGGACAGTATCCCTCATCAAACCACTGCATTCCACTTTCAGATGGGAAACTTAAGAACTCAGTTGGTTATTATTGCTCTGCAAATTCTCTTCCTCCAACATGCTATCATTCAAAAATAACTGACCTTCATTTCTTTCTCCAAATAGTCCAATTTATCATTGCCATGTGTATCCTTTTCTCCCCAATCCTATAACACAATCTTAATTGGGATGTTTCTCATTAGCTATACTTTTGCCATTCATAACCTTACCATGACTTCAGTATGCTACTTTAGTACAGTGGTTAAAAATATAAACTCTAGAGATACAATATAGTATAGGGGTTAAGAGCATAGACTTTGGAGCTAAAAATACCATTACTCCAGCTTACGTTTAGCTTTAGGTTTAGGTTTGTGTGTGAACATCAACTCGCTCATCATCTTCCTGTCTCTCCCAGATGCTGACATGAGTCTCACACTTGTAGCACTCTCCTTGTTTTGAGAAATGCATAGTCTTCTCCTTCTGTCTGCCCTTACTCCTTCACACCATGTATGGTTCCAGTTTCCACCTGGCATGCATTCAGGCCTGAGATTTTCCTGACTGTTTCCAAGTGCCATATTCACACCAGCTTCCCTTCCATTTCAGGCTGTATTATCATTAACAGCCATCTGTCAGGAACATCCATGAATATTATTGTTAGTTCTCATCCTTCCCCCTACAAGGCCAGTGCTTGGCTCCCATCACCATCACTTTAACCCCACCCTCTAATTCTGGGGCCATCACCTTCCATACTAAAGCTTTACTCTGGAATCTTGTTACCCTGCACCACAATTCCAGTAGAGTGACTTCACCCGAGAAAGGCAAAGGAAGGAAACTCTTATGTTGGCTTGAATTAATAGTAGAGAAAGGAGAGAAGTCTAATCTTTCCAGTGCAGAAGATGTGTGCATTGTTTGTTGTGAGCAGCCCTTGGGGAAGGAGAGATTTCAAGCTCAGCATTTATGTGGCACATTTTTCAATTAGACAATATACTGTATGGCATTTCCCTTCCTCCCCCAACCCCTTCTCTTTTATTGCCACATGACTTCATCTCCCTGTGAGACTGACAGAACCCATTGGACTCAACATTGATAAAAACCATCTGTGGGAGAAAAATTGCAATTTAAAAAACAATTAAGTACATCAATTTCAATTCATTTAGTTGGCCAGAAAAAGAAAAGTTCTTTCAAAGAGGTAACTTGATCTACAGTGGTCATGGATTACAGGGCACACAGATCTGTTTTCTCTGGGCTGCAGTGTGGAGGAATGCATCCTAGCTCAGAGGTCTAAACACAGATATAAACCTCGGTATTGCAAATTTCAGCAAAGGGTAAACCACTGAGAGTTTCCCTAATTTTCTAATTTCTTCTCATTTTTAAGGCATTCTTCCCCATTCTTTCTGAATTCCCAAGAACATAAGAGTTTCCTTGCAGGATGTGTATTCCCCTCTGTCAAATGCTCTCCATGTGCTCATTCGTTATGGGAGCTCTGTAAGTGAACCTTGGTTTACTAGTAAAGACCCCTTCTGAAAGACAGAGGTATGTGTGTGTGTGTTTACTGGCTTTTCCTTCCACTTTTTGTCACGAGCACCCATGGGTCCATTACTCTGAGGTACACAAAGGCTTTTTGAACCACGGAGTAATTTTTCATTAGCAAAAATCTTAAATAAAGAATTTTAATACCAACAAGGCTACTCTGGGTCTCTCCTCCCTTGCCAGAAACATATATCTAGTAAAATGATAAGCACTGCTCTCATTTACTGAGCACCTACTATAGAACAGTCACTGTAATTAACACTTTGATTATATTATCTCACTTGTCACTTCAATCCCATTAAATAGAAATTATTATCATAGTTTGCAGATGAGAAATTGATGATCCTCTTCTAAGATATTAAGATTCTTGTCCACGGAGAAGAGGAAAGATTTGAACCCACATTTCTCAACTTCTCAGGTCCATGTTCCAAATATCAAATACTGAAAAATAATAACCTAGGAATATACTCTGGAAGGTTTGAGCCAGTAATAACTCTGAACTGAAAGTCTTCTAGCCACATTTAAAGAAGAAAAAAAAATATGTAAAAGAACTAGTTAGTGCCTGGCCCAAAGCAGCCCCTCAATAAATGATAGCTATAATTATTACATAAAACTGGCTCCACCCACAACCTGACCTTATTCTCAATTTCCCCCAAACTTCATAGTACATATGGAATTATCAAGGATAGTGTTGAGGTTTTATTACAGTCCTCATTTAAAACCATCACCTCTATGGTCTAGGCCTAAAAATAAGATCCAGAAGTCAGGCATTTTATGTTATTTGGCTAAGAAATATTAGCTCTCAAGAAGCCCCATTATAGGAAGGTGCCAGTAGGTGAGAAAGGTCCTAAAGAAGACTTCACTCATATTCTATGAAGTCTGCCTTGGGAACCAACATATAACATATCTACTTTCACAGCATGTCTTTCAATTGCTCTAATGTAAGGAGGGAACACAACAATAATATCATGGCACTACACAGAAATGCGGGGTTTGGGCATACAGGATCACTCAACAAATGGCTAGAAAGCAGGAACAAAGACCAGATGCAGTGTTGGTGAATGGATGGTAAAGTGAAGAGAAAAGGATGAGTGAATTCGAGGGCATTTGAAAGGCAGAAGGGGGCTAGCTGAGGAGACACCAGCAGAATTATGGTTGAACTAAGAAGCCCACTGAAATTCAAGGGTTTGGGATTCTGAGTTGGGAATTCAGGTTTATCTTCCAGCTCAGGGGAGCCAGAAGGTTTCTAGAAGAGCTTGTTTGACTTAATTTTGGAGTTTGAGGAATGGAAAAAAAAATACCTAGATTCCAGTCATAAAGTACTTGGGGCCCTGGAGGGTACTTGTTGCTTTAGTTGAGAGATAGGGATCATGTAGGCTGGAATGTGCAAGGTGCCCCTGGAGGTGATGTCTTGGTAGGATTTGGTGAGATGAAGAGAAATGAGGATGGTTCGCTTGTTAGAGGTGAACAACTGAACGATAGCAAGAATGCAAAAGTGGGCATGATAACAGCAAGTAAAAGACTGGGCTGTAAACGTGTTTAATGACTGTAGTAAGATTGCCCTGCCAACTCCCAGCCCCCATTAATTCTAAGAAGTAAGCAATGAGAAATTATTGTGCTTGGTTTCTTGATAACAAGAACAGGACATCTACCTTCTCCTGGGTCAAAGGTGCTTTCTGAGAAAGGGAAACGTTGGTATTTCAGTTTGTTAAAAACTGCCAGAATGCGGTATACCAGAAATGCATTGGCTTTTACAATGGGCATTTATTAGTTTACAAATTTACTGTCCTAAGGCCATGAAAATTTCCAAATTAAGGCATCAACAGGACAATACCCTCTCTGAAAAAGGTCCAATGGCATCTGGGATTCATCTGTTACCTGGGAAGGGACATGGCTGGTGTCTGCTGGGCCTTTGCTCCCAGATTCTGTTGCTTTCAGCTTCAGATTTCAGTGGATCTCTTGCTTGGCTCTCTGGGATTGTTTCCTGTCTATTATCCTCTCATAAAGAACTCCAGTAAAGGATTAAGACCCACCTTGAATGGACTGGGTCACATCTCAATTTAAACAACCTAATCAAAAGCCCCTCCCACAATGATTCTGACCCCATAGGGATGGAGTAAATGAACATTGCCTTTTTTGAAATACATAACAGCTTCAACCAGCACAGTTGGTTTGGATTTTCATCTTCCCAGGTCAGCTCAGGACAATGAGGCAATTCAAATTCAAAGGTATTGCTGAACATATCAGAACTATTTGTCTTCTCTGACCTCAAAAACCAGACAAAAAAAGTTGCAAAATAAGATTTTTAGTCTTTTTGGCTTCTATGTATACCAAAATGCCCCATGACTTCCCTCAGACAAGTAACAGTCTTTCAGATCATCAGGCATCCCTAGCGCTTGCAGAAGAGGAAAAAGATTTTCCATGCAAAGTAAACTGATCCCTTTTGGACATCTAACTGGACCTGGCATCAGATGTGTGTGAAGATTTGAGGTAGAGTTTTACTTTGCATGTTATAAGTTCCTTCTGAGCTTAAATTTTCATATGATCCTTCAAAGCACAACAGAACCCCCTGCCAGGAAATACCCAGCAATTGCATTGTTGCATCAACTGTAAACTAACCACTGTTTCCTTTTCCCTCTTGAACTTGAGGTTCCTTTCAGGGAAGTTGTAGAAATGCTTTCAGGAACCAGGAAGTGAAGTTAAGAGGATTTGTCCTCTAACCTAGAAGGATCATTTCTGTGGAATCTACTATGCCCTTGTTTTCCCCCAAAAGCCAGGCAAATCACAAAGCAGATTCTCATTGAAAAGAATCATCTCTCTGGACTGAAAGTGTTTGTCATTACACAGCTGAGCAGAAGATTTGCACAAAATTTTCCATGTGAATTAATAGAGAAAGAAAAAGAGAGAGAGAGAAAATTCTCTTCAACATCATCTTTTTAATTTATAAAACGCTTCTGGGCTTATTGGTAGAAAGACACAATCTAATGTAATATACCGGATGGTCCAGGGTTAAAGCAGTCCCCTTTAACACAGGAGAGCTTCAAGTGTGGCTCGTTTTAAAATGGGTAGCCAGATGTATTGTTATGTCAGTACTTCCTGACATTGTAAAAATGGGGAGGGCATTTAGCGGTTGGAAGTATATGTGGAAATGCAGGGAGGCTAGGTGAGCTTTAGAACTTGGGAATAAAAGAATCCATGAAGACACCACCCTCACCCTCTCTTCGCGGGACAGGACTCCCAGGGATGTGGACCTTCCTGGCAACGTGGGTCAGAGATCCTGGAATGATCTAAGACTCAGCACCAAGGGACTGAGAAAAACCCTAGAATGAGCTGAGAATTAACATCAAGGATTGAGAGAACCTTCTCGACCAAAGGGGGAAGAGTGAAATGAGACTAAGTGTCAATGGCTGAGAGATTCCAAACAGAGTTGAGAGGTTATCCTGGAAGTTATTCTTATGCATTAAGTAGATATCACCTTGTTGTTCAAGATGTAGTGGAGAGGCTGGAGGGAACTGCCTGCAAATGTAGAGTTGTGTTCCAGTAGCCATGTTTCTTGATGATGATTGAACAATGATATAGCTTTCACAATGAGACTCTGTGAATGTGAAAACCTTGTGTCTGATGCTCCTTTTAGCTACTATATATCAACAGAAGAGTAGAACATATGGAATAAAAATAAATAATAGGGGGGACAAATGTTAAAATAAATTTAGTTTGAAATGCTAGTGGTAAATGAAAGCAAGGGGTAAGGGGTATGGTACGTATAATCTTTTTTTTCTCTGTTATTGTTTTATTTCTTTTTATGTTGTCTTTTTATTTCTTTTTCTAAATCGATGCAAGTGTTCTAAGAAATGATGAATATACAACTATGTGATGATATTAAGAATTACTGAGTGTATATGTAGAATGGAATATCTTAATGTTTTGTTTGTTAATTTTTTTTAATTAATAAAAAAAAGTTAAAAAAAAAAAAGAATCCATGAAGAAGCCTAACAGTTGGTATAAAATGCACACACACAAATAGGAAATATATTCAATCTCAGTGCTGGTATCTTTGTTCCTATGTGTAAGGTTTCTCTCTCTATTACTCTCTCTCTCTCTCACTATCCTGATGATTACATTTCATGCATTCATTCAGTAAATATTTATTGAGCACCCACTATGTGCCAGCACCCTACTGAATGCTGGGGAGAGCCAAAGCTCTGCCTTTCTGAGGCTATATTCTAGAATCGGCAGGTAAACAGATATACTAAGGTGTGTCACCCACAGAATGTCAGAAACTGATAATGCTTTATGGAAAAATACAGCAAGAGAGGAGGAAAGAGAAGAAAGGGTAGAATCAGGGAAGACTTCTTTAATAATGTGACATTATAGCACACAGTCCTGCAGGAAATGAAAAAGTAACCTGGGAGAAACTGCTCCAAGCAGAGAGAACAGCAAATGCCAAGATCCAGAGGCAATAATGTGGTCACCCCAAGAACAGATAAGAAGTAAGGGGCCAGACAGTATGAGACCAACTTTATACAAGCCTACTTCAAGTTAAAGATAAGGGAGAGAAGTGGAATGAGATAGAACTTGGGTTACTTCTATTTAAATAGAAGTGGAAACCGAGGTAGAAACAATAATCAACTTGCTTTCAATGTCTCCAAGTAAGTGATCTCAAAGAATAGTGCATGGTTAGTGGGAACTTAAAGGGATAAGGGAAGAGAAGGGAGAACTTTGCCCACTAAATCTAAACTAAGACAACCATGTCTAGATTTAAGACAAAACCAAGTGTTTTGATGCCCTATGTCAGGCAGTGGCTCTTTCTACACTATCCCTTGTTTCAGAGCTTGCATAGTTATTCTATTAACTGTAGTATAGGCCATATCGATGGGGCTATGATCATCACACTTCAGATTTTTTAAAACTCCATTGGGTAATTTCTCAGGGAAATTAAATTTTATATATGCCTACTTGTACACTGAGTCACCTGATTTCACCCTTTTTTTCTGATCAAGTTGGGGTTGAACCTAAAAGTGAGTGATTTGAAAGCTGAGGCAAGTCCCAGACCAGAGAGGGCCTCTGCTAAGAGTATTCATCTTTCCAGAGCCAAGCATCTAATATTCCACTTCAAACAATTTCAGCTCCTGGCTCTTAAACCATTCCTTCTGGAACCAGACCTTGAGGCCCAGGGCTCTGCCTCCACTCCGGGAAGGGTTAGGGTTTCTCATTAATCTCTGTCTGGATCCTGTCCTATGATTAGTGATCACTGAAACATAATTCCTACCAGGAGGAATGAAAGGCCTGGCTCCTAGGAAGATAGCCAAAGACCTGCTGCTTCTCTGACACCAGTCATCTCTGACTTCTCACCTCCCTGCCAACTCAGCACGAAGACTCTGAACTCAGGGAAGCCATTACCACACTCTTGCTACCAAGTTGTCATTCCCTTCACTCCAAAAAATATGCAAAGGAGTCCTCTGTTCACACCTTGGCATTTCTTAGGACCAACAAAGAGCAGTTCCCTGGAGTAGAGAACCAATTTGGGTTCTATATAAGAGAGTTGTGACTTTCCTCCCAGGATGAGAAAAAAGAGCAGGGTCTAGACAGATTCCATCCCATCATGATTTGTCCTATTTTATATTTTGTTCTCATTTTATATTTTTAGAGCTTCATGCTGTAGGGTTTGAGGGTAGAGGTGTGCGAGGTTATCTAGAGCAAAATCTGGGATTATCAGAAGTGAACCAGAGACAGCATCAGGCCTCAGAGGATTGGTGGGGAAGACATAACCTCTTCTAGAAGATCTTTGGTTCAGTTCTTCTACACTGTAGCCTGGTGATGAAGAGCTCAAAATCACACCACCCAGATTAAAATCTACCTCTGTAGTCTCCTTTATGCCTCAGTTTACTATCCTGTAAAATGGGAATAAGATGGTACTTACCTCCTAGGAATTTTATAAGGACTAAATGGGTTAATGCATGTAAAGCATTTGCAGGTGTGCTTAGTAAACATAAGTAAGCACTAAATATTTGCTATTATTATTTAACATCAAAAATCTGACTCAAGTGTTAGATTGGAACTTCTGTAAAGTTCTGCTCCACCTCTAAAAGTCAAGATTACAAGGATTCCCTGTTTGATGTACATGCCATTTAGAAGGGAATTTGTTGATATGAATCCTAAACTTGGAAAAGAAACTCAATCTAAAGGCAACTGTTTTACCACTCTAATAATTTATTCTTTAACAATTCCCTTGAGGTGATTTTGAAAATTCTGTGCATATGTGTATATATGCATTTACTCAGAAAAAGGGCTTATAACTGTCATCAAATTTCTAACAGTTCCATGACTCCAAAAATAAGAAAAGCCAGTTCTTCTTTAGGTCCTCTGATATAGAGTATATTAACAAAAAAAAAAGAACAAACAATCTAAAATGCGTATTACCGGTATAGTTATTTACCATACATTTTTTTTATTAAAAAAAAGAATTACATTGACATGATTTCTTAAATGTCCTAAAATTTATTACATAATTAAATTAATGAACTAATTAAATATTTAAACATTGATTAAAGATTATTTAAAGACTTCCTAGTGAAAATTTGGAAGAGTGACCTAATAATGCACTGTAATAATTAAAAAGAGATGATAAATCTCATAAGGACAAGTAGAGAGCTCCAGAATCTGAGGACAAAGACAGAATTTTTACCAGCAGAGGGTCAGCAGCTCTATTGGAGCAATCCTCTTGTATAGTGTGTGTTTGCCTGGAACTCTGCTGGCTAAACTATATACACATTTTCCTCACAAAAAGTCAAATATTTGAATCCATCTATAGCTGAGAGCTGTTCTCCCTCTCTACCAAACCTTTTCCATCCATATACAGACACACAATCAAATTTTATTTATCCCATCTTAAAAGCAAAACCAAAAAATCCTCCCCTTTAACTTTACCTTCCTTGCCTAATACTGCCTTATCAATGGTTTTCTATATTGTCTCTTCACAGTTCTTCTCCTCCCACACTCTCTTATACCTATTCTAATCCAACTTTTGTACCTACCCACTCTACCAAAATTTCAGTGGTCAGATCTCAGTTCTCCTGTTACTTGACTTATTAATAACACTTGATATAGTCAATTCCTCTGTGCTCCCTGCTGTCCTTTCTTCACTTGGCTTCGAGAACACCCGCTTTTTAAAAAAATTTATTTATTAATTTAAAAAAATTTAACAAACGAACTAAAACATTAACATATATAATCAGTAATTCACAATATTATCATTTAGTTGCATATTCATCATTTCTTAGAACATTTGCATCAATTCAGAAAAAGAAATAAAAAGACAACAGAAAAAGAAATAAAATGAAAACAGAAAAAGAAAAGATTATACATACCATACCCCTTACCCCTCGCTTTCATTAGCATTTCAAACTAAATTTATTTTAACATTTGTTCCCCCATTATTTATTTTTATTCCATATGTTCCTTCATCTGTTGATAAGGTAGATAAAAGGAGCATCAGACACAAGGTTTTCACAATCACACAGTCACATTGTCAAAGCTATATCATTATACAATCATCTTCAAGAAACATGGCTATTGGAACACAGCTCTACATTTTCAGGCAGTTCCCTCCAGCCTCTCCATTACATCTTGAATAACAAGGTGATATCTACTTAATGCGTTAAGAATAACCTCCAGGATAACCTCTCGACTCTGTTCGGAATCTCTCAGCCATTGCCACTTAGTCTCATTTCACTCTTCCCCCTTTTGGTCGAGAAGGTTTTCTCAAGCCCTTGATGCTGAGTCTCAGCTCATTCTAGGATTTCTGTCCCATGTTGCCAGGAAGGTCCACACCCCTGGGAGTCATGTCCCACGTAGACAGGGGGAGGGTGGTGAGATTTCTTGTTGTATTGGCTGGAGAGAGAGGCCACATCTGAGCAACAAAAGAGGCTCTCTTGGGGGTGACTCTTAGGCCTAAATTTTAAGTAGACTTGACCTATCCTTTGAGGGGTTAAGTTTCATACGAACGAACTCCAAGTCTGAGGGCTCAGCCTATAGCTTTGGTTGTCCACACTGCTTGTGAGAATATCAAGAATTCAAATTGGGGAAGTTGAATTTCTCCCCGTTCTCACCATTCTGCGAAGGGGACTTAGCAAATACTTCCCCACTCACTGACTGAATCACTCTGGGATTCATCGGGGCATCACTCTGGACAAACCAACAAAATCTCATGTCCTACCTGAGATTCCAAGTATGAGAACACCCCACTTTTGATTGACTTTACTAATCACTCCTTCTACGTTTCCTTTGCTGGTTTTTCCTCTTCTTCCAAGACACATAATATTTAAGTGCTCCATTCTTGTGCTTAAAATCTAGATTCTAAGATTTGGACTTAAATCTGGACTTCTCTCTGAAATCCAGGCTTGCTTATTCAATTAGCTCCTTGACATCTTCAGTTGATGCCCGTTCCACATCTCATCTCAAATTCAACATTTGGAAATGTCAGATTTGAGCTTTTCTAGTTCCTAAGCTCTCCCCATGCACTGTTCCACCTACATCTTTCCCCCATCCCAAATGATAGAAGCTATATTTGTTTGGTGGATCAGGCCAAAAACTTGAGACTCATTCTTCACTTCTCTCTTTATTACACTCCCTACACCCAATCATCCAGCAAATCTTGTTGATTTAACTTGAATTATACCCAAAATCCAAACACTTATCACATTCAGTGCTACCACCCTTGGTCTGAGCCACATCGTCTCTCTCTTGGATTACCTAGGGATCAGCAAATATCTTCTGTAAAGGGCCATACAGTAACACTTTCTGCTTTACAAGCTGCACAGTCTCTGTGACAACTATACATTTCTCTTTTTTTAGCACACACAAAAAATTTTAGCACAATATATAAATAAATGGGCATAGTTGTATTCCAATAAAACTTTATTTACAAAAAAGTTGGTGGCCTAGAATTGGGCATGAACCATAGTTTATTAACCCCAGGTTTCCTTGCTTCCCCTCTTGTCTCACTATAATCTCTTCCCGACACAGCAGCCAGAGCCATCCTTTTAAAACACAAGTCAGACCCTGTTACTTCTCTGTTCAAAATACTGTAATCGTTCCCCTTTTCACTCAGAATAAAAGTAAAAATTCTTTCAATGACCTACAATGTCTTACAGGATCTGACTCCAATCCATCCCTGTATCTCATATCTTACTACTCATCTCATCCAATCTGCGGCAGTCACACTGCCTTCCTGGCTATTTCTCAAATAAAGTAGGCATGTTCAAGCCTTAGGGCATTTGTACTGGTAGTTCCCTCTGTTCTAGGGTTATCTGGAAGGCTAATGGCCTCACATCCTTCAATTTTGTTCACATGTCACCTTTTCAATGAAACCAACCCTGACCACTATTTAAAATTGCAACCTTCCCCTACGACTCCCAATTCCCCCTATACTACTATGCTTTTTTTCTCCAAACTTCTACCTCTATCTAACATAAAAAATAATGTACTAATTTATTATATGCATCACATTTCTCTTTCTCCTAGATTGCAAGCCCCATGAGGTCAGGGATCTTTGGGTATTGTTCCCTAATGCATCTTGAGATTGTACAGCAGTATCTAGAACATAGTAGGCATTCAAAAAATATGTTTTAAATGAATAAATCTGTGTTGCTTCCCTCAAATCCCTGATATCCTATCTCATTTTCTATATAACATTAACTCTTTGGACGCCTTTTTACTATGAACATTAATATGTCTGTCTTTTCCATTACTGGGCCATGTCAACTTGGACATTTTCCATATGTTTATTTTTATAGATCAATACAATGCAAGTACCTGTCATGTAACAAAAGATCAAATCATGCCAACTTAATGAATGAACAAACAAGGGAGACATAGTTCTCTGACCCCAAATCACTAGCTCTGCAGGTCAGTAATTGTTTAAATAATCCCTCCTCAACTCCCACTCTAAATATGTATATACACACACACTCTACTAATTGAGATAATTTAAAACTATTTTTCACATATTTGCTTAATTAGTTTGCAATGACCTCTGCAAAAACACTGGCCTCGGAACATTATAAGAGGTAGTCTTTTGGCATGGACACTAAAGCATCAAAGAGTCAGCTGGAACTAAGGAAAGCAATAACACAACTGGTTTTAATTACTCATGATAGGCAGCTGAATATATCTGACACAGCCCTTCTTCCCAAAACATCACTCAAAAATGGCCAGTTACGGGAAATGGTAGAGGTTTAAAAAAAAGAAAAAAAGATAGGGCCAAAATGTGTCCATAATATAAACCAGACTATCATTTCCCAGTATGGCTTTATTCATTTGGTTTTATATTTTTACGACAATTCCAAATCTATAAAATTGCTGACTCCTATACTAGTGCTCAGGATTGGTGGCTTGGGTTCTAAGAAGAGATAAGTGAAGATTACGCCCATTCATGAATCACTGTGTAAACTAAGAGGTCCACCAAAATTTATCTGGAATTGTAGGCGTGTTTGCAGTTAATTCATCTGTGACGTATAGGTGAACACCTTGTACTTCAATATTCACAAAAGATTAACTTCATCTATAATCTAGTTAATTCGCTTAGACCTGTTGCTCAGCAGGAAATAGTTGGGGGTTAGAAGTTTCTTTGTTATGACCTACTCACAACTCTAATGTATTGCTCTCTTATCAAGTGCACCTACTCACCTGCTCACACTATGGGCTTTGGGCTGGCTCAATCTAGACTGTCCCCCGAGTCTTTCTACTGATAACATCACCTAATGAAGCCATTTACTTTTTCTGCCAAATGAAAGACTAGAGACAAAATTAAGTAATGATTTTGTTTTCATAAGATTTTTTTGACTAGTGCCCTCTTAACTGAGGAGGAAATTTTTGTCCAATTGAAGTAGCTTTCCCAATGAGGAAGTTTAATGTAGCTGATGTGTGGACAGAGGGTCTAGACTTTCCCCCCTCCCATCCTATTCCACCCTATAATGCACATCTTCAAAGACAGAGGCAATTAGGAATTCATTAATGTCGCTCCCTTTTCTGTTTTCATGCACACTGGTACAGTTTAGGTTTGTACAAGAAGCTTCTTAAAACATTTTTCCTGATGGTTCTCCTCTTTCTTTCAGAAAATCCATGGAGCATGTGCATCTACATAAATCACTAGCGAAAACTTGTGCACACTGCGTCATCAGTCATTTTCAGGCATCAATTGCATCCCTTCTCTCCATCCCTCTTGGAATTACAAGGGGCATCTCAAAGGAGAACACCTCTGTCCCAAGCACCACTGCCCAGTCCAGTGGTTCAATCCCAGTACTGGTCAGAAGTGCCTGTGGCTGTGCAGGGCAAACATCCACACGGGGATGCACTGCTCCGGGAAACCCCCCTGCTTCTCCTGGCCCAGCACCACCAGCCCACTTTTCTTAAAGAGACTCTGGAGGATGACCATGTCCCGAGTCACGCTGCTGTCGGAGAGATCGAAGATGCAGCCCTCCTGCGCCACGTTGTCCTTCAGGATGATGATGCCATTTTCCTTCAGGCCATCTCGGCACCGGGAAAGAAAGGCAAGAAGGTCCTTATCAGTCAGGTGTCCTACAGGTGGGGCCAAGTAGATGGAAGACAGGATGAGACGGTGGACAGGGAGAGAGGGGAGCAAGAAAGAACAGAGGGCTAAGAATCAGGAGACCATTCATCTGCTCATTCATGAATCAATTACTAGTGTGAATTGTTTTAGTTCCAGCAGGCTTTGAGAATTTAGATGAGGGCACTTACCCTCTCTGAGGGGGCCCAGTTCCCTGTGACAGAGCCTTCCTACCTCATGGGCGTGAGATAAATTATTGCCATTCCATGGGTTCCTTCCATGTCCCTCCGACAACCCCACTCTATCATAACTTATCTGCATGTATCTCCTACACACACATACACACACACACCCCAAATCTAATTCACTGCTGTATCAATTCCTGGAGATTTTGTACTAAGAAAGTCTAGTTCTGTCAATAAATGGGAATTAACTACTTGGGGGCCGACTTTTTAAAGTTTTTCAAGGATTTAGATTGGTCGAAAGACCTTCCATCTCCAAGGGTGGGGCTTAATAAGCTTGTACAGAGGATGTTGGGAGAGAAATCTGGAGGACCAGAGCTTTTGGTGTGTCCAGCTGCCAGCTAACTATTATGAGCACAGCTATATCAGGAACTCCCTTTCTGTTCTCTCTCCTTATCCACAAAATTTCAAATTAATCCCCATTGTTGTTTTATCTCATTGGGAAAGGGAGAGGAGCAAATGCTGTGCAGGACTAACCAGAGACCCACTGAATCCAGATGACATCATATCTCCTGAATGCAGGTGTGAATTCTTGCAGGCTGTAGCAGTGATAGCTTTCCACCTTGTCCTCTCTGACTTGCAGGTAGGTCTGGGCTTCGAGGAGGAAAGATTCCATCATGTCCACCAGTTCCACACTGCTGAAAACCGGCAACAACACATGCTTGCTGACCCTTCCTATCCCAGAGCCGCAATCCAACGCGCAGTCCGTTCCAGCTTTACCGGGCCCCTGCAGAAAGGCACTTTGTGGAATGCTTTGAGTACAGATACCCATCCAGGGGCTCGGCTACTCCAATTAACTTTCTAAATCAACTTTATTAAGATCAACTTTAATCTAATAAAATGCACCATCCTTTTTTTGTACGCTGTATGGTGGGATCACATTTCATTCTTTTTCCATGTGTGTCCTGTTATTGCAGCATCATTTGTTGAAATTTTCTGCTTGTTTGGTTTCTTGTTTGTTTGTTTGTTTTTGGGGGAAGTGCATGGGTCGGGAATCGAACCTGGGTCTGGCTGACAAGAATTATACCACTGAACTACCCTCACACCCCCCCAAAATGCACCATCTTAAATGTACACATCAATAACATTTGACAAATGTCTGTGTAACCACTGTCATAATCAAGAAACAGAGAATTTGACTACCTTTTCCAAAAGATCTCCAAACATTTCTAATTGTACTTTCCTTTACTTTGTCCAAATATAGATCTTTAAAATAATTGCAAAATAGGATTTTTTAAAATAATATATTAGATTTGAAAACTTGGTCATTTTCTCCCCCAAGAAATGGGCCATTGATAGACTGCTGGGGCTAGAACCCACAATAACTCCAAATTTGGCTTGAGCCCACACCTAGACGGCCCCACACTACAGATTATAACTTTGAAAATAAGAAGCAGTGAGAGCCTTTCTGAATTTTTAACGTTACTTTGAAAATTCACTTCAGGGGAACATTTCAATCCATATGGAGATTATTGCAATTTTATTCCTTAAAAAACTGATTAAGGGGGCTCCTAATTATCTGCTCCTCCTGTGTGGATGGTAAATTTTGGAACCCAAGTGGAAGGAATGGGAATGTTCCATTCTCAGATCAGGATCATACTTCAAACCCAGCCCTAATGCACACAACACTTTCTTATTTCACATGCATAAATGGTGGTTTCAGCAAAGTCTTCTTTCATGCTGAAATTGGTTTTTGCTTTTGTACCAGAAACTACATGATTTACTGGGCATGAAACCCTTAAAATTGATTTTTTTTTAAAGTGGGTCTGTACATTACATTAACTGGGAGCATGGGAGGGGGAGAGTGAGGGAGACTCAGCCAATACAAATGTTCTCAAACTTAGTTCTTTAAAGTAAAAGAAAGTATTTTCTGATTTATAAAGATTCAGCTGGTCTAAATTATTTTGTCATAATTGTGATGGTTGCTGAATAGGTTTTGTGCTAGAAATTACAGTAAGAAGATACTTGAAGTTGCCAATTAAGGTCTTAAGGAGAAAGCCTACTCTTGATTTCTCAGGAACTAAGGATTAAAAATAAAAACATTTGGCTAAGGATCAAAGGTGAAGAACAAGATGAAGGAAGCACTGGAAAAGCTGCTTTTCAGTCCATCTAAACAGCCTTCTTTTTAAAAAGAAAGGTAAAATGAAGAACAAAAAGTAGAGCAATTATAGCTTCTTTTTAAGTAGAATAATAACGATCATTATTGGGTGTCCCAAGTTCTCCACATCTCTAATAACTATAATCATTGAAAGAACTTGGCCTAAGATAAAGATTATTAACTCCATTTTGCAGATGAGGAAATTTAAGTCTCCAATATCACACAGCTAATGGCAGAACCAGAATATGAGCACAGGATTGTCTGAATCCACAGCCCTACATTAGAGATGTCACCCCAAGTGACAACTCCGATTCACTTAGTAGTCTCTGTGTGATGCTGTGTAGCAAAGGATTCTAGGGTTTCGTTCAGACTCAACAGGAAGAAGGGCTGTGATTGATCAGTAATGTCTCCCTTGGCTATGGGAGGGGGAAGTGATGGTACACCTGCCCTGTGTTTTCCACTCCTACCTACCCATTGCTGCCTCCCTTGTTCATACACTATAAATTAAACTAAATAAATTCAGAAAAAAAACGTAGGCTTGGCTTTAAGTGATGAAGGCTCTAACACAAAGCAGCTACCAAGTAAATTCAATACATGAACAAGATTGGGGGAAATTATGAGGAGACTATTTTCAGCTACTGGAAATTTCAGCCATTACTAGAAATTTGCGTGTTCAATTATAGATTATCACTACCACTTTTTCATGTCATTACTTTTCCTTAAAATCCTTATTGGGTATGTTTCATTCATTATTAAAGCAAATGGTCATAGAAGTAGAACTGTGGAACAATTAAGCAAAGAGACCTTAGAGATACAAGCCAGAGGATTTCAAGAAGATCCTAACAGCCAAACTCCTTTTTCTCAATGAACGGATAAACATTAAGCTGCTCTGGTTAAAATGAGGCAAGACTTCATTCACTCAGCCTTCTCATCATTCTCCAGGGAAGCCCTCAAAATTCTCAGCAAAATCCTAGAGAACTACAAACCAGAATTTTTAAACTACTGATGTCTACTTCCACAAATTTTTCCAGATAAGGAAATTTAGGCCTAGAAAGGTGAAATGTTTTCAGTAGAAGGCTCTTGAGAATTATCTTCCTCTAATTTGCACTTTTCACCAATTTAGATGTATGCTATCTGACTACAGATGTTCTTGAACAATGGTCATTTACAAATACAAAAACATACCTTTCACTGAAGACCTGCATACCTCTAGCATCTACTGCCTAGTTTCCTTTCCCTCATTTCACTCTGCATGGTTGGCACTGTCTCCCATCTCCTGACATCATACTTCTTTCTCTGTCTCTCACACACATGCAGGACCTCTGAGAAGGGATATTTACAGACTGAGCTCAGAGACCTCTTGCACCTGGTTGTCAACACAGCTGCCCAGAATGTGATTGCATTGAAATCTGATGCTCTGCTGCGAAGGTGACCAAAACTACATACGTTGTATGACTTAAAAAAAATTTTTTTTACCTAAAAACATTTAATGTATCACAAAAATGTGGTTGAAGCACACAGTTAAATTCAAAACTAACATGTATGTTTAATAATAGGGCATTATTAACTAAGAAAAGGTAGAATTTGACTTGCTCTCAGTACATCCATATAATAGTCTCTGCAGGCATAAAATTTGAGAGAGTAAATTACTAATTAATTTTTTAAAATTAGTAAAAATAAATGTATTTCAGAAACTAACTATGCTAAGATCTTATTGGAAAAATTAGAAGGCTATATTCCAAACGTTAATAGTGGTCATCACTTCACAGAGAGATAAATACGTGATTTTAAATTTCAGCAATAAGCATGAACCATATGTAATAAGAAAAAAAAAGCTGAATTTATTTTAAAATGATTTGATGGATTAGTTTACATAGCCCAATCAAAAAGGACTATCCCATTAATTTTTTTATTTTAATTTTAATTTATTGTCATATTTATGGATTCATGTTAATTGTCAAAATACTTTCAGGAATTTCATTTCGCTTTTGATGCTGTCTATATATATTGTTTTATTTTATTTTATTTTTTTAACATGGGCAGGCACCGGGAATTGAACCCAGGTCCTCTGGCATGGCAGGCAAGCGTCCTTGCCTGCTGAGCCACCGTGGCCCACCCTATATATATTATTTTAAAGAACACTATTTTAAGATCATGTAGTGTAGTTTTAAACCAAAAGGAAAGTGCTTCATGCCACTGTATGAAAATCATGAAATCTAACAAGTTAGATAAAGATTTATTAGACACAATTTCTGAGAAATGTCAAAATTCATCATTGTATAATGATGAATTTTATAAAATTAATTAATTAATTAATTAATAATTAATAGTAGTCAATTGATTACTTTTTATAAATTGCTGCTTCCCCCACCCCCAATTAGAAAGCTAAACTTTAAGGAAAGTTAGCAGCTGTGTCATTGACATCATCTTGGTATCATTTGTTTATTTGGTAAAGTAAGCATATTTGCAACAAGTTTAAATACCTTTTCCCACTGTCCCATGTCACTAGTGTTGAAAGCAAAGCAAAAGTTTAAATTAAACAGTCTGCCTTTTCCCAGTTGACACAAGAATAAATCATGTCAGATACTCATATTCCCTCACCCCTCGTTTCTTGACCTGGATACCAATTTAGCAGATTATTAAGGTCACAGTTCCAAAATATCATCTCTTAAAAAGACCACATTTTTATTTGGTTAGAGGTCACATCTTCACAATAAGCCTGGTCTACTCAGAAGAACTCCTTATATTTATTTGAAAAGAGCAGGCTGCCTCTTTTCCAACATAAATATGCAAGCTCAGGGCTGCTTCCTTTCCCAGGTCTGTGTGCTTATGGGCTCTGCCTGACCAGCCTCCCTGTGGTCAGCTTGGAATTTCACACAGGGACAAGACAGCTGGATTACTAACCAAGCTTCTGAAATGCCAAAGCTTCAAAGTCGGCCTCACCGTGAGGCAAGCAAGGGGAATTACTCAGGCCAGACAGGAGAAGAGTTAAGGCCAACGGTCCATCAAAAGAAAAAAAAAGCAGGAATTTTTCTGCTTGTTGAGACAAATGGAAAATATAAGTCATGGTTAAGAGCAGGGAGTTTCCACAACCATAAAAGCAAAGCTAATAACCATGCTTACCTCCTAGAGTTGTTGCGAAGAATAAATGAGATGATGCTTAACCCACTGGCTGCTTAGCAGAGAGACAAGCCATCTCAGAATAAGCACTCAGTGAAATCAGTCAGTAACACTGACTTGGAAATATTCCTGGTAAACCTGACCTAAAAAATATAAACAGCCATTGCCATCATCTCCAGCCTCCAAAGCCTTTAATGGTTACAGCTGATATCCAGATACTTTGGCCTTAGGGGGTTCCCTATCCTTTTCCTATTTTCTCTACTGCCAGATTCTAGACTTAAAGGCACTCTGTGTGTCCAGGTAGGTGGGAGGTGAAGTAGACCTCAGCTTAACACAGAGATATTCTTAATATGATGCTTCTTAGTAGGTTGCCAGCTAAGCCTAATATTTATAATATTTCCTTTATAAGAATAAAATGGGCTCTAAATTCCAAGTAGGTGGCTTCACAATGAATTGCAACAAAATTCATTTGCAAATTAGGACTTTTCATCTTCAGCAGGAAAAAAAAAGCAGCTTTACTGTATGGATTAAGGTTATTCTAACTGTATTATGCTCCTTTAAAATAGACTGAATACATTATATGAAAGCCTGTTACTACTACTAATAGCAATAAATTCGATCTACTGAGTAGTTAGCTACTATCACTAAGAAACCACTGATGTGTAGTAACCTGTTTGATCCTCATATTATCCTAGGGCATAGGTTCTATTGTTAACTCAAGACATAGGTGAAGAAACAGAGGTTTAGTGCATTTAGCAACATGTCCAAGACATTAAAATGGTGAAACAAATTTTACTCTAGAGCCAAAGGTTTTGGCCCTTGTCCATTTACATATGGACCGAAAGTAAGAAAGGACGACAAGGGGATCACAATGCCAGAGTACAAGGGGATCTCATTCATCTTGAAATTCTTTAGATCAAGACAAAGTCTGATTATGTATAAAATTATCAAGGGATCCCACTGTCCTTATTTTAAAACTAAATATAAGCAAAGACTTCCTTACTGCACCAAATTTTCATTGCAGAGAATCAATAAATCACCCAAAGATCCCAAATGGTATGATTCTTCCTCTATCATCTGGGTATTAATTGTTCATCTGGGACACTCAACAAGAAATGTCTTCTTAATGCCCAAACTGTAACATCAGCACCGCTAATTCACTCTTCCCTGTCACATATGAGATGAGCTCACACAAGGAGGGCAAAGCGCCAAATGGGATAGACCAGTGGTTTGCTGTGACCCATCCTTTCTGAACATTTAAAGTAGGATTTCAGGCTGCATTCTTGGCTAAGCATATATTTTTTAATGGACTTAAAACAACCACAGAAGCGTGTGAGTCTAATATTTGCAAGGACTTTGCCTCCTCATCAAACTGCAGTTGGATAACTCACCCCAATAAATTTCCTGAGAAATTCCCGAGAGTCCTGGATATCTGGGTTGGACAGTTCAATGAAGTTCCCCATCATACCCTCTTCTGTGGCTGGTACTTCTTGGTAGAAAAGTTTAGCTCTGGAGTAGAACTGCATCTCGCTGTGGATAACTTGGCTTGTCAAAGCATACAGTCTCACTAAAAATGAAATATTGTTATTGTTTCTTAATATTTATATGACAGAACAAGCTAAATTGAAGTACTGAATTTCATCCTAGAAGCCATGAATTTGTACTGTGGAGGAAAGGGCACTGTGTTTGAAGCCAGAGCTCTGGATTTGAGTTCTGGCCCAGTGACTTCCTTGCTATGTGACCTTGAGAAAAGTTCTAACCCCTCTGATCTTTGGAGATCTCATCTATAAATCACAATCTTATGGCATTTGTAGCCATATAAACCTCAGAGTATTGCTGTATAATAAAACTTTCAACAGTTTTTGCCACAGTAGAATAAAGAATGTCATCAGTTTCATGGTGAGTTTTTTCTTTGAGTTCCAAATGTTTTATGGAATTTTCTCATTAATCCTGACTTCGAATCACAAAATAGATTAGGGGTAGCTATGTTTTTCTATCTTCCTTAAATAATATAAAATCAAATAAATTTTTGTATCAACTTTACAGGAATATATTTATGTTCCATCTTCTGAAACTATTAAAAAGGGATATAATATTTGTTGAGAAGTTATTTGTACCAGGTAGTGAACTAGACACTTTTGCATATAGTATGCTATTTAATTATTTCAGAATTCCTCTGAAGTATTGTTTTAAGGCATTTACTTTTAGCAAAATATGTGCTCCAAGTTCTGAAGGATAAATGAAAGTGCATTTAGATGTGTTTTGTATACCAAAATGCACCAATGCATATATAAAGTATTTTCACTAGAGAACATTCAAGAGGAAACACAGAAAGTGAATGAAAGACAGGAACATCTTTTAGAGATTACATGCATGCATTTGTCTTCCCTCCCTCCCAGTAATCACTGATAATTATTGCAATAGACTAAATCCATGGCAGTGAAGTAAATGAGAGGGCATCACTGATAGAGTTATGCTTTTAACAAATTTCTGGAAGACAAAACACAGAATGCACAAAGCTGAAAAAGCTGCAGTCAACAATAGTTACAGGAGGAAGCTGCATTCCAGGCTTAGAGTCAACAGGGCACAAACGTAGGAATGAAAATGGGAACTTGAAAACAAAAGAGAGTTAATCAAATGTATCTACAGAACAGCCAGGTGAGGGGACAAGCAATAGGCAGCACAGCAGCAATACTAGGGATGGGGTTTGAGTTGGAAATGTCTCTTAAAAACATATATATAATGTAAAGAAACTGCCTGGGGAGAACTAGACCAGAGTTAATGTTGGGATCCTAGAACACTACTTATTTGACCATATAGAAGAGTCCAAGCTCCTCATCTGCTTGCATTCATTAGAGCTTGGTAAGGTCTTACCTCCATATACAGTTTTCCCACCATCCTTTGTATTCAGGGGAAAGGTATATAACCAAGGAAACCTTCAGTTACCTAGAATCACTGACTCTATTGATCCTTTATTCCTAAATATAAACAATTATTTCTAAACACATGAGGGAAAATAGCAGAGTGAAAGAAAAAGATTGAGATAGACAATCAAAAGTGACCCCAAAGGAAATAGAAATAACTCAGGAGATGGATGAGAATAAAAAAAAACCCTCATATATCCCTGGAGAGATATGATATATTGCACCTATTATCAAAGACAAGATGCCAGGAAAACAATAATTCAAAGAACAATAAAAAAAATTCTTGGAAATCAAAGATATGGTTACCAAAAACTTTAGAATATAAAGCTGAGTAAATTTACAAGGATATAAAAGGATATAAAATAAAAAGACAGATATGGAAAAAGATTAGAGCTATAGAGAATTAATTTAGGAGACCTAAAATCAAGGGAATTAGAGTTCCAGGAAAAGAGAACTGAAATGGAAGGAAGAAAATTATTTATTAGATAATAGAAGAAAATTTTCCAGAACTGAAAAGGAATTATGAAGTCCAACAAGTGCTGAGCAGCATGGATTTTAAAAACTGAAGCCAAATTTACACATATCCTTAGGAAATTTCAGAAAACAGTGAGAATAATGAGAAAATCCCAAAGTCATTTAGAGAGCAAAAAAAGGGATTGACTTTCAAATAGGACTGCCGATTTAGCAAATAGGAAAATAAGATACCCAGTTATATTTGAGTTTCAGATAAACACTGAATAACTTATTAGTGTAAGAATTACAGCATAATATTTGGAACATACATACACTAATAAATTATTTGCTGTTTATATGAAATTCAAACTTAACTGGGCATCCTGTACTTCCCCCTGCATTCAAAGGACTGGAATCATGCTTATATCACAGATCTCATCAGCAACATTGGTAAATAATGGAGCAGTATCTTAAATATTCTGAGTCTTATTTTGAACCTAAAATTCTAGACTCAGGCAAACTACTCATCAAACATGTAAGGATAAAATAAAGATTTTCAAACAAGAAAGGACTTAGAAATTTTACCTCCCATGGATTCATTCTTTAGAAGTATCTTCAAACTATATTTCAGTCTAATGAGGGCAAACATCAAGAGAAGATGTGGGATGAAAGACCATGAAATTAACCCAGGAATCCATTGAAAAGAAATCCCAGGCTGACTATTTATCATATCAAGAGAAAAATCAATACACATTACAACAGAAGACACAGGCTTCAAAAAATATTTTTCAAGATGTGGAATGAAATGAATTCCAGGCAAAAAAACAAAGTAAGAAACAGAGCTAGAAGTGATATTCTAATAAAGGATGCTTTTTTATCTCAACCAATAAAACTAAATGATAGTTAATAGCTCAAAGAAAACCATAAATGGTACAAAACGATAAGATCTGAATATGAAGCAAACCAAAATATGAAATAATTTTGAGTTGAAAGAAGTGAAAAAAAAAATTTCACCTAACCTTGACTAAAAATATTTTCTTCAGGTGACACTGGGATTGTGACATTGAACCAGTGTATTACTTGGCTCTAATTTGAATAACAATTATATAGTGCTAAATTTTGATTTTAAAAAGTTAAAAATCAAATAAACACAACTTATATTTTTATGAGTATATTTCATCTATGGGGCTAATCAGCATTTCCCAACTGTCAGACATTGGATTTAATGTTTTGACCTGAAGAATTATGAATTTGCTCAAAGGAATACAATAATCAGTAAACAGGTACATCATTTTCTGGAGACTACAATATTATTTATTATAGCCCCCACTATATTAACTATTATACAAAGATTGCTATTAAAACATAAAAATTTTAAGTATTACTAAATACACAGAAGCTTTTTTACCCTTTGCACTCAAATTAGCTACTGATTGGGTAAATACAGCATAAAAAGGAAGGTTCTCATGTTTAAAAACATTGGGAACCACTGATCTATACCAATCTCCCTTCCTCAGCATTTGGTAAAATGTGTACACAGCAGGTGGTTGAATAAATGCTTATAGATTCTGCAGGAGATGACAAAAATGAAGCATCAGCATCCCTAGAATATAACCATTCCAAATTCTTGTTGCCAGTACACCTGGCTAAGAAATCATGGCTCGTAAGCGCACACAGTCTGCCCAGAGTTGACTGCTGCTCTGGACTTACTGGCAAGCCACAGCCTCGTCCTCTCCTTGATCCAACCAAAGCAGCATAGCAGCCACACTCATCATCACCTGCTTAAGTCAACTAGTTGGTGGAGTCTATTAAAATACTTAATCTGAAAATGGGAATGGTCCATTATGCCAGAACCATTTAGACCACAAGTGAATGCCAAGCTCAGCAGGGGTCAGACTCAATAGGTGGGCTTTTATGGTTATGGGCTCATTTTCACCTAATTGACAGGAGCATTTCACTAAAGATATATATGAGGTGTCATGGCTAGCCCCAGGTTCTCCCCTCCTGATAGCTCCTGTTATGGTATGAGTTAACTCAGATAAGGCAACCAGTCATTAGACAGTGCCTTTTAGAAATACATCTGGTGGCTTGTGTTAATAGAATTGTGATGTCTCTGAAATTCAGGTCTCTAAAAAAGAATAGATGCTCTACTAATTCTTGATATGGTATGGTCCTTGATTCTTGACCTATATTATAAGTTGAATTCCCAAGGACCATCCAAGTATTTACTTGTTACACACAGAAGAAAAAAGTAGAGTATAAGTTGATTAGTTCATTTACCCTGAAGGAGAATAAAGATCTTGTGAACGTTTTCAAAAAGGTGAATAACCAAGAGTACTCAATGAAAGACACTCCATCAATGATTCAGTTATTAAGCACAATACAACATACAGGACCAAGAAATATAAAGCGCGATCTTTATTTATGGAGATTACAATCTACTAAGAGGGTGTAGCCATTGCTACATGTCCAAGGAATGGTACCTACTAACAACAATTGCCTTTTTTTGTAAAAAAAAAAAATTGAGAAAACAGGATAATCATTTAAAATAGATCTGAAAACATATAGTGACCCAATATCAGAGAGAAGTTCAAAATGTCCAGGCATTATTACTTAGTTTACCAATAGGGTGGGTTTTCCTGACGGGCAATTTTGTTATTAGCTAAATGCTTATTTTTGCTGAGTATCTTTTTTCTTTTCTTTATTTTTCCTTTTTTTGAACGGTTGAATGTACCTGTTTAAGCCTCTTTCTTCTAGCTGATAGACCTGTTAACTGAAAATTGATCTTATAATCTCAGAAGGCATATAGACTAGATTTAGAAATTAAGTTTAAAATGATTTGAGACAGAATGTTGGATCAAATTAGCCCTTTATTTAAAAGAGCAAAAGCTTAATTAAGAGATGACCTTATGAAGGGTAAGACCTTCCATAAAAGAGATTCACAAGTGAGCCCTTCCCAACAGGCATTAAAGAGCCAATGGTAAAAAAGAAAAGAAGAAAGGAAAGGAAGGAGGGAGGGAAGAAGAGAAGTGAGTGTAACCAAGAAGTTAGGATTTAAGGAATGATTACGATTATTGAATCACTATATAGATATTCCTTCTTACTTTCTGATAGAGTAGACAGAGGGAAATGCCTGAAATCTTTGAGCTGTAATTAAGCTGCCTTGATCTCTGATAATGATTGTATAGTCTTTATCCTGTGCCCCTGGAATTGTAAAAACCTCATGACTAACTTTCACTTGTACCAGTCTTTTGACTTTAGAGTCCTATAATCACTAAAGACAGCCCACCAAAAACAGCCCCTAATGTTTATTAATGAAGGGTCTTGGGTCAGCCTAGAACTAACTCACCCCAAATCCAAAGTTTTCTTGATAAATGAAATCGGATCTAACCAACATGGGCCTGCCTGCATGTGCAGTAGCTTAGACATTAACCTGTAAATCACCTATGTGTCATTATAACACTAAAAATCATACCCATCATCATATTAAGGTCGCCATTTTCTTACATTCATTCTGTAACTAAGCGTGTAAGCAATCTGTGCTTGCTCAATAATTAGATTACCTCGAATTACATCACTAGAACCATTGTGCTCATTATCCTAAAACCTGCTCATCTTTTGATGCTATAAAACTATCAGAATTACTGCAAGTTTGGAGAGACAGATTTTGGGCCAATCAGCCATCTGATCTCTTGCTTTGTACCTATTAATAACCTCTTTCTGTCTTTGAAATCCTGGTGTCTAAGGAATTGGTGGTCATTTGAGGGCATCAGGTAAAAGAATCCAACCACCTTTGCCCAGTAACAGGAGAAGAAAAGAAGGACGGAGGGAGAGAAGGAGGGAAGAGGGAGGTTTAAGCCTATATCTTAATTCCTTTATAATCCCAGAATTTACCATTAGGCTTAACATATAGTAGGCCTTCTATGAATGCTCAAAGAACCATCTAACTTTTGGTTCTTTGGATGATACAAAAGTTCAACAAAGTAAGAGGCTATATATAGGGAAAAGCTTACATGACCACATAGAAGTTATATCTTTGGTATAGTTTATGGAATATCTTCCAACAGGCATACCCAAATAATAACAAAAAATAGCAACTCTCATTGTTCAAGCATATATATATATATATATATATATATATATATGTAGTACATTTACTAAGCATATATATAACTGAATATTCAAGATAAAAGTTATATATCCATTCTGCACAAGGAGAAACCAAGGCATCAAAAAATCAACTAAATTGTCCAAAATACTGGGATTTAAATCTAGGTCAACTTAAATCTAAAACCATATCTCATACATCTTACACTCCATTGTCTGAAAATAAGTCTGCTAAAGAAAATAAACCATCTGATTCTTCATTCTTTTAAGTAGGAAAATGATCTGGCAGCATTTGCATAGCCAAGGTAACAACAAAAATTTGAAAATGAATTGTGCAACAGTGCCTGCCACGGAGAGAAGATCAATTTGAAAAAAAATGTTAATAGTTATACGGTGAGTTTCACTTGGAAGTATTTTGTAAGAGATGTTTTATTAACTCTGGGTTTTAGCTGAAATAGCAAAAAAGTAGCCAGAATTCTCAATATCTCCCTCAGAGACCAATTCTTCTAAAAAGGGGTAAATGAAAGAGGTAGTCTAACATATAGTAGGTACCTCCTTCATGCTGGGAACTATGCTGGCCACTTTCATATCATCTTTTCACATCAGCTCTTTTTAACCTCACAATGATCCTGTAGGACCAGGATTATAATCACCATTTTTACAGACTGAGCAATAAGAGAATCAGAAAAATTTAGTAACTCGCTCAATTTCACACAGAAACAAACTGTTACAGCCAGGTCCTAACCTGTACTATCCAAATACAAAACCTTTGCTTTTTCTCCTAAACCACATGGAACCTTTGTAGCAAGTATGAAATCAGATAATGTTATCCAGGAGCAATCGATTCTTGCTCAATAACATGATTAATAAATATTTATTGACTTCTCTCTGTGTACTTAGAGATATGCTCTGGATAGCACTGTGAACATCTCTGAGTAGGGTCGTATACACTGGTATACAACCTGGATATTTACATTGATTTTCTTTCCTATTCTACTTCCTATTGGCTTCCAAATAGCCACCTTTTGGAAAACTCCTTCACTCCAAGCTTCCAATTTAACTTGGGCTGGTGTAACTAGATTATATGAGCCTACTCAGTAGTCTGCCTATTTGGTAGATCATCTCAACAGAAAGGCAATGCTTTCTGCATGGACGATGTTTTCTCTTCCTATCCAATAAAAAAACACATGGTATAACTTATTTGCTGCCCACATTACTCAAATATCCCCTTACATTGGGAGGCAGTGTGATAAAATAGTTAAAGACAGACGCTGGAGTTAGACTGCCTGGGTTTTAATACTCCTCCACCATTTACTAGCCATGTGATCTCTGGCAAGTTAGTAAACTTCTCAGATACAATGTGGGGAAAATAATAGGACCACCTAATAAGGATGTTGGGAGGATTAACTGAGAAAACATATGCAAAACATTTAGAACAGTGATAAATTTGTTCCCTTCTTTTGGTGGAGATCTGCTGTGTTCAATTACGGAGGTGAATCTTTCCATTGGAGGCTCTCTATGTGCAGTTTTTGCTCTTCCACGGAGGGGAGAAGGAATCAAAGAGTCTCCTCAACCACAGGGCTTCCCATAATGACCCGAACAACAAGCTCTCTTTGTAGACCCTACAGGAAGTGTTCCCCTACATTTTTGGGAGGGGGGCACGGGCAGGCACTGGGAATAGAACCCGGGTCTCCAGCATGGCAGGCGAGAACTCTGCCTGCTGAGCCACCATGGCCTGCCCGCCCTCCCTGCCTTTTTGAAAGAAGGGCTTTATTTTAATTTCTGTGACGTCTTGAAATCACTGAGAGTAGAAAAAGCCAATTGTATTAGTCAGGGTTCTCTACAGAAACAGAACCTACAGGAGACATCTGTAAATATGAGATTTATAAAGTGTCTCACACAACCAAGGGAATGCAAGAGTCCCAAATCTGTAGGCTAAGCTGCAAGGCGGGCATCTCCAATGATGGGTCTCAACTCCACAGGAGAGGCTGGCTGGCTGAAGAAGCAAGGAAAATTCTCTCTTCTCCTTTAAAAGTCTTCACCTGATAGGATCAAATCTAGCTGATTGGATTATCTATCTTGCAGAAGACACCCCCTTAGTTGATTGTGGATGTACTCTGCCATAGCTGCAATCAACTAACTAATGATTTAATGATCCAGCCTTATGATTTATCAACCAGCCATGAAATATGCTTGCAGTAACGATTAGGTCAGTGCTTGCCTGACCAGACAACGGGGCACCATCACCTGGCCGAGTTGACACCAGAACTTAACCATCACACTAAGCATAAAACTCCTTGGGGATGCTGGGAATGGAGCACCTCTGCTAGTAAGTTTTATTTCCAAACTTAAAAGCATGATATCCATTGCAACCTGAACACTCTCATATATTGAATTTAAGTAAGTGCCTTTTATAATGCCTGTTCTTGAGAGGGATGCTTTAGACTTTAAAAGAGGCCTGGCTCAGAGGAAGGGAAGGAAGACATCAAAAGTGATTGAGCATTTACTAATTTCACATATATTTCTGCATTTAATCCTTCAAACAGCCCTGAAACTTTATTTTATTTTTTCAGCCCTATTTTGAGGAAAATGTTGCTTAGAGACTTTAGTAATTTTCCTGAGGTCACTTCTCCAGTAAGTAGCAAGTCAAAATTTGAACCCAGGATTGCAACAACCTACAATTCGTTATTATAAAGGGACGCTTCATTCATTCAACAGGTACTTATTGAGCTCTTTCTATGTACCAGGAACTATGGTAAATGCTAAATATATGGATGCAGGATAGGGCAAAACTGATAGGTCTTTACTCTCACAGAATCCAGAGTCCAATAGAGAAACTAATATATGTAAATAAATTTCATAAATATACATTTTAACAAAATCAAGAGTTAAGCAAGTTAGATGAAGGTTTGGGGGGAAACCTTCTGATTGGATAAAAGTTACACTGGCAGACGAAACATATATGCAAATTCATTTGAAGAAAATAACAGTGTTTGATTGAACATACATACATACTTTGGAGTATATAAAAGTTAGGTGCTTTGGAGTGTATAAAGATAATAAGATATGCTCTGAATCTTTAAGGAGCTTATAGTCTAGTTGAGGTGCTTCTGTGTCTGTCACGAGAAGAAAAAGCTATAAGAAACATGAGTATTCACAAAGCTGGTCAGCTTCTTTCCTTGCACCCCTAAATTAAAGCTTTGGAGGAATGAGAGAAAGCTATCTGTAGATCTGCCTCCATAAATATTCGAATCCTCTCCAACGCACAGCACAGTACTTTATATTTCATACGATTAAATTTATCAGATGAAGAAATGTCTGGTGCTTATGTCACTAAAAGGTAATGCTTTGCCCTTGTGGCAGAGACATTTACTAGTGACCAAATCAACATGTGCTACTCTCACATTCCCCGTCATCTTTGTGGTTAGGCATGGTTATATGGCTAATTGTGGGCAATGAGACTGTGAGTAAATGTAGTGGATGTTTTTCTGGGATGAAGTATTCAAGAGCTGGAAAACAAAGTGTCAGCACCTCTGTACACCTGCCAGATGGTGGGGCCCCTATCATCCTAGATTCCTGAGTGCCTTTGTTGGAGCATACCACCCCCTGCTCCCCAATCATACATATTGAAAATGCTATAGCAAGACTAAAAATAAATTAACTTTTATGTGTCAGACCACCAAGATTCTGGGATTAATTTGCTACTGCAGCATAATCTAATCAATCCTGACTAATATAGTCCCAAATTGTCATCCAAAAAGAGGTTTTGTGGATAAGTCTAACTCTTTGACTCTCAAGGGGAAAGTAATGCCTGAGTTAAAACATCAGGGTCAGAAAAAAAATTCGCAGTACCAATTCATGGAAAACTGCAACTAAGTCAAATGGAGTCAAATTTTGCTTAGAATTTACTAAAGGTTTTCAAACTGTGTTAATGGAACCCAGTGGATGCTACTGAAGTGCTTCAGAAGCTACTGGCGAGATTGAGACGATAGACCAAGGAAAGGACATCGCCCCAGTTCAACTGGAAAAGAGTCACTTTTACCTATGTTTTACGTTGGACTTCCAAGGAAGATTTTATTAGCCAAAAGGTTTGCCTTTCAATAACAATAATAATAAAACTTTGTAAAGATTGGAGATTATTGCCAAACAATCAGAAAGTTCACAAAGGAAAAAAATAGATAAAATCAAAATGACTCTTCAGGTAAAAAAAAGGATTGAGGCCAAATATAAATTATAGTCCACTTGTCCCAAATCAATTTTCATCTGATTTTCAGGAGATACTGTTTTATTACTTTTTAATTCACCTTAAGCTACTTTCAGAGATTAGTTCTTTGCTCTAGAGCAATTATTTTTAGAGCTTGGCAATCGTCTGCTCCTTAGTGAGTCTCTTCTCAGTTATTGTAATAGATACCCTTCTCCAGTCCAATGTAACCAAGGCACCAAACTACTGTCACTAGATGTGGCTCAAAGAATGTCTCCAAAAAAGCAACGCTCCACCAATATATGAAGCAAAAATGGTCTCACCTTCCAAATGAGCTGTTCTAATTTTTCCATTTGGATAGAGATATGATGCATTATATGTCCTAAAATAATTACTTGTGTTCAGCATGATCTACCAGAAAGAGCCTGATTTTGGGTTCTTGCTTTGGTATTTCTGTATCTAGATTTGATCACATTCTCTCAGATTTTTCTTTCCCTAACTTGAAAAACCAAACTGGGGGCACAAAGGGTGGAAGGAAAAAACAATGATGTTTACTATCCCCTAGTGTGGCCATGAGGAGCAAATAAAGATGAGAAGTAAAAAAATTTTTTGACAGGAAAGCAATATAAATATCAGGTGAAGGTATTTGTATGTCTGGAATTAAAGATCCCTTCAAAAAATGTGTTTATGAAAAGAGAACCCTGGTAGGTTACTACCACCTAGTTTCTTAAACAATACTAGGAATTAATGTAGCTCCTTCCAGGTCTGGAAACCTTTCCCCATATCAAGTACACAATGAGGCTTTCAAACAACCTTAAGAAAACAGGCTGGGGCTGATACTCAGTGTTCCTGCTTTCATTGGGAAAAATATAAACCAAAGGGGGTTACTTCACTCTTTAATCTTAAGTTATTTCCTTTTCAGTGCTGCTAAGAGTGCCCTGAAGTAACGACTTTCACAGAGGGTGAGAAAAGTAGTGTAGACAAACCAGATAAGACTTCTTAGCTCTAGTGTCCAATTCCTTGAAAACTGGAGCAAATAACTAAAATATAGACAGAGTACGGCTCCATTTTTTTTCCTGAATAACCAAAACCAAACCAAAGTCTGCTTCTTTTAAGCTCTCTGACTGCTATGGTGACTCAGGAAGGCCAGAGGAATGAAGTGAACACACACACACGTGTGCACAAGCACACACACACATAACAAGCATGCCTTGATCAATCATTAGTCTTTTTAATAAATTCTCACTTGATATACTACATTACTACTGCTTTCATCCTTGAGTTACCTATTTGCCCAATACTAAATTTTCAACAAATATTTAAAATGCCCTTCACAATTCCAGAAATTAGTTTCTATAAGCCCGATACTCAAACAACCAACATGCAGAGAAGCAAATCACTGCCTGAGAATGCGCAGATGTCCAAAAATAGAATCCCAGAGTTCTTACTCCATAGGCAGCATTTGATCTTCATGCTCTCCATAAAAGAATGCCATTGAAAGAGTTAAGCAAGCCCAGGCATGACTTGTGGGCACAGTTGTGGGATTTTTTTTTTTTAATCTGAAAAGGGTCCTTGTTCTACATTCTCTTCCACAAGCTCTACAGCCTCACACAGAATCTTCAGTCATTTCTTGTCCCTTATCCAGTAGCTCTGACTCACTTACCCAAGGGAATTTTTTCCAGCAGGTAGAGATAACTCAGGAAGAAGTCATGGCAAATGGCTTTGTGAAGGATAAAGGACATGCTATGTCGACAGAGTTCATCGTCGGTCTTCTGCCAGCGGGATCTAAAAGCAAAATGTGCTCCCAAGTGGGCCATGGTAAAGGGGCAATAATTATTCCTATAGGGAAAGGAAGCTTGCCTGGCTATGGCTTTGAATTAGCCTTCTCTCCCTACACAAACGTGAGACTGTCATTTTAAACCAGTCCCCTGTCCATCTAAGCTTTTGGACAGGCCATCACGGGGTGTGGGGAGGAGGAGGAGCAGACATGGGAGGTCAGGCACTTGGCACAGCCACTGTCTGATTGCTGGGGCAACACCACTCCAAGCCAGTGGGTGCTAAGTAAAGATGAAAACAGGCTGAGCGAGATGCTGCTTCATCCAGGAAAAAGCATGCCTCCCTCCTCTAGCTGCCACTTCAAAGAGGCACGCACACCGGCTAACACCCTGAATATTTGCTTTAATTTGATTCCTAAATTGGAGTAGCTTAATTTCCATTTCAAAGGGTTGTGAATATTTTGGAGGAGATCCTGTTCCCTGATTTCCATCACTCCTCCTGGGACACTGAATCCTCAAGTTACAAGGACCCTTCAAAGTCATCTTTGCACTCATTCCTTTCATCAGTACAGCTTCACCCAAATGAACCCAACACAGAGATGAATGCGTGTTTCCCATTTTTAAGGATCCTCAAGAGAAGCAATTATTTGAAAGCCCATTTTGTTATTAAATACACCTTCTCTGTCAGCAAACCCTTCATCTAGCTTGTTCTAAACACCTAATCATGCAAGCTCGTCTTCCACTCTCTATAAATTGTAGATATGATTTTACTATAAAGTATATTCAGTTTCCGTACTGGGTATCTTCTGAGTGTCCCTCCAGACCCACTCTCCACTCTTTCACCCTAGTATGAGTCCTGGGAGGCTGATTTGTATTGATTAAATCAGTGGATTCCCTTGCTTGCTAGCTTCTAGTTGAGTTCAGTCAATGGGTAGTGCCCCCAGGAGGTAAAAGGAGAGTGAAGTCAAGGTATTTATTCCTGTGTCACTCTCTCCGTGGAAGGCTGACTGCCTTTCTAGTGGAAAGTCATAGTTCTCACAGGGGTTCTTCTCATACAAATACCCTCTTCTGGTTCTGAAAAGTGCCCCCTCCCCTTACTGCTTCAGGACCAGGTGTAGGAACGTGCCAGGCTGTTACAAGCTCTGGAGTACTGCACCAGAACGTGCCCACACTTATAGTTCCTTTTAAAACCAGCCTCAAATTCCCAATTTGTGCAATCTGTTTCCAGCAGAGACCATAACTAATTTTATCTCCCAAATGTTCCTAACAGGAAAGAACTCCACAACTATTGGCCCCATACCTGTGCAACCACCACCCCACCCTCACAAACATTCACACAGTCACAAGCACACACATTACAGGAGGTGGTTTCTAAGATGGCCTTAATGATCCTTTGTATAATCCCTGTCCTTGAATGTAAGTTGTATTTACTGACTCACCTTTAAAGAATAAAATATGGCAGAAGCAATAGGATGTAACTTTGAATATTAAGTTATAAAAACAGTGTGGTTTCCATTTTCAGCATCCTCATGTGCTCTGAGGATTGCTTGCTCTGAGGCAAGCCAGGAATCACATTGTAAAGTCTCTTATGGAGAGGCTTGTATGGCAAGGAACTGAGAACAGTCTCTAGCCAGAGCCAGGGAGGAACTGAGGCGCAATCTAACAGCCCAGGAGGAGCCAGCCAGGAAGAACTGAATCCTATCAAAAACGATGTTAGGGGGCGGGCCGCGGTGGCTCAGCGGGCAAGAGTGCTTGCCTGCCATGCCGGAGGACCCCGGTTCGATTCCCGGCCCCAGCCCATGTAAAAAACAAACAAACAAACAAAATATAATAAAACAAGAAAATGTTTAAAGATGTTTCCCTTTCTTCCTCCCTTCCTTCCTTCTCTCTGTCTTTCCTTCCCTTCCTCCCTCTCTCTTTAAAAAAAAAAAAAAAAAAAAAAAAAAAAAACGATGTTAGTAAACTTGGAAGCAGATCCTTCCGTAGCCAACAGCTTGACTGACACCTCACGAGAGATCCTGAACCATTAAGTGCCAGCCAGATTACTGACCCTCAGACTCTATGAGATAAAATAGATGGTTTGCCTTCTAGGAAGATGGCAGAGTAGGGTAGGCTGAATTCACCCCTGCTCCATAGAACAAGATAGGGGATAGAGAAAAAATGACCTGACTGCAGTCCCTGGGAGGGAGTGATTGGAGAGGGTCTTCAATATCTCACAGGGAGGGAAGAGGAGGGAAGACCAGGACAGGGAGAGCAGGGTGGGTCCGATCACCTGTGCTGAGGATAAGCAGTGGCACACAGGGAAGTTTGGATTCAAGAGAACTGACCATCCCTCCACTCCAGCCTGCCTCAGCTACTGGCTGGGGAAATCTCCCTGTGAAACTCCACAGCCAGAAGCGACCGGGGGAGCCCCAAAGTGGGCCTGGCCATCCAGTGTGAGAAGCGGTGCCCCCAGGTGTTGAGAGAAGTTACCTGGATGGACACCGTGAAGGTCCATCCATCAGGTGCTGTGAAGGGTGGATCCGCTGGGCACCAGATGCTGGGATCAGCTGCTCCTTGGATGCTGTGATTGGCTCCCCCATCCCACATGCTGGAACTGGCTGTCCCTCCACTGCACACCCGGAGCAGTCTCCCACAGTACATGCCATCTTCCAGAATGCTGCAGTCGGGGAGGGGCAGGCCTGAGGAGAGGAGGGGCCTCAGGAGCGCCACCAGCTGGGAAGAAGCGTAAGTGCAGCCTGTCAAACTCCTATCTGCCTACATTTTTTGTTTTTATAAATATATTTTTTATTAGTAATAATATTTTTATTTTGTATTGATTTTCATTTTTTATTTTTTTATTTCTTTTTGATTTTTTTATTGTCTCTCCCTTCTGTGGGCACCAGTCTGAGTTCATTCCCAGTACATCTTGGGGTATCTCCTTCTGACTTCATGCCCTACTACGGTGAGGTGTATATATTTTTATATTTTGTATTTTATTTTGGGAATGGTGCATGGACCAGGAATCAAGCCCAGGTCTACTGTGTGACAGACAGGAGTTCTGCCACTGAACTACCTATGCACCTCTGCCTACTTTTTCTTTTTTAAAGCAGAAAGTAACTAGTTTATTTTATTGTTGACAATTGGCATGTTATTATCTTGAAGACAATCTCATAGAAACACATTGGCTTTACAGACAAAAGATACATCACTAAAGTATCCTGTAATAGACCACAGTGAATAGAAACGTAATAACTCTGAAGGAAAAAATAAGATCTTCTGGTGATAGAAAACTTTCAAGAACAAATAAACATACAGTAAATGCAAGCTTCCACTTTATTTTATTAAAAAACAAAAATCACCAATTCATGTAAAATAATTCAAAGATTAATTTCCAAAACGCCTGACACACTATAATGTATTTATGCAGTCTATTATGTAGTTTAACTTTTGGACTAACTCAGTATTAAACACCCAGTATTTCTGAGGAAGCTGTTGCAAACACAATCTCTGAGCAAAACAGTCACTAATGTTCCTCTTTTTTAATGACATAAAGATGTAGCTCATTTAGTACTACTGTGTCAAATCTTGTTTCATTAACAGCAACTGTTTTTTCAAGATCTGGCCTTAAGTCCATTTTTATTTTTAAAATAAAGAACTTTATTATTTGATTACAGTTAATGTTGAAAAATGGAAAAATACAAAGAAAATTAAAATTATCCAGTATACCACCCCCCAAATTCATTACAAAAGATTATATATATTTCTTTCTAATACTTTTGTATGGTTACATAACATTTTAAAACAAACATGGTACTGTAAAATGCCTTCATATCCTTTTTCCACTTCATATTACAAAGCAACCATTTCTTTAGCGCCTTAAATATTCTGTGAAAATATGATCTTCAGCTGTCTACTCAAAAATCTATTATAGATAGATCATAATTTACTTCAATTGTTAGATATTCAGATTATTTTGAATTTCTGCTATTATAACTAACACTATACTGAACATCTTTCTTTGCATGTAACTCTCTGTATGCATCTCTAATAGCCTTTTAAAGTAAAATATGTAGGGGTAACGGTTCAGAGGGTATAAATATTTTTGGAAGCCTGTTGATTCGTTTTACCAAGCTTCCCTACAGAAAGATTGCACTAATTTACAGTCACGCCAATAAATAAGCAAAGAGTCCTGTTTCTTCTCCATATTCCTTGGCAATATGGGAAACTGGGTGTTATTGGTCCCCAAAGTATTGTTGCAAACTTGTGAGTGTACAGGAGGGATGGGGATGATCAAACTTCTTGTCTGTATTCCAAATTGTAAGATTTTTCTACCTGTATACTGGTCATTTGTTTTTCTTCTGGTTTTTGAAGCAGCCCAAATCCTGTAGGAGGAATTGCTAATATGTGCAGGTTCTTATCCTTTTTATCACATGTTCTTCTTAAGTGGGTAAGGGAAAGAAATCTACATGGATTTTCCATGTTCTTTCGAGTCAAGCAGGAATTCCTGGAATGACTAGACTTATAAAATCTTTACTCTTGGACAGCCATGCTATTTTAATGTCTTGGTGATAAAACAGAACACTGGGTTATGTTCTTTGGTGTGTGGAGAGTTTCCAACCATTCCACAGACCCTCTCTGAAGTATGGTTGTGTGGAGTAAACTTTTGGCTTTATTTGCAATGTTTTTCAAGGTCTTTAAGACCCCATTCACTGAAACCACTTCCTCATGCTCCTTCCAGCAATCATAATCTGTTGCCATGGTGATTCTTGCATAGCCAATTCTTGCTTCCTTAGCAAGAACCACCTCTAGAACTGTGATCATATTGATAATCTACCTCCCCCCCGCCCCCCCCCCCCCGCCCCCTCAGGTACGGAACATGAAGCTTTCTGCTCAGGAGTTCAAATGAGGTTCCTCAATTGTGACCATTATCCCCTTTGAGTGATACCAGAGTCCTAGTTTCTTAGCAGTCTCTATGAGGACCTCTCTTGGCGCAGAATGGCTCATCTATTGGAATATGACACACTTTCCTGGCATGGGAACAACTTCTATTATAGATGGTCTTAAGACAGTTCTGTTGATGAATTGATTGATAAGGACATTATTGCCAGACTGAATCTCCTCCTTCAAGGAGCTACAAGCTATGATCACTATGACATGAGCACAGCCCTCCTTCTTCAAGGCCCAGATGTTCACCTGGTAGTTGACTTTGGAAGTCATGATGGTGTGCTGCCTCCCATACCTCACAAGAAGGATACAATCAACATTTTTTAACTTCCCCCAAATCAAGGCATCGGATACCTTGCCAAATGGAGTAACCACATATTTTTTCAGTTCTTCCTTCTAAAATTTCTGGCTCATTCAGGTGTGTTCCATCAATTACTCCAATCTTCACAAGTGTGGTGACAGTGCCTGAGGCCATGTCCATGGAAGGAAGGTGCGGCACCAGGAAGGAGGCATTGGTCAGAGAGTGCACTGGGATAGGTGAGTTGGGAAGTGAGAGAGGGTTCCAGTATGAAGTGCATGAGTTTTCAAGTGCACACTGCAGTATTCCCCTGCCTAGTTTTTAATAGACCCTCAAGTAGAATTGCACCTCCTACATAAGATCTGAGTCTTGGTTTGGTGGGAAATTACTAACATACCAAGTGCAAAACAGAATTTTCAATGCAAAACCAAGTAAATACAAATCTTCAGATGAATGAAGGAAACCAACTTGCAAAATAACCTTATTAAGAAAATCAAATACCCTGAGCACAACAGAAAATCAGAAAAATGTGGACATCCAGGTAGAAATGGCCCAACCAAACAACCAAACCAAAATTCCATAGGAAGCGTTATACGAGAAGGTAGGGTTTAACAAATAAATGAATATGATTCCTGAATCATTAAATTGGTATTTCTTTTAGTCTTAGTATCTTAGAGTAGCTAGAACTAAAAACTTAAAATTGTGGAATTGTAACCCATACTAAACTCTGAAATCTGTTTTACAACTAAATGGTGTGCAGTGTTTTGAAATTTATTGCTTTTTTTGTATATATGTAATTTTTCACACAAAAAAAGTCATCTCTGATGATAAAAAAAAATTTATTCCTTCTAGCCTCCTGTGTTCTGGAGCAGCTAGAAGGAAAAATCTGAGATGATGGTATATAGCCCATGCTTGGAAAATTATTGCTATTTCCTTTCTTTGCTTTTACAATAAAAAAAGTTAGGAAAAAAACCACAGGAGACACAGAATATGGAGCAATTACTAAAGGATATTTATGAAGAAATAAAGGAAACCAGGAAGACACTAGAAAAGCATAAAGAAGAATTAAAAAGATTAAATAGAAAAATGGCAGATCTCACAGAGAAGAAGATACAGTAGACAAAATTAGAAATATACTAAAGACATGATAGTAGATTCAAAGAAGCAGAAGGAAGAATAAGTAATCTAGAAGACAGAACAATGGAACTAGAGTACACAAAAGAACAAATGCTAAGAAAGATGGAAAAAAAAAATGAAACTGGATCTTAAGAAAATGATAGATAACAAGAGGAGGACGAATATAAGAAGCATTGGTGTTCCAGAAGGAGAAGAGAAGAGTAAAGGACTGTGAAATTAGTTAAAGATATGATCAGGGAAATCTTCCCGACCTTCAAAAAGACATAAATATGCAAATCAAAGAGGCCTAATGAATCCAAGATAGAATAAATAAATACTCCAAGACACATACTAATCAAACTGTCAAATGTTGAAGAGAAGCAGAAAGTTCTGGAAACAGCATGAGAAAACCGGTCTACTACATACAAGGGAAAACAAATAAGACTGAGTTCAGACTACTCAACAGGCACCATGGAGGTAAGAAGGCAGTGGTATAATATATTTATGATACTGAAAAAGAAAAGCTTCCTGCCAAGAATCCTTTTCCCAGCCAAGTTGTCCTTCAAAATTGAAGGAGAGATTAAAATCTTCAACAACAAACAAGACTGAGAGTACTAGTTTACAAGAAACCTGCTCTACAAAAAATACTAAAGGGAGTCCTGTCAGCTGAAAAAAAAAAAAGATAGGAGAGGAAGGTTTGGAGGAGGGGACAGAATTGAAGAGAACTGATAAGGATAATTTAAAGGATAAAAAAAGATAGAGGGAGAAAAACATATAGATGTAACAAATTAAAAACTAAAGGAAAGATGGTAGATTCAAGAACTATTTTGATAGTGATAACTTTCAATGTTAATGGACTAAACTCACCAACTAAAAGATACAGATTGGAAAAAAAAAGGTACAGATTGGGTGCTCGCTTCATCAGCACATATACTAAAATTGGAACGATATGGAGAAGATTAGCATGGCCCCTGCACAAGGATGATATGCAAATTGATGAAGCGTTCCATATTAAAAAAAAAGATACAGATTAGAATAATGGACTTAAAAATATAGTTTATTTATATGCAGTTAACAAGAGACACAGCTTAGGCCCAAGAATACAAATGGATTGAAAGTGAAAGGATGGAAAAAGATGCAAGCCATAATCTAAAGAAAGCAGGAGTAGTTATAGTAATACCAGATAAAATTACTTTAAATGTAAAGACATCATATGAGACATAAAAGGACACTACATATTAATAAAAGGGACAACTCACCAACAGGAAATAATAATCATAAATGTTTAGGCCCCTAATCAAGGAGTTCCAAAGTACATAAGGCAAACATTGGCAAATCTGTACGGCACTATAGATATTTCAACAAAATGGTGGGAGAGTCCAATACACCACTCTCCACTATAGATAGAACAATGAGACAGAGGATCAACAAGGAAATAGAGAACCCAAACAATGCAATAAATGAATTAGACTTAATAGACTTATATAGATTATTGCTTTCCAAAACACTAGCATAAACATTCTTCTCTAGTGCACATGGAACACTCTCCAGGACACATCACATGCCGGGACACAAAATAAGTCTTTCTAAATTCAATAAGATTGAAACTATCCACAGCCATTTCTCTGACCACAATGAAATGAAGCTGGAAATTAATAATCACCAAAGAACTAGAACTTTCACAAATATATGGAGATTAAACAACACGTTCTTAAATAATCAGTGGATCAAAGAAGAAGTTGTTAGAGAAATTGGTAAATATCTGGAAACAAGTGATGAAAATACAAAATATCAGAACTTACGGGATGCAGCAAAGGCTGTGCTGAGAGGGAAATTTATTTCCCTAAATGCTTATATTAAAAAAGGAGAAGGAGGGGGTGCATGGGTGGTTCAGTGGTAGGATGCTCGCCTTTCATGTGGGAGACCTGGATTCGATTCTCGGACCATTCACCCCCCCCCCAAAAAAAAAAAGAAAAATAGAAAATAAAAATGAAAAGGAGCAAAAACTGAGGACTTAAAAGCTCACCTAGAGAAATTAGAGAAAGAACAGTAAATTAACCCTTAAAACAAAAGAAGAGAAATAGCAAAGATTAAAGCAGAAATAAATGAACTGGGGAACAAAAAAACAACAGAAAGAATCAACAAAACCAAAAGTTGGATCTTTGAGAATGTCAATCAAACTGATGGCCCCCTAGGGATATTAACAAAGAAAAAATGAAAGGATGCAAATAACAAAATCAGAAATGAGAGGGGGGTTGTTATCACGTATCCTGAAGAAATTTAAAACGTCATAAGAGAATATATTGACAACTATATGCCAAACTACCCAGCTTAGATGAAATGAACAAATTCCTAGGAACACATGAACTAGCTTTACTGACTTGAGAAGAAACAGAGGATCTCAACAAACCAATTATAATTAAAGAGATTCAATCAGTCATCAAAAATCTTCCCAGAAATAAAAAGCCCAGGACCAGACAACTTCACAGGGTAATTTTATCAATTACCCTTTTAGTTCCAAAAAGAACTAACACCAATCCTGTTCAAATTTCTCCAAAAAATTGAGGAAGTCGGAATGCTACCTAACTTATTTTATGGAGCTAACATCACTCTAATACCCAAACAGGATAAAGATGCTATAAGAACTATAGAATCTCCCTAATGAAGACAGATGCAAAAATTCTCAACAAAATGCTAGCAAATCCAATCCAATGGTGCATTAAAAGAATTATACATCACGACCAAGTTTGATTTATATAAGCAATGCAAGGGTTCTTCAATGCAAAAAGAAAAAAATCAATCAATGTAATACAGCACATTAACAAATCAAAAGGGAAAAATCACATGATCATCTCGATTGATGCTCAAAACACTTTAGACAAATTCAACATCAATTCCTCATAAAGACAGTTCAAAACATAGAAATCAAAGGTAAATTTTTCAGTATCACAAAAGGCATATATGAAAAGGTGGGCCACAGTGGCTCGCTGGCAGAGTTCTCACCTGCCATGCCAGAGACCCAGCAGAGTTCTCACCTGCCATGCCAGGGACATCAGTTCCTGGTGCCTGCCCATGTGAAAAAAAAAAGCCTATATGAAAAACCATAGCCAACATCATGCTTAATATTGAGAGATTGATAGCATTCCCCCTAAGATTGGGAATGGAACAAAGATGTTCATTTTTCAACACCATCATTAAGCATTGTACTAGAAGTCCTGGCTGGAGCGATTTGACAGGGGAAATTTAAAAAGGGCATCCAATTTGGGAAGGAAGAAGTAAAACTTTCATTATTAGCAGATGACATGATCCTATTCTTGGAAAACACTGAGAAATTTACGGCAAAACAACTTGAGCTAATAAATTCAGCAAAGTGTTAGGATTTAAAACTAATGTACAAAAATCAGTAATGTCTCTATACACAAGTAATGAACTATCTGAGGTGAAAATTCAGGGAAACAACTCCATTCAAAATAACAACCAAAAAATAAGGTATCTAGAAATAAGCCCAACTGAGGATGTCAAGGACTTTTATACAGAAAACTACAAAATAAGAAATAAAAAATTATCTAAGTAGATGGAAAGACATTCCATGCTCATGGATAGGAAGGTTGAATGTTATTAAGACATCAATTCTACCCAAATTCATCTACATATTCAACGTAATACCAATCAAAAGCCCAACAACCTACATTGAAGACTTGGATAATCTAGATCTCAAATTTATTAGGAAGGGAAAGGAACCCTGAATAGTTAAAGATATCCTAAAAAAGAAGAGTGAAGTGGGAGGACTATAACTTCATGGCTTTAAAGCTTACTATAATGCCCCAGTGATCAAAATAGTATGAAACTGGCACAAGGATAGAAGTATCAACCAATAGAATCGAATCAAGAGTTCAGAGATAGACCACCAAATTTATGGACAATTGATCTTCAATAAGTCCCCCAAATCCACTGAACTAGTACAGAATAGTCTTTTCAAAACATGGGCATGTATAATTGGATACAATAGCCAAAAGAATGAAAAAGGACCCCAGCCTTATAACCTTGTGCTGGTTTGAAAGGATGCATGTCCCCTAGAAAAGCTATGTTTTAATCTAAATCCCATTTCATAAAGACAAAATAATCACTATTCAATTCTGTATGTTTGAAACTGTAATCAGAGCATCTCCCTGGAAATGTGATTTAATCAAGAGTGGTTGTTAAACTGGATTAGGTGACGACATGTCCCCACCCATTTGGGTGGGTCTTGATAAGTTTCTGAAGTCCTATAAAAGAGGAAACATTTTGGAGAATGAAGGAGATTCGGAGAGAGCAGAAAATGCTGCAGCACCACAAAGCAGAGTCCACAAGCCAGTGACCTTTGGAGATGAAGAAGGAAAATGCCTCCCGGGGAGCTTCATGAAACAGGAAGCCAGGAGAGAAAGCTAGCACTTGATGCCATGCTCACCATGTGCCTTTTCAGATGAGGGAGAAACTTGGACTGCATTTGCCATGTGCCCTTCCACTTGAGAGAGAAACCCTGAACTTCATCAGCCTTCTTGAATCCAGGTATCTTTCCCTGGATGCCTTAAATTGGACATTTCTATAGACTTGCTTTAACTGGGACATTTTCTCAGCCTTAGAACTGTAAACTAGCAACCTATTAAATTCCCCTTTTTAAAAGCTATTCCATTTCTGGTATATTGCATTCTGGCAGCTAGCAAACTAGAACAACCCCATACAAAAATTAATTCAAAATGGATTAAAGACCAAAATGTAATTATGGAACTGTTAAACTTTACCACCAGGAAAACCCAGGGTACTGTGCCAAACATTAGGGACACCCAAATCAGTAGGCCAAGCCCTTGATCTTGATTTGCTCTTGTGAAGCTTAAGTTTGTAGTAGAAAAGCTTAGCCTACCTATAGGTATGCCTAAGAATCACCTCCGAAAGACCTCTTTTATTGCTCAGATGTGGTCTTCCTCTCTCTCTAAACCCAACTCTGCAAGTGAAACCATTGCCTTTCCTGCCATGTGGGACATGACCTCTAGGGATTAAAGTCTCCCTGGTGGCATGGGAGATGACCCCCAGGGATAAGCCTGGCCCTGGCACCTTGGGATCAACAATGCCATCCAGACCAATAGGGGGAAAAGAAGTGTAACACATAAGGTATCGGTGGCTGAAAGAGTTCAAATAGGGTCAAGAGGCTACTCTGGAGGTCACTCTTACACAAGCTTCAGTTGGACATTGCTACCTACCAAAACTTGCCAAGCCCCAACCAAAACCATTCCAGCCAATCCTGAAGAATACCTAGGGCATTATATAAGATTCTACAAAAGTCCCATGCACTAGGGTAACTCTCCAAAATTTACAACCTCCAGATGGGTCCCTGGACCAGATAAGTCCTAAAATGCAGAGGGGCCAGCCTCTCCAGAACATTAACTAGTTCCATCCCCCAAACCCATTATTGATAGTCCCTTCCAGTACGAAAAAGTCAGAATGGGCAGAGCCCAAATACCCCTAAAGAGTGGAAGAAAGGTCAAAGGTGATGGTGGAGTTATACAGAGAAGGTTGGGTTTAACAAATAAATGAGTGCTGAATCATACTGATATTTCTTTTAGCTTCCAGTACCTTAGAGTAGCTAGAAATAAAAACCTAAAACTATGGAATTGTAACCCATACCAAACTCTGAAATGTGTTCTACAACTGATTGTTGCAATGTACTTTGAAATTTATTGCTTTTATGTATATATGTTATTTAAAGAGAAGGAGGGCTATAACAGAGAAGATAGGATTTAGCAAATGAGTGTGACTGCTGAATCATTATATTGATATTTCTGTTGGCCTCCAGTGTCCTGGAGCAGTTAGAAGAAAAAATGGAAAAAAATGTGGAAGTGTAACCCATACTAAACTTTAAAATCTGTTCTATAACTGCTTGTTAAGATGTATTTGGAAATTTGTTGCTTTTTTGTATGTATATTATATTTCACAATAAAAAAAAAAGACAAAAATGTAAGAGCCACTACCATAAAACTTCTGAAAAAAAAAGGTAGGGGAACATCATCAAGATCTAGTAATAGGTGTAATGTCTTAAACTTTATACCTAAAGCACAAGTACCAAAAGAAAAAATAGATAAATATGAACTCCTTAAGATCAAGAGCTTCTGTGCTTCAAAGGACTTTCTCAAAAAGGTGAAGAGGCAGCCGACTCAATGGGAAAAATATTTGGAAATCACATATTTGATAAAGGCTTGATATCCTGTGTACATAAAGAAAATATACCACTTAACAACAAAAGAACAAACAATTCAATTATAGAATAGAATACGAAAAGATACTCTCCTGAAGAGCAAATACAAATGGCTAAAATGCACATGAAGTGATGCTCATTTTTATTAGCTATAAGGGAAATGCAAATCACACCAAATGAGATACCACCGCACACCTATAAGAATGGCTGCTATTAAACAAACAGAAAACTACAAATGTTACAGAGGACGTGGAGAAATTGGAACACTTATTCATCGTTGGTGGGATTGTATAATGGTGCAGCCACTGTGGAAAATAGTTAGGCGATTCCTCAGAAAACTAAATACTGAGTTCCCCTATAACCCAGCAATATCAATACTCAATATATACTCAGAAGAGCTGAATGCAGTGACACGAACAGACATTTGCACACCGATGTTCATAGCAGCACTATTCACAATAACCAAAAGATTGAAACAATCCAAGTGCCCATCAACAGATGAGCGTATAAACAAAATGTGGTATATACATACCATTGAATATTATGTTAGATGAAATGAAGTCCCAATGCATATGACAACATGGATGAAGCTTGAGGATATAATGTTGAGTAAAATAAGTCACAAAAAGACAGATACTATACGATTTCGCTATTATGTCTCTGGTAAAGGTAATCTCAGATGTTACACCATAGAATATAGCAGACCTAGAGGTACACAGAAGTTAGAGATGGGGGAAAGGCTGCCCAATGAGGCTGAACCAAAATACAAGGAAGGAGAGAAGTAATAATAACTAATTAGTGGGGTTATAAGTAAAATTTCCATAGTGAAGATGAATATGATTGAATAGGGATACTTATCCCACTATATCAGTGGGATAATGCCATGTATCCCACTGATTAAATCCACAGTTATAAATAAGTTCTTGCATGAACTATTTCAAAGGTATAATATTGGACAAAGAGTCAATAGTAGGGGGATATGGGGGAAAACTAAAATTGGAAACTATGGCCAATAGTTAACAGGAAAATATCAACAGTATCACAGCACTATCAGGGACAACTAATTGGGCAGAGAGGACAAGTGATAAGGGGTAATTTTGATTTGATATTTGGTGGTGCTGTGTCTGTTGGTTCTTTATCGCAATGGACCAATGAAAATTATCTAAAGTGGAGAGTGCTGCTGATTCTACACCAAGTGAAGATATTGTAAGATGCGGTTTGTTTATTTTTGACATTATCCATGATGCTCAATAGATGGAGGGAGCTGAACGGTACAATGACTGAGAAGCAGAATGGCAAACTGTGACTCATTTATATGATGGTATATTGTGTGGCTATGGAAAGAAAGGACATTGTGCAACAAACTGAATAAACCTCGGGGAAAATGTGCTGTGCAAAATGAGCCAGAAACAAAAGAACAAACATGCTAAGGTCTCTTTCAGAATATACTGATAAGAAAATTGGAACCCTTACAGCAGCACAATTAGTCGGAAGTTGTAGGTATATTTCTAGATTCTTAACTATATGTGTATCAGCTGCATTTCCCTGGAACTTTGAGCAACTTTGTGACATCAGAGACCCAGAAATGGAGTGCTGCAGCCCAGAATGTTAGCATAGAAATATACAATAACAGCTAAAGTAACCACAGGAGAGATCAGGCTTCAAATAGAGTTAAAAATAAAGTCGGTTGGCTGGGACTAAGGTAAATCAGAATACAAGGTAAAAAAGGATAGTGTATGTGCTGGTATGAGACAAAAGGCAGCGAGGTTCATTTTGTTTAGAACCTAAATTTTCTGCAATACACAATCTAAATTAACCTGTCTGGATACCTTATTTAAACAATCCAAACTCCTGGAATGAGAACGAGGCCTTGTAATTCTGCATAGTTTAATGTAATACCAGGATATATCTCAGACTATGGTGGGCTGATAATTAGAAAGTATTGGTCGAGTCCCTTGAAGGTCCAAAGGAAAAAAAAATTGGGGACTTTTAAACTTTCCCATCTGGGAAACCCTGGAATACCCTTTCAACCACTGGGGACTCCCAAGAAAATAGGACAAGCCCTTGATTTTGAGCCTTCCCCTTATGAAATTTATTTCTGTAGTGGAGAAGCTAAGAGTATCTATAAGGAGACCTACAAGTTGTTTACAGGAAACACTTCTGATGTTCAGACGTGGTCTCTCTCTCTCTCTAAGCCAAGCTCTGTAAGGAAAATCATTGCCCTCCCTGCTTTGTAGGACATGACATTCAAAGGTGAAAATCTCCCTGATAATGTGAGACATGACTCCCTGGGATGAGTCTGGCCCTGGCACCCTGTGATGGACAACGTCTTCCTGACCAAACGAGGGAAAGGTATAATAAAATAAGGCATCAGTGGCTAAAAGAGATCAATTAGAGTCAAGGGGCTATTCTGGAAGCTACTCTTATGCAAGGTTCAGTTAGATAGTGCTAATGGCCATGGTTTGCTAAACCCAACCAACATCACTCCTGTTCACTCTTAAGAATACCCAAGGCTCGAACTTAGACTCTATAAAAGTTTCATGCACTAAGTTTGCTTTCCTGAAGTCTATAATTTCCAGAGGGTCCCTAGACCAAATAAATTCTGAAACCCAGAAGGATCAGTCTTTCCAAGATCATCAACTAATTATATCCCCCTATCCTTTACTATTGACACATACCCCTTCTCAACATGAAAAAGTCAGAATGGACATTGCCTAAGGAGACCTATAAGTTGGTAGAAGGATCAGAGTAGAAGGAGGAGTTATAACAGAGAAAATAGGATTTAACAAATGAGTATGACTGCTGAACCACATATTGGTATTTCTTCTAGCCTCCAATGTTTTGGAGCAGCTAGAAGGAAACATCTGAAATAGTGGAATGTTAACCCATAACGAACTCTGAAATCTATTCTGTAACTGCTTGTTGAAGTGTACTTTGAAAATCATTGCTTTTTCTTTCTTTTCTTTGTAGATATATTTCACAATAAAAAATGTTTTAAAAAATATTTGTTCTATGAAGCAGCTAAATTTGGGGGTAATTTCTTATAATGCAGCAGTGAATAACTAGTTCACACATTATCAGCGGAATTTTTTTAAGATGCGGACTTTGCCATGGTGTTCTTTATGTTTCATTTATGTATTAATTATTTTCATTGGATTGTTGGAAAAGAAAATAAGGATTCCATTTGTTTGATTCTGATTTGTCTTCCTTCAGTCTTGGTAGGCCTCTGTTTTCCCATTTCCCCTTCTACCTTCAGTGGCAGGCATTCAACTTTGGTTGGATTGTTCCCATCCCTGGCTTCAAGGATTACCCAGATTGCAATAAGGCTATCCATTTCCCCCTTGCCACAGTTTGCGGTTCATGGATATGTACCTCATTTAGTTCTAAGCCAATCAGTACATGGCATTCCTGGGTCATAGTTTTCACATGATATAAGTTTGTTATGGTTAATGCCAGTTTGAGTTAGGTTTTCTGTGCTAGCAATATGGAATCTTAACTAACACAAATATCTTCCTGCCTCATTTTAGTCAACAAATTATTATGAAGATGGAGATAAGGTAGATGATATCAGACAGAATAAGGAATCTTCAAGTGGCAGGATTTCATAGTATTAACTGGGATCAAACAGATCTAACTGAGTTAGAAACCTATTTCTATCATTTATTAATTGTGTAAACATGACAAATAAATTAGTTTTTTGAGTCTCGCTTTCCTCTTCTGTAAAATGAAGATGATAACAATAGTACATGCCCCATGTTATTATTGTAAAGATTTAATAAAATATTTCATGTAAAACACCCCCAGTGCCTGGCACAGAACACATATTCAATAAGTACTAGCTATTATCACTTTCTTCCAAAAATCCTTGAAAGAAAGCTGAGGGTAAGATACAGATCCTGCAAACACTTCCTATCTGGATCTTCTTGTGTTATATTCTATGTGACACTGTCTCTTATTATGCAATTTCACATATAGAAGAATAATTGTACTTGATGTATTTAAGAGTTTAAATGAAAAGAAATCCAAATGAAACGTGCTATTAGAGCTCATTCCTCTAGTGGTGAGCTAAAGAGCTCACCTCTTTCAGAAACATCTCTTACTAGTTGAAGAACTAATCAGCAGTAGAAAACTAATAGGATATTCCTTTGTTACTTGTATTACTCAACACATCTAAAAGGAGGCAGGTTCTTCATCCCAAACATCATAGTGACTGTTGCAGTTTGCTAGCTGCCAGAATGCAATATAGCAGAAATGGGGTGGCTTTTAGAAAGGGGAATTTAGTAAGTTACAAGTTACAGTTCTAAGGTCATGAAATTAAAACAAGTCTATAGAAATGTCCAACCTAAGGCATCCAGGGAAAGATACCTTGGTTTAAGAAGGCTGATGAGTTTCAGGGTTTCTCTCTCCAGTGGAAAGGCACATGGCAAATACAGTCAGGGTTTTTCTCTCATCTGGAAGGGCATGTGGTGAACATGGCATCGTCTGCTAGCTTTCTCTCCTGGCTTCTTCTTTCATGAAGCTCCCCGGGAGACATTTTCCTTCTACATCTCCAAAGGTCGCTGGCTGGTGGACCCTCTGCTTCTCATGGTTATGTCATGCTCACGCTTTCTCCAAAATGTTTCTTCTTTGAAAGGATTCCAGTAAACTAATCAAGACTCATGTAGACTTGGTGGAGACACCTCTCCATCTAATCGAGTTTAATATCCACAATTGATTAAGTCACATCTCTGGACATAACCTAATCAAGTTTCCAACCTATTGTACTGAATAGGGATAAGAAGAAACTGTGTGCCACAAGATTGATTTGGGTTAAAACATGGCTTTTCTAGGGTACATAAATCCTTTCAAACCAGCACAATGATGTTTTGATAACCTCTCATATGCTGAAAAGGCCAGAATGTGTGGTCATGGGAGACAAAATGGCAAGCATTTTCTCCTTATTTAGAAATTCTTAGTGGCAAGTTACTCAGTTTTATGGAACTCTTTTTCTTCCAGTGTAAAGTAGATGTTAAAATTATATTTGGAGAAAGATTATTAAGTTTTCTAATATCTCCATATTTCACATCCATAATTCCTGAGTGGGGATGAAAGACTGATTGGTTTTATATAAAATGCCTTTGTCAGATTTTGTTTATCTTTTTGGGTCACTTTGGATTTTGTGAATATTTCTCATTCTGGGATAGTCTGAACCAGTTTCTGGTTCATTGCCTCTCTTTCCTTATGCCAATATTTTTTCTTTCATAGCTGAAAGAAATTTTCTACCTATTTTCTACTATCTTACACCACTCTTGACTATATTCTTGCTGAGGTAAGTGAGTGAGTGAAGTTGTGATAAAGATCTCAAGTCTAGCACAAGAATCCAACTTCTAAGCAGAAAAGGAAAACAATGAGTATGGGGAAAGAAATATGACCACAGAAAAAAAAGGTGGAAATTCTGAATTTATTCAAGATAGTGTGTCTTCTTACAGGAGACCCTTTGATGAGGCATAAACAACTGTCAAAAAACAGAGACTGAGAAGTAAGCAAGATAAAGAAGGAAAGAAAAAGCCAAGTAGAAAGCATACTCATTTAGGAGTATGACAAACTAAATAATTAGAAAAATTCACTCTATAAAATACCTCTTTTGGATAAATCAAGCACACATATTTTTAGATATATTGCTTAGACTCACAATAAATTAACAGATATCCCTAAGGACAAAAGAACAAACAGAAACAATTAGGGGGTTGCAATCAGAGCAGTGTTTAAACTCAGAAGCTGGGATTTTTCTGAAAGCAAATAACTAAATATCTGAGGAGTGACAAGCATCTTCTCAGGAACAGGACGGAAGGAGTACCTGAACAAGGTGGAAGGAGGAACCAAGCAGACACTCCAAGTGTCAAGGAACCTGACACTCCAAGAGAATGCTGGAACCTTGAGGTAGCACCCTCCTCGCTAAAAAGAGGCTGGAAAACTATTGCTTCTCATGACGAAGGAATATAATAAGGATATCTTTTTGTCTCCACCATTGCTTCAGGTGGAAAAAAAATTAGCAAAAATGTGAATTTGTACCACGGGCTTGCCCTCTAATTAGGTTGAGGTTTAAATTTGTATTATCTGGACATAGTAGAAGCAACTATAATTGATGAAGGAAATCATCCTCAAGTCATTGTCCTTAAATTGCTACAGGTTAAGTCTAGACAAATATGAATTTATAGCAAAAAAAAATTATCAAATGCTCAAGGAAATAAAGCATTGATATTCCTCTCTTCTTTGAATATTATCCTTAGAGTTCCTAAGCCCCCACCAAAAACCATCCAGGTAAAATTCTATAATGCTTTAAACTGAAATTCAACTGAGTATAAAATTAAGATATTTTTGGACAAAGAGAGAATTTACCACTCACAGTATCTCACTGGAAAAATGGCTAAAAAAGAAAAAATCTACTTCAGGAAGTAGGGAATGAAGGCAGTGTTTTTGACACTGGCTTAGGCAAAAAGATTAATGAAGTAGAAAATACAGCCCCAAAAGAAATGTATTTATATATGGTAAGTTGATATAAGACACAGACAGTATTAAAGTAGAGAAAAGATACTTTCAATAGTAGTCCAGGTATTGGGATAAATGAATCCCTAACCCATTCCCTATACAAACCAACTCCAAGTAGACTGAAGACATAAATGTGAGAAGCAAAATTCTAAAAAATTTAACAGAATTATAGATAAACAACTTTATGATACCAGATATATATAAAAAGGATATATTTCTTAAGGTGAAAAAAAACCCCACAAAACCATAAAGAAAAGAGGTCATTAATTTAGCTATTCTAAAATTATAATAATAAATTTTTGCTCATCAAAATAAACCATAAAGTGGCTCAGCAGGCAGAGTTCTTGCCTGCCATGCCAGAGTGACCCGAGTTCATTTCCTGGTACCTGCCCATGCAAAAAAAAAAAAACCATAAAGAAAGTGAAAAGTTAAACCATAAACAGAAGAGAAATATCTGGAGCATAAATAATCAACAAAAAATGGTACACTAAATCTATAGATAGTCACTAAAAATAAATAAGGATGAGGCAAACAGCCAAATAGAAAAATGGAGCAGAAAAGGAAGGACAGATGACAATTAAAAATTTGAAAAAAATGCTCAGCTCATTAATAGCCTGGTATATACAAATTTTAATTATAACAAGATGCACCACTAGACTTGCAAAAATTAAAGTTTGTAACGTCAAGTGTGGGTAAGGATGTGGAGCAGTGGAAATCATTATATGATGTATGTTTTAGTGAAAACTGAAACAAACACTTTGCAAAACAATTTGGCATTATCTTGTAGAATTAATGACGTCTGCACCCTAGACCAAACAATTCCATTCCTAGGCATACACTCTAAAGCAACTCTTACACATGTGCACCAGGAGATATAGCCAAGAATGCTTGGTTTAATTTTGTATACAATACCAAAACAAACAAAAAACACTAGAGGATCCCAGATGTCCAATAACATTAATACTGACAAATGGCTGTTATATAATCAGACAATGAAAAACATACAGCAATGGAGATTAATAAACATTGTAGGGAAATGGCTCCACCCTGACACCCAGCTGATTTTACACAGCAAACACACAGGCACACAGGCAAAGGCTCAAACCATACGTAAGGTTGACTGAATGCTTGGCAATCCCCCTGAAACATAAGAGGATGGGTGGTTTGTGAAGACCTGCCTCTAGGCCATTTCCCATTCATATCCTTATCTCCCCTGAGAGGTTGCCATGAGACAGTTTCTTACTTCCTTCTAAGTTCTAATGAGATGAGATGCTTTTTGCAGGGTCTAGCTGCAGATTATGAAACCACTTAACAGTAGTGTAGAATTGGCTCTTTAGCAGCTGGGATACCTCAACTACACATTGCAGTCATCTATCCCTTTCATTCTGGGGTGCTGGCATTTTAACTACTCTTCCTTCACTATCTATGTAAGTAATAAACTGACTGAATCTCAAAGTGGAACGCTGAATTTCTATTAGCTGAGTCAGTCAGGCTGTGGACTTATTTGCCTGGTCTTGTGTGCTTCACAACCACTGCTACTTTTATAAGTGTGGATGAAATTCGGAAATATAATGTGTGAAAAGCAGTTGCAGAAGTATGCCTACAGTATGCGTAAGTGTATAAAGTTCAAACATACAAAGCTGGGCCGCTTGATTATAAGGGAATAGCAAACACAAGGATGAGAATACTGGTTAATCCCTACAGGATCGGGAGGAGGTATCCGGGATGGGATACTGGAAGTCTTCAATGATTTGGGCAACGTCTAAGTCTTTAGCTGAGTTGCGGACACAAAAATATTCACTTTATCAGTCTTTGTGTATTATATATACATTTCGTAGTTTTGTTTGCATGAAATAGCCATGCAAACAAAGGCAAAAGTTGAACATCACACACTCTAAACAGCTAAAGCAGTGTTCATTGTGGAAAATGCACAAAAACAGGATCAGTACTGGTGGGCAGTTACTCATTATGCATTCATTCCAGGGCAGAGCACAGCCGTCTTCCAGGGCCAGACATATTTTGGGGGAGTCACCCTCACCCTTGGATTGTGAAGATTTTAAGTTGCATGATTAGGGAAGCACCTGGCTTAATCAGTGGCCAGGGTAAAACAACAATATAATGTTTCAGAAACTCTGGCTCCAGCTTAATTTTTTTAGTTAGGGGTAGCACGAGCCCAACCCCTACCAAAATCAGAGATCTGTGGTCCTAGTTTTGTGGTTATAGTTATGAGACATAGCAAGCTAGCTGCAGGATTTGCCTAATCAGTGTTCATAGTTGGGGAAGCCACAGCCCTACCTCTGGCATGTCCAAGCCCTGTGGTTAATACGATTGATTGCCTTAAGAACTGAGTCATAGTAGTTTCCATGGAACTTTGAAGGAGGCTAGCTACTTCTCAGAAAGGCCAGCCCTCAGGAGCTATCTTGACAAGCTAATTCTAACACCTAGAAATAATTCATAATAATATAAAAATTAATGTTCTGGGGTGCATGGGTGGTTCAGTGGTAGAATGCTCACCTTCCATGCGGGAGACCCGCCCAAAAAATTAATGTTTTGCAAGCTACAAAGTGCTATCTCATTGTAATACCATAAATTAGAATGTTCTTCATTACTGTGTAAAACTTTGCAATGACTCCACATTGACTATCAAATATGTTACAACAAAATTTTTTGTTCTTCTACCTTTCATCTTTACAACCGTATATACTAGGTTAAAAATCATTATAGAAATTTCTTGGGGATTAGGGGATTTCTAGTTCTCCAAATCACTTATTGAAAATGAGGCTCATATAAAATAGTAGCAGGAATCATTTGAGACCAGGGGTGAGATGCAGATTTCTAGGCAAATCCTTTTTTATCTACCAGCTACATTATCCAAATAAATGTGGTCCTCCCTAGAGAACACATTTTTAAAATAATCCTGGTGTGCTGCTTTTCAGCTCCACAAACAACCGAGCTATTCTCTTATACATGGCACTGTGTTAAATTGTTCAAAAAAACAAATATTATTTTCTTGCTAAGACAATGATATTAACTTCTTGATACTCATGATAATAATTGCTAAGGGCTTTAAATACACATGCCCATTTAATCCTTATAAGAAATCTAGGAGGTCAAGGATATCCTGATTTTACAAATGCAAAAAGTGAGGCTTAGAATGGTTAGGCAATTAAGCTCAATGCCACACAGCAATAAATTGCAGTCAGAATTTGCACTTAGTTCTCTTTGACTCCAATGCCCATTTCTTAAAACCTTATGCTACAGTGGAAGGAGTATAAGTTCTGAAGTCGGAAAGAATTGAATTCAAATACCTCTTTGTCATAGAATGAAGAGAGAACTGAGTGATCATAGATAATCTTAATATGATATTAATGTTTTGACAAAACTTGGGCCAACAAGATTATAAGGTGGGAGATTTTATTCATGAATTGATGGAAATAAATTTTATTTACATCCATGAAACATAATTTTTCACTCAATTTAAGAAGCATCCATTTGTCTATTATGTGCCTAGAAATGTACTAAGAATATATATAGGCTGCTCTCAAGAAATCTGTGAACTCCCTATCTATGTGCTCAAAAATACTCCTTTGTTTCTATTGCTTTCATGAAATACCAGATAGCCCCTTAATTGAAAATGAAGATTTTGAAGACTCTTAATAGTACCTTTGCAAATAAAAATGACTTATTATCAGAATGGTTATTTAGAGAATGAGCAATCATTTGGGGTTTATAGGAGTTTTCTAATACTGAATTGTGATGATGTTTGTTACACTTTATAAATTTACTAAAAATCATTAAGCTGACTTAAAATAGGTGGATTTTATAGTATGTAAATTTTACTTCACTGAAACTGTCAATAACGGCACTAAAAATGCAGCTGCCCTAACATTATGTTCATGGCAGATAGAATAAACTGCAATATATAAACAGTGGGATTTGAATTACTTATTGAACAAATATAGGTATTATTGCTGAGAAGTCTTTGGATACTAAGGAAAAAACTGGTGCAGCAGTCTAGCTCCAGTATCTTCAGGGATGAACATCTGCCTCGGCAAAAACCTACTAACCGTTTCTTAGAATTGGTGACTAAGACAAGACTGCAAATAAAAACTATATGTGAGTGGCTGAATCAAGATTCTCAGAACACCCTCCAAAGATTGAGAGGACTAAAACAATAGACCAAATTCAGCAAAATTAAATTTGGACAATAGTAATATATATTCCGTATATTGGTTTTAGTGAACATTAACTGTGAGAATATAGTATAGGTAATTCTTGTTAAAGTGTATTTGTGTTAAAAGGGGTATTTAGGGCGGGCCACGGTGGTTCAGCAGGCAGAGTTCTTGCCTGCCTTGCCAGAGACCTGGGTTCGATTCCTAGTGCCTGCCCATGCAAAAGAAAAAGGGAGTGGGGGGTATTTAAATAGACTTTAAGCTTAGAATGAGAGGGCAGTGTGAAAAATAATGCAAAAGGCTTCACTGAGACTCTTATACAGACCACCAGGCTTTACTTCATCTTATACTGGCCCGACTGTATGTGGAGTGTGTGCCTGCTTCTTTATCCTATTTCATTTAACAAACAGGCACCCAATCAAGATTATTGCTGATTATAATTTGTGAGTTATTAACAAAGCCCACTGCCCTCGATGTGCTTGAAACATATGGTACAAAAGGAAGTTTAGATGACTGTTTTCATCCACTGTAGTTCCTCGTGGAGTACAGAAAGGCCATCCTTTGGTATCATCTGAACAGATTAAAGTCAGCAGTAAGATTTTAACTTATCGATTATTACTAAATGAAAATGGAACTGAGGTAAATGACCCTTTGCGGCTGAAGAAATATCTAACTCCATTAATTAATTCCAGGTTAATTCATTCAATTTAACAGACCAAAAAGCTGGAGTGGCCCTTGATAGCGCTTCCTTTTTGTCTTATTGGGAAGGAAAAGAGTTCAACTGGGTTGCTTGGTTCTCAGTAGAGAGGTTGATTCCCCAAGAATTCTAAATAAAAAAATACATTCACATCTTTAATAAGGGTAATAATGTCCCTTCCTAAAACATGTTCATGCTGTGTACGCGTTTGTGCGTGGACTTCCCCTTTGCTTGAGGATTTATATTATATTTCATTTGCCTAAGGATGTATGTATATTAATTGAAGAAATTACAAAAAGTTCAATTTAATATGAAACTCTCTCCTTTAAAACATACTGATGCTTGATTTTTACATATATCCATAATTCTATATGTCATTTTGACTCTGGATAGGTAAAAGTGCATAGAACACTAGTTAAATTAATCTTTGCACATTTTCCCTAACTGAAAGTTCATGTTAGATGATTAATAATAAAAGAAAGTTAAAGCAAACTTCTTTTTATCATCTTATTAAAGAATTAAGAAATATGATGAAGTCTCACACTGACATCCTCAAATTTCAATTTTCTCTTCAGCGTATCGGCCTTATTTCCAATTTTAATAGGAAAGCAAGATGGGGAAGGAATGAGTGGAAACGTGGATTGGAATGTAACATAGAATCTAACGTACCAAGACTAATAAGACCTAATAGATGGCAACAAAGTATTTTAAATTTTTTAATTATATTTTAATTTTATTTCTATTTCATCCAGCAATTAACTCGGTTTACAGTAAAGGTGGTGAGGCTGAGGGCAGGGAAAGGGGGTAGCTATGTTATTAATTCAGTTCAGTCCACAGTTTTGAAGGAAGGGGAGTCTGGAATCTAAACCCGCAGTTTAACCCTTCCCTTTACTCCTAGGTTTTGCTCTTTTATGGTTTGGCGCCAGCATCTGAGGAAAGGAAGACAGCACCCCAAGTTCGCCTCACCCTAGAAAGTCCTGCAGAAAGTGAGACCGAATAAGGAACGGAGGTGATCCAGGACATGGACAGCTACTAAACATGCACTCGGATTTGACCATGAATTGTTCCAGGTAGCATGTGGCTAGTGGCTACCACATTGGACAGCACAGATCTAGAACATTCCTTCATTGCAGAAAGTTATTTTGGATAGTGGTAGTCTATGTGTACAGTACCAGAATCACTGAAAAAGAATATCAGGCTTGCTTACTTATTCTAGGGCCACAGAAACCCTGGTGCTCCTGAGATTTATTCAGGAAACCCAGTTCCTTCCCTTGCTTTACAGAGCTATCAGATACCCCATGAAGAGCAGGGAGGATAATGCCAGTAAAATTAAGAATCACTGTGCCTTATTATTCTCTCAATTATAAGCAATTTGAGGGTAGTTTATTCAATCCCTTATCACCTTCACAATCTAAAATGGTATTATTATGTACTAGATACCCAAGCATAGTTTATTTGAATCAATGATCACTTAGGTGATTATCTACAACCCCTTTCTAGACCTCTTAGAAAACTTTGACAACTATTTTTCTCTGCTCAGTAAAATTATACAGTTGTGCTTTCAAGTTTTCAAATTGGTAGGACCACTCTTTATTTCCAATAATTGATATTCTGTCAATTATTGGAAATTTACTTAAGAAAGGTGTCTAAGAAATGGGAAAAATGATAGTCAAGGGAGGGCAAGGGTAGCTCAGTGGCAGAGTTCTCACCTGCCATACTGGAAACCTGGGTTCGATTCCCAGAACCTGCCCATGTCAAAATAAAATTATATAAAAAAAAAACACCTATATTATCAGAAAATTGGTAATAAAGTTTTATTTAACTTACAAGAAAACATATTTTCTATCTCAAATTATCTCTATGAGACTCTTCTATGGGAGAGTAGGAAAAAAAATGTCCCCATTACAAGTTATCCCAGGGCCTAGGAAACTAGACATGAAATGGTTGAGATGGCCAAAGGTTGTCACTGGGGACTAGGGATTAGAACATGGTCAAAGTAGCAAATAAAAAAAATTAAAAAGCTCTTAAAAGAATCTGACAAGGGAAGCTTAAATCTTATTTTAAAGGGTTGCGTTGTACTCAGCCTTGAAAAATGCAATCCTCTGGAGGACAATATCTCACTAAGAAAGTTCCATGTAAGTTTATCATGTATCCAACACCTAGACATTGGGCCTTGGAGACCACTAGGATAATATTTCCTCTGGATTAACGCTGAAGCTTGGAAGTGACATTTGTATGAGGCATACTTGAAACTCTAGGGCTTTTCTGATTATAAAATGATAATGCTGAGGAGGAAAATGTGCTTACTGCAAAGGGAAGTTGCCATGATTTATGCATCTTGGACAATCTTTCCTTTTCACACAAAATAAGTTACTCGATGTATGTTTTGCTTTTCCTTTTGTTTTTAACTGAAGTCATCTTTTGATTGATGTTAAGAGAAGAACATATTGGCTTCAGGGTGTTTTCATTTTTCCAGTTCTACCAGGTCCAACAGAATGTTGTGTTAATCCTTGTTGCTGGTGACACTAGCAATTAAATTGTACACATAGCACAGAAACGTCACTATGAAATGCCAGTGTTAGATCAGGGTAACATCTGAATTTTTCTGACTGGTCCTTCTCTGCATCAACTCAGTAGACCACTCTCAAATGGTTCTGACTCTCTAATGAAAGCCAGATGATAATGAAGTGAGACTGAAAAGCCATTCCTCATTTATTCTTGGAGATTCTATCAAGATCCCTGGGATCACTACAAAATCTCCTATCATTCCACTTACAAAGGGTATATTGGATGAATTAAATATCTACCAACAGCCAAAGTTATAAGCAACTTGATTTCCTTGGGTCATTTTTCCAGGCCAATTTTTAGGGTTTGTTGGCAGGAATGTGATCATCGTCTGGTCTGAGTGATAATTTAAAATAATGCATCTCTATACTTCAAAATAAGCAAAATGGCTTATATTTGAAGCTAAATGAAGCCTACTAGCTTTGTTCCATTCATAGTTGCAGGCAGATACCTAATTAACTCATCTCTTAAAAATCTGTGAAATCTGCCAATAGTAGGGCAAGGTAAGAGATTGTGGCTGGATCACAGCAAATCCATCAACTTTGTAGAAAAAAATTCACAGATTTACTTACAAGGTCCACAGGATAATCTTTATACAGAGAAAAATTTCTCTCTCAAAACTAAAATGAATCCTTAAGCTAAATGTCACAAATCAAGTACTACAGGATAACTTTATTAAAGCTTCACATATGCTACAGAAAAAGGGTTTGAAGCCTGATGTGAACAGATTCCTAACTTCAATTTCCTTATCTGTTCCTTCCTCACCTTCTGTTTTTTTTTTTATTCCATATTCATTCCCTGCCCTTATTCAAATCTCTCACATTTTTTTTTAATCTGGAAAAAGGTTTTATTAAGGCCTGAAAATCATAGTCAATTTTAGAGTTGTGTGAAAGTTCTGCATGAACTAGAGTAGCTTTACCAAATTAAAAAAAAAAAATTAGCAAACTCACATTTTTAGCAAACTGTGCATGTTGGCAGCTATCAGAGTTAGGTGAAGCTGGAGTCATACTTAAATCACCGCTAATCAAAGTGACTCTAGAATAACATAAGATGAATATTCTAACACGGTGATTGAAATAAAAATTCCATATTTCACAAGCCACATGAGGCAGTTATTAAGAACAAGTTGAATGGATATAAAAAATGTGGTATACAGATTCAATGGAGTATTGTTCAGCCTTACAAAAGAAAGAAATTCGGATATACATTCACAACATAGATAAACCATGGTGATATCATGATGAATTAAATAAAACAGACCAAAAAAAAGGGCAAATATTGTATTATTTCATTTATATGAAATATCTAGAATATGTAAATTCATAAGAACAGAAAATAAATTGCAGGTTACCAGGGGCTGGAGACAGGGGAAATGGGAGTTATTGCTCAGTAAATATAGGGCTTCTGTTTGGAGGGATGAAAAAGTTTTGGTAATTGTGAATGTGACTAATATGAATGAATTAAACACACAAATGTAGTTATAAGTGGGAAATTTTGTGTTGTGTGTGTATATATATATAATTAAAAAAAATAGTTGATTGATTCTCTACTGTAATTCAAGCCCTGTGCTAGGCACAAGGGATCAAATGGTAAACAAAACAAATCTCAGTCTCCAAACCTCATGAAATTTGCAGTCTAGTGGGGACAACAGAAGTCAGTCAGATAGTCACATACACATGTAAATGTGTGTATCTATGATGAGTGCTAAAGAGGAGAGACACAGAGTGCTACAAATCCTGCAAAGGTGGATATGATGTAGTCAGAAAAGAATCTCTGAGGAATAAGCAGAAGTTAACCAGAAGAATAATTAGAAGGAGAAAGTCTGTTCCCTCTTAAAGGAAAATGGGCAATTTTTTTAAGGTAAGTCATTGTCTTAAATGAGTACTTAAACTAGGATAAAAACATATCAGAGGAAGCAGCGTGAATGGTTGATGCCTTTATTTTTTACGTGCTTGATCCCCAACAAATCAAAAGGGCTGGCTTGCAGCCCCTTGCCCAGTGGTATTCCAAGTGCCCCACTTAGCATGTTGCTCAGCCTCTGGATTTAATTAAGCAAAAAAAGGAAGAAAGAGCATTTCATAAGAGGAGACAGCTTATGATAGGCCCTTTGGCTTAGGCAAGAAGCAATCCATGCAGATCTTTGTAGACAAGGACAAAGAATTCTGTCTAAATTCTAAAAACATAGAACACAGTTTGAGTATTTTATGCAGAGGGAAGGAGGGGTGGAAATTGGGCTGGCATTGCCAGGTTTACATTATGGAAAACTGATTCTAGCTACAATATGGAAAAACAGTTGGAGAGTAGAACGGATGAAAAGTATAAATGTGTAAGTAACTTTTGCATTAGAAATGCCACTAAAATGAAGGGCTTCTGTCACATTATATAGAAGAAGAAGATAGTGATGCTGGCACAGGGACACAAATACAGACCAATGGAATTGAACTGAATTCATAAATAGATCCTCACATCTCTGGCAAATTTATTTTTTTAAAAACAAAGGTGTATTTTATTACTTCAAGTGTTAATGATAAAAAAAATTCAGCACACCTGTTGAATTCAACAGTGAAACCATACAGGGTTTCTATCTCAATAATCAGATGAATCTAGTGTCTTTTTTATGACATAACAGTTGAGCATTGTATAGTGCATCTTATGAAGAGCTGTACATTAAACAACTACTGGTTTAAGTTTAGTGACTATGAAGCAAATATGTATTCATAGTCTCAGGATCATGGTTAGGTTCAGGTACTACCTTGGCCAGGTGATGGTGCCCAATTGTCTGGTCAGGCAAGCCCTGGCCTAATCATTACTGCAAGGATATTTTGTGGCTCATTGATAAACACGAAGGCTAGTTTATTAAATCATCAGTTGACTGTATCTGTAGCTGATTACATCTACGATCAACTAAAGGTGTGTCTTCTCCAAACAAGAGAATCCAAACAGTTGGATTTGATCCAATGTTGAAGACTTAACAGAGAAGAGAGAGTTTTCACTTCTTCAGCTAGCCAGCCTCTCCTATAGAGTTTGTTGAGGAATTACACCGGAGTTGCCAGCTTTACAGACTGCCCTACAGATTTTCGACTCTTGCATCCCCACGGTTGCATGAGACATTTTAATAAATCTTATTTTTACAGATATCTCCTGTTGGTTTTGTTTCTGTAGAGAACCCTGACTAATATGTATACTCAGCTTCTTTTTTATTCCTCAGCCATCATGCACTCCGTTCACTTTACATTTCTGTGTTGAAGGCTTTGGTTCCCTTTTCTTTCTTCTGCCTTCAGCTTTTCTTCCAGTTCCATGTTTATCTTTCAATTAAGGTAATTAAGGTATTACACCTCCTCTGGAGCTCCAATGTAATTCTGGAATTAAGAAACCAGTCAAATCTAAACTGAGGAGATTTGTGAATACATTATCACGATTTATCACAAACTTCACTGAAATATGCATTAACAGCATAGTTGGCTTTTCTTTCTCTTTTAGGTGGTTCTAATCCACTCTGAGAGCGCAATCTTTTCTTTTTCTCTATAATCTTCTCCTTCAAAGTTATAAATGCTCAACTCCATATCCATTGTGAAGTTTCTAAGTGAGCTTGCATCCAACCTGGAGAGTTTTTCACTCATTTCTGAAGGCTTCTTCACACCTCTTTCCAAAATGCCATTAATATCCTCATCAGTAATCTCATTTTCCTTTGAAGAAAATACATGTATTGCACCAGAACAATCATTTGAAGGATTTCAATTTTCCCAATTTTGTTCAAATTCAGATCCGCAAGTCTTCCATGTTGAATGACTACTGAATCAAGTCTGAGTTTCGGGCACATTCCAATATTCTTTCTTCTGATGTGTTGTCAGTGATAAAGTATAACACTCTGACTGTCTTGGTTTGTCAAATTCTATGTGCTCAGTCCATAGCATGAAGATCTACTTGGGATTCCAATCTGAATCATACACAATCACTACACCAGCAGTAGTAAGACTGATGCCAAGACCTCCAGTATGTGTGTTTAACATAAAACCAAACTGAAGAAGAAAAACTGTTTGAAAAGTACAAACATTAGTTGTTTTGGAGATTTCTGTTAATAGTTCTTCATCCTCCTCTTGCTTTGTTCTGTGAAGTCAGTAGTCACCAACTGATGGTAAGTTCTTTTTTTTCATCTTTTTTTATTTGTGGGTACTCTGTTTTCATTCTTCAAAGGTGACATTGGAGTCTTTGAGCAGCAAGCTGATGAAATGGGCAAAGAGCTCTGTCTGCTTTAATAAATGCTCAAGTCTATCAGCTCATCAGTTTGCTTTTTTCTTCATAAGTTGATCTGGTTCTTGGATTTATTTTTTATATGTGTGTCTTGTTTTATTAATCATCTACCCATACCATGGATAAAGGGGGTGTTAGTCACAAGGTTTTTACAACCACGTGGTCACAAGATGAAGGCTATATAGTTAGGCAATCATTATCAAAGATCAAGGCTACTGGATTACAGCACAACAATTTCAGATATTTCCTTCTGGATATTCTAATACACTAGAAGCTAAAAAAGAAATATCTGTGTAATGAGTCAGTAGTCATAATCATTTGTTCAATTCTAACTTCACAGTTACAACGCCTCCCTCTCATTTGATCATTCTCTCAATCTTAGAGGGACATCTGGGCAATGACCATTCTAGTTTCGTGCTGAGAAGGGGTGTTGACATTATGGGATAGAGGAATGAAACCAATTTATGTTCTTGGAGAGACTGGTACCTTTTGGTTTCAGGGCTTATCTGGTGTAAGAGCCATCTGGAGGCTTTAAGTTTTTGAAAAAAAAATAAACTTAACAGATAAAACTTTTACAGAATCTTAGAGTCTAGGGTATCACTTAGGGTTTTTGGGAATACTATGAATTGGAGCTTAGAATACTGTGGCAATTTGCAATATCTGGCTGAACCTTGCATAAAAGTAACCTTCAGAAAGACCTCTTGACTCTACTTGAAAGATCTTAGCCCCTGAAACTTTTTTTTTTGTTTCATTCTTCTTCCCCTTTTTGGTCAAAAAGACATTGTAGATCCCAAGATGCCGAGACAGGCTCATCCCCAGAGTCATGTCCACATTGCCAGGGAAACTCACACACTTGGAAGTCATGTCCCATGTTGGAGAGGGTAGTGAGCTTATTTGCAGGGTTTGGTTTAGAGAGAGGTCACATTGGAGGTCTCTGGGGGTGATGTTTAGACATAATTATAAGTAGGCTTAGCTTCACCATTACAGTGATAAATTTCATAAGGGCAAGCCTCAATATTGAGGGTGTGGCTTATTAAAGTGAGAGTACCTAATGCTTGAGAGAATATCAGGAATTCCCCAGGTGAGGAAGTTTAATATTCCACAATTTTTCTTCAGTCCCTCAAGGGATTTTGCAAATACTTTATGTTCCAAATATTCTGGAATGTATTGGTATATTACAATCACCTGTACAGAGGAAGAAGATCTCATTCTGTATTCTAGGTTACAATGTAATTAGGTTGTTAAAATAAACTGACCAGGCAGGTTAAATCAGATAGCTACAGAAAACTTAAATCTTGACAAAATATATATCTTTTCTTTGATCTCACACAGACTTTGAAATTTTAAAATATAGATAATAACATCTTGTACTCTGTATTTTGATTTACCTTAATCTTATCCATATCAGCTTCATTCATATCTCTAACTGAAGTCTTATCTCTTTTTCAGCTTATTTAACAGTTGCTGTATGGAGTAATGATAACTTTCAGAGCAGCAGGACTCTAACTCTGAGTCTCAGGTGTCACACAGATATCTAAAGTTCCAGGGAACTACCATGGTATACATAAAGAGCACATCTCAGAATTTAGAGATAACATGAAATTCAGGAGTAAATGTGACTGCTGTAAGAACTTAGAATCTAGGAAAATTTACAATGTGCCTTACTGAACATTCTGTACTCCTTACTCATCAATTGCCCAGTCTCTGCTCACTTTCTATCTTCTTATAAACTATGCTGTCGAATTTAATTCTCAGAGTTTGCTTATTATAGTTAGCTTGTATTAGTGAAACTATACAATATTTTCAGTTTCATTGCTGTTTTACTTCACTCATCATAAAGTCCTCAAGGTCATTCACCTAGTTGCATGTCTCACAACCTAATTTTTTTTTTTTGCAGCCACACATTATTCCATCATATGAATACATCACAGATTGCCCTTCTGCTCCTCAATCAATGTACCTTGGGCCACTTCCATCCATTGGCAATCGTGAATAATACCGCCAAAAACACTGGTGTGCAAATGTTTATTCAAGTTCCTGCTTTCAGTTCTTCCAAGTATATACATAGTAACTGGGTTGCAGGATCATATGGCAACCCTATACTTAGCTTCCTGTGGAACCACCACATTGCCCTCCAGAAGGGCTGCACCAAGCTACTTCCCTACCAACAGGGAATAAGATTATTTCTCTGTCCACATCTCCTCCAGCAGTAGTATCTTTCTGTTTATTTTTTAAACCGTTTTATTTACACATCATACTACTCATACGTGCCAATTTGAAACTATTTTGTACCCCAGAAAAGCCATGTTTTAATCCTGAACCTGTCTTGTAGAGCCAGACCTATTGTTGTTGTTCAGGGTGGAAAATTTTGATTGGATTGTTTCCATGGAGATGTGACACACCGGATTGTAAAGAATTAGAAATGGATAGCACAATATTGTGTGATGGTAGCACAATATTATAGATATAGTGAACAAAGCTGAGTGTGAGTATGGTTGAAAGAGGGGCATATAGGGGCATATATGGCACCAGAAGGAAAGAAATAAGAGAAAAACTGGGACTGTATATCTTAGCAAAACCTAGAGTGGACAGTGGTGGTGATTAAATGTACAAATATAATTAAGTTTTTATATGAGCAAGAACAAATGTATGCCACTACTGCAAGGTGTTAAAAGTGGGATGGTATATGGAAAAATACAACTAATGCAAACTAGGGTGTTTCATTAACACTAACACTGTAATATTCTTTCATTAATTGAAACAAAGACAATATACCAAAGCTAAATATCAATAAGAGGGGGATACAAAGGAGGGGTATGGATTTTTCTTCTTTTATTTTCTCTTCTCTCTTTACAGAAGAAATGTTCTTATATAGATTGTGGTGGTGAATGTGTAGCTATGTGATCATACCAGGAACCATTGATTGTATACTTAGAATGGTATATTAGTTTGGTAAAGCTTCTGGAATGCAAGATACCAGAAATAGAACAGCTTTTAAAATGGGAATTTATTAAGTTACAAGTTTACAGTTCTACGACCATGAAAATGTCCAAATTAAGGAGTCAACAAGAGGTTATCTTTACTCAAGAAAGGCTGATGCTGTCCAGAACACCTCTGTCTGCATGTGGTTGGCATCTGCTGGTTCTGTGCTCCTGGATTCTATTGCTTTCAGCCTCTGTTTCCTGTGGAGGTTCCTCACTTGGCTTCTCCAGGGATGGGTTTCATCTCTTGCCTTCCCTTGGCTCTCGGTGTATTCTGGCTTGCTTAGCATCTCATAAGAAGGGATATGGTGATGTTTGCTAAGCTCTGCCCATGTCTAGGCATCTGCTTTCTCTGTCAGCACCCCAAGCATCTCCAAACATCCATGTCTGAAGCAACTGTTCTCCAAGCATCTGCATCTGAGGTTTCTCCAAAATGTTTCACATTGTTAAACATTCTGTACTCCTTACATATCAAATGCCCAATCTCTACTCTCTTTCTATCTCCTAATAACCTGTATTCTAAACTTTAACTCTCAGAGTTTGCTCATTATAGTGAGTTCCTATTGGTGAGACCATACTGTATATCTCCTTTTGTTTCTGGCTTATTTCACTCAACATATAGGTTAATTCATGTTGTTACATGGATCATGACTTTATTCTATCATACAGCTGTGCAATATTTCATTATATGTATAAACCAGTTTGTTTACCCACTTGTCAGCTGATGGACATTTGGGCCGTTTTCATCTATTGGCAATTGTGAATAATGCCACTATAAAAATGGGTGCGCAAATATCTGCGTCCCTGTTCTTAGTTCTTCCAAGTATATATCTAGTAATGGAATTGCTGGATCAGATGGCAATTCTATACTTATCTCCCTGAGGAATCACCAAATTGCCTTCCAGAATGGCTGCACCATTCTACATCTCCACTGACAGTGAAAAAAGGTACCTATTTTCCCACATCCTTTCCAGCACTAGTGGTTTTCTGTTTATTTGTTTTTTATAATGGCCATTGTAGTTGGTGTAAGATGATATCTCATTGTGGTTTTGATTTGCATTTCCCTAATATCTAGTGAAGTTGAGCATCCTTTCATATGCTTTTGAGCCATTTGTATTTCCTCTTTGGAAAGGTGTCTATCCATGTCTTTTGCCCATTTTTTTAAATTGGGTTGTCTTTCTTTTCATTGTTGAATTGTAGGATTACTTTAGATATTCTGGATATTAAAGCCTTAATTAGTATGTCATTTTCAAATATTGCCTCCAACTAAGTAGGCTGCCTTTTTACTTTCCTGACAAAGTTCTTTGAGACACGAAAGTATTCAGTTTTGAGGAGCTCCTATTTATCTATTTCTTTTTTCATTGCTTGTGCTTTGGGTGTAAAGTCTAGATGTTAAGGCATTTCTGTACATTTTCTTCTAAAAGCTTTATGATTTAGCCTTAATGTTTAGCTCTTTGATCCACTTTGAGTTAATTTTTGTATAAGGTGTGAGATAGGGTTCCTCTTTCATTCTTTTGGATATAGATATCCAGTTCTCTAATCACCATGTTGAAGAAGCTATTCTGACCCAGTTGAGTGGACTTGATTGCCTTACCAAAATCAATTATCTGCAGATGGAAGAGTCTATTTCTGAACTCTCAATTCAATTACATTGGTCAATATATCTATCTTTATGCCATGCTGTTTTACCACTGTAGCTTTGTGATATGCTTTAAAGTCAGTGGAGCCCTCTTGCTTCTTTTTTCTTTCTCAAGATATTTTTAGCCTTTAATGGTAATGTGTCCTTCAAATAAGTTTGATTATTGGTTTTTCTATTTCTGCAAAGTAAGTTCTCGGGATTTTAATTGGTATTGCATTGAATCCATAAATCAATTTGGATAGAATTGACATCTTAACTATATTTAGTCTTCTAACACATGAACACAGTATTTCCTTTCATTTAGGTCTTCCTTGATTTCTTTCAGCAATGTCTTATAGTTTTCTGTGTAAAGGTCTTTTATGTCACAGGTTAAATTTATTCCTAAATATTTTATTATTTTGGTTCCTATTGTAAATTGATTTTTTTCTTGATTTCCTCCTCAAATTGCACATTACTCATGTAGAGATTACTGATCTTTTAAAATGCTTTATTATAAGCAGTGAACAAACATATAAACATTCTTGACATACATTATTACTGATTTTTGTCTGTTGATCTTGTATCCTGCCACTTTGCTTACTCATTAGCTCTAGTAGCTTTACTGTAGATTTATTTGGATTTTCTACATATAGGATCACGTCATCTGTGAACAGTGAAAGTTTTACTTATTCCCTTATAATTTGTATGTCCCTTATTTCTTTTTCTTGCCAAACTGCTCTAGCTAGAACTTACAGCACAATGTTGAATATCAATGGGGACAATGGGCACTTTGTCATGTTCTTGATCTTAGAAGGAAAGCTTTCAGTCTTTCCTTTTTGAGGATGACGTTAGCTGTGGGCTTTCATATATTCCCTTTATCATGTTAAGGAAGTTTCCTTATATTCCTACCCTTTGAAGTGTTTTCATCAAGAAAAGATGCTGAATTTGGTCAAATGCCTTTTCTGCATCAATCAAGATGATCATGTGGTTTTTCTACTTTGACTTATTGATGTGGTGTATTGCATTATTTGATTTTCTTGTGTTGATCCAGCCTCGCATACCTGAAATAAAACCCACCTGGTCATGGGTTTTTAATTATTTTAACATGCTACTGGATTCGATTTTCGGGTATTTTGTAGAGGAACTTTGCATCCATATTCATTTAAAAAATTGCTCTTTACATTTCTTTCCTTATAGTATCATTGTCTGGCTTTGGTATTACGATGTTTATTTCACAGAATGAGTTAGGTAGCCCCCCCCACCTGCCAATTTTTTTGAAGATTTTGAGCAGAATTGGTACTAATTCTTTCTTGAATGCTTGGTAGAAGTCACATGTGAAGCCATATGGTGCTGGGCTTTTCTTTCTTGGGAAGTTTTTGATGACTGATCAATCTCTTTAGTTATAATTGGTTTGCTAAGGTCTTCTATTTCTTTCGGAGTCAATGTTGGCTTTTCTAGGAAGCTATCCATTTTGTCTAAGATGTCTAGTTTGTTATATCCTTTATTTGTTGCTCATAGTATCCTCTTATTATACCCTTTATTTCTGAGAGGTCAGTAGTTTTATCCCCACGTCTGAAAATTTTTTTCTGATTTTTTTATTTGCATCCTCTCTCTTTTGTTCTTTGTCAGCCTAGCTAAGCGTCCACTGATTTTATTGATTTTATCAAAGAACAACTTCTGGTTTTATTGATTCTCTTTGTTGATTCATATTCTCAATTTCATTTATTTTTGCTCAATCTGTGTTATTTCATTCCTTCTATTTGCTTCGGGGTTAGTTTGCTGTTCTTTCTATAGTTCCTCCAGGTTATCAGTTAAGTCCTCCATTTTCATTCTTTTTAAATATAGGTGTTTAAGGCAATACATTTCCCTCATCACACTGCCTTCACTACGTCCCATAAGATTTTAAATGTTGTTTTCTCATTTTCATTTGCTTTGAGATATTTACTGATTTCTCTTGTAATTTATTCCTTGACCCACTGGTTGTTTAAGAGTGAATTCTTTAGAACTTCTGAGAAGATGGCAGGGCGTGGATTGAATTCACCCCTACTCTTTTGGACAAGATAGGAAACTGGGATAGAATGATCAAGACTGCAATCCCTGGGGGGTAAGTAATCGAAAAGGGTCTCCAAGGTGTTTTGGGGAGGAGAGAGGTGGAACAGGGAGAGTAGGGTGGATCAGATTGGCTGAGATCCTCACCTGGGGCTGACAGTGATGCATGGGGAGGTGCAGCTTGGAGGGAACAGAACACTCCAATCCGCCCCAGCTGCTAGCTGGGGAGGCATCCCCAAGCAGTTTCATAGCTAGAAGTGCCCACTGAGAGCCCAGAGGCAGGTACAGCCAACTGCTGTGAAGAATCATGCCTCAGGGCTCTGAGAGCTATTGCCCAGCCTGGTGCCATGAGTTGGGTGCAGTATGTGGCAGAACCACTGGGGACCAGGTGCTGTGGGTCAGTTGATCTCCCTGGACACTGGTCAGCTCTCTTGTCCCTTGCACCAGGACCAGAAATCCTGTCACCATGGGCTGGGAACAGCAACCCTGCCATGCATGCCATCTCTCCAGCTGCCATTGCAGTTGGGAAGGCACAGGCCTGAAGGGAGGAGGTACCCTGCCAATAGCCTGTGAGAAGTGGTAAGTGCAGGCAGGTGGACTCCCTATCTGCATAGGTTTTCTTTTTCTTTTTTCTCTTCTTTTTTAAAATATATTTTTCTCTATATATATTTTATTGTGAAATATAACATATATACAAAAAGGCAATAAATTTCAAAGTACATTGTAACAAGTAGTTATAGAGCAGATATCCGAGTTTTGTATGGGTTACAGTTCCACAATTTTAGGCTTTTCCTTCTATCTGCACTAGACACTGGGAACTAAAGGAAATTTCAATATGAAGAATCAGTAGCCATACTCATTTGTTAAATTCTATATTTTCTGTTATAACTCTTCCTTCTCCTTTGATCTTTCTCCCAATCTTTAAGGGTACCTGTACTATATCCATTCTAACTTTCTCATGTTAGAAAGGGCTCTCAACAATAGGGGCTAGGGGGATGGAACTACATTGATAGTTGATATTCTGGAGAGGCTGGCACCTCTGGGTTTCAGGACTTATCTGGCCTAGGAACCCATCCGGAATTTGGAGATTTCTGGAAAGTAATCACAATGCATGGAATTTTTGTATTATCTGAGAGAGAACTCTAGGTATTCTTTAGGGTTCATAGGAATGCTTTCAGTTGGGTTTGGGAAACCATGATGATAAATAACAAAACCCAAGCTTGAGTAAGAGTAGCCTCCAGAATAAGCCTTTCAACTCTATTTAGAACTCTCTGACTGATACCTTATTTTGTTACAGTTCTTTTCCCCCATTGGGCAGGCAGGCATTGATGATCCCACCATGCCAGAGCCAGGCTCATCTCTGGGAGTCATACCTCACGTTGCCAGGGAGACTTTCACCCTGGGTATCATTTCCCATTTCCACTACATAAATAAACTTCACAAGTGCAAGCCTCAAGATCAAGAGCTTGGCCTATTGACTTAGGAGTTCCTAATCCTTGAGATAACATCAGGGGTTTCCCCAATGGTGAAGCTTAAATGTTTCATATTTTTCCTCCTGTCCCTCCAGGAACTTTGTCCATATTTTTTAATTATCTGCTCAACATATGCTGGGATGTATCCAGGCATTACATTAAGGTATACAGAATTACAAGCCCTCATTCCCATTCTGGGTGCCATGTGTTTGGATTGTTTAAATTTTCTAATCAGACAGGTTGAGTTAAATTATGTGCTACCGAAAATTTAAGTTTTACACAAAATAATCTCTCTTCATTTGGTCTCATTGGGTAGGTGACATTCTTAAATACAGAAAATGTCTTCCTTACCCCTATATTCTGATTTACCTTAGTTTCGACCTGATCAACTTCATTCTTTATCTATAATTGAGGTCTGATCTCTTTTTCAGTTTCTTTACAGATATTGTATGTGGCAATGCTGACTCTCAGACATGCAGAACTCCTTCTCTGAGTCTTAGGTGTCACACAGGTCAAAGTTCCAAGGAAATACCAGGTTATATCTATATATATACTATATATAGATATAGCATAGCCTCTAAAACTTTAGAAATAGCAATTGCAGTTCCAGACTAAACGTGACTGCTATAAGAGCCTACAATTTTGGCTGCAATTTTCTGAAAATTATTTTCTAAAAGAGACCATACAATATTTGCTTTTCTGTTTCTGGTCTATTTTCCATCACATAATTTCCCCCATATATATATTTTGTATTACTATTATTAAAGTAATTTTTAATTTAATTTTATATATTTATACATTTTGTATATATTTATATTTTTATTGATGTTTTATCTTTAATTTTTAATTTCTGTTTTTAAATTTTTCATGATTCATTTCTATTTTATTTTAATTATTTAATTTTTTTTTTAATTATTTTCTCTCCATTCTGAGGGCACCAGTCTGAGTTCATTCCTAATGACATTCCCTTATGACTTTGGAACCTACTATGGAGAGGTATGTTTTAAATATTTTTATTTTATTTATTTATTTATTTCTTGGGGGAGTAGTGTATGTGCTAGGAGTCCAGCCTGGGTCTCCAACATGACCTGTGGCATACTGCCACTGAATGACCCACAATACCCCAGCCTAACTTTTAATAAACCCTCAAGTAGAATTGTACCCTCTCTATGAGATCTGGGCCTTGGTTTGGCAGGGAATTACTGACAGACCAAGTGCAAAAGGAAATCTTCAATGCAAAACCAAGTAAATACAAAACTTTAGATGAGTGGAGGAAACCACTTTGCAAAATAACCTTATTAAGATGATCAAATGCCACAAACACAACATAAAACCACAAAACAAGTGAGAACCCAGGCAGAAATGGCACACTTACGTGACAGAGTCAAAACATTGGAGGAGACACAGAATACGAAACAATTACTAAAGAATATTATGGAGAAATAAAAGATGTCATGAAGACACTAGAAAAGCATAAAGAAGAATTCAAAAATTAAGTAGAAAAATGGCAGATCTCACAGAGATGAATAATACAGTAGAACAATTTAGAAATATACTTGAGACACTCAATAGCAGATTCAAAGAAGCAGAAGGAAGAATAAGTAATCTAGAAGACAGAAAAATTGAAGTAGAGAGAACAAAAAACAAATGCCAAGAAAGATGCAAAAAAAATGGGACTGATGAACAAGAAAATGTGCACAAATGTAAGAAGCATTGGTGTCCCAGAAGGAGAAGAGAAGAGCAAAGGGCTGGGAATGTTAGCTGAAGATATAATTGGGGAAAACTTTCCAATACCTATAAAAGACATAAATATGCAAATCAAAGAGGCCCAATGAATCCTAGTAGAATAAATACAAATAGGCCTATTCTAAGGCATGTACTAATCAAACTGTCAATTGTTGAAGAGAGCAGAAAGCCCTGAAAACAGCATGAGAAAAGCAATCTTCTACATACAAGAGAAAACACATAAGACCGAGTTCAGACTATTCAACAGGCACCATGGAGGTAAGAAGGCAGTGGTATGATATATGTTTTAGTTTGTAAGCTGCTGGAATGTGATATGCCAGAAATGGAATGGATTTTAAAAAGGGGAATTTACTAAATTGCAAATTTACAGTTCTAAGGCCAAGACAATGTCCAAATTAAGGCAAGGCTATAAGACCATCCAAATTAAGGCATTCAGGGAGAGACACCTTAGTTCCAGAAGGCCAATGATGTTTGGAGTTTCTCTCTTAACTGGAAAGGCACATGACAATGTCAGCTAGCTTTCTTTCCAGGCTTCTCTAACGGTTTCCCTGGGGGAGTTTCTGTTCTGTTGACTCTGTAGGTTCTGGTGGCTCTAAAGCTTTTTCCAAAATGGTTCCTCTTAAAGGGCTCCAGCAAGCAACCCCACCTTGAATGGGTGGAGACACATCTCCATGGAAACCATCTAATCAAAGGTTACCTCTTACAATTCGCTGGATCACATCTCCATGGAAACAATCAGAATGATCCTTCCCAGCAAAACCGAATGAGGATTAAAGGACATAGTTTTTCTGGGGAACATAATGGCCTCAAACTGGTACAACATATTTAAGATCGTGCAAGAGAAAGGCTTCACCAAGATTCTTTATCCAGCCCTTGCTCTTCAAAATTGAGGGGGAGATTAAAACCTTCAAAGACCAACAAAGACTGAGAGAACTAGTCAACAAGAGATCAGCCCTACAAGAAATATTAGGGAAATCCCGTAAGCTGGGAAAAAAAAAAAAAAAGACAGGAGAGGGAGGTCTGGAGGAGAGCACAGCAGTGAAGAATGGTAATTCAAAGGCTAAAAAGAAAGAGTGGAAAAGAATATATAGATCTGACAAATAAAACTAAACGATAAGATGGTAGGTTTAATAACTGTTTTGACAGTAATAACTTTGAATATTAAAGGACTAACCTCACCAATTAAAAGATACAGATTGGCAGAATGGATTAAAAATTATAGTCTATCTATATCCTATTTACAGGAGACACATCTTGGGCCTAAGAACACAATTAGATTGAAAGTAGGAAGACAGAAAAAGACATTTTATCCAAGCTGTAATCAAAACAAGAGTAGCGGCAGGCCGCGGTGGCTCAGCGGGCAAAGTGCTTGCCTGCTATGCCGGAGGACCTCGGTTCGATTCCCGGCCCCAGCCCATGTAACAAAAAACGGAAAAACAAAATACAATAAAACAAGAAAATGTTTAAAGATGTTTCCCTTTGGGCGGGCCGCGGTGGCTCAGCGGGCAAAGTGCTTGCCTGCTATGCCGGAGGACCTCGGTTCGATTCCCGGCCCCAGCCCATGTAACAAAAACGGAGAAACAGAATACAATAAAACAAGAAAATGTTTAAAAGATGTTTCCCTTTCTTCCTTCCTTCTATCCTTCCTTCCTTCTCTCTGTCTTTCCTTTAAAATAAAAAAAAAAAAAAATAAAATAAAAAAAAAAAAAAAACAAGAGTAGCTATATTAATATCAGATAAAGTAGACTTTAAATGTAAAAATGTAAAAAGAGCCAAACAAGGACACTACATATTAATAAAAGGGGCAACTCACCAAGAAGAAATAAAAATTATAAATGTTTATGCCACCCATCAAAGAGCTCTAAAGTATATGAGGCAAACACTGGCAAAACTGAAGGGAACTATAGGCGTTTCAACAATAATAGCGGAGAATTCAATACACCACTCTCCACTATAGATAGGACAATGAGACAGGATCAACAAGGAAATAGAGAACCTAAACAAACGTAATAAATGAACCAGACCTAATAGACATATAAAGATCATTACACCCAGTACATTCTTCTCTAGTGCACATGAACATTCTCGTGCACTTGATAATATGGTGGGCACAAACTGAGTCATTATGAATTTATAAGCTTGAAATTATCCAAACACTTTCTCTGACCACAACAGAATGAAGCTGGAAACTAATAATCACACACACAAAAAAACTAACAGAGCTTTCACAGATATATGGAGATTAAACAACACATCTTAAACAATCAGTGGATCAAAGAAGAAATTGCTAGATAAGTCAGTAAATATCTGGAGACAAATGATGAAGATAAAACATATCAGAACTTATGGGATGCAGCAAAGGCAGTGCTGAGAGGGACATTTATTGCCCTAAATGCCCATATTAAAAAAACAAGAATGAGTAAAAATCAAGGACTTAATTGCTCACTGGGAGAAATTAAAGAACAGCAAAATAACCATAAAGCAAATAAAAGAAGAGAAATAACAAAGATTAAAGCAGAAATAAACAAATTGGAGAACAATAAAATAAAAGAATCAACAAAACTAAAATTTGGTTCATAGAGGAAATCAATAAAATTGATGGCCACCTAGCTAGATTTACAAAGAAAAAAAGATAGAGGATGCAGACAAACAAAATCAGAAAGGAGAGGGGTGTTGTTACATAGATTCTGAAGAGATTTTGAAAATCATAAGAGAATACTATGAACAAATACATGCCAACAAACTACCCAACTTAGATGAAGTGGACCAATTCCTAGATATACACAAACTCCATATATTGACTCAAGAAGAAATACAAGAGCTCAATAAACCAATTACAATTAAAGAGATTCGATCAGTCATCAAAAATCTTCCCAGAAAGAAAAGCCCAGGACCAGATGGCTTTACATGAGAATATTATCAAGCATTCCAAAAAGAACTACCAATCATGCTCAAATTTGTCCAAAAAATTGAAGAAAAAAGGAACATTACCTAACTCACTTTATGAAGCTAACATCACTCTAATATCAAAACTGGATAAAGATGCTACAAGAGAGGAAAACTACAGACCAATCTCCCTAATGAGCACACATGCAAAATTCTCAACAAAACTCTACCAAATCAAATCCAATGACACATTTAAGGAATTATACATCATTACCAAGTGGGATTTATACAAGAAATGTAAATGTGGTTCAACACAAGAAAATGAATCAACATATTACAGCACATTAACAAATTGAAAAGGAAAAATCATATGATCATATTGATCAATGCCAAAAACATTCAACACATCCTTTCCTGAGAGAAACACTTCAAATAGTAGGAATCAAAGGAAACTTTCTCAGTACCATAAAGGGCATATATGATACTGAAAACTCAAAGTCAGTGTCATTCTTAATGCTGAGAGAATGAAAGCATGCCCCCTAAGATCAGGAACGAGCAAGGATACCCACTGTCACCACTATTATTCAAGATTGTATTAGAAGTCCTAGCTGGAGTGATTATACAAGATAAATCAATAAAAGTCATCCAAATAAAAAAGTAAGAAGCAAAATTTTCATTATTTGCAGATGGCATAATCCTATACTTAGAAACCCCCAAGAAATTTATGACAAAGCTACCAGAGCTAATAACCAAATTCAGCAAAGTGGTGGGATAAAAGATTAATGTACAAAAAACAGTAATATTTCTATACATAAGGAATGACCTGAGGAGACAATTAATGAAAAAATTCTATTCAAAATAGCGATCAAAAGAATCAGTATTTAGGAATAAGCCTAACCAGGGGTGTGAAGGACTTGTACACAGGAAATTAGAAAACATTGCTAAAAGAAATTTAAAAATGATCTAACTAAATGGAATGATATTCCATGCTCATGGATAGGAAGGTTGAACGTCATTAAGATGTCAATTCTACCCAAATTTATTTATAGATTTAATGCAATACGAACAAAAATTCCAACAACTTACTTTGAAGACTGGAAAAAATCTAGTTCTCAAATTAATTTGGGAGGTAAAGAGACACTGAATAGCTAAAGATATACTAAAAAAGAAGAGTGAAATGGGAGGACTATCACTTCCTGACTTTAAAACTTAATATAAATCCACAGTGGTCAAAACAGCATGATAGAAGCATATCTTTGGCACAAAGATAGAAGCATCAATCAATGGAATCAAACAAGAGTGCAGAGATAGACCACCAAATTTATGGACAACTGATCTTCAATAAGGTCCCCAAATCCACCAAACTGGGACAGAATACTCTTTTCAATAAATGGGCATGGGAGAATTTTATATCAGTAATCAAAAGAATGAAAGAGGACCCCTACCTTATACCCCACATAAAAATTAATTCAAAACGTATTAAAGACCTAAATGTAAGAGCCAATCCCATAAAATTTCTGGAAGAAAATGCAGGGAAAAATCTTCAAGTGATGGCAAATTAGTGGGGTTACGAGTAATGTTGTCATATTGAATTTGAATATGATTGAAAGTGGATGTATAGTGCCAAGAACCCCACTGATTAAATCTACAATTATAAATAAATTCTCACATGAACTATATCAATGGTTCAATAGTGAACAAAAAGTCAATAGTAGATGGGTATAAAGGGAAAACTAAAATTGTGTGCTATGGCCAATAGTTAACAGGAAGACATCAACAGTACCAAAGTACTACCAGGGGCAACTAATTGGGAAGGAGGGACAAGTAACAAGGGATAGTTTTGATTTGATATTCGGTGGTGCTGTGTTTGTCAGTTTTTTTCTCTACAGACTAATGAAAATGGTCTAAACTGGAGGGTGCTATTGATTCTACACCAAGTGAGGATACTGTAAGACATGGTTTGTTTATTTTGGATATTTTCTTAGATACCTATTAGATGGAGAGAGCTAAAGGGAACAATGACTGAGAAGCAGTGTGGTGAACTGTGATACAATTACATGATGGGATATGGTGTGGCTACAAAAAGGAAGGATGTCAAAAGGCACACAACGAACGGAATAAACCTTAGGGACAATGAGTTGTGCAAAATAAGCAAGAAACAAAGAACAAATAGCTAAGGTTTCTTTCAGAAAATACTATAAGAAAATTGGAGCCGAGATTGTAAGCCTTTATAGCAGTCACACAAAATCTGAAGCTGTAAATGTATTTCTGGATGCTGAAACTCTAAGCTATATGTGTTTCAGCTGGTATTTCCCTGGGACTTTGAGAGTTCCCTAGGACTTTGCGATATTTGAGACCCAGAAATGGGGTGCTGCAGCCCTGAAGGTTAGCATAGCTATATCAAGTAACTGAAGGGGGGATCAGGTCTCAATTAGAGTTAAAAACAAAGCAATCTGACTGGTTCTAAGGTAAATCAGAGCACAGGGTAAAAGAGGATAATGCATGTACTCTAGACCTTTACCTACTTTTTATGAGACCAAAGGCAGAGAGGTTTGCTATGTCTAGAACCCAGATTTTCTGTAACACACAATCTAAATCAGCCTGTTTGGATAGCTCACTTTGATGACCCAGACTCCTGGAGTTCAGAGCAGGAATGAGGCCTTGTAGTTTTGTGCAGCTTGGTGTAGTTCTGGGATACATAGCAGACGGTGATAATTGGGAGGTGTTGGTGGAATTCCTTGAATCTGAAGGAAAATACATATGGAACTATTGAACTTTCCAATCTGGGAAGCCCTGCGTACTCTGCCAACCATTGGGGACTTCCAGGAAAAAGGGTCAGGCCCTTGATTTTGAAGATTGTCCTTATGGAGCTTTTTTCTGTGGGAGAGAAACTAAGACTGCCCATGGCAAAGCTTAGCAGTTGCTTCCAGGAAACCTCTTTTTGCTCAGACGTGGCCTCTCTCTCTCTCTCTCAAGCCTAACTCTGTAAAGAAAGTCATTGCCCTCCCCCCTGCATGGGACATGGCATTCAGGGGTGAGGGTCTCCCTGGCATGTTGGGTATGGTTCCCAGGGATAAGTCTGGTCCTGGAACCATGGGATTGACAATTCCTCCAGAACAAGGCAGGGAAAGGAGGTGTAATAAAATAAAGCACCAGTGGCCAAGAGAGATCAAATGGAGTTGAGAGGCTATTCTGGAGGCTGCTCTTATGCAAGTTTCAGCTAGATAGTGCTGATTGCCATGGTTTGGTAAACCCCAACCAACATCACTCCTGTTAACTCTTAAGAACCCCTAGGGCTCAGACTTTGACTCTATAAAAGTTTCATCACTGTTTGCTTTCTTGAAACCTATGATTTCCAGAGGATTCCTAGGCTAGATAAATCCTGAAATCCAGAAGGACCAGCCTTTCCAAGATTATCACCTAATTACATCCCCCTTTCTTTTAGTGTCGACAGTCCTCAGTATGAAAAAGTCAGAACGGGCATTGCCTAATCTCTATAGAATGGGAGAAGGATCAAGGGAGAAGGAGGAGGTATAACAGAGAAAACAGGATTTGAGCGATGAGTATGACTATGAATCACTATATTAAAATCCCTTCTAGCTTCTAGTGTTTGAGAACAGCTGGAAGGAAAAATCTGAGATGGTGGAATAGTAGCTCATGACAAATTCTGAGATCTGTTCTGTAATTACTTGTTGAACTGTGTTTTGAAAATCGTTTTCTTTCTCTGCTTTGTATAAATGTCATATTTTACAGTAAAAAGTTATTAAAAGAGTGGATTGTTTAGCCTCCATATATTTGTGAATTTCCTAGCCCTCAATCTGTTATTGATTCCAAATTTCATTCCATCATGATCCAAGGAAGTGCTTTGTATAATTTCAATTTTTAAAAAATTTATTGAGACCTGCTTTGTGACCTAACATGCAGTCTATCCTGGAGAATGATCCATGAGCACTTGGAAAAATGTATATCCTACTGTTGTGGGATGCAGTTTTCTGTAAATGTCTGTGAAGTATAGTTCACTTATCATTTTGGCCAAGATCTCTGTTTCATTATTGATCCTCTGTGTAGATGTTTTGTCCATTGATGAGAGTGGTGTATTGAAGTCTCTAACTATTATTACAGAGGCATCTACTTTTTCCTTCCGTTTGTCAGTATTTGTCTCATGCAGTTTGGGGCACTCTGGCTCAATGCATAAATATTTATGATTGTTAATTCTTCTTGATGACCTGTCCCCCTTATTAATACATGGTATCTTTCTTGGTTTCTTTTGATTGTTTTACATCTGAAGTCTAATTTTTTTTTCTATTAGTATGGCTACCTCTCAAAATCAATCACTTCCTCAATATCTACATAAATACTTCAATTTTTTCCAGTGTTTGGAGCCATAGTGTTTTTTTTTACCCAAGGGAAAAGTGTTATAATAATAATTTTGCAGACGGATGAGAGGTATGCCTTTCTTTTCTAAAGCAGTGGTGGAAAAATAAAACATGCCCCTTTCAAGCAAATCAATTTTTGTAAGAGGTACATATCAAATCATGGATGTGAAAATTTATTCATTTAATCTATTTCAAGTATCGTGTCATTGAGAAAGTCCAGGATATGTGTACCCTCATTTGACAAAAGGCAGGAAAGCTTAGAAACAAGATCCAATTTGAAACAGTAATAACAACATTTTTTATTTGTATAGCAAGTTGTAGATTACAAAACGTGTTCATTTTCATTATATAAATCCGCTCACTAAAAAATTATATAGTATACAGGCAAAAATGTCTCATAATGTGGAAAATTAATTTTAAAAATGTAGTAACAATTTTTAAACTTTTATTTATTCTCCTCTATTTTCAGAAATTATTATACAGGGATACTCACCTACAAAGATTGTGAAAGGAATCTGCATAGTGAAATTCCATCACTTTTATATTTAGATTCTATGTAAATCTAAGCTACACACACATACATACACACATGTTCATCAACAATTAGAGCTAACATAATGGGAAATAATATTGCATACCCAATCTATATCATGATAACCATCATCAGGTCTGCTTCTGCTTAATTCAGAACTTCATTCTTAGTTCAAGCACCTTTTCCTACTTCTTTATATAAATATTAAAATTATGTCTGGAGGCAAAAAAATTATCCAATCAGTAAACTTTTTAAGTGTGATTTTCCTCAATACATGCTTATTAATGCTTTTATCTTAATTTGGTTAACAACATCTTAACTTTATGGCAAAAATAACACTTCCATAATAAATTGTAATAGAAGTACAATGGATGACTACATCCACCCTTTTAGATACCTGAACAAAATTAAATGATTCCAGAATGCTCTACTCCAATCCACTTTGTGTTGAGAAATACTCATTAGAATAGATCATGAGTTGTGGGCAATGATTATCAATGACATTGTATATTGGCACATGTGGAAACATATTCTCTCTATGTACAATCTATTAAATATACTATACTGTGCTACGCTGGCACCAATTTGATATTTATGATATTATGTAAGACCATAAGCTAAGATCTCTTCAGATGCATTTTAAATCTTCAGCACCATGGTCAGCATCTATTTTACCCATAAGCTTCTGCTGAAGCCTGTCATGAATGATTGGATTTCATAGTTTGAAGAGTTCTAGAATCAACCAATTGAACACTGAGATAGTTAAGTTAACCTGTCAACTTGGCAAGGTTATGGTGTCCAGCTGTTTGGTCAAGCAAGCACTGGCCTAGTTGTTATTGTCAAGATATTTTATGGATTTAAATTGTTAGTAAATTCATCACATCTATGGCTGATTACACACACAATCAACTAAGGAGATAAACTTCAACAAAGAGAGAAGTCTTATCCAATCAACCAAGGCTTTAAATGGAGAACTGATGATTTCAGCAGTCAGAAGGAATAATTTCCATCTCTACTTCATCCAGCCAGCTTCTCCTGGGGAATTCAATAAAACCTTCATCAGAGTTCCCAGCTTACAGCCTGTCCTGCAGAATTTGGACCTCGCATCCCCACGGTCACAAAAGCCAATTCCTATAATAAATCTCATGATATTTACATAAATATTCCTGCCAGCTCTGTTTCCCTGGAGAACTCTGACTAATACAACCACTCATTTAATTCCTGAGTTCTATTACTATCTCTGCCCACAAGGCTATCCAGACTCTGGCTTGGGTGATCAGCATCATGCTATCGTTACAGTAATAAGTAGAGCTCACCTTGCTGATGTCATTAGCATAAGTGAAACACCAATTCTAATGCCATCTTAGAATTCAAAGATAAATTTTTATTCTAGACCTATAACTTTATTTTATTCCTAGTATATTCTGGCTCATTGGATTTACTGACTTTATTTACTACAGCAAACCTCCATTAAATGTATAGAAACTGCTCTAGGTTTTTGGGAACTGAAGGGGGTGAGAAAGATACAGTAATAAGGAGGACACAGTCATTTATTTCAAAGAATAAATAACTATTATTCTTTGAATAAAATAAATAATATTTATTATTCATGCTAATAAAAAGAGATATAGACAAGGATACAAACTTTATATAACTCTGAAATAAATTCTTCAAGTGAGACAAAAGTACCTTGGGAACACAGAAAAAAAGAGAAATTCATTTTATGTTGAGAGGCAGGAAATACTTTCCCAAGAGAGGTGACACCAAGAGGTGAACCAGAATTTTAAAGGGGTATAAACAAAAGAAGGGCAATCCATAGAGAGGGAACGTATGAGTTAAGTTAGAACAGTGAAAGTACCTGGTGTTTTTCGTGTTTTAGAAGTAGTTTTTATGACTTGAAAAGGGATTATGTGGGCACTTCCGGGAAAATGGTCGACTAGAACAGTTTGAGATTAGCCCTGCTCCACAGAAAAGTAACAGAAGGGACAGGAGGAGGACTGAAGCAGCAATTCGGGAGTGCGGCTGACCTGGGAGAGCCTTGTGTACCACATGCGGCAGCCCTGGTTGCAGACACTGAGGAACTGAGAGTCAGGAAGCTGGAGCCTGGCATGAAGGCACGGAGCAGTGGAGCCCACAGAAGTGCACGACGGGTACACGGGACTAGGAATCCTAGAACTGCACATGCGCACAGTCCTCAACCTCACTTCCCAGCTCTGAGAAAGTGCTGACCTGCACAGCTGGGGTCATATCTACCTCTAATCCATGAAGGCATAATGCCAACCCTGCTGCCACAGCTCTACACATGCACACGAAGGGCCCCATGCTTTAGACTAGCGCACACCAGGGTTACGCCCCCCCAGACTGGTGCACCTGCACAGCTACATCCTCCCTGGCCGCTGGGCGCCCACGTTCACAAGCACCAATGTAACATTCCCAACCTGTGCCCATACCTGCCCTGAAACAAATCACCATACTGAGTGCTCCACCCCATGCCTTGCTCCCTGCTGTATGACCATCCCACAAACACAAGGCCTTGGACTTGATTTAAAAGAAATCTATTCCCAAAGTAAATCAATCAAGATATCTACATGTGACGAAGACAGCAGAAGATCACTAAGCATATCACAATGCAGACAGATATAGCCCTGCCTAATAACCACATTAAAACACCTGAGGAGACACAGATGTTGGAACAACTAATCAAAGATGATCATACAACTCTACTTAATAAAATAAGCGGGATAGCAAATGACATAACAGAGATCAAAAAGACAGCAGAGGAGCACAAAGAGGAATTTGAAAGAATAAATAGAAAAATAGTAGAGATCACAAAGATTAAAGACTCTGTTGACCAAATAAAAAACATACTAGAGCCACACAACACCAGATTTGAAGAGACAGAAGAAAGAATAAGTGATAGAGAGGACAGGATAATTGACTTCGAAGGCTCAAAACAGCAAATGGCAAAAATATGGAAAAACTTGAATGGGAACTCAGGGAAATGACAGACAAAACAAAGTGTGCAAATACAAAAATCACTTCTCCCAGAAGGAGAAGAGAGGAGTAAAGGGCTAGGAAGAGTAGATGAGGATATAATGGGGGAAAACTTCCCAACCCTCATAAAGGACATAAATATACAAGTCAAAGAAACCCAAAGAACTCTAAACAGAATAAATCCAAATAGGCCTTCCCCAAGGCACATTAATAATCAGCATGCCAAATGTTGAAGAGAAACAGAAAACCCTGAAAGCAGCAAGAGAAAAACAATCTACTACTACAAATCAAATAAGAATGAGTTCAGACTACTCAGCTAGCATCCTGGAGGTGAGAAGGCAATGGTATGATATATTCAAGATCCTGAAAGAGAAAGACTTCCAGACAAGAATTCTGTACCCAGCCAAATTGTCCTTTAAAATTGAGGGAGAGAGTAAAGCTTTCACAGACAAAGAAGTCCTGAAAGAATTTGTCAGCAAGAGACTGGCTCTATAAGAAATACTAAAAGGAGTTCTGCCAGTTGAAAAACAGACAGGAGAGGGAGATCTGTAGGAGGGCACAGAATTGAAGAGTACCAATAAGGGTAATTTAAAGAATATGAAGAGAAGGAGGGAAAAGAATATACAGATCTGACAAAATTAAAAAGATAAGATGGAGGAATCAAGAAATGCCTTTTCAGTAATAACTCTGAATGCTAACGGACTAAATTTACCAATTAAAATATACAGATTGGCAGAATGGATTAAGAAACTTGATCCAGTTATGTGCTGCTTCATCTTAGACTCAAAGATACAAATAGATTTAAAGTGAAAGGATGGAAAAAGATCTTCCACACAAGTTGTAACCAAAAGAAAGCAGGAATAGCTATACTAATATCAGACAAAATAGAATTTAAATGTAAAAACATCATAAGAGACAAAGAAGGACACTATATACTAATCAAAGGGTCAATTCACCAAGAAGATATAACAATCATAAATGTTTATGCTCCCAATCAGGAGCTCCAAAGTACATAGACAGACATTGGCAAAACTGAAGGGATGATAGATGTTTCAACAATAATAGTAGGAGACTTCAACACACCACTCTCCTCTATAGATAGAACAACCAGACAGAAGATCAACAAGGAAATGGAGAAGTTAAATAACTTGATAAATGAATTAGAACTATGAGAATACATAAGTCATTGCACCCCAAAGCACAATGTTATACATTCTTCTCTAGTGCTCATGAAACATTCTCTAGGATAGATCATATGCTGGGGCACAAAACAGGTCTTTATAAATTTAAAAATATTGAAATTATTCAAAGCACTTTCTCTGATCACAATGGGATGAAGCTGGATCTCAATAACCACCAAAGAATGAGAACATTCACAAATAAATAGAGATTAAATAGCACACTCTTAAACAACCAGTGGGTCAAAGAAGAAATTGAGAGGATCGTATGGTAGCCCATGACAAACTCTGGGATCTATCCTGTAACCACTTTTTGAAGAGGGCTTTAAAAACTATTGCTTTTTTATTTCTTTGCTGTGTATATATGTGATACTATACAATAAGAAAGTTTTTTTAAAAGGGAAGATTGAGATGCTAATGAGGAGCAAGATTGGAAAAGTCCTCAGATGGCATTCTAATGTGTAAAAAGTCACAGAGGATTTTTCATCAGAAGAATGACATAACCAGAATAAACTGGAAATTTCTAAAAAGGAATTATATTATTTGGAAATCCATATATTATTCTTGCAGTTTAGCATGCAATGCTGGGGCAGAAATTCATCAGTATCCTAAACAGTAAAAAAATGAATGGATCAAGAAACAAATGTGCCAAATTCTTGCTGGATATATCAGAGAAATTTTAGTTAACTCTTTTAGTTAAAAGGAACTTTTGGGTAATTTTCAGCCATGATTTCTCCACATTGGATTGCTATATGGGAAGTTTTAAAGAACTCACAGTTCTTTGAAAGATCTGTGGAACTCCAAAAGTTGCTTAATAATAACAGCAAGAGAAACAGCAGGTAGTGGCATATTTAGCACAATTTAACCAGAACTGGGAAGCCCCATCTCTACCAAATAATAGGTTTCTCTTACACAGGTGTCTTGGTTCCTAAAATTACACAATACGTTCTTCTAGCATACCCCTCACTAACATCTTAATAACATCGACCATGGCAGGTTGAATCATGTCCTCCACAAAGATATGTTCTAGATCTAAACCTTGGTCCTGTGGATGAGAATTCAGTTGTAAATGGGATCTTCGAGTCCTAACCCCCAGTCCTGTGGGTGTGATATACAATACGATAGTAAAAGATCCTATTAAGATGAGGTCAAAATGAGTCAGGGTAGATTTTAATCTGGTATAACTGGAGTCCTTACAAACAAAGTAAATTGGACACTAAATACAAGCTGTAGGAGGAGAAAAGGACAGATCACCAAGTGACAGAGGCACCTATAAGCCAAGATTGCCAAAAATTGTGAGCAAGCTACCATCCGTGGCTTTAGAGACTTCAGAGAAGGCATGGCCTCGCTAATACCTTTGATTTTGGACTTCTGGCCTCCAAAACTGTCAGCCAATAAATTCCTGTCATTTAAGCCACCTATTTGTGATAATTAATTATAGCAGCTCTGACAAACTGAGGGCTCTAAACCAGATGTATTTTTTAACCTTGAGAGGAAACTTTGGAAAGGCAGGAAAATAGCACAAGCAAATGCACAGAGCTGTAAAGAATCATCCTTTGTATGGAAAACATTAGCAGTTTATTTTCTTATATTATAAATCCCTAGGTAGATAGGGTGGAATCAGAGAATTCTCAGAAAAGAAGTTGTGCAAGACAGTTTAATGTCAATAATAATCTGTTTTACTGATCTCGTCATTTCAGCCTGAAAATTTGTTGTATGCCCTACTATTGAATCAAAATGAACATCACTTACGTTTATTCAATTAATTCAATAAGTATTCATTAATCTAGTTGTTTGGGAAGAATCCAGGAAAAGTAGCAATTGGAGAAGTCAAATAGAATTATTTTCTATTTCAGGACTCAATTGCTGTATGTCAGTGTCCACTCAGAAATATATGTAATTGTTAGCCTAGCTTTATCAAAAATTGATTCATTTTCCTATTGATATTCAGAGAAGTTATTTTGTAAGCTATGAACTACTATAGTAAATGCATCTCACAAGATGCCTTCAAGAAAGAGCTTTCTTTGTAAATGCAAGGCCTGAGTTTAATGTACAAATAACTATTCAAAAATGGAGAAGGAGAAAAACTAAAGAGAGCAATCAAACAAAGAGCAATAGCATCAATCCCAATGAAGAGAGAAAAGGGTATTTGTGAGAGTAAGCTCAATATCATTTAGTATATAAAGAGCACCTATGACATACCAAGCACAACTTTCAGAGTTAGAAAAACAATGAAAGTAAAACTGTCCAGGGACTTGAGAAACATATGGTCTAGTAAGGGAGGCAGTCATAGAATAATACAAGCTTGTGATAAGCTATGCAACAAAAATAAACAATGACAAAAAAAAAACCACACCAATATTACCTGAGAAGTTAGAGGGTTAGGGAAGTATTCTTAGTGATTAAGCTGACTCTAGAATATGTTTGCCATGTGAACAACTATAAGAGTAAGAAGCAAATTCATGAATGTTTACAGTGTTTTTTTATGGAAATGGCAAGTAATTTGAGGTGCCTAGAGACTAAAACATACAGGTGTATGGTGGGTGAGGTGGTCTAACATGCTGCATTTGTACTTTATTCTGAAGGTGATGGAAATCCATCAAGTTTCAAACAGTGGTATCATCAAGTTGTATTGTGGGAAGAATGGTTTGCCATCAGAGAGCAGAGTAATTTAGAGGGAGGAGAGATGAGGAGGCATTTTAGAAAGCAATTGTAATTGCTGAGTTTGAGTCCAGTTCACTGGCAGTCTTTATATTTCTTTACCTCCAGGATTTTTTATCAGTTGTTCCTTTTGTACTCCCTTTGCCCTATATCTTATCTACTCACTGCCATGAGCTCAGGGTATCTAGCATTTTTCCATTTATGGAAAACTTAGTATCTACTAGACTACAGAATCAATGAAGGTAGGGACTCAGACAATCCCATTCACCACTGAATTCCTAGCGCCTGACATATAAAAAGTTCTCCACAAAAACTTATAGAATGAATTTAGGTGACTTTAAGAGCTAGAACCATCATGATTCAGTGATCAGTGACAAGTGAGAGATGCAAAAGAGGGAGGAATCAAAATATTTCAAGGTTGATAATTTGGTCAGCAAGGTGAAGTGATGCCATTAACCGAGAACGGGAATTCAGATGGCAGAGTGTCTAGAGAAGAAAAGTATGCATTTGTTTCATGAGAACTTAAGAATAGAACAAAAAGAATGAGCACAGAGAGAAATTCGGGAGTAAATCAAAGAAGGAGCTGGTAATAATTGGTGGCAGCAACTAAAGGACATCATTTCAAAAGACTCATAGTGGGAAGGGCTAAATGATCAGCTTATTCTAAGGGGTAGCCTGGAAAGGAAATTTTAACTTGAACTGAAATTCCTAATACCCATCATAAAGGAAATTGTATTCTTTCAGCATAACCGTCTAAGAGACAGAGTCTAACAGATCTGGAAATGGACAGGAAAGAGTTTAAAAAGAAATTAAAAATGCCAAGTGGAACAAAACTGGCCTTTATAACTATGACGTGCATTTATACGTTGTCTCTCCAGATTTCAGCTAGAACTGTTTGAGATTTTCATACCAGAATATGAAGCTAGGTTGAAAGAATTATGAATAAAATGATTCCTTCTGGAGAGTTTAAAAGATTTCTTATTTCTTGAGAGAAAGAGACTTTAACACCATAGGCTTTTTCATCCTCTCTCTAGTGGCTCTGAAAATTACTACCTGCAAAAAACGGGAAGATTTTAGTAGCCTATATCCAACATTTGTCTTCCAGACTGAAAAGTTCGCTTCAGAGTTTCAGGTGACATTACGTTATTCATTGTCCTGATATATTAATTTGATAAAGACAAAGTAGAACAAACTCTTTACTTAAAACTGTATTTATAATGGTTTATGAGTGCCTACCCTTTGGTAGGCTTTGAGGAGAAATGCTGGCTAGTATTATCCTCATTTTCAGATGTAAAAATGGTGTGAGAAGTCACTTGGCTTCTAAGTAACAAAATTAGCACATGTGCTCAAGTCTTCTGACTCCAAATCCCAAGCTTTTCTTACAGTGCCAAGTATTTTAAAATTCAACAATTCCAGTAGACGAGAATGTTTATGAAATAGAGAACAAAAGACCAAAAAATTATAAAATTCAATTAAATATAATCAGATGGCTGGAAGAGGTATATTATTGGAAAAGATTTCATGGAGGATTTAAGGACCAATAGGACTCAGATGACAGGAGAATGGTGGAGAGAATATATAAGCAAGGACAGAAATGCAAGCTGGCAGGTTGAGCAAAATTGTCTTATATTTCATGGGGGAGGGACTCTGAAGCATGATTAGTGAGGCAAAACTAGTTGTGAGCTTGAGATAGTAATAGAACCTGGAGTAGGTCCAACAGAAGAGGTACCGCAGAGTTGAAATCATCTCTACCCCTGAGGAGCAATGAGTGTGGATTAGGACAGAGAATAGGCTGATACCTAACCACCCCTAATCTAAGGGATTCCTGTGGACAGGAATTTTACAGCAGGACACCTCATCAAAAAAGGAGTGTCTAAGAGCAGAAGCCATGGTCCAGAAGAAGGTTTTTAGAAATAGGAAGCAAAGAGGTTTAGAGAGACGCTAGGAGTCTACAATAAGGACTAGTGCCAAAGAACTATCCACAATATGTAGGATGATGGGGTGAATTGAAAGAATGGGTAAGAGATCAGGACGCAATAGGAACCTGATACTTGGGTCTCAAAGAACTCAATTTAGCCTTCTGGACTCATACATATCTATTGATTAGATATGGATGGTACGGATATAGATGATGCAATAGATGATATACATAATGAAATAGATGATGATATAGATGATGAAAGAAATAGATATATAGATAGAGGACTCAGGAGAGATTTCTTTTTCTTTTGTCTTTAAGTGGCCATAGCATTACCAGGCTGGTTTGGGGATGGCCCTCAAATTGTTAGGTAAAATAGACCTGGATTCAAATAACTGCACTGTCAGAAATTTATGAAGTAATTTAGGCATAAGTATATTATACTAGGTGATATAATTTACCAAATTATGCCCTCAGGGGTGAAGCAATTAATGTACCTACAAAGTTGAGCTTATTATATTCAGGTGTCAGCTTACTTAACTTTCCATTTCTAGCCCAGTAACTTCTAACTCTGAACATATATTTAAAACAGACATGCTTTTAAGCCATATTTCATTAATGGGCTCTTTTTAAATGAGTTTCTTTGTGTAAGTAATGCTACTTTGTGCTTGATTTGTTCAAAAGCTATTTAAAATTCCTTGAACCTCAAATGTATTACTACATCTTAATGCCACTCTCATTTATGGAAATACATGTAAAGAAACAACTATTTCAGCTCATTCTTTCCTTTCTGTTTGCTCTCCCGAAGGGAGTTAATTGTGCTTCTTTAAAGCAAAGTGACAAGTTTTGATACAGGTTTATTTAATTTTTAAAAATTACTGAGAACAATCAAACATGAGTGTTAATGAAAAACATATGTGAAGTTTCATATATTCTGAAACTGTATGCGAAGCAACATTTCAATCAACATGAGGTCAGGTTTCCTGCACTTGAGAAATCAGAGAGCATGAGAGGGTATGCGTAGGTGTGTGACTGTTCAGGTCTGTAGTGAGTGTGTGTGTGTGTGTGTGTGTGTTGTAAAAGGCCTGCCTCTGCTTCAGCTCCCAGCAGCAGCCTGGAGAAGCAATTTTTTACATGTAGCAAGACACACTCCAGGATATTAACACTCTACTGTTTCCAAGAGCCTCTGTTCACACCAGCTCCAGAGTAAACACCATGAAAGAAAGAACCTCAAGCTGCTAAAAAAACAGAGAGAAAGCAACAAGGAGAATCAGAGCTCCAAATGCTGGAAAATGTTTCAAGAACAACCGCCCTTTTGTTCAGAGTGCCCACAGAGGAGGAGAGTAAAGAAAACTCAGTACCTGATAGATTTATAGGCAAATAACCTTTATCTACTATGTGTAGATGAGTGAAGGATAATTTTATGTGAACCACAGTAAGCAAATTCAAACAGTATGAACTAAGCTGCACAGTAAGAGCTTGGAAGTTTAAGGGAGAAAAATAAGGAAACAGCATTTTCTGCATGGTGTATCGTAAAATATAGCTTTGAATCCCTCAGTACTTACATGGTGTCTTCATATCTTGGTCAAAACTCCGTGCCCCAAGATCTGATTATGAATTGGCCTTCCATAGAGTATTATGGAGAATTAGCACATTGGAGTTTTCACATTACAATGTGTACACTATAAACTCTTTGGGTGCCTCATATTGCATTCAATTCCTGAATAAATTTAGTTTCAGTCAAGTATTATCTGGCAATCAGGACTATAACTAATGGAGCTTGAGATTTTATGGGCTTGTGTCTCAGAGCTAAATAGCTATTTTTTTTTTGCATGGGCGGGCACCTGGAATTGAACCTGGGTCTCCAGCATGGCAGGCGAGATCTGCCACTGAGCCATCATCGCACCGCCCTGAATAGCTTTTTAATAAAACTAGTGGTTTAGTAAGATTTTTCAAAAGCAGCACATCACTTGACTTTCGCCAAGTTTAAAATCTCTTTAAATTTTCTGAGTTTTAAATTTGGAAAAGAAATAAAGATTTCTAAGGCTCAGATTTCATTTACTCTTTATGATATGAAGGGGAGGTAGAGGAGATGAAAAAAGGCTTTTAAAGGATTAAATAAATGCCTAAAAATGGATTGATTAAGCTAAGGACATCAATTTACATCTAATAAGCCATCTTTGGTGAGGTAGGTTTCATAAAATCTGACCTTTTTAGATTTCATTTCATTTCATTCATATAAGCTTAAAAACAGAGAAGAAAAGTTTCCTAGAGTAAGACAAGTAAAGATTTTAGTAAAATTAATCTGTTTAGAGTTTTCTCTGAATTAAAAGCCCTAGCAACTTCATATTATGACATGGAAACATACAAACGAGCTTGCAGAGGTGTTGAAGTCAGAAATAACTGGGCTTGAATTTAGGCTTGGAGAAAGGGAGAATTGGAGACAAGGAATGAAGGAGAAAAGGGTGGGAAGGAGAGAGGGATGAAGGAAGAAAGGAAGAGAGAAAGGGAAGGTATGGAGTGAGGGAAGAGGAAGGAAGGAAAAAGCACGCATTAGGCAGTTTCTCTGCACCAGGCACTAACTGAGATGCGTTCATGTACATTTATCTTCTGCAGCTCACTGTGTGATCTTGGGCAAATAACTTAACCTCCTTGGGCCTCAGGTTCCTTATCTATAAAAATTATAACAACTGTGAGATTCTGGGAAGATGGCCATGCAGCATGTGTTTTTTGTTGTTGTTGTTGGTTTTTTTTTTGTCCTCCCAAATCACCACATAAAAAAAGACAGAGCAATCAAAAGTCTGTAGATAATATTTTCAATAAAACCAAGTTTAATCCAAACCTCAAAATACAAATTGGTAGAGACAAACTATCAACAGCCAGAAGACTTGTGTGTCATCTGAGTGGAAAAAAGGAGAGGATATTATCAAAGCATCTGAGAGTCTCAAGAATAAGAACTATAAAATATCCAACAGATAATCCCTGAAAAGTCCAACAGGCAAATCTGAGAAGAGTGGCTTAAAAATGAGGAAGGCATTATTTGTTGTTCACTGTAGCAGCATGTGAGTGTAAGGTACCTGCTGTAAGCTCTGCAAAGTGTGGAACAATCTACTCTCTAAGAACTCTCAAACCTGACCCACTAGAGCTTTCTCCCAGGGAAGATCTCCTTATTGAAGAGAAACTAGTGAGGCTATAATTGTAATTTAGCAAGAGAAAATAGCGATAAAGGAAAAACGATACTGATAAAAGTGGGAGAGGGGAACAAAGACAGGAAATCTCAGAAAGCAAGCTGTTATGTATCTTTTTCAACTTTGTATATATTGTATAACATAACATACATACAAAGCAAAGGAATTAAAAAGCAATAGTTTTCAAAGCACTCTTCAACAAGTAGTTACAGGACACATCCCAGAGTTTGTCATGGGCTACCATGCCATCCTCTCAGATTTCTCCCTCTAGCTGCTCCAGAACATAGGAGGTTAAAAGGAATAAATGTTTTTTATCATCATAGTTGACTTTTTCCCTTTTTTTTGTGAAAAATAACATATATACAAAAAAGCAATAAATTTCAAAGCACAGCACCACAATTAGTTGTAGAATCTATTTCAGAGTTCGGTATGGGTTACAATTCCACAATTTTAGGTTTTTACTTCTAGCTGCTATAAGATACTGGACACTAAAAGAAATATCAATTTATAGATACAGCAATCATGTTTGTTAAACCCTACTTTCTCTGTATAATTTCACCATCACCTTTGATTTTTCTTTCCCACTCTTTAGGGGTATTTGGGCTTTGGCCATTCTAACTTTTCTTGTTGGAAGGGGCTGTCAACAATACAGGGTAGGGAGATGGAACTAGCTGATGTTGTAGAGAGGCTGGGCCCTCTAAGCTTCAGGATTTATCTGGTCCAAGGACCCAAGTGGAGGTTGTAGGTTTCTGGAAAGTTACTCTAGTGCATGGAACTTTTGTGGAATCTTATATATTGCCCTAGGTGTTCTTTAGGATTGGCTGGAATGGTTTTGGTTGGGGTTTGGCAAGTTATGATAGGCAGCAATGTCTAACTGAAGCTTGTGTTAGAGTGGCCTCCAGAGTAGCCTCTCGATTCTATTTGAACCCTCTCAGCCACTGAAACTATTGGTTGCAGTTTTCCCCCATTTGGTCAGGATAGAACTGTTGATCCCTCGGTGTCAGGGCTTGATTCATCCCTGGGAATCATCTCCCACAGAGCCAGGGAGACTTTCACCCCTGGATGTCATGTCCCACTTAGAGGGGAGGCAATGATTTCACTTACAGAGTTGGGCTTAGAGAGAGTGAGGCCACATCTGAGCAACAAAAGAGGTCCTCTGGAAGTAACTCTTAGGCATGACTATAGGTAAGTTAAGCTTTTCGGCTACATATATAAGCTTCACTAAGAGTAAGCCTCAAGAGCAAGGGCTTGGCCTATTGATTTGGGTGTCTCTAATGTTTGACACAGTATCAGAGGTTTCCCTGGTGATAAAAGTTTAACAGTTCCATATTTTTCCACCCATACCTCAAAGGAACTTTGCCAGTACTTTTTGCTTATCTGCTTAATATATTCTAGGATGTACCCAGGCATTACGTTGAACTATACAGGATTAAAAGCCCTCATTCTTATTCTGGGCTCCCTATGTTTTGATTGTTCAAATGAAGCTATATAGACAGGTTGAGTTAGACTATGTAAGATGCTCTATTTTTAAACAGTATATGAAAATAGCAAAAGAGAGAGCTCTGTAAAGTTAGGAAAAACTGCCACTTTTTAAAGTTCAGGAAAACAATCTCATAAAAATGAAAAACAAAAATGTATCGAGATCGAAGTCCATACCATGACAATGAAAGAACATTAGAACATAAAAAAGAGAAAGAGGTCAAAACCATAATGTACTATATCAAAATAACCCTATCTATATTAATAAAGTGGTATACAACATGAAACAATAACATAAATCAGTATTAGAAAACTCAAGAAAAAATCAGAAATTAAAAAACATTTAAAATACAGTCTGTACTAGAACAGAAGAGTGAATAAGCACAATAAGTAATGTATTAAAAGAAACAGAAGGTAGAAAAAAAGAAACAAGAGGTCAAAAGAGGAAAATTTTAAATATAAGAAATTAAAGATATAAAAACTTAAGAAAAACAGTAAATTTTAAAGATAGGCAAAGAAGATTTAACATATGAATAATAAGGAGTCTCTGAAAATGAAAACCAAGACAAGAGTAAAGAATGAACATTACAAATTAGAATTCAAGAAAATTATCATGAAATTAAAACAAAAGGATTTGGAGCTGTACATTGTAAGATTATAGCATGTAACTGAGGCTATCTATGCAGAACATCAAAACATAGTCTAGCAAAATTCCAAGACTTAAAAAAAAAAAAAAAAAATTTATTTGGCCATCTAGGCAAAAGACATATGACATAGAAGGGAAATAAAATTATATTATCACCAGACTTTTCAATATCAATATTTTATGCCAGAGGGAAGTGCCAGAGGAATGTGTTACTACACATTTAGATACCCAAGGAAAGAAAATGTGAACCAAAGATTTTACATCCAGTAATACTGACCTTCAAGTATAAAAAGCACAGCTGTTTTCAATAAGCAAGCCCTCAAGGAATATTGTTTCCCTGAGCACTTCCTAAGGCATATGTTAGAGAATGACCTTCAGACAACCAAAAGGACTGCAGAGGCTTCCAACAGACTGGTGACATTGAGCATCAGTGACTGCTAACATCAAAAAGAAGTGACACTAGGTAGTCTCCATCCCTGAAAAAATAATGCACAATCGCCTAGTATCTTCACAAAAGGAGCGAAGCTGAGTTTTATTAAGCCTCTGGAGCTAGCTGCCAGATAAGATGAAATACATATTTGCAGGGAAATTATAAGACACTCCAATCAGTGTGCTATCAGCAAATGCAGATTGTGGAAACCTCACAGGTCAAATAATGCTGGTTTTTCAACAGATATACTGTGAGGTAAAAGAAAGAGAGAGGAATCTATAGATTAAAAGACACACAACATATCATGTTTTAAAAACTGGGCAAAATTAAACTACAGTATATAGGGGCACATACCTGTGCTTGAACATAAACTAGAACAGGTATATGATTGGTACAAAAAGATAGTGATTACTTTTGAAGGGAGGAAAGGTATTGCGATTGAGAGGGAGCACATAGAGATCCGGCTGGAGCCGCTGCTAAAGTTCTGTTCTTGACCCTACAGGGTGTTCATCTTATAAATAATTCACTAAGCTCTGCATTTGATTTGTGTGGTTTTCTGTATATGAGCTTTATTTTGCAATAAAAAGGTAAAAAGAAAACAAAAATTTTACAGAAATAATCTGGGCTTTGCTAACATAGGCTATAAGCTCTGTATCTCTGTTTCCTGATCTCTGAAATAAGAATGATTTTCTCGCCTAAAATATTTTTTTTTCTGTTACTGCCTAGTCCCTAGTATGACATCAATAAATATCCTTTTTCTTACCCCCAATACGATTTTTTTTTTAATTTTTTAAATTTTTTTTTATTTTTACATGGGCAGGGACCGGGAATCGAACCTGGGTCCTCTGGCATCACAGGCAAGCATTCTTGCCTGCTGAGCCACCGTGGCCCGCCCCCCAATACGATTTTATAAGCACTTTTTAACGCAATAAAACAGATAATCCAGGGGCCAGAAAAAAAAAAAGGAGAAGAGTGTGGTGATTTGGAGCTGTACACCCCAGAAAAACATGTTCTTAAACTTAATTCATTCCTTTGGATGTGAATTTTTATCAGTAGGACCTTTTGATGAGGTTACTTTAGTTAAGGTGCGGCCCAGCTGAATCAGGATGGGTCTTAATCCTATCATAGAAGCCTTTATAGGGATGGACACAAAGCGGGAGAAAGCAAGATGGAGCAGCCAGAAGCTGAGAGTCAAAAGACAAGCCAGGAGAGGCGGCCATGTGCACTGCCACGTGACAAAAAAAAAAAAGCCAAGGATCACGGATCACCAGCAGCCAGCCCCAGAATGCCTTAGTCTTCTGGGAGAATGCATTGCCTTGATGACAACTTGATTTTGAACTTCTAACCTCAAAACCACGAGCCAATAAATTCCCAACGTTCAAGGCAATTCATTGCATGGCAACTAGGAAACTAAAGCAAACCTAAACAAGGTAAATGTATTCTAAGGTAGCTGTAGATAAAGTTCTATCTTTCAATTTTTTCTTTTATTTACTACTGTCTATAGAGAATACTATTATTTAAGAGAAAACATGAAAATCCCCAATTTCTATATAATCTTCACTCTAATGGCCTACTTGTAAAATTAAATGTGGAACCTACTACTTTATGACAAAGAATCAGTTTTTCTTTATTTCGTGAGTTCTCTCCTTGCCTATAAATATTCATTCAAAACTTATTTACTGAGCATTTTCCATGGCCTGCTTAGTTTTTCCTTTGTTCTGGGTAAACTGACCAGCAAAATGCAAGAGTAGTCTACTACTTTACTTTAGTTTACAGTAGACTTTCTGGTTCAGAATTTTCATATTTGTTTAATATTAATGATATTATGAAAGCAAATGTACTGACATCAGCATCACCTTGGAATCAATCCTGTCCTTACATTTTAAGGTCCAAAAACAAAAGATATTCTAGGGGTCATGAAAATATTTTAATAAAGTAAAACAAAGCAAAACCAACCTTGCTAAAAATTTTAAGCTGTTAATGCTTCCTTAGTGCAGATGAAAGAATTTTCATCAGCATGTCCACTTAGTTATAGTTAAAATTCTTTGATAAAGTACAATCAAGAGACTGATTTGTTTTTATGGTATATAGCTTCTTTTATTTAGTGCAATGTTGACATTCTCTCAAGTACCTCAACTTACTCACTTGGAAAGGAAAAGTTTACAAGCCAATGAAGGAGAAAAGAAGTGAGTTGAGAGAAATATTTTAATATTTGAAAAGCTTGGAGCACCAGCACATCATTTTCTATCTCTTCTTGTTTGAAAAATAAAAAAGACATTGAACATTATATATTGAAATGTGAACTATAATGTTTTATCACCAACAAACACAAATATTCTATTTCCACCATTGCTCAGGGACTTTGAAATATATCTACCTTGATTCCTAATGTAGAAATGACTATATCAAAGAGACATGGATTTGGCAGGAAATTTCCAAAATCAGAAGCAATTCAGTTTCCAATATATACACTTATTTTGGTGATGCATATGCTGTCTATCACACAGAAAGAAAGGGTGGAGAGGGAGGGAGACAGGGAGAATGATGGGGAGGAAAAGGGAATGAAAATAGGACAGGGAAAGTGGAGCAGAAGGGAGGGGGAGAGACAGAGGAGGGGAAGGAGGAAGGAGAAGGGTGGAAAAGCAAAGTAAGAGTTCAAAGTCTTAAAGTCAAATAAAAAATAACATTATTTAATTCCGGTCCCATACTTAAAGGCTGAGATTAAGATACGGTCACCCGTTGGAACACACTATTTTTCAGCTCTGGAAGCACAGATTCATTTCTCACCCAACTGCAAGTTATTACTGCCAACTAGCCGTTGCTAGGGACTTATCTGGAATGAACTGGTAATTCTGGTTCTGTATTAATGACCCAGAGGATGTGTCACAAACACTTACATCACTGTGCAAACTTTCCTTAAAGAGGCAAAGAGGAGGGAGTACTACTTGGTGACCAAATAGCTTTTGACTTAGTCCAGCAGAGGTGTGCAGCAGAGGCCATAATGTGCTTTCCAGCTCTAAAAATTCCCTAATTCCTCTACTAAACCTTCAGAAGAAACACTTGGATGACAATATAGACATAGCCTAAAATTTACCCCATCCTTTCTGATGGTGTTCAGAGCTATTCCTTTAGCTCTGAATTGCACCTGAAATACATAATATGCACTAAACTGACATGTACTGAATGAGGGATTGGATTCACTTAATATCTCCAAATTAAATGAAATTATCATTGTGAGAGATTATGGAATTGAAGCAATAATTTTTTTTAAATATGGTGTGTCTTTATAAAAGAAGGATGTGAGTGTGTGAGACGAAATACATACATCTTCTATACATAGTGGATTATACATTCGACTACATGTCCTTATGGATCATCAGGTTGACATATCACACAACTATTTTCTAAAAGTATGGTTTAGGCTGTAAACAAAACTGGAAAAGAAGAAAATCACGGATTCTCCATTCATTTTCTTGGTGGCCTACCTCCCTCCCCATCTTGAACCCTGGGACAACCTAGTGATGTCACAGATGTAAAATTATGTCATACTAGTTGAAAATAGGGGCAATAACCATCAAGAAGAGGATGTTTTTTAAAGGGTCCTTTTAACTGAAATCTCTTTTGCATTAAGATGTGGAGCACGAGCTGGAGTTAATTACAAAAGTGGGAAGATGACTGCACTAATAGCTGGTGGGTGTGGGCTCTTTGTACCACAATGGCCATTTGATGACATCCCAAAGGCAGTCACAAGGTAAGAAAAGATTTCCTATGGAGTGTCATAACAAATCAGAATTTACATTCAAAAGCAATTTATTTAGAAATTAATAATGTAATTCTTACATCTCCATTCTCTGTTTCTGTATGGAAAAATGTAGAAAAATATTTCTAAAAGTAATACATTTCAAAATATTTTTTTTTCATGGCTCCCCATTTCCTGCAGGAAAAATCTAACTACTATATTCTCTTATACGAAGTTCTCCATGAAATTATTCCTACTGGCTTTTCCAAACTTAACTTTCACCTTTCTTCTGCTCTAATTTAACTCTCTAATCATCTCAAATATACCAAGATGTTAATTGTTTGTGTGTTTTTGTATGTGTTATTGCCTTTGTCTAGAATATCCGTGTTACCCATCTGCTAACTAGAATCCTACTCTATCCCATTAGACAGGGTTACATCCGTCTTTGTGCCAACATCCTACTTGTTTCAGGTGCTATTATGGCATGCCTCAATATGTTTAACAATTATTGTTTGCATGTCTGGTGACTAACTTATATGTGCTCCTTGAAGGCTGGAACTACATATGACATAATAGTATTTGCTATTTATTGAGTGATTATTATGTTCCAACCACTGCGTTTAGAGATGTAATTAGAAATCCATGTCTTCATACCTTTCTGTTCACTCTTCTTTGAAAAGATAGAAGTATAAACAAATAATGTCCATGAAGTGCAATAAATTCAGTAGGAGATCAGAGAAGGCACAATACAATACTGTAATGACAAAAAGGTTTCCCAAAGCAATCCAATCTGGTTCCTACAGCTCTAAAACCTCCAAGAACTTACCATGTTGGTATTACCTCTGGGATTATTTGTATTTAAATGATTCTGTCATACATGGTTTTATGCTTCTTTGTACTCTTTCTCTCCCTCCCCATGCTCTGTTAAATTATGAGACTATACAGCAGTCATTCCTTTACAATCTCCTCACTGTGGCTACTACAGTAGTCAAAAATGCAATTGATGATAGTAACAAATTTAAGGATGAAGTTGCAATAATAATAACCTGTATTCGATTATAACTTTATAGTCTAGAAGACTATTTCACAAAATATTTATTCATTCTTTCCTCACCACAGTCTTTTGCAGTGTGGTATTTCCCCCCAGGTTTTTAAATGAGGAGGTAGACACAGAGTGCTTAGTTGACTTGTACAGAGAAGGCACAGGACTAACGAATGTGAGAGCCTGGTTTTCAAACACCTCGTTCAGTTGATAACAATTACTACCATTTGTGTGATAGCCACCCTGATATAAATGTATAAATATTATTTCATTTAAAATTACAGTAACTCTAAGAAGGATATGGACTATTATTATTATCCTTATTTCACAAATGAGAAAACTGAAGCTAATAGAGTTGAATTTAACCTGCCCAAGGTCAAAGAATAAGTAAGTGGCACAGCAGGTACCCTTCCCAGTTCTGACTCCAGAGTTCAATCTCTTACCCACTATGCTATGCAGTAGTGCTCCAAATCTGAATGGGATTGGTTCCTTTCCTTGAGCAATGTATAATCTATTGGGGGGTGGGGATAATAGAGAGAATTAAATGTGAATTAATATTTATAACATTGTGAAAGAATAATGATGATTTCTGAGATCTACTCTATGCCTTTGACATTCTTTAAATTCAATACGTTATGTCTAAGTATGAATTTATTTCATTTATCTTGCTGAGGATTACTTCTTTCATGTTAACTTGGGACATTTTTCAATTCTTAAATATGGTCTTGTCCAGTTCTATTTCTTTCTAAAAGTCATAAAAAAGGTTTTTGGACCCTTACATACTATATTTCATGACTCGACCTATTTTTAATAATTTTTTTCTTTAACATTTTGTGCTGTATTATGTATTATATTTTTATATTGTTCACAAATTTTCACCTGTTTAACATATTATTTAAATCCATCCATTTAGCTTACTACTTTTTTCTTGTTTGTTACATCTTTGAAAACAACCACAAAGAGGTATAATTTATATACAATAAAATGAATGCATTTTAAGTATAGTTTGATGACAAATGTGTACACATGGATAACCATTACTCCAATCAAGATATATAATACTTCCACGACCCCAAAATTTCTCTCCAGTTGAGCCGCACGTTATTCTTGGCACAAAACAACCATTCATCTGCTTTTTGTCATAATAGATCAGTATTTTCTACTCAAGAATTTCTTACAGATGGAATATGCTTCGTTCGTCATAATGTTTTTGCTGATTTATTCATGTTGCATATATCAATAGTTTGTCTTTTTAATGCTGCATGATATTCCAATTTATAAGTATCCCACCATTTTGTATTCATTAATGGGTTGATGGATACAACCCATTTGTATTGCTTCCAGTTTTGTGTTATTATGAATTATTATGAATAATTATTATGAAGTATGCCATGAATATTTGTGAATAAGAATTTTTGTGGACATATGTTTTCAATTCTCTTGGGTAGATACCTAGAGTGGAATTGCTGGGTTGAATGGTAAGTGCATGCTTAACCTCTGAGGAAACTGTCAAGCTATTTTCCAAAATGGTTGTACCATTTTGCATTCACAAGCAAATAGATCAGAACTCCAGTCATTCCACATCCTTTCCAACCTTTGATATTGTCTGACATTTTCATATTAACCATCCTGGTGGGTGTTTTAGGCAAAATAATAGCTCCCCAGAGATGTTCACTTCCTCTTTTCTAGAAACTATTAATACATTACCTTACATGGCAAAAAGGACTTTACAAATGTGACTAAGGTTAAAGACCTGTCTTATGGTGGGTAGTATCCTGGATTATCCAGGTGTACCATTCTTATCTCATGGGTTCTTAAAAGTGTAGAATCTTTCCTGGCTCTGGTCAGAGAGGGATGGAATGACAAAAGGAGAACCAAAAAGATGACAGGCTGAGTGTCAATGTTGGCTTTGAAGATGGAGAAAGGGAATCATGGACAAAGGAATGTGGACAGCCTAGGAGCGGTTCTTAAGAAACAGAAAAGCTGCTACTTTGAGTGGGGACCTGAACAAGAGGAGGGTCTGCAACAGGTCCAGGCTGCTATACAAGCTGCTCTGTCACTTGGAACATATGATCCAGCAGATACAATGGTCTGGAAATGTCGGTGGCTAATAGAGATGCTTTCTGGGGTCTTTGGCAGGCCCCTATAGGAGAATCACAATGCACACCCTTAGGATTTTTGAGCAAAGTCTTACCATCTGTTGCAGACAACTACTCTCCTTTTGAGAAACAGCTTTTGGTCTGCTACTGGGCCTTAGAAGAAACTAAATGCTCAACCATGGGCCGCCAAGTTACCATGAGACCTGAGTTAACATTCATGAGCTGGGTGTTGTCTGACCCACCAAGCCATAAAGTTGGGCATGTGCAGCAGCGCTCCATCATAAAATGGAAATGGTATATATGAGATAGGGCTTGAGTAGGTCCTGAAGGCACAAGTAAGTTACATGAGGAAGTGGTGCAAATGCCCATGGTCTCCACTCCTATCACATTACTTTCTCTTTCCCAGGCCAGAGCCATGGCCTCTTGGGGAGTTCCTTACAATGAATTGACTGAGGAAGAGAAAACTCAGGCCTGGTTTATAGAGGGTTCTGCATGATATGCAGTACTATCCGGAAGTGGACACTGCAGCACTCCACCCCCTTTCTGGGGTGTCCTTGAAGGACGATGGTGAGGGGAAATCCTCCCAGTGGGCAGAAATTCGAGCAATGCACCTGGTTGTTCATTTTGCTTGGAAGGAGAACTGGCCAGAGGTGCATTTGTATACTGACTCATGGGCTGTTGCTAATGGTTTGGCTGGATGGTCAGGGACTTGGAAAGACCACAATCGGAAAAATTGGTAACAGAGGTCTGGGGAGTGAGCTAAAAACATGAAGATATTTGTGTCCCATGTGAATGTGCACCAGAGGGTGACTTCAGCAGAGGAAGGTTTTAATAATCAAGTGGACAAGATGACCTATTCTGTGGATACCTATTAGGCTCTTTCCCCAGTAACTCTTGTCATTGCCCAATGGGCTCATAAACAAAGTGGTCCTGGTGGTAGGGATGGAGGTTATGCATGGGCTCAGCAACATGGACTTCCACTCACCAAGGCTGACCTGGCTACAGCCACTGCTGAGTGCCCAATCTGCCAGCAGCAGAGACCCACACTCAGCCCCTGAGATGGCACCATTCCCTGAGGTGACCAGCCAACTATTTGGTGGCAGATTGATTACACTGGACCACTTCCTTCATGGAAGGGGCAGTGATTTTCTCTAATTGGAATAGAAAAATACTCTGGATATGGGTTTGCTTTCCCTGCATGCAATGCTTCTGCCAAAACTACCATCCATGGACTTACAGAATGCCTTATCCATTGTCATGGTATTCCACACAGCATTGCTTCTGATCAAGGAACACACTTCACAACAAATGAAGTGCAGGAATGGGCACATGCTCGTGGAATTCTCTGGTCTTACCACATTCCCCATCATCCAAAGACAGCTGGATTGATAGAGCAGTGGAATGGCCTTTTGGAAACTCAATTATGGTGCCAACTAGGATGCAATACCTTGAAGGGCTCAGATAATGTTCTCCAGGAAGCTGTGTATGCTCTGAATCAGCGTCCACTGTATGGTATTTTCTCCCGTAGCTAGGATTCATGGGTCCAGGAACCAAGGGGTGGAAATGGGAGTGGCTCCATGCACTATTACCCCTAGTAATCCACAAGGAAAATTTTTGCTTCCTGTCCCTGTGACCTGGAGCCCTGCTGGTCTACAGCCTTTAGTTCCAAAAAGGGGAGTGCTTCCACCAGAAGAAACAACAATAATTTCATTGAACTGGAATCTAAGACTGCCACCTGGTCACTCTGGGCTACTCATGCCCCTGGATCAATGAACCAAGAAGGAGATTATGTTACTGGTTGGGGTGATTGACCCAGACTGTCAGGAGGAAATAGGTGTGCAACTACACCATGGAGGTGTTCTAGTTTGCTAGCAGCCAGAATGCAATACACCAGAGATGGATGGGCTTTTAGTAAAAGGGGATTTATTTAGTTAAGAATGTATAATTCTTCAGAGGAAAGGCAGCTGACTTTCAACTAAGGTTCTTTTCTTACATGGGAAGGTGCAGGGCGATCTCTGCTGGCCTTCTCTCCAGGCCTCTGGGTTCCAACAACTTTCCAAGGGGTGATTCCTTTCTGCATCTCTAAAGGCCTGGGCTGAGTTGCAATTGCTACGATGAGGTATGCAGAGCTGCTTGGGCTATGTTGCATTGAGCTCTCTTATTTAAGTTTCCAGCCAATTAAATAAAACATCATTCATTGCAGCAGGCACACCTCCTAGCTGACTGCAGATGTAATCAGCAACAGATAAGCTTCACAGGCCATTGGCTCATGACCACAGCAACAAAGCTAGGCATCTTTACCTGGCCAAACCTAACTACCACAGGAGGTAAAGAAGAATTTTCCTGGAACATAGGAGATCCCCGAGGGCATCTTTTAGTACTACCATGCCCTGTGATTAAAATCAATGGAAAACTTCAACAACCAATTCCAGGCAAGACTACCAATGTCTCTGAAACTTCAGGAATGAAGGTTTGGGTCACCCCACCAAGCAAAGAACCATGGCCAGCTAAAGTGCTTGCTGAAGATAAAGGGAACATGGAATGGATAGTGGAAGAAGGTAGTAATCAATATGAACTATGACCACATAATCAGTTACAGAAACAAGGACTGTAATGTTGTTTTGTCCATGTTATAGTATTTAAGTTGTAAGATATCAAGGTTAAGAATGAATATTACCCAAGGACTTGCACCCCATTCTGGGGAGATTTAATGTGTTTCTGGTTGTATGCAGGACAGTTGAGTATTGTTAGGCAAGGAAAAATGTGTCTTTTAGTGTTTTCTATTTAGAAATTAAACATGGTTAAAGTGATGTGTATAGCTGCTAAGTCGAAAAGGGGTGGACTGCCATGGTCAGGTTCATGCGTCAACTTGGCCAGGTAGTGGTACCCATTAGTCTGATTGGGCAAGTGCTGGCCTGAATGTTGCTATGAGGACATTTCATAGAATTAAATCATGATCATGTTGGCTGCATCCACAGCTGATTCCATTTGTAGTCAACCAAGGGAAGTGTCCTCTACAATGAGTGATGCTTAATCTAATCACTGGAAGCCTTTTAAGGAGGATTCAGAAGAGAGAGGCTCTTTTTCTGCTTCAGCCAGCAAGCCTCTCCTGTGGAGTTCATCCAGACCCTTCATCAGAGTCATCAGCCTCAAAGCCTGCCCTGTGGATTTTGGTCTTTACATTCCCACAGCTATATGAGACACTTTTATAAATTTTATATCTACAGATAGTACCTGCTGATTCTATTTCTCTAGAGAACCCTAATACATCCTCTTAAGAGCAGAAAAAGGCAAAAAGACAGATTCTCTTATACAGCCTCCAGAAAAGAATATAGCCCTGCCAACACTTGATTTTTTTTTATAGATGAGTCCCATTTCAGATTCTGATCAAGAGAATTGTATAACTGGTGTTGTTTTAAACCACTAAGCTTGTGATAATTTTTTTCCACCATGATAAAAACTAATATAGCTGTAGTGTGTTTCATTGTGGATTAAATTTGCATTTCCCTAATGACTAATGAGGTTAAGCATCTTTCCATGTGCTTATTGGCCAGCCATCTGTCTCCTTTTATGAAGTGTTTGTATAAAATGTTCACTGATTTTTAATTAGGTTGTTTGTTTTTATAATTGAATTGTTTGTGTATTATAAAAACAATAACTTTGTCAGATATATTCATAAAAATATAAAAGTACTTTATACTTTTATAAAGTATAAAAAATAAATTAAATAAATAAATAAATAAAATAAAAAAGTACTTTCAGTTCATGATTTGCCTTTTTTTCAATGGTGTTTTTAAACAAATTTTTTAACTTTGATGACATCAAGTCCAGTTATTCTCTTTTTTCTTTATAGTTATTCCTTACTGTATCATATCCAAAATTCATTGCCAACCCAAAGATCAAATAATTTTCCTAGGCTTTTATCTTGAAGTTTTATAGTTTTAGATCTTATGTTTATATATGTGATCCTTTACAATACCTTGTAAAGAAAGGATTACAGTGCATTTATTTCCACATGCATATTCATTTGTCCTAGGACCTTTTGTTACAAAACTATGTTTTCTGAATTAATTTTGGCACCTTTATAAAAATTAATTCAATTGAAATTGGAGGACATACACTTTCCAATCTTAAAACTTATTACAAAGCTACAGTAATCAAAATGGCATGGTACTACAACAAAGACAAACCTATAGACCAATGGAATCAAACTGAGAGTTCAGAAGTCAACCAATGGCCAACTGATATTTGATATAGGAGCAAAGACAAGTGAGAAAGAATAGCCCTTTTAACAAATGGTGCAAGAAAAATTGGATCTCCAATTGAAAGCGAATGAAGGTAGACCCCTATCTCACACCATAAACAAAAACAACTCAGAAGTGGATCAAAAACCTACATGTAAGTGCCAGAACTTTCAAGCATCTAGAAGACAACATAGGGAAGCATCTTCAGGACCTTGTGTTAGGCAATATTTTCTTAGACTTTACACTCAAAGCACAAGCAACAACAACAAATAGATAAATGGGACATCAAAATGAAAAACTTTTGTGCATTAAATGACTTTGTCATGAAAGTAAAAAGATAAGCTACACAACGGGAGAAAATATTTGGAAACTATATACCCCATAGGGGCATTTTATTCTCAATGTACCCTCATACCTGAAATGTTTACTAAATAATTTCCAAGGCTTCACATTTTCACCAACACTTTCTATTGCCAGACTTAAGTTTTGCCACCCTGATAGTGTGAAATAGTATTTTTTGTGATCTTATGTAGCATTTTCCTGATTACTATTAAGGCTAAGCATCTTTTAATGTTTTGTTTCTTCTGGCTATCATTATTTCCTCTTTTTCTTTTTTTCTGTCATTTTCCCATTAGTCTGTCATTTTCTTTTTTATTCATATAAGATCTCAAATTAGTCTAATATCAGTCCTTTATTAGTTTTTATGTGTGTGTTGGTTTGAAAGAATTATGAATCCTAGAAAAGCCATGTTTTAATCCTGACCCATCTTGTGGAGGCAGCCATTTCTTTTAATCCCTATTCAGTACTGTAGGTTGGAAACTTGATTAAATTATCTCCATGGAGATGTGACAAACACAATTATGGGTATTAACTTTTGATTAGAGGGAGATGTGACTCCAATCACTACAGGTGGGGCTTGATTAGTTTACTGGAATCCTGTAAAAGAGAAAACACTTTGGAAAAAGCATCACAGCTATGAGAATGTGAGAGCCCACATAGCCAGAGCCCTTTGGAGATGAAGAAGGAAAACTCTCCCGGGGTTGCTTCATGAAACAAGCTGGAAGAGAAAGCTAGCAGATGTCGTCATGTTTGCCATGTGCCTTTTCAGCTGAGAGAGAAACCCTGAACATCAGTGGCCTTCTTGAACCAAGGTATCTTTATCTGGATGCCTTAGATTGGACATTTCTATAGCCTTACCTTAATGTGGAAATTTTCTCAGCCTTAGAACTGTAAACTTGCAACTTAATACATTCCCCTTTTTAAAAGCCATTCCATTTCTGGTATATTCATTCTGGCAGCTAACAAACTAGAGCAATGTGATACAAAATAAGTTATGTTGTGACGTGTCTTCACTTACTTTATTGTGTCTTTGTTGATAATCAGAAGTTCTTAATTTTATTATCAACATTTTATTTTTGGTTGTTCCTGTATCTAGTTTTAAAAATGTGTCCTTAACTAAACATCATAAAGATTGTTTAGATTTACTTCCAAGTGTTTTAAAGTTTTGTTTCTCACAGTTAAATGTTTATTCAATCTTGAATTTTGTATATGGCATGAGGTAGGGATTCAATTTAATTTTGTATATATGCATAACCAGTTGTTACAGCATTATTTATTAAAAATTAATCTTTTACAGAATAATTTTGAAAAGCCACTTCATCATATTACAAGTTTACATATACGCATGGGTCTACTTCTGTTCTCTGTTCCATTGGTGTTGTATTCCTATGCAATACCACACAGAATAACATTATTCTGTTATGATATGTCTTGGGCATGTTCCTCACTCGTTAGAAGCCTCTTCTCCATGTAGTACTTGACTTTAGATGTAACAACTTGGTTAGATTCAGGTTAATGTTTGGCAAAAATATTTCATAGGTGATGTTGTGTACTTCCTATTACACATTGCACACACTATCATGTAATGCCACAGTAACGATGCTGTTTGCTTGTTTAAAATGCTGACAACCAAATCTGGCCATTGTAAGGTAACATTTATTTACCTTTAGAATTACTAAGTAATCTGTGGGGTAAAACTTTGCCAACCTGTGAATATCCTTTCCCCAACAGCAGCAACTCTGAAACTTCAAAACTGTCTATCGTTTTTGTGATGATAACTGTTTATCATTATATATCTCCATTTTCTGTAAAGAAGAGTGTAACCACATCAAGTGGAAGTAAATTACTTTCCAAAGGCAAAATTAAATGCTTAATTTTTGCCTTTAATTATCAATTTTCAGAATAAGGATTTCCGTATAAATTTTTTTTTCTATCTTTTGTTTTGAGTATTATTACAGACTCCTGGATTTTTATTTATTTAATTTGTTAAATTAAGTGCAGTAATTACTCTTTTTGATGTTCAATTTGTCTCAAAATTGACCAGTGCCTTTTTGGTGCTACCGCATTAGTATCTGAGTACTTCTTTACTTCTTACCACAAAATGTTCCAGTTTCATCTCGTACTTTTTCAGGCACAGACTAACAACTTTTCTAGCCCGGTTCTAGTTTCAGTTTATGTGCTTCTTGCTCTGGTTTTTAGTTATCTCTTTCTTTCTGGACCCCTACGCACTCCCCCTACAAGTTCAGGTATGCATTTGTTTTTCAAAACAAATTATTTATTCAGTATTAACTATGGGCCAGATTCTGTTCTGAGGATACAAAAGTGAACAAAACTAACTCTCTGATTTTAAGGACCTTACAGTGCAAGAATACTTGTTATATTAGCTTTGCATTTTAACACAGTTAACATTAATCTGGAAGTCCTAGGTATGCAGTGAAATTTTTAAGGTAATCTAGCTTGCTGTATTGCTGTTAAAGGTTCCTAAATGGTATTTTGTAAACTTTTATGTCAGTTTGCAGAATGAGTATCTGGGAAAAGACAAAAAGTAGGAAGTCCAGTCAGGAAAGATTTCAGTAGTCCAGGTATGAGGTGATAAGTCTAGTAAGGTAGATATGAGAATGGAGAAGAAAAGCAAGATTACAGGAATACCTTGAAGAAAAAAATGATAGAATTGTATAACAGTGTAAGAAAAGGGCATAATCTAAGGGGAGAAATCAAAGTTAGTGTTAATTTTCTTCCCTGGAAGACTGGAAGAATAACTACAACACTGACAGAAATGATGTAGGTGTTATGAATAGAGGGCAGATAAATATATCTTTAGAAGGGTATGAACTATGTTTCTATTTTTAATATTCCACGCAGTCTATTAACATGGTGCTTTTCACATAAAAGATAATTGTATCAACATATTGCATTTGATAAAGACAGTGGAACAACTAACTATGTATTTACATGGCCCAAGGTAACAGGAAATACAGAACTAGAGGAGAGTAAATAAGTGAATTGATTACGGGTGAAGAGAGGGAATAAAGGTACTTTATTTCTATCTCTAGAACCTGGTTTGATGCTTAGCACAAAACAGGACCTCAATTAATATTTATTAATAAATTACCATAAGTCACTGGCATAAATGTGATGCTTGAGCTCATGGAAAGAGATCTGAAAACAGAGGACATTTATTTGCTACGGTACAAACCAGCCCATCTTCCTTATAGCTTGCATTTCCAAAGATTGCATCAGAAGAAGCAATTCCGAATGTACCTTGTGTTGGGGATAATAGTGGAAGAATTTGGGGAAAAAAATGTGTAGTCTAGATTTAAGATAACAAAATGGAAGTGACACCTTCAAGCTGTACCATTTTGTACTAGGGTCAGACTTACGTCCACAAGTGAGAACTTCTCGTTGCAATTAACGCAGCCTAAAATACAAACCTCACCTCACAAGTTTTAGCCAAAGGCTGGACTGCTTCATAGCATTCTCTAATTGAAAGGATAACGGATTTCCCTTTCCTCCTTTGAAGCTAAGGACCTGAAATTTCAATTCTGCACACTGGGATAATGCTTTCCATCTCCATCCTCAAGGGGGCGATGACCAAGGGACCCGTCAACCACAGACTCAAATCAGCAGGAAAACCTCCACGCTCCGCTCCCGGCGCGTCGCATTAGTCTCAGAGGCCAGCGCTTTATTACTGAGCCTGCGCACACTGGTGTTGCTGAGGAGACGCATGCGCCTTGAAGAAGCCCGGCAGAGGAGGATTCTGGGCGGGTCCCGGCAGCTGCAGTATTTTGGGGCCCAGGAGCTGTGGGAGGAGCTGGTGGCCTCACCGTGGTAACCTCAGTGCCACCGCTGCCGCCGTCGCCGCCCCGCCTTACAGGCTCCAGGACTGTCATCGCCTTTAGGTGTGGGGGTGCTCTGGCCACCGCCCAAGAAATAGCCCCACCGGCCTCCCTCAGATACCCCTAGCCCTCCCCCTCCCACGCCGCCGTCGCCGCCGCCATGCAAGGGGAAGACGCCAGATACCTCAAAAGGTGACTCCTCAGGGTTCCATCCTACCTTGCCTGCCGGGGCCTGAAGATGTTCTTGGGTTGGCTCTGAGGTGTCACTGGGCGAAGCTAGAAGCTTAAAAGTGAGGTTGGGAGGAAGGGGGAGAAGTCACAGAAAAGGGAGGGAATAGGTGAATCGGGAAAATGAAGAAAGGGTCCTTCACAGGCCCGAGGTCCTCGAGCCCCTTACTAGGCTCGGGGAGCCCTGATGGCGCAGAGATTAATTTCTTTGCTACATTGTTGGGAGCGGGAGGGGGGTGGGGGAATGGTGGTAAACCGCGTCCTCTTTAAAAAAAAAAAACCTCCCGCCGGGATTCTCCATTTTCCCCTATTATCCCGGTGTGAGCCTGGGACGGAGTCGTCTTTTGCCTCCAGTTTCTGTCTCCTGTTTGGGGTTCACCGCCCTGGGGTTTTGTAGTGATCGAGAGGAAAGAAGTATTTATGTGCTTTACAGCCTCTTTCTGCCTTTCGTGTCCATTTCATCCATTTGACTGTCATACATACAATGTAATTTTTGTAGGAGATTCATAATTATTGAGAGGTTTGTATTGGAAATTGAGGTGGAACCGGCCATAATTTTTTTAATTTAAAAATATTTGTTGATTCAATTACTCTTTAAAGAAAATTGTAATCTGTTTTTTTTTTTTTTTTTTTTTGACTCTTGTCAAAGATAAGAGCTTCCCTCCTTAGAATGACTGGACCAAGAGTTAGCAGTGATCCAACAGAAAAAAAGTCTTTTAGGCCTCTCCATTTTTGGCTAAGTCTCTGTCACTGATGAGGTCTATAACCTGTCAAAGTCACTTGTATTCTTTTGGGCATATTTTCTTCATCTGAAAATGGGACAAATATTACCTTTTGAGAGGTATAAGGACCAAATGTGAAAATACTTTTAAAAGATAAAACATGCATGTAAGGTGGTGGTGTTATTTGAATTCGAATATATTTTTATTGAATAAAATTATTCTGCTTGGCAGGACCCTGATCATCAGAGAAAGATCCTCCAAGCATTAATAAACTCCAAAAGAAATTCAAGCAGTTGTAAAAAAAAATAAATAAAAAACCAACTGGACTGTCTTTGCAGGACTGAGGCATGTATTGCCTGTTCTCATTTTATGTATAACTATTATCTGAAACTGGTAAATAGTCATTCTTTATCTGTAAAAAAGAAAAAAATATGAATGTTTATACCAAGTATATGTTCAGTATTGATTTCCTAGCTGAATTTTGCATACATTTATCTTTTTAAAAACCTTAATTGAAGCATTTTATAACAGAAGAAAATAAACTCATTCAATTTTAAATTCAAGTTGTTCTAGAGCAAAGAATCCTTATAAAATTCTCATTCCAATCCACAAGGGGTTGACCAGGGAGCTAGCCACTCAACCACCGACATGTGCCATGTGCCAGAAGGTAGTTTTCTTAGGATTATTATACCAGTGTTTTGTACCTTTAGGCATACTATGATTTGTAGGTCTCAACCTATTGCTTACTATAAAAGGCATATTAAGTAAATTAAAAAAAAATTAAACTGAAGGTTACTGTAGTGTTTGAAATAAATGGTCAGATTGTGGAAAGGTTGAAAAATATTTCTTAATTTTGTCTAACTTTGATAATCTAAAGAACAAAATGTTTGCATTTTTTGCGTTTGGATTAGAAGAATACAGCTGACAGACACTGATACAAGCCTGATGGACAGGCAGTGGTACAGATGTTTGGCAGAACCTTCCATTTTAAATATTGGTTCTTTGATAGTGTTCCTTTTGGAATATCTTGACTTTTTTTCCTTATTAGAGAAGTTGTGGGTTTGCAGAACAGTCATGCATAAAACACGGGACTCCACCACTAACACCTTGAATCAGTGTGGAACATTTGTTACAAATGATGATAGAACATTTTTATACTTGTACTGTTGATTAAAGTCCATGGTTTAATTTTGGATTCACTGTGTAGTATAGTTCCATGAATTTTAGTTTTAGTTTTAGTTTTTATTCTGTTACTATATATACAATCTTACATTGTAATATTTTGGCTTTTAATAAGTCAGCTGTATGTTTTCAATCTAATTGACTCCTATTTGAATTTCAGTGGTTTAACTGTCACTGAAGAATCTTGTCTCTTTGTACGCATACGTAATATTCGTATATGTATGCATATGTAATATTTGTGTATGTTTACATGTGTAATAGATTGTAGAACCTGATATCTAGGGTTTCATTTTTTGTTTTGCTACCAGTTAGTGTTTTGATTCAGTAGCACTGAATCAGTAAGTAGTGTATGCCTGGCATTGTTCTGGTCACTGGGGATATGACAAAATAAGTCATATCCCTAGTGAGATGTAGTAATAAATATATTTTCCTGAGGGGAAGGAAATGTTTCCTTGAGGGATTTTACAGTTTAATGTAAGCTGAAATCTGTAGGATGAAAAGGAGTTAGCTATGTGAGAAGCTGGTTACAGAAAGTGAAGACAGACCAAGAGAACATTATATGACAACGTCCTAAATTAGAAAGAAATATGGTACTTTGGAGGAAAAGAGAAAGCTGGACCACAGAAATGAGAAGAGCTATGTGTGATGAGACAGTATAGATTAGTGTGATCCTAATAATATATGGAGTATTATATATGACTGAATTTTAGATTTTATTCTAAGAGCAGTAGGAAGTCATTAAAGGATTTTATGCAGAGAAATGGTATGGTCTTAGTTTTTGAAGTGATTACTCTGGCTGTTACTGCAATTGATTGCATTAATTCAGTTGACAGTTGATTTGGCTTAAACTAGGTAAAGTGGCAGTGAAGGTAAAGTGAAATGGTTATTTTTAGGAGGGGGCATATTTTTTAACTTAATTATTGATTAGATGTGGCAAACATGGTAGAGGAGGAGTTAACAGTGAGTCTCAGGCCAATGAATTAATTTAGAATTTGTTTAGGTGGTATTATACACTAAAGTAAGAGAAACAAAGTTTTGAGGGATGTAGAGATCAGAAAGGGATGTAGAGATGAGAAAGGGAAATGGTTGATTTCTTAGAGGGTACTTCAGTATGAATAGTTTATCTTTCTGCTTCATTTTATAAAATATTGCTAGTGGTAAGAATTTCTCATCAGCTGATAATTTTGAGTTTCTGAGGAGGTCTGGTAAGTTTTGAACAAATTGAAAGACAACACAAAGAGGGCTAAAATATCTTGCTTATTATTGATAAAGATTAGAGTTGGAGAATATAGTGTAGATCTGCAGGCAAGAACATCTGTTGAAACTTAATTTAAGGATTATACTGATGCAGTCCTGGGCAATGGGCTTCCCTTCCTTCAAATAGCAGGTGACCTTCCCCTATCACCACCTACACTGCACTCAACAAGGAAGACTTAGGAGAGATCTATTCTCTGTATGTAGGGCTGTTCCTATGAGGACAAAGGGAGGAATTCATTTATTTCTCTTAGGGTGAAGGAAGTAAAAGGTGGTAGAGAGGCCAGGAATGCTAAAATAATTTTCTTCCACATGGAAGGAAGTAGTAGTGGGGCAGAGTATAACTCCTGACCGCCAGTATATAAAATAACCATAAAAATCAGTAAGATTGTTCAACTATTTTGAATTATGAATACAAAGAAATGAGGATGTCTAAATTAAGGGAATTATTTGCTGTAAATTGTTTGCTTTTAGTTGTCTCATTTCTTCAGTTATTTTTTATTTTGAATCATGTTTGGTACTGTTTCCACTTCCTCCCTCAATTTACTCTATCTTGTTTGGCACTATGAAATATATTTAAAAGTAACTTTGTGGACATCTTGCTTCATATTTATTGAGTCTTCCAGCAGTTTTAGGCTTTGGACAGTACAAAAGTGAAAAGAAAGCATAGGCCCTGTCTTCCAGTTATGGTCTGATTAGGAAAATAAAGACGTGCATGGCCATAATTCATGGAAAAATATATAGAAACCAACAGCTTTATGGAATCAGGAAGAGAGTTTATAGCTGAATAGGAAGATCAAAGAAAACTTTGTAAAAGAGATAGGCCTTGAAGAAGGATAGTTCTTCTATTTGATAGTTCAGTAAATGAAATATGTTATTTGAAGTTGGAGAAGTGCATGTTTTGTGGGGAAAGGTGGATGGTTAGAAAGGCTGAATATAGGGCGTGATGTATTTCTTGGAGCAGGAGTTTGTACATTTTTTAGTAGAGGATGACTAAAGGTTTTTGAGCTGAAAGAGATGGCACAATCAAAAGTTTAATCTATTTTAGACAATTTGGGGTTGTAGTGCTTATCTTTTGCTGCTTTGCTGTTCATATTCTGGTTGTTGGTAAACGTCACAGTGCTTTTAAGGTATTATCTGTGAAACTATCATGACCTTTTATTTCTTTGTCAGGACTGTTATGTGTTTCATTTAAAATCCGAAGAGAAAATATTCAGTCTCAAGGCTATTTCCTTAGCTTTACTGAATTTCTTTTTGGTTTTCTTCAGTATATAATTTTATTTTAGAAAAAAATTGGGCAATTTGTGTGCCTCCCAAGAAAATTTGCCTGCTGTAGAGGACTGATATACTTTTCTTTAAAAAAATTTTGTTAATGTGAAATATACCCACATAAAGGTAATATAAACCATAAATGGCTTAGAGCATTATTGCAAAGCAAACATCCATGTAATTAGCTTGGTAGTTAAACTCTCTTTTAGTAGTTAACGTAAAGATTCCAATGTTCAATAGACTAATCAAAGTTGACTGTTACTTAGTACTTTTAGTCTCTTCTTAGATAGTACTTTAATTCTGTTTCCACACCACCATAGAATGTTTCCCTACTTCATGAATTCCATGCTCTTTTTACCATATATTTTAAGTATAAAAACATTAAATTTCACAAAATAGTATTATTGTTTATTGTTAAGTAAATCAGTTGGATTTACTCATATTGACCCAGTTTTTTCTTTGCTCTTCAGTCTTGTATGCCTGATTTGCTTTCTGGGATCATACTCCTTCATATTGAAGAACACCTTTTAGTATGTCCTTTATGCAGGACTGCTGGTGATACTGTTTGTTTTATTTCTTTGTCTGCATATATATGTATATTACATGTATATATATTCTTAAAGGAAGAAAGGTATAGAATTTTAGATTGGGAGTTACTGTCTTTCAGCATTCTGAAAACACTCTGTTATGTTCTAGATTCAGTTTTTTTTTAATCAAGAAATCAGTGTCAATGTTTTTGTTGTTCCTTTGCAGATAATGCTTTTATCTGATTAGTTTTACCAATTTTTCCTGTATCTTTTTGTATAGTTTTTTTATGTTACACATATGTATCATTTTCTTTGAAATCATCCTGCTTGAGGTTCATAAGTTTTCTGAATCCATAACTTAATGCCTTTCATAGGTTTGGAAAATTCTTAGCCAATGTTTTATTTATTTATTTATTTATTTTGCATTTTTATTGTGGTAAAATACACATAACATGAAATATACCCCAAAGCCAATTGAAATTATACAATTTAGTATCATTAAATATAGTCACAATGTCATGCTCCAGAACTTTTTTTATCACCCTTAACAGAAATCCTATACCCATTGTTTTGGTTTGCTAAAGCTGCTGGAATACAGTATACCAGAAATGAAATGGCTTTTATAAAGGCAATGTATTACAAGTTTACAGTTCTTAGACCTTGAAACTGTCTAAATTAAGGTGCCAACAAGATGTTACCTTCACTCAAGAAAGGCTGATGCGGTATGGGGCACCTCTGTGAGCTGGGAAGGCACATGGCTGGCATCTGCTAGTTCCTTGTTCCTAGGCTTCATTGCTTTCAACCTCTGTTTCCTGTGGGGGGTTCTTCACTTGGCTTCTCCAGGGCTTGCTTTCATCTCGTGGCTTCCCTTGGCTCTCTGTGTGTTCTGGCTTGCTTAGCATCTCATGGGAGGGTGCAAGGTGACATCTGCTGGGCTCTGCCCATGTCTAGGCATCTGGTCTCTGTCGACACTCCAGGCGTCTCCAAACGTCTATGTCTCTGTCAGGTTTGAAGGAACTGTTCTCAAAGCATCTGCATCTGAAGTTTCTCCAAAATGTTTCCTCTTTTAAAGGACTCTAGTAAAATAATCAAGACCCACCTTGAATGGATGAAGTCACATCTCCATCTAATCAAAAGGCCACACCTACAACTAGATGTGTCACTTTTCCATGGAAACAATCCACTCATAGTTTCCCTGGCCTAAACAATAGGTCTGACCCCACAGGATTGGATCAGGATTAAAATATGGCTTTTTCTGGGGTACAGAATAGTTTCAAACTGGCACACCCATTAAGCAGTAAGTCTCCATTGTCCCCTTGCCACCACACTCCTAATAGTCACTAATCTGCCTTATGTCTTCATAGGCATATGTCTTCACCTATTCTGGCCGTTCATATAAAGAAGGTCATATAACATGTGGCCTTTTGTGTCTGGCTTCTTTCATCTACCCTACGGTTTTTGAGTTTCATCCATGTTGTGCACTTACCAATACTTCATTTCTTATTATAGCTGAATAATATTTTATTATATGAATGTGCCAAGTTTTGTTTATCCATTCATCTGTTGATGGACATTTGGTTTGTTTCCAACTTCTGGCTATTGTGAATAAAACTGCTTTGAAATGTCATATATAAATTTTTGTTTGAACACCTGTTTTCAGTTCTTTTAGGTATATAACTAGGAGTAGAATTTTTGCTGGGCCATATGGTAACTCTGTGTTTAACTTACTGAAGAACTACGAAACTGTTTTCCACAGTGCTTGAACCATTTTATAGTCCCACCAGTATAATATGAAGGTTCCAACTTTTCCGCATCCTTGTCAACACTCCTTATTTTCCATTTTTTTCTCTTCCTTCCTTCCTTCCTTCTTTCCATCCTTCCATCCTTCCTTCCATCCTTTCATCCTTCCATTGTAGTGAGTGTGAAATGGTATTGGTTGAGGATTAAGTCATGTCTCTCACAACCGGCAAAAGACATACATATCCAAGTCTTAACTCCAGGTCCTGAGGGTATGATCCCATTTGTAAACAGGATGTTTAGATATGTTACTAATTAAGGTGAATCAGAGAGTGCACATGTACCTATGTGTAAACAGGATCTTTAAAAATGCTTTAAGTAGGGTTTGGCTAAACTGAAGGAGGATAGGCTTTAGTCATATAACTGAATTCCTTATAAGCAAAGGATATTGGTAAGGAAAGTAGAATCCAGAGGAAGTACACAAAGACAATTGCCGTTTGACAAAGGATTGCCAGAAAGCTATTAACGGACTGTTACAGACAGAGGAAGTACACAAAGACTATTGCCATTTGACAGAGGATTGCCAGAAAGCTGTTAACAGACTGTTACAGACTTTGGAGAAAACATGGCCTTGCTGACACCTTGATTTTGGACTTCTAGCCTCCCAAACTATGAGACCATAAATTCCTGTTGCTTAAGCTAAACTTATTGTGTGGTATTTGTCATAGCAGCCCTAGCAAAATAAGAGAGTATCTCATTGTGGTTTTGTTTTGCATTTCCCTAATGATCATCTTTTCATATGCTTATTGGCTATTTGTACATCTTGGGAAGGATGTCTGTTTAAATCCTTTGTTCACTTAAAAATTGGGGTACTTGTCTTTTTGTTGTTGTGTTGTAAGATTTCTTTTTATATTCTGGAAACCAGATCCTTATCAGATATATGATTTCCAAGTATTTTCTCCCAGGTGTGGGCTGTCTTTTTACTCTCTTTGTAGTATCTTCTGATGCATACATTTTTAATTTTGAGTAAGTCCAGTATATCTATTTTTTTCTTTTGCTGCATGTGCTGTTGGTGTCATTGACAAATCCAAAATCATGGAGATTTGTTCTTCTGTTTTATGAGTTTTATAATTTTGGCTCTTAAATTTCAGTCTTTTATCCATTTTCAGTCAACTTTTATATATGGTATGAAGTATGGGATTAGCCTTTATTCTTTTACATGTGGATATCCAGTGGTCCCAGCACCATTTATTGAAGAGACTGTTCTTTCCCTTGCTGAATGGTTTTGGCATCTGTTTTACCTTGTAAGCTGCTGGAATGCAGTATACCAGAAACAGAATGGCTTTTAAAAAGGAAATTTAATAAGTTACAATTTTACAGTTCTAAGCATATAAAAATGTCCAAACTAAGGCATCCAGGTAAAGATACCTTAATTCCCAAAAGGCCGCCTCTGTCAGCTGGGAAGTCATGTGGCTAACATCTGCTGATCCCTTGCTCCTGGGCTCTGTTGCTTTCAGCCTCTGTTCTTGTGAGCGTTCCTCACTTTGCTTTTCTGGGGCTGGGTTTCATCTCTTGGCTTCCCTTGGTTCTCTCCAGGTTCTGGTTTGCTTAACATCTCATGGTGACATCTGCTTATCTGCAAGCATCTCCAAACATCTGTGTCTCTGTTCTCTAAGTGTTGGCATATGTAGCTTTGCTCTTTCTAAAATGTTTCTTCTTTTAAAGGACTCCAGTAAACTAATCAAGACCCACCTGTAATGGGTGGAGGCATATCACCATCTAATCAAATGGTCACACCCACAATTGTGCATGCCACATCTCTGTGAAGATAATATAAAGTTTCCACCTGCAGTATTGAATCAGGATTAAAAGAAATGACTGTCCCCACAAGATAGGATCAGGATTAAAACATGGCTTTTGCTGGGCTACATGGACACACCGTCCTTGTTGGAAATCAGTTGGTCATAGATTATGATTTTATATCTGGACTCGCGGGTTTATTTTGTTGATCTATATGTCTATCATTCTGCTCTCGATTACTGTAGCTTTGTAGTGAGTTTTGAATCAGGAAGTATGAGTCCTCCAACTTTGTTCTTTTTTGATATTGTTATTGCTGTTCAGGATCTCTTGTATTTCTATATACATTTTAAGATCACCTTTTCCATTTCTGCAAAGAAGGCTGTTGAGATTTTGGTCAGGATTGTATTGAATCTGTGGATTGCTTAAGGGATTATTACCATTTTAACAATATTTGATCTTCCAGTCCATGAAAATGAGATGTCTTTCTATTTCCTTTGGGGTATTATTTAATTTCTTTCAGCAGTGTTTTGTAGTTTTCAATACAAGAGTTGCACCTTGGTTAAATTTATTCCTAAGTAATTTACTGTCTTTGTTGCTATTGTAAGTAGAATTGTTTTCTTAATTTCCTTTTTAAATTAATTGTTTAGAGTTTTTAGAAATACAGTTGATTTGGGGTGTTCATCTTGTATCCTGCAAGCAACTTTGCCCAATTTGTTAGTTCTTATTGTGTGTATAGGGTTCGTTAGATATAAGATCATGTCATCTATGATTAGTGAGGGTTTTACTTCTTCCCTTCCAATTTGTATGTCTTTTATTTTTCTTGCCTATTTGCTCTGGCAAGAACTTCCAGTACAGTGTTGAACAACAGTGATGAAAGCAGGCAGCCTTGTATTGTTCCCAATTTTAAGGAAAATTTTTCAGTCTTTCATCATTGAGCTAGCTGTGAATTTTTCATGTATGGCCTTTGTCATGTTGAGAAAATTTCTTAATTCTTCACTCAAGAAAGGCCAGTGAAGTTCAGCATTTCTCAACTGGAAGGGCACATGGCAAAGTCTCCTAGCTTTCTCTCCTGGCTTGTTTCATGAAGCTCCCCGAGGGGTGTTTTCCTTCATCTCCAAAGGTCTCTGACTGCATGGGTTTTCATGACTCTAAAGCTTTTTCCAAAATGGTTCCCTCTTAAAGGGCTCCAGTAAGCAACCCACCCACCTTGAATGGGTGGAAACACAACTCCATGAAACCATCCAATCAAAAGTTATCACCCACAATTGAGTGGGTCACATTTCCATGGATAATCTAAAGCTCCCACCCAGCAATATTGAATGAAGGTTAAAGGACATGGCTTTTCTTGGTTACATAAGAGATTCAAACTGGCAAAGAAGAGATACCTTGGCAATGCCCCACACCACTCAACAACTAGAAATTTTTTCAATAAGGTGGAACGCCCCTGTATTTTTCTTGGATTTATCACCCATCCCTTGACCCACAAATGTCTTACCAATAAGTCTAGAGTAGTTGCTACTTCTTGCTCACTAGGTTCAATCAGCATGATATCATTAATATAATGGACCAGTGTGATGTCTTGTGGGAGGGAGAAACAATCAATATCCTTGCAGACAAGATTGTGATATAGGGCTGGAGAGTTGATACATCCCTGAGGCAGGTCAATACTGTTGGCCTTGTCAGCTGAATGCAAACTGTTTATAGTGGTCCTTACTGACAGCTATTGAGAATAAAGCATTTGCCGGATCTGTACCTGCATAGCAGGTATCAGGCAATGTGTTGATTTGCTAAAGCAATGATACTACATCTAGGACAGCAGCTACAATTGGAGTCACCACCTGGTTAAGTTTACAATAATCCACTCTCATCCTCCCAAGTCCCATCTGTTTCCCACATGGGCCAAATAGGAGTGTTGAATAGGGATGTGGTGGGAATCACCACCCCTGCATCCTTCAAGTCCTTAAGAGTGCCACTAATCTTTGCAGTTCCTCCAGGAATACAGTATTGCTTCTGATGCACTATTTTGCTAGGTAGGGGCAGTTCTAGTGCCTTCCACTTGGCCCTTCCTACATACTAGCCCTAACGTCATGAGTCAGAGAACCAATGTGGGGATTTTGCCAGTTGCTGAGTATGTCAGTTCCAATTATGGATTCTGGAACTGGGAAAATGACCACAGAATGGACCTGGGAATCCGTTGGATCCACTATAAGATAGATCTGAGCTAAAACTCTATTGATCACCTGACCTCCATAAGCTTCTACTCTGACTGGTGGACCAGAATGACATTTTGGGTCTCCTGGAATTAGTGTCACTTCTGAGCCAGTGTCTCATAATCCATGAAATATCTGATATTTCCTTTTCCCCAGTGCATAGTCATCCTGGCATAAGCCATAAGTCTCCTTGGGAAAGGCTGGGAGGAAGGTTAACTGTAAATTTTGGCAGTGTAAAGGGTCCTTCCCCAAGACTCTACCCCCATTCAAGAGGCTCTGGGTCTGTAAACTTGTCTCAAGTCTGGGAATTGATTAAGGGGCCATGATCTCTCTGTTTTTGTAATCCAAATTAGACTTCTGTTCATTTGACCTAGAATTCTGCTTATACAGCTCAGTCAAGAATTTAGTGGACTGCCCATTTATTTTACTTCCATTTATTTTACTGCATGATCTCCTAGCCGACACCACAAGTCTTTGCATGTCAAATTATTTTGACTGCTGCTTTGAGTCTGCTGTCCATTATGGTGGCCAAACCCACCTTGTCTGTGGTGATTAGTAGTTGCCGTATGGCTTCTGCCACCTTAGAATCTGATCCTCCTTATGAGGATTCCAGCTCAGTTGCAGCAGTTCCCACAGTAATGCTTGATCTACAGAGAAGGGTGACTACAGAGCTCTTTTGGGATGATGGCGCTAGTCTCGCAAATGTATTTCTCAAGGTTCTGGTGAAAAATGTGTCCTCTGGGCACGCCTGCAATGTGTGAGTAGGTCATCATGATAAATCCACTCTAACATTCTCATCTCTCTAATCCTCTGCTTCCCCTCATCTACATTATACCCGGGAAGTTCTTGCATTTTGACCTCAGGTAATGTTGGCCACCTTTGGATCCATGTTTCAGCCAGCCATCCAAACAAACAATTAATGCCCTTCCTAACCCGTTAAGCTACAACACTGAATGCAGAATCTCTGCTTAGTGGGCCCATATCAAATTTAGCTTGACCCAACCTTATATTCCTCTTACCATTATCCCACCCTCTTAATATCCATTACCACACATATTACCCTGATTTCTGTCTATATAGATTGGAAAACTCATGCAGTTCTTTTGAAGTATAGTGTACCTCCTCACAAATCACTGTTTGTACCTCACAAACACTTTGAGGTACAAAATGTTTGTGGCCTGTTGAGACTTTAGTTATAGTTCTTGAAGAAAAGAGGGGCATTGGAGGTTGGTCATGAAAAGAAATAGAAGTGTTTTTCAAGCCAATTCCTCAGGGTATTCCATTACAGTTTCATCTGGTGAAACAGGAATTAGTCACTCCAGAAAGAAGAGTGAGGGGTGTTTCCTCAGGAGAGATGGTTACACATTTAGCAGGAAGTAAAGGTTTAATGTTGTTAGGTGGAAGTTTGATTGCAGACTCCTCTGAGGAGACTGGAGGCTGGGAAGCTGTTTCCTCAGCACAATCTATTACAGGTCTGTGTAGCAAAGGCTCAGCAGATTCCACCGATCCTATCTCTCCATTGCCATCAGTATCAAGCCATATATCACCATCCCCACATTTCAGGATTCCATTCTTTTCCAGTCAAAACATTTGCTTTAAAAACAAGACAAAAACAAAACCCTTGCTTTAACAGTAGACATCCTGCAAAGTTGATGTTTATGTTTATGTTGTAAATCTGCTACTCATACAGTGAGGCAGGCTTTTTGTCTGGTTTTCATAGATCTCAAGTCTCTGGCCACAGGAACTAAGATTTTCTTTCAGGGCACACATGGAAACTTTTATATTGTTCATACGGCACTGAAGTTTCAAATTTGAAGACATCAGCTCATCCCTTTCCTTCATCACTGTGTCCAGCTTACATAACAGCAGCCAGTTAATGTCATTATACCTCTTAATTTCACAAAACTCCATAAAGATATCAGAAACATTATGACCCAGAACCTTGCCTCATGTAAATGTACAATTAGCAGAATCTTATGGTGATGTATTGAGTATCTCTTTTGACAATTCAGCCCATGGACTGTCAGTGCCATCTTGATTATTGGTAACAGAGTCAGAGTTTAGTCAGAGTAGAAAACCAATTATAAAAATCCATTTTTCAGATTCTATCTCTCAAGAGCCCCTCCTAGTTCCAAGCTGTGTTAGTGTTCTCTAGAGAAACAGAACCAATAGGAGAGGCCTGTAAATATGAAATTTATAAAGGTGTTTTGTGTAACTGTAGGAATGGAAGAGTCCAAAATCCACAGGGCAGACTGTGAAGCTGGCAGCTCAAATGAAGGGTCAGGATGAACTCTGCAGGAGAGGCTCTGGCTGAAGGGAAAAAAAAGGCTCTGTTCTTCCTTTAAAGCCTCCAGATGATTGGATTATCTCACTGTGCTAGCTCTGTCTTAGTTGATCTCAGATGTAATCAGCCACAGATTCAATCAACTGATGAGTTAAATCAACCAGCCACAAAATATCCTTGCAGCAGCAGTCAAGCTAGTGCTTGCTTGACCTAACAGAGATAGAGAACACTCCATCCAACAAGAACAGAATATGAGTTCTTCTCAAGTATACATGGTACATTTTCCAAGACAGACTATGTGTTAGGCCACAAAACAAGCCTCAGAAAATTTTCAGAACAGAAATCATAATGCGATGGTTAGGTTCTGGAGTCAACTTGGCCAAATGATTATGCCCATGGTGACGTGCTGGGCTACAAGCATCTCCAAAGTTGACATCTGTGTCAGCCCTGCTATGAAGTTTCTGTTATCAGTTCTGTTGTTTCTGAGGTTTCTCCAAAATACTTCCTCTTTTAAAGGAGTCCAGTTATTAATCAAGACCCACTCTGGCATGGATGGAGTCACATCTCCATCTAATCACAAAGTCACACCCAAATTGGGCATGTCACATCTCTGTGGAGATAATCTAATCAAAAGTTTCCAACCTGTAGTGTTGAAAAAGAATGAAGAGAAACGGCCGCCCCCGTAAAGCTGGCCAGCTGCCAGAGTAGGCTGCAATCATGTAGGAGTTCACTCACCCCTTCTTTCCATCCCAATATCTCTGCATTTTCATTCAGGGGCTCCCTAGGTAGGGTGAAGACCCTCTCTCATCATTCACAGTCTAGAATTACTATCCCAGTCATTTTTCAGTCCTTTCTTTTGGTGTTGCATGGAGCAGGGATGAACTTAGCCTCTCCTATTCTGCCTTCTTCCCAGAAGTCCAGATCCTTTTTTTTCTCTAGTACATTTTTTATTTGGTCTGTAGCATCTTTAGTCTCTGTGGTATCTGCTATTTTTCTATTTATTCATTCAAATTCCTCTTTATGCTGTTCTAATGTCTTCTTGTGCTCCTTTATGTCATTAGCCATCCCATTTATTTTATTTTATAGAGTTATATGAACATCTTCGATTAGTTGTTCTAAAGTCTGTGTCTTCTCCAGTGTTTTAATTTGGTTATTAGGCTGGGCTATATCTGTCTGCATCTTTCTATGTTCAGTGATCTTCTGTTGTCTTCACAGCATGTAAATATCTTAATTGCTTTACTTTGTAAGTTGATTTCCTTTGGTAGTCTGAAGCTTGTATTTGCAGGATAGATGTGGAGAAGGATGTGGGGCATGGGGTAGGGCACAACAGTGCAGTGATGCATTGCAATGCAAGTATAGGCACAGGGTGGGGACCCTATGCTGGTGCCTTTGAGCATGGGATGTGGGTCTTGGGGTTGTAGAGGTGCAGTGCAGGGGCTGTGGGTGTGTGGTGCAGCTCAGGCAGATCTTGGAGTGCAGAAGCAGGGTGCAACGTGGGGGACAGTGAGGTAGAATGTTCCTAGTCCTGTTTTCCCCATCCATGCACTCCTGTGGGCTCCAGGCTTCCATTTGGAAAGGGACATATTAGGTTGTTTGTACCAGCTGGTGGTTTCTGGTTCTGAGTCTCAATTCTGCAGCTTTTGCAACTAGGGCCTCCCTGTGTGGTATAGAAGACCTTCCCAGGTCACTTACATCCTGGAATCGCCGTCTCAGTCACGTTCCTGTCCCTTTTCTAGCTGTTCTTTGGAGCAGGGGTGAACTGACATATCCTATTTGGCCATCTTCCTGGGACCCTCTGTTCCGCCATCTTCCTGGAACCCTGAGTGCAGTCCTTTTGCAGTATTTTGTGCTGTCTGACTTAAAAAGCCTTGGTGGGTTTTTTTTTTTTTTCTCATCAGCCCTACCTCCTCTCTGCCAGGGCAAAAATTCCTAGTACCTTTGACGCTTATTCCAGGTTTGTTTGTGCTGGGGCCTATTTTCAGTAGTCAAAATTTGTTAATTAATTCTGCAAATGGAGTTTGGTTGAGCTAAGCCCTTGCTGCTAGTAGAGTCTGTTTACTTTCCCCTTAGGGAAGTAGCCTGCCATGCCCGTGGCAGAGGGGCACCAGCCTCCAAGGCTAGGGGGACTTAAAGTTTTTTGTGTGGTCTTAGCTGGTCCAGCTTGTCTAGACTGCTATTATGCTCTATGTCCGGTCACTGATGTAGCCCCAACAGTTGTTTGTACTGTTCCTGGCTATTTGCTAGTTGCTCTGACCAAGCCTCCACAGATTTCTCCTTCATTATGAAAAAATAGTTTTGCCAAGTATAGAATTCTTGGTAGACTTTCTTTTTTCTTTCAGCACTTTAGATATTTCATTCCATTGCCTTCTTGCCTTCATGGTTTCTGATGAGAAAAAGGCTGTTAATCTTTTTGATAATCCCTTGTACATGATTGTGTTTTCTCGCCATGATCTACATCTGCTTTCAAGATTCTCTCTTTATCCTTAACTTTATTGTACTTGGAATTTCTTGAGCTTTTGGATGTGTAGATTCAAATGTGGGAGATTTTATCAAATTTGGGAGGTTTTCAGCCCATTACTTAAATATTTTCTGTCCCGCTTTCTCTTTACTCTCTTCTTCTGACACTCCTATTATGCACATGTTCACACATGTGATCATATTACACAGGTCTCTTTTGCACTGCTCATTGTTCTTCATCCTTCTGCTCTTCACACTGGATAATTTCATTCAACCTGTCTTCAGGTTTGCTGATTCTTTTCTGCTCAAATCTGTTGTTGAACCCCTGTAGTGGCTTTTTTTCATTCATTATTGTATTTTTCAGTTCCATATTTTTATTTGGTTTCTTTTTAAAAATCCCATCTCTGCTGATGTTTTCTTTTACTGAGGCATTGTTTTCCTTTAATTCTGTTCCTGGTTTTTACTATTTGACTATATTTGAGACAATTGATTTGAAGTCTTTTTCTAGGAAGTCCATATCTGTCCTTCCTCAGGGATAGTTTCTGTTAATTTCTCTTTTTCATGTGGATGAACCATACTTCATTACTTTTCTGCATACTTCATAGTGTTTTTAAAATAACATACCATTATATGTAGTTTGAACAATAGGGTATTTTGGATAATATAAAGTGAAAAAAGAGAAAATAGAAAAGCAAAAAGAAGATAAAGGAAAAAATACTGTCCTGGTCATTGCAGATTGGCTCTGTAGTGTGCACTCCTTCAGCTCTTAACTAGGCTGGGATGTTTACAACTTCCTGCTTGTGCTGAGCCTAAAAGATGTGACAGGTGTGAAATCTTATGGTCTTCGCAAGTCTTTTCTGAGCATCCCTCCTTGTGCTTTCTAGGTTCCCCTGAATATGAGGTAGCTTTTCAAATTTCCAATTCACTACAAAAATCTCACTGCCTGGTTTTCCTCCCTATGCTTTCAGCATATCTATTGTTGACCCAACTGCTGTTTTTTACCCCTAGGCAGTAGTGGTTTGTTTTTTGGTTACCATTGTTTTTGAAAACCATGAAGCACTGTGATAGAATTCCCAAAGTTAGACAAAAGAAAGGGAAGCCCCTAGCAGCAGACTTTGGGGAAACTCCAATCAGTTCTTATGCTGGTTTGAAAGGATGTATGTCCCTTAGAAAAACCATGTTTTAATCAAAATCCCATTTCATAAAGGTAGAATAATCCCTATTCAATACTGTATGTTTGAAACTGTAATCAGAGCATCTCCCTGGAGATGTGATTTAATCAAGAGTGGTTGTTAAACTGGATTAGGTGGAGGTGTGTCTCCACATTTGGGTAGGTCTTGATTAGTTTGCTAGAATCCTATAAAAGAGGAAACATTTTGAAGAAAGCTAGAGACTCACAGAGAGCAGAGAATACTGCAACACTACGATGCGTAGTCCACTAGCCAGTGGCCTTTGGAGGTAAAGAAGGAAAATACCTCCTGGGGAGCTTCATGAAACAGGAAGCCAGATTTCCTTCCTGTTTCATGAAGCAGATGACACCATGTTCACCAGGTGCCCTTCCAGCTGAGAGAGAAGCCCTGACTGTGTTCGCCATGTGCCTTCTCACTTGAGAGAGAAACCCTGAACTTCATTGGCCTTCTTGAACCAAGGTATCTTTTTTAGATGCCTTAGAATTGGACTTGTTTTAATTGGGACATTTTCTCGGCCTTAGAACTGTAAACTTGCAACTTATTGATTTCCCTCTTTTTAAAAGCTGTTCCGTTTCTGGTGTATTGCATTCTGGCAGCTTTGGCAAACTAGAGCACTCAATAATTAGCATAATATTTAAAATTCCATAATGAAGATCTTATGTGGAATTCCCAAGGATCTCTTTCTAGTATCTTTTGTTTCAATTGATTTTCATTCATGTTTTCTTCTCTTCTTCTGACTTAGTATTTTTTGTTGAATATCATATATGTAAATATGAATTCAGGGCCAAGGATTATGTTATGTGTATTCAAAGACAATTATCTTTAATTACTGATAGCTGGTAAGGGGTACTGGGAATACAGGATAACCTTAATCAACTTTCATGAATTGAGAGTTTTTAAACGGGCTTTTAGTGTCACATAGTAAACAGTCTGTAAGTGTTTCACCATAATTCATAGGATGTAGTCTTCCCATTTCTGCCTTAGATCTTAGGGTTTTACCAGGCTGCTGTTTTTGTTTGTTTGTTTGTTTTTTCCCTCCATATGTGGATATTAAAGGAGTCTCAATTTCTTAGTATCCTGTTCTGGAATTAGCAAACACTTCTAGGGAAAAGCAATCTCAAACTGCAGACTCACACCTCTTCATTTTCTTTTTCTTCTGGATCTTAGTACTGTAATTTTTTCTGCCATCAGCTCTCCCATGTCTTCAAGCAGACACACACACACAAACGCATGCACAGACTCATTTTTGCCCCCAGATTGTTAAATTTTCCTACCAGATGTGTTGGTTCAAATGACCTAATCTTCTAATTCTCCTTTACTAAGTCTTATTTTATTAAAAGAAATATAAAACTTATTTTGGTGTCATCCCTATGAAGTGCATTAGGAATTATAAATATTTAGGTAAATGTAAAAGATTATTTTCTCCTTTTAATTTCTTTAAAATGCATTGATTCTTAAGCAAACATAACACTGCCATGTGGGGTTTATAATGTATACAAATGTAATACATAAGATAACTATAGAAAAAAGAATGATAGGGGATGACGGGAAGGCAAGAAATGGACCAACAATTTGTTAAGTAGTATAATTATTACCTCTAAGTACACGGTGAAAAACTTAACCTAAAGCATTATTTTCCATAAAGCAACCACTAAAAATTGTTTTGAAAAAGTCAATAGACAAATTAAAATGGGATTTCAAAAAATTGTCACATAAACTTAAAGATTATTAGAAAAAAGGAAAACAGAGAAAGAAAATACAGGGGTGGCAAAAAGAAAACAAATAATAATACGTGACATGGGTCCAGCCATATCAGAAGTTACATTAATTGTTATTGGTCTAAACTGCTGCTATCCAACAGGACTGTGTTCAGTGGTGGAAATGTCTTATGTCTGTATTGTCCAATACATTAGCCATCATCTAGCTATATGGTTGTTAAGCATTTGAAATGTAACTAGTACAGTTAAAGAATTGGCATATTTAATTACTTTTTGAAAATAATATATTTAAATTTATATAGGGCTGTGCAGCTAGTGACTATTATATTGGACAACACAAGTCTTAACATTCCAATTAAAAAATAGAGATTATTAGTATGCATTAAAAAAAAAGATGACCCAACTATATGCTACACCCAAGAGGCATAGTTTTAAATGTTATAAAAACACAGATTAGTTAAAAGTAAATGAATGCAAACATTATAAACAGTGACCATAGGCTGGAATGGCTATATTGATATCAGATAAAATAGACTTAAAGAAGAAGAGTATTGCCAAACATAAAAAGGAATATTTTGTACTGATAAATTCTACTATATACAGACTTTTAAAGTCAAATTCTAACTAAGTTTTCAGGGACACATTATTCCAATTTTACACAATGCTTTCAGGGAATATAGAGAACTTCCCAACTTATTTAAAATTTTTAGCATAATCTCCATATGAACCTAAGAATTTATTAGAAAGGAAAATTGCAGGCCGGTATCACTGAACAAGAATGCCAACTTAATCTAACAGTGTATTAAAGTATAGCATTATCAGGTTTATTCCAGGAGCATGAGGATGATTTAATGAGTTTAAAGACTTTAATTCAGCACATTAACGGATTAAGGAAGAAGAATAAAATATGTTTATCCAAGTGGATGTATATAAACCTTTCAAAACATTAGGTGCACACTCAAGATTTAAAGAAAAAACTTAAGCTTGATAGCTCAATAAAAGAATTCTGATATAAACATGTTTAATGAGGAAACTTTAGAAGCATTTCTTTTTATATCAAGAATGAGTATTCAAATTACTGTAACATTTTACCAGAGGTACTAAACAGGATAGTAAGATAAGAAGAAGAAAAGATATTGAGATAGGAGAAGAAGAAATAAAACTTACGTTATTCATAAATGGTATAAATGTCCACATAGGAAACCCAGAAATAATAGTCAAGGATTCACGGTTAGTTCAATGGAAGAATGCTCACCTTCCATGCAGACCTGGGTTTGATTCCCGGACCATGCACCCCCCCCCACCCCCCCAAAAAAAAGAAAAAAAAAATGGTCAAGATATGGAAGTTACTATCAACTTGATAAGAAACAGTTTCTAGATTTAACATCTATATACCAAAAGAAATGAATTTTGATAAGCTGATTTAAAAACTAAATTAGAGAAGTTATTTACAAAAGCAGCTAATAATATAAGGTACTTGGGAATAAATCAAATAAAAAATGTATGTGACCTTTCTAGAGACATTTATACAATTTCATTGAAAAAAAGCTAAAACTTAAATATGTATACCATGTTAATGGACATATGCCTTAATTACTCTATAAATTCATGATAAAATAAAAATCCCAATAAGACTTTCACACAGTGGTCCTAAAATTTTAAATGGAAGAGCAGTTCAGCAGTCTTAGAATGCCAAGAAAAATTTGAAGAAGAAACAGATGGGGGACACTTCTTTATCAGATATTAAGATGTTTTAAACTAAGTTAAGAAAGTGTGGTTTTGCTATTAAAAAGAGATCAGTAGACAAACTGAATAAAATATAAAACCTAAAAAGTAAACCGCATATGTGAAAGAGGTAACATTGCACACAAGTATTGCAGAAGACAACTATTCAATAAATTAGGTTTTGTTTCCAAACTTCCATTGTGTATTAGTGAGTTGTGAATAGAATAGAATGCATTGCACATAGTAAAACACAGGTATTATTTTGTGAAACTTTAATTTATGTGTGTAGTTATATACTAAAGTTTTATTTAGTATTATTATGCCTGTGCAAAAACTAAAGTTTAAAAGACACTGCAAAAGCTGCTGATACAATTGGTTATTTCTATGGGAAAAAATTGAAATTGTACTCCTCTCCCCACAGATCAAAACAATTTACAGGTAAATTAAAGATTTAATATGAAGATCAAAACTTCAGTCATTTAGCAACATGGAGGAAACTGATACTTCAAATAGAACTTTTTTGTTAGAATAGGAGTAGGGTAGGACCCCAATTAGAATTCTAATTGGAATTCTCATGTGAATAGAAGAAACTCTGAGTTTTGAGGGCAGAAATGAACATTGATGTTAATGGGAGGGTTTTGTGGGATCAAGGTAGGTTTTTTTTTCTCTTGGTTTTCAGTTTGAAGCATTGTCATGTATTTTCAGATGGAGATAAACAAGTAAATAATATTTGGGGATCTTTGAGCAGACAAGAAAGGATCTGCTTTAGTTAAGGGTGATCATATGTTCTGCTTTGCCCTGGACGGTCCTGGTTTTCAGCTGTTGCTCTGTTGTAGCATTTGTCCTAGATTTTAATTTTTTTAAATAAACTATCATTAGATGAATTTGGTAGACTTCCACTTTGTATGTCCAGCTTCTGCCATGGTCTTGTCTAGTATGTGAGATGTATGAACAGGGAATAGAGCCTATTATGCCATACCTATGCTGTAGATTGCAGGATGTATGAATATTAGATTCCATATTGAAATCATGGACAATTATGTTAGATAGTTGTGAAATACGTGTGGGAAATAGAAGTTAAACAAATCTGCCAGAAAGCATCTGGAAATTGGCTTTCTCATTTGTCACCTGGTATAAATCAACAACTGTTCATTTATTTATTACTTGAAAAACATTAACTTTCTGATAAACTTTTAACAACAATAAGTTTTAAAAATGTAACCTGTTTAATGAAAAATTAAGTTCTAGATTTGTTTCTCAAAATTAATGATGAATGTGTAACAATATCTGTTAGCATTAACTTCCTTAAGGGTCATAATGACATTATTAACCACATGAAGTCCAGAAGCATCAGCATCTACTTCAGAAATTATTACGAACATTGCTCAATAGTGGCAATTTAACACATGCAGTTGTAGGAGACATATTTTACTTCAACTCATGAAGCATGCTTTTTCATTGAGATTAAAAAAGAGAATTTTTTCCTAAATTTAGCATGCTTTTGGTTCTAGTTCTACATGGGTTTAAAAAAAATGATGTGGGAGAGCTGTCCTGCTTTTAAAACAGAAAAAAAGATTAGGCAGTTTATTGAGAACTCATGTGAGAGGAACATGTGGGCAGTCTTACAGAGACAGAGGTGAGAGGTGAGAGGCGAGAGCCCCCGTCCATGTGAGGCAGTATACTGTTATAGATTAGCTTTATTTACTCCCTGTTCCACTTCGTTGTTGGGGCTCTTTCTCTACCCTCCCTTCTCTTCAGGGCAGTGCCTGGTGATAGATGGTGCATTTGGGTGGATTGGTTGGCCCCTTCTCTGTATTTGACTCACTCAGGTGGGCATTGTTTGACCCCCAGATGCTGTTGCTATTCTTCTCAGTGGTTTCTTTTTCCTTGAAGCCTGACCACTTCTGAGAATTTACCCTTTGCTTATCCAGCCACCTCCCTAATTTTAATCCTACCTCATTTTCCCCTCAGAGATTTCCAGCTCTCTTAATCTTAAGGGAATTTGGGCCAATGGTCCATCTTCTGTAGCTGCTTCAAGATTTCTTGAATTTGTGGGAGTGTAGAAGTCCCTGGCTAGGGAATTGAGGGTGGCTAACTGAGCGTGGATAACAGGAACATAGCACCTAGTGATCTTAGTTTTTGTGAAGTCTGGAAGAAATAAACTGAGTGAGAAATTGTATACATGTCTGAACAGAAGAGGAGTAAAATAGAGCTCAGGGTATTCTCTAGAGATTTTAGGAACACTGTTGGTTCAGGCTTGGCATACTGTGGCAGTTTGCAATATCTGACTGAAATTTGCATAAGAAAAACTTCTAGAATGAGTTTTCAACTCAATTTGAAAATTTTTAGACCCTGAAATTTTATTTTTAAGGACCAGGCTCAATTTTAGGAGTCATGTCTCATGTTGCTAGGAAGACTCACATCCCTGGAAGTCATGTTTCACATAAGAAGGAAGGCAGTGAGTTTATTTGTAGTTTGGCTTAGAGAGAGAGACCACATTTGATCAACAAGAGGCTCTCTGGGGGTAACTCTTAGGCATTTATTGTCAGTGGGCTTTGTTGTTACAGAGATAAGTATTACAAGGGCAGGATCAAGGGCTTGGCTTATTAAATTGCAGAAACTTATTGCTTAAGAGAATAGCAAGAATTTCCCAGATGAGGAAGTTTAATAGCTTCATGTTTTTCTCTAGTCCTTTAAGGGACTTGGCAAGTACTTTTTTTTCTGATTAAGATTTTATACTTTATTCTAGGTTCCATTGTCAAAGTTGAATTAGGTTGTTTAAATAAACTGACTAGACAGGTTGAATTGGATAGTGTGCTACAGAAAATTTAAATTTTAGATCCTTTAGAGAAAGGTAGTATAACTGAAAGTAAATTTGGTTGTTTTAATTATCTGTAATTATCCTAAGAATTAAAACCATGAGTAACTATATCTAACATACAGATTAATACTAGGATATAACATGGACATCAAGCACATTACATTTTTAAGAATTTTTTTTCAATTTCTAATTATGACAAATTTAGCATAACAGAAAGGTAGCTTAAGTTTACATAAGCATAACTTCTTAAAAAATGGTTTTTATGTAATTTGTTACATTATTTTAGCACCTTACTTTTACAAGGTGAAAGAACAGTTTTTTGGTTACAGTTTCCCGTAAAGAGTGAGAAGAAGCATCAACAAGGATATTATTCTAATATAAAATTTTTGTTTTCTAGACAGGGTACTCAGATGGTTAAGAACCTTTCATTAAGAGCAGAACAAAATTCATCTTCTCAAACTTTTCACAACTTTCTGTATCCATCTAGCGCTTGTAGTCAACAATGATGACAAACAAAATCACTTTCTTAAACTTTCCACAACTTTCTATATCCATCTAGGGCTTACAGTCAGCAATGATTACAAATAAGATTCACTTTCTATTAAGAACATGTTAGTTCACAAAATTAACATATTGCAAGACTATGCTTTGAGGCATTTGGAGATCAGTAAGGTCTACTGCTAAGGCATTCTTAAAGATATGGGGACTGTTTTGAAACTCTTGGGGCAGCACTATCTAAATGAGCAGGATGGGGGAATCTTTAAGTCTTTGCCATTTAAAAGCAAATAGATTTTAAGAGTTCCTGGAAGATGTGGAATAGGATAGGTCGAGTTCACCCCTGCTCCAAGGAATAGCTAAAGAAGGGATGGGAAGGTGACTGAGATGGCAGTTCCCAAGGTGTAAGTGACCTGGGAGGGTCTTCTACACCATATAGGGAGACCCTGGTTGCAAAAGCTGAAGAACTGAGATGGAGAGAACCAGAGACCATCCAGCTAATGCAAATGACCTAATGCGCCCCTTTCCAAATGAAAGATGGGAGCCCTCAGGAGTGCACAGAACAGAAGACAGGGACTAGGAAGTAAGCCTAGCCACATTCCTTGAATGTGCTACCCTCACCGGCACAGCCCCATGAAACGCAACTCACCCCACACCCCATGTACCTGAATGATGTCATCCCCCCACACTCCCAGTGCTCCCGCCCCGCCACCCTCCTCTGTGCGTACCCATCCCCCACATCTACCCCAAGCACTTGCAAGCCTGTCTTAGCCCAATCCACCTCTCCTGCACAAGCATAGTCTCACCCTGCCCCTCCTGAGACCCACCTCCCCCTCCCTGCTTCCTGTAGACGATTGCCAGGGCATAGAGGCTGCGAGCATTTACCTTCATACCCAGGCTATACCTGCCTCCAGCCCATTCAGTTGCATAACCCCACCCCATACCTTCCAGCTCTGGGCAAGTGCTGACCTGTGCGGGCAAGGCACACCCGCCCCCAGCCCACACAGGTGCAACCCCGGCCCTTTGCTCCTGAGCTCTGTACATGCTGATACAAGGGTCCTGCCCCCTAGACTGGTGCACACCAGGGCCCTGTCCCCAGTCTGCACACACACACACACAGCCACATTCTCCCTGCTACTGGGTGCCCATGCATTTGGCCACTGGTTTCATGACCTCAGCGTATTACTGCACTGTTATACCCCATCCCATACTTCTCATCCTGCTCCACACCCATCCTGCAAATACAAAGCTTTAGACTACTGAAGGAAATCAACTTCAAAAGCAAACCAATCAAGAAATTTACACACCGTGGAGACAACAGATCACTAAGCATCTCATGATGCAAACAGATATAGCCCAGCCTAATAACCAAATTAAAACCAGAGGAGACACAGACTTTGGAACAACTAATTAAAGATGTTCAAAAAAACTCTACTAAATAAAATAAATGGGATGGCTAATGATATAAAAAAGAGCAAGAAGAAACTAGAAGAGCATGAAGAGAAATTTGAAAGAATAAATAGAAAAATAACAGATATCACAGAGATTAAAGATGCTATAGACCAAATAAAAAATGTACTAGAGACACACAACAGCGAATTTGAAGAGGCAGAAAAAAGAATAAGCGAACTAAAGGACAGGACAACTGATTTCAAACACTCAAAATAGCAAATGGCAAAGAAGAGAAAGATTTGAATTGGATCTCAGGGAAATGATGGACAAAAAAAAGCATACAAGTGCAAGAATCATTGGTGTCCCAGAAGGAGGAGAGTAGAGTAAAGGACTAGGAAGATTAGCTGAGAATATAATGGGGAAAAACTTCCCAACCCTTAAAAAGGATATAAATATGCAAATCAAAGAAGCCCAGCGAACTCCAAATGTAGTGAATCCAAATAGGTCTTCCCCAAGACACATACTAATCAGTCTGTCAAGTATTGAAGAGAAGCAGAAAGTTCTGAAAGTGGTGACAGAGAAAATCTGCCACATATAAGGAAAATCACTTAGGACTGAGTTCAGACTACTCACCTGGCACCATGGAGGTGAGGAGGCAGTGGTATGATATATTTTATTTAAGATCCTGAAAGAGAAAGATTTCCAGCCAAGAAGTCTGTGTCCAGCCAAATTGTCCTTCAAAACTGAGGGAGAGATTAAAATTTTCACAAACAAATCCTGAAAGAATTTGTCAACGAGAGACAGGCCCTACAAGAAATAATAAAGGGAGTACTGCCAGTTTAAAAAGAAGACAGAAAAAAGGAGGTCTGGAGGAGGGCACAGAATTGAAGAGTGCCAGTAAGGGTAACTTAAAGGATAAAAAGAGGAAGAGGGGAAAAAATATAGAAATCTGAAAAATAAAATCCAAATTATAAGATGGATTCAAGAAATGCTTTTTCAGTAATAACTTTGAATGTTAATGGAGTAAATTTACCAATTAAAAGATGTAGATTGGCAGAATGGATTAGGAAATACAATCCAGCTATATGCTGCTTACAAGAGACTCGTTTTAGACGCAAGGATACAAATAGATTGAAAGTGAAAGGATGGAAAAAAATGTACCACACAACTTGTAACTAAAAGAAAGCAGGAGTACTATACTAATGGACAAAATAGACTTTAAATATAAAGACATCATAAGTCGCAAAGAAGGACACTATATATTAATAAAAGAGACAATTCACCAAGAAGAACTAACAATCATAGATGTTTATGTTCCCAATAAGGAGCTCCAGAGTGCATGAGACAGACATTGGTAAATCTGAAGGGAATGATAGATGTTTCAACAATAAATGTAGGAGACTTCAATGCACCACTCTCCTCTGTTGACAGAACAATCAACAGAAGATCAACAAGGAAATAGAGAAGTTCAACAATTTAATAAATGAATTAGAACTAACAGATATATATAGGTCATTATACCCAAACATAAGGATATACATTCTTCTCATGCTCATGGAACATTCCCCAGAATAAAACATATGCTGTGGCACAACACAGGTCTTTATAAATTTAAAAACATCGGAGTTATTCAAAGCATTTTATTTTATTACAATGAAATGAAGCTAGACATCAATGACTACCAAAGAATGAGAACTTTCACAAATATTTGGAGATTAAATAACACGCTTAAACAACTAGTGGGTCAAAGAAGAAATTGCTAGAAAAATCAGTTGCTATCTGGAGATGAAAGAAAATGAGAATACAACATATCAGAACTTATGGGATGTGCAAAAGCTGCTGAGAGGGGAAATTTATTGCCCTCAATGCCTATATTAAAAAAGAAAAAAGAGCAAAATTTGAGGACTTAATTGCTCACCTGGCGAGACTTGAGAAAGAACAGCAAACTAATTCCAAACCAAATAGAAGAAGAGAAATAACAAAGATTAAAGCAAAGTTAAATGAATTGGAGAACAAAAGAGTGATAGAAAGAATCAGTAAAACCAAAAGTTGGTTCTTTGAGAAAATCAATAAAATCAAAGGGCCACTAGCAAGAGTGACAAATGAAAAGAGAGAGAGAGAGGATGCAAATAAACAAATTCAGACATGAGAAAGGGGTCATTACCACAGACCCTGAAGAAATGAAAGAAATCATAAGAGGATACTATGTCTGTATCCCTTCAGCTCCAATTACCCATTATCTTACCCTGTTTCTAACTCCTGATGGTCTCTGTTACCAATGACATATTCCGTATATACAGACTGTGCAACAGGACTAGATACAAAAACTCAAAAATGGACAGCACAATACTACCTAATTGTAATGTAATTATGTTAAAACACTGAATGAAGCTGCATCTGAGCTATAGTTTTTTTGTTTGTTTGTTTGTTTGTTTTTATATATATTTTTTGTATTCTTTATTTTTTCTCTAGATTATCATTTTATTTCTTTTTCTGTTGTCTTGCTATTTCTTTTTCTAAATCGATGCAAATGTACTAGGAAATGATGATCATATATCTATGTGATGATATTAAGAATTACTGATTGCATATGTAGAATGGAATGATTTCTAAATGTTGTGTTAGTTAATTTTTTTAATTAAAAAAAATTGCAAAAAAAATGTGGTATATATACCCAATGGAATATTACTAGGTCATAAAAAGGAATAAATTTGTTTTATGCTTCAATACAGATAAATCTTGAAGACATCATGTTGAGAGAAATAAGCCAGATGCAATAGAACAAATATTGTATTGTTCACTTATAGGAAATAAGCAGAATATACACAAATTCATAAATTAAGAAACTAGAATACGATGATCATGATGATGAATAGGCAACTATGTGATGATATTGTGAATTACTGATTATATATGTAGGATGGAATGTTCAAAATAGGAATGTTTGTGTTTGTTTGGTGTTTTTTGGTATTTAAAAAAAATTTAAATTAAAAAAAAAAAAGAGGATACTATGAACAACTATATGCCAACAAACTAGACAACTTCAGAGAAATGGACAAATTCCTGGAAACACACAAACAAGCTACCCTGACTCAGGATGAAAAAGAAGGTCTTCAACAAACCAGTCGCAAATAAGGAGAGTCAATCAGTCACCAAAAATCTTCCTACAAAGAAAAGCCCAGAGCCAGATGGCTTCACAGGGTAATTTTATCAAGCATTCCAAAAAGAACTAACACCAATCCTGCTCAGACTTTTCCAAAAAATTGAGGAAAAAGGAACACTACCATACTCATTTTATGAAGCTAACATCACTCTAATACCAAAACCGGGTAACAGTACTGTAAGAAAGGAAAAATACAGGCCAATCTCCCTTCTAAACATAGATGCAAAAATTCGCAAAAAAATACTAGCAAATAGAATCCAACAGCACATGAAAAGAATTAATATACCATGAACAAGTGGGGTTTATACCAGGAATGCAAGAACAGTTCAACACAAGAAAATCAATTAATGTAATACAGCACATTAACGAATCAAAAGGGAAAAATCACATCATCATCTCGAGTGATGCTGAAAAGGCATTCAGCAAAATTCAACATCCTTTTCTGATGAAAACACTTAAAAAGATAGGAATCAAAGGTAGCTTTCTCAATATGATAAAGGGCATGTATGAAAACCTGATCGCTAGCATTGTACTCAATGGAGAGAGACTGAAACCTTTCTCCCTAAGATTGGGAATGAGACAAGGATGCCCTCTGTCACCACTGTTGTTACACATTGTATTAGAAGTTCTAGCCAGAGCAATCAGGCAGGAAAAAGAATTAAAGGCATCTAAATTAATGAAGGATGAAGTAAAACTTTCATCATTTACTGATGATATTACTATACTTGGAAAATCCTTAGAAATCTACAGCAAAGTTACTTGAGCTAATAAAGAAATTCAGCAAGATGGCAGGATATAAAATTAATGTGCAAAAATCAGTAATGTTTCTATACACAAGCAATGACCTAACTCAGGAGTCAGTTAAGGAAAAAATTCCATTCAAAATAGTAACTAAAAGACACGCGGGTCTTAGTTCCTCCTCCAGAACAGCAACTAAAGAAACAGAAACAATACGAAACAGCTCCCGGAGCCACGACAGAGACCAAAAAGACAGCGTACCCCATTCTGGAACGGCTGAATGGGCAGGGAGAATCCGCTGCGGTGAGATACCCGAGGGGCGCGCGCTTTCCCGGGCCGGGGCGGCTGGCGACTGGGGCCCCTTCCACACATGTGGCTTCCCGGTCTGACTGGGAACGTTGGATAGCGGGGCCCTCCCGCCACGCTTGGCGTCTCAGGCCAGCTGGGCAATTTGGACCGGCACTCCCCCAAGCCGCGGTGGCCGGCGACCCCCCCTCCACGCGCTGTTTCCCGGGCCAACTGCGAGATTCGGATTGGCAAGTTAAAGGAGCCACAGCATCTTTTACTGGTGGGCCCCGCAGACAGACGAGCGCCACGAGCGCCACCTACTGGGCAGGATAAGAAAAACAGAGCCCAGAGATTTCACAGAAAAACCTTTCAACGAGCCGGGTCCCACACCCAGGGAAATCTGATCAAATGCCCAGATACCAGCAGAAAATAATGGATCATGCTTGGAAAATTGAAGATATGGCCCAGTCAAAGGAACAAACCAATAGTTCACATGAGATATAGGAGCTGAGACAACTAATGCTGAATATACGAACAGAAATGGAAAACCTCTTCAAAAACCAAATCAGTAAATTGAGGGAGGACATGAAGAAGACATGGGCTGAACAAAAAGAAGAAATAGAAAAACTGAAAAAACAAATCACAGAACTTATGGGAGTGAAGGACAAAGTAGAAAAGATGGAAAAATCAATGGATACCTACAATGGTAGATTTAAAGAGACAGAAGCTACAATTAGTGAACTGGAGGATGAAACATCTGAATTCCAAAAGGAAATAGAAACTATAGGGAAAAGAATGGAAAAACTTGAGCAGGGAATCAGGGAACTGAATGACAATATAAAGCGCACAAATATACGTGTTGTGGGTGTCCCAGAAGGAAAAGAGAAGGGAAAAGGAGGAGAAAAACTAATGGAAGAAATTATCACTGAAAATTTCCCAACTCTTATGAAAGACCTAAATTTACAGATCCAAGAAGTGCAGCGCACCCCAAAGAGAATAGACCCAAATAGGCATTCTCCAAGACACTTACTAGTTAGAATGTCAGAGGTCAAAGAGAAAGAGAGGATCTTGAAAGCAGCAAGAGAAAAACAATCTGTCACATACAAGGGAAACCCAATAAGACTATGTGTAGATTTCTCAGCAGAAACCATGGAAGCTAGAAGACAGTGGGATGATATATTTAAATTACTAAAAGAGAAAAACTGCCAACCAAGACTTCTGTATCCAGCAAAATTTTCCTTCAAAAATGATGGAGAAATTAAAACATTTATAGACAAAAAGTCACTGAGAGAATTTGTGACCAAGAGACCAGCTCTGCAAGAAATACTAAAGGGAGCACTAGAGTCAGAACCGAAAAGACAGAAGAGAGAGGTATGGAGAAGAGTGTAGAAAGAAGGAAAATCAGATATGATTTATATAATACAAAAGCCAAAATGGTAGAGGAAAATATTATCCAAACAGTAATAACACTAAAAGTTAATGGACTGAATTCCCCAATCAAAAGACATAGACTGGCAGAATGGATTACGACCCAGCAATACCACTGCTAGGTATCTACTCAAGGGACTTAAGGGCAAAGACCCAGACGGACATTTGCACACCAGTGTTTATAGCAGCATTATTTACAATTGCAAAGAGATGGAAATAGCCAAAATGTCCATCAACAGACGAGTGGCTAAACAAACTGTGGCGTATACCTACAATGGAATATTATGCAGCTTTATGACAGACTAAACTTATGAAGCGTGTAATAACATGGATGGGCCTAGAGAACATTATGCTGAGTGAGTCTAGCCAAAAACTAAAGGACAAATACTGTATGGTCCCACTGATGTGAACCGACATTCGAGAATCAACTTGGAATATATCATTGGTAACAGAGACCAGCAGGAGTTAGAAACAGGGTAAGATAATGGGTAATTGGAGCTGAAGGGATACAGACTGTGCAACAGGACTAGATGCAAAAACTCAAAAATGGACAGCACAATAATACCTAATTGTAATGTAACTATGTTAAAGCACTGAATGAAGCTGCACCTGAACTATAGTTTTTTGTTTGTTTGTTTGTATCTTTTGTTTTTGTTTTTTCTTTTTCCTTTATATATATATTTTTTTATTATTATTACTATTTTAGTTCTCTTCTCTATATTAACATTCTATATCTTTTTCTGCTGTTTGCTGGTTCTTTTCCTGAATCGATGCAAATGTACTAAGAAATGATGATCATACATCTATGTGATGATGCTAAGAATTACTGAGTGCATATGTAGAATGGAATGATTTCTAAATGTTGTGTTAATTTCTTTTCTTTTTTTTTGATTAATAAAAAAAATAGTAACTAAAATAATCAGGTACCTAGGGACGAACTTAACTAGGGACATAAAGGACTTGTACACAGTAAACTACATAACATTGCTAAAAGAAATCAAAGAAGATGTAAATAGGTGGAAAGACATTCTCTGCTCATGGATAGGAAGGTTAAATATAGTTAAGATGTCAATTCTACCCAAATTAATGTACAGATTCAATGCAGTACAATGAAAATTACAACAGCCTATTTTGAAGACTTGGAAAAGCTAGTCACCAAATTTATCTGGAAGGGAGAGAGACACTGAATAGCTAAAAAGCATCCTAAAAAAAGAAGAACAAAGTAGGAAGAGTAACATTTCCTGATTTAAAAACTTATTGTAAAACCACGCTGGCCCAAACAGCATGGTACTGACACAAAGATAGAAGTATTGACCAATGGAATTGAATTGAGAGTCCAGAAATAGACCACCAAATCTGGCCAACTGATTTTGACAAGGCCCCCTAATCCATTAACTGGGACAAAATAGTCTTTCCAATAAATGGGCATGGGAGAACTGAATACAATAGCCAAATGAATGAAAGAGGACCCCTATCTTAACACCCTACACAAAAATTAACTCAAAGTGGATCAAACACCTAAATATAAGTACTAGCTACATAAACTTCTAGAAGAAAATGTAGGGAAACATCTTCAGGACTTAGTCATAGGAGGTAGCTTTCTAAACTTTTATACCCAAAGCACAAGCAACAAAGGAACACCTTTGGGTGTAAACTTTTACACCCAAAGCACAAGCAACAAAGGAACACCTATCAGACACCCTATACAAAAACTAACTCAAAGTGGATCAAACACCTAAGTATAAGAACTAGTACATGAAAATGTAAGGAAACATCTTCAAGACCTAGTAGTGGGAGGTAGCTCCCTAAACTTTACACCCAAAGCACAAGCAACAAAAGAACAAAATAAATAAATGGGAATTCCTCAAAGTCAGATGTTTCTGCACATCAAAAGACTTTGTGATGAAGAGGCAGCCAACTCAATGGGAGAAAATATTTGGAAACCACACATTGGACAAAGGCTTGATATTCTGTATACATAAAAATATCATACACAGGCGGGCCACGGTGGCTCAGCAGGTAAGAATGCTTGCCTGCCAAGCCCAAGGACCCGGGTTTGATTCCCGGTGCCTGCCCATGTAAAAAAAAATATATATATATATATCATACAACTCAACAACAAAGGAACAAACAACCCAGTTATAAAATGGGCTAAAAAATCCTATATGAATAGGATTTTTCTGAGGAGTAAATACAGATGGCTCAAAACACTTGAAGAGATGCTCATTTTCATTATTTATAAGATAAGTACAGTTCAGGATCACAATGAGATACCACCTCACACCTATATGAATGGCTGCTAGTAAAGAAACAGGAAACAACAAATGTTGGGGAGGATGTGGAGAAATTGGGACACTTATGCACTGTTACTGGAGATGTACAATGGTACAGCTGCTATGGAAGCAGTTTGGTGCTTTCTTAGGAAATTAAATATCAAGTTGCCCTGTGACCCAGCAATAGCCCTATTTGGTATACATCCAGAAGAGCTGAAAGCAGTGACACAAACAGAAAATTTCACATTGATGCTTGTATCAGCATTATTCACAATTGCGAAAAGATGGAAATGATCCAAGTGCTCATCAACAGATGACTGGATTAACAAAATGTGGTATATACATATGGTGGAATACTATGCAGCAATAAGACAAAATGACGTCCTGAAGCACATGACAAGTGGATGAGCCTTGAGGACATAATGCTGAGTGAAATAAGCCAGACACAAAAGGATAGACACTGTGTGACTCCACTTTATGATCATGGTAAAGGTAAAATTCTAGGCTTATAATACAGAGTATAGGGTACTTAGAGATACATAGAAGCTAGAGATGGATGAACAGTTAGCTAATGAGGGATGGATGAACGGTTAGCAAATGAGGTTGAACTCAAATGTAAGGGAATATAGAAGTAAAGGCAGTTCAGTAGTGAGTCTTTAAGTAATATTACCATATTGAAGGTGAACATGATTGAAAGGGGTTGTATAGACCTATATGTCCCAATGATTAACACTACAAATATAAATTCTTGCATGAACTACTTCAAAGGAATGATTTTTGTACAAAGTGTCTAGGGTATAGGGAAAAAACTGCTATTGCATGCTATGGGCTATGATTAACAGGAAAACATCAGCAGTGCCTCAGCAACATCAGGAGTACATAATTGAGGGTGAGGGGGAAAATAGTTAAGGCAATGTTTAGATTTCTTATTTAGTGAGGGTGTGCTTATTGGTTATTTTTCTCTTGGGAGCAATGAAATTATCTAAAATCGATAGTGTTGATGGACTGTGGACTTTAGACCCCATACATGATGCCTAATGAATGCAGGTAGCTGAAGGATGCACTGACTTAGAAGTAGATTGGTGAACAGTGGTGTATACATATGATTGACTACTGTGCTGCTACAAAAAAGGACGAAGTTCTGAGGCAGACAGTATTGTGAATGAACCTGTAGGACATTTGGTGAGGCAAAATAAGCCAGAAACAAAAGAGCTATTACTGTATGGTGTCCTTTAGAAAATGCTTATAAGAAAGTAGGGGCCTAGATTGTAAACTCTTATAGCAGTCACATTTAGTCCAGGGTGGTAATTATTATTTCTGGATCTTGAAAGGCTCTTTTATATATGTGTAACCTGGTATCTAGAGTTAAGAACAAAGCCAATCAGGTCAGGATTAAGGTATTTCAGAACACAGCGTCAAAGAGGACATTGTCTATATTTTAAAGCCTTAACTACTCTTTGAGACCAAAGGAAGAAAGTTTTATTTTGTCTGTAAACTAAATTTTCTATAGCACATAGTCTAACTCAACCCGTCTGGATAGCTCATTTAAACAATCAGAACACAAGGAGCCTAGGATAGCGATAAGGTTCTTTAATCCTGTATAGTTTAATGTAATGCCTGGATACATCCTAGAATATATTGAGCAAGTAAGCAGAAAGTATTGGCAAAGTCCCTTGAGGGTTGGGAGAAAAAATATGGAACTACTAAACTTTACCAGTGGGGAAACCCCTGATACTGTGTCAAACATTCGGGGCACCCAAATTAATAGGCCAGTCCCTTGATCTTGAGACTTATTCTTGTGATGCTTATGTATGTAGCAGAGGAGCTTAGCCTACCTGTAGGTATTCCTAACAGCTACTTCTGGACGACCTGTTTTGTTGTTCTGATGTCGCCTCACTCTAAGCCTAACTCTAGAAGTAAAATCATTGTCCTCCACCCTACGTGGGACCTGACATCTAGAGGTGTGATGGTTTGAAGGGATTTATGTACCCTTGAAAAAACGTGCTTTAATCCTAATCAATCTTGTGGGAGCAACGGTTTCCTCTAATCCCTATTCAGTACTATAGGTTAGAAAGTTATTAGATTATCTCCATTGAGATGTGACTCAATTGTGGGTATTAAACTTGATTAGATAGAGACATGTCTTCACTCATCCTACATGAGTCTTGGTTAGTTTACTGGAATCCTATAAGGAGGAAGTATTTTGGAGAAAGCTTCAGAACACCACAGAACCATGAAGCAGAGTCCACCAGCCAGTGACTTAATGGAGATGAAGAAGGAAAAATCCTCCGGGAAGCTTCATGAAGCAGGAAGCTGGGAGAGAATTCACCATGTTCACCATGTACCTTCCCAGTTGAGAGAAAAATGCTGAATGCCATCGGCCTTCTGGAACCAAGGTATTCTTCCCTGGATACCTTAGCTTGGACATTTTTATAGACTTGCTTAAATTGGAACATTTTCTTAGCCTTAGAACTGTAAACTAGCAACTTACTAAATTCCCCCTTTTTAAAAGCCATTCCATTTCTGGTATATTGCATTCTGACAGCTAGCAAACGAGAATAAGGGGTGAATGTCTCCCTGGCAGCATGAGAGATGAACCCCAGGGATGAGACTGCCCCTGGTACTGTGCAATCAGCAAAATGCCATCCTGACCTAAAAGGGGGAAAACAAGTGTAATGAACAAGGTATCAGTGGCTGAAAGAGTTTAAATAGAGTGGAGAGGCTACTCTGGAGGTTACTATTATGCAAGGTTCAGTTATACATTGTTACCTAGCATAACTTGCCAAACCCCAACCAAAATAATTCCAGCTAATCCTAAAGAGCACCTAGGGCAATATGTAAGATTGTACAAAGTTTCGATGCATTAGATTAACTTTCCAGAAGCCTACAACCTCCAGATGGATCCCTGGATAAGATAAGTCCTGAAACCTAGAGGGCCCAGCCTTTCCAGCACATCAGCTAAATCTATCTCCCTACCCCATATTATTGACAACCCCTAGTGAAAAAGTTAGAATGGGCATAGCCCAAATATCCCTAAAGAGTGGGAGAAAGATCATAGGTGATGGTGGAGTTATACAGAGGGTAGGGTTTAACAAGTGAGTCTGACTGCTGAATCATTATGTTGATATTTCTTTTAATCTCCAGTATCTTAGAGCAACTAGAAGTAAAAACCCAAAATTGTGGTTTTTCATATTGTGAAATAAGTGAATGTTTCACAAAATAAGTTGTTTTTCATATTGAGTATACACATATTTCATATTGTATTAAAATTGTAGATTTCACACCAAACTCTGAAATCTATTCTACAACTAATTGTTGTGCTGTGCTTTGAAGTTTATTGCTTTTTTGTATATATGTTATTTTTCACAAAAAAAGTCAATTGTGATGATAAAAAAAATACTTATTCCTTCTAGTCTCCAATGTTCTGGAGCAGCTCGAAGGAAAAATCTGAGATGATGGTATGGTAGCCCATGACAAACTCTGGGATCTGTCCTGTGGCTACTGTTTTTTCTTTCTTTGTTTTGTATATATGCTACATTATACAATAAAAAATGTTAAAGAAAAAAACAAAAATGAATAGGTATTGAGAGTCAGTGTGAAAAGGGATATAGAAGAAAAATGTATCTTTAAGATCTAGGACTGAGCAATTGGTGCTGAAGGGAAATGTGCGACAGGACTGATTGTAAAAATTCAGAAATGGATAGCACATAGCTACCTGACTGTAGCACAATAGCGTAAGTATGCTGAATGAAGCTGAATGTGAGAATGATAGAGGGAGAAGGGCTGGGGGCACATATGAAACCAAAAGAAAAGATAGACAATAAAGACTGAGATGGTATAATTTAGGAATGCCTAGAGTGTACAATGATAGTGACTAACTGTCTAAGTTAAAAAGTGTTTTTGCATAAGGATGATCAAACAAATATTTATATTGCAGGGTATTGAAAATAGATGGTCATTCGTATTTTAAAGCTTCAACTTCTGTGTGAGACAGAGGCAATGTTCATTTGGTGCAAAATTTTTATTTTGACTAGTGCATTTCCTAATTTAGCTTATATGGCCAGTTTAATTGAACACCATGAGTACATAGAACCTTGAATAGGAAATAAGATTTTGTTGGTTTTTCCAGGTTACTGTGATGCCCCCATAAATCCCAGAGTGATTTGAACAGTGTATAAAGAAGTATTTGCAAAGTCCTCTTGAGGGAATGGGGAGAAAGGGGGAAATAGTCAACTTCCCCATTTGGAGAATTTCTGATACTCTCTCAAGCAGTGGGGACAATCAAATCAATAGGTCGAGCCCTCAATCTTAGGGTTTGCCCCTATGAAACTTATCCTGGCAAAGGATAGGCTAATCCTACTTAAAATTAGTCCTCAGAGTCACCCCCAGAGAACCTCTTCTGTTGCTCAGATGTGGGCTCACTCTCAGCTGACATGGCAAGCGAACTCACTGCCTTCCCCCCTCTACATGGGACATGACTACCGGGGTGTAAACCTCCTAGGCATTATGGGACAGAAATCCTAGGATGAGCTGGGGCTTGGCATCAAGGAATTGAGAAAACCTTCTCTACCAAAAGGAGGAAGAGAGAAATGAAGCAAAATAAGGTGTCAGTGGCTGAGAGATTTCAGAGCCAAGAGGTTATCCTGGGGGTTATTCTTATGCATTATATAGATGTCCCCTTTTTAGTTTATGGTGTATTAGAGTGGCTGGAGGGAAGTACCTGAAACTGTACAGCTGTGTTCCAGTAGCCTAGATTCTTGAAGATGATTGTATAATGATACAGCTTTTCCAATGTGACTATGTGGTTGTGAAAACCTTGTGTCTGATACTCCTTTTATCTATGATATTAACAGGTGAGTAAAAAATATGGATAAGAGTAAACAAATAATGGGGGAACAAAGGTTAAAATAAATTGAGTAGTTTGAAATACAAGTGGTCAATGAGAGGAAGGGGTAAGGGGTATGGCATGTATGAGTTTTTTCTTTTTCCTTTTTAATTTCTTTTGATGGAAAGATAGAAATGTTAAAAAAAAATGATCATGGTGATATAAATACACAACTATGTAATGATATTGTAAGCCATCAATTGTAACTATGTCAGGAATGTTTGTATGTCAAAAATGTTTGTATGTTTGTTGTTTACAATAAAAAATTTTAAAAAATAAAATGAAAAGATCTAGGACTGAGAACTTGAAGGCAAACAGGGCTACTCAGTGGACTTGCCCCAGGATGCCTTCATTTCATATAGTATTTCCTAGAGGATCTCTTTGGAGATGCTGAGAGGCCTCAATCTAGTAGGAGCCTTGGGCCAATCAAGGGGTAAACAGTTTACTGGTTTTAAGGTATTCCCTGGGGAATGAAGATGATTATTCCCTCTCTCCCCAGAAGGGAGTGGGGCATTCAGGGACAATGAGAATTAATGGGACATCAGAAGGTCCTCAAGCCTAGAAAGCAGAGGTCCTAGTTTTGGCTTTGCCATCAGCTCCCATAACTGGGCAAGTCTGATTGAGGTAGGCCCAGAGTGGCAGTTCAGCACAAAGGTTCTGCAGTCTTATTAAGAAATTAATATTCTTACTTGCCACTTCAAGTATCACCCAAGGCTCCTCTAAGTTGATGGTTAGATATGAAGTCACTGGAGACATAAGTAGCCTCAGGCACCCTCAGTCTTCATCACTTTCTGCTAGCGGAGTTTGAGGGGCTGTCCCACCCCTTCCCTTCAGGAAATGGTGCAGTCCCTGGACCTAATGCCCATTGGGTCCTTAGATTGACGGTTGTCTTGAGGTTTCTGGCACTCTGCCTGTGGCCCTCTGACCCATCTTTGAAGCAAGGCCCTTGAGGCTTGGAGCCATGATTCAGGTGACCTTAAGGGAACAGGGAGCTTTTAACAGCAACTGTAATAAGTTGAACTTGTTCTCTGGTTTTCTGCTTATCTCTCCTTGCCTTCTCCGCCTTGGCTTGTCAACATTGTTAAGAACAGAAAAGGCAGCTTCAGCCATTAGTGGGAGTTTATGGGCCCATGGAGAGCTTTTGCAGTATTCTCTGAATATCACGGGCAGTGTGGCTGATGAAATGAGTTCCCAGCAAAATCTGACCTTCCTGGGAATTCGGGCTTACATTAAGTATACTTTTTAGAGCTTTAGCTAGCCGCCTCTAGAACAGAGCTGGATTTTTCTCCTCCTCCCCAGTGATCTCCCATAGGTTATTAGAGTTAACTGGTTTGCTAGTATATTTTCTCATGCCATTAGCAAACAAGTGTTGTTTGTTTGTTTGTTTTTTGCATGGGAGGCACTGGGACTTGAACCCAGGTCTCCAGCACAGCAGGCAAGAGCTCTGCCACTGAGCCACCATTGCCTGCCCTAGTGAACAAGTTTTAAAAGGAGAGTTATTAAGATTTTTCCTCATGAAATTTGAGACATGGGCATAACACAAGCAACAAGTCTTTCTCAATTCCTCATCTTGATAGAGAGCCATAAACTTCTGGACACAGATAATTTGATTGCTTTCCCTGTCTTTTATGGATTGAAGGATGGTATTGTAATTGAGAGTCCCATTGGAGTGCTTGTGCTTCCCCACTTTTTAACTTCTTTTGACTTTTGGCATATCCCATTTTCTCTGGAAAATGAAATAGAGGAGCCTCACTAGTGCCAGTGTGACTGCCTGGGTCCCAACATGCATCAGGGCTGGGTGTTTCCCTCTCCACCTTCCCATTCTCTTAGAAACACAGGGAGTACAGTCTACAGGCATCCTGGAGCACCTTTTCTGAGAGATGTCTGCTCTTGAGGAGTCCTTCCTCTCTGCCGGTCCAATCTCTTGGGAACATAAGGAGTAAGTTGCGGGGTGTCGCTGGGATACCTTTCCTGAGAAATGTCTGGACCTATGCTTCCAGGAGTGTTCTCGGGCCTTGCCAGGAAGAATTCAAGGGCAGTGCTCTTGAGGAGTCCTTCACCTCTGCCGGCCCAAATCTCTTGAGAATACAGGGAGTAACAGCTCTGGGCCTCCCCAGGTTGTTCTTCTTGGGATGTTCCTCCCCAGAGGTTCGTGGGGGCACTTGCCTCACCTGATAGAAGTCTAAGAGAATGTATCTGGAGATACCTTTTTCCTCTTAATTTTCCTGTTTCTTGAGGGCTAAAAAGCAAGCATGCTCTAGAAGGAAATCTCTATATTTGGCTGCAGTGGGTCCCCATAGAGACTAAATGATCAAGGGCTAGAGGGGAGACACTTCTATTGGAAAGTAACCAGTTCCATGGGCATAAATCAGAGATGACGCTCTAGAATGTTAAAAACACTACCTTGTTTTGGTACAAGAATCCTTAGCCCAGAATCCTGTGTTACAAAAGACAATGCCTCAGAAGGTGTTAAAAGCCAGATAGAGGAGAAAAGGAGACCCTCATGGAGGTAGGGTAGAGAACCTCTGTTGAAGAGGTGAAAGGAGGAACAGATTCAGCAGGAAGAAGAGTCTGAGGGGCAAGGGAATCTTCTTAGTAAAGCAAAGATCAAGAAGTGGTCCTCAGAGGGAAAGAAAGGAGAATGTGTGAGAAGTCTCAGAGAGCTGAGGAGAGAGAGAGAGAAAAACAGGCGGACTTGATTTGGCTTTCACTGAACTCCTACTCGACATGGGGAGAATCCCCCAATCAGGTCTCAAGGGCAATATCACCTGCCACTCTGAATCTCCTTGAATCTGCCCAGTATGGAGATAGGATTATGCCACCTCCAAGGAGGGAGGCAGAGAGTCAGTAGACTTGAGTTTATGTTCTGGGGGAGCCAGATCAGAGCCCCTAGATTCCTAGAGACACAGTTACATGAGGACATAGAGGATAACAGTGAGCCAAGCAAGAAGAAAAAGTGAAAACATGTGGCTGTACCCTCCTGGTCAATAGCCATGACTTACCAGTCCAGATGGTTGGAAAGGAGAAGTGTCTCCTGACTTGCTTGCCAAAATATATTGCTGGATTTGGCTTCCTAAGTTCCTAAGTTCCTAATTCAAGGGCACAGCACAGCATAGCGTAAGCAGATAAAAAGCTTGAGCACGCATTTGAGAGGAACATGTGGGCGCTCTTGCAAAGACAGATAAGAGGCAGAATGCTGTCTTTACTTTTAGTTGAGGTCATTCTCTCCAAAACTGTCTTAACTATTTATTTCATTAGCTTTCTCTTATTCTCTTATGCATGATTCTTTAGGTAAATTTATTTTTCCCAGTAGTTTTTTTTTTTTTTTTTTTTTTTTTTGCAGGACCAGGAATTATCTATATAATACAGAGTTAGAGAAAGAGTTATTTCTTGGGCCAAGTCAAGAAGATAGCTAATTAATTGTGTATTTTATTCCAGCCCACATATTTTTGGAACTAAATGCTGCAAGATCCAAACCATGGACCTGCTGAGTTTTTAATATGGTTATGACCTTTTTATTTTGTGTTATAGAAAAGTTAAAGGAGGAAATATTGATGTACATCCATCAGAAAAAGCACTTATTGTTCAGTATGAAGTGGAAGCTACCATTCTTGGAGAAATGGGAGATCCAATGTTGGGAGAACGAAAAGAATGCCAAAAAATGTAAGTTTTCTTCATTCGTATACATTTTGAAAGTAGTGAACTTTATACAAATTTTACATAGACCTAGTATTATTTTTAACTATGTAGATGATAAATGATTATGGCATTTTGCTAGACATACTTCATTTTAATTTTAGTGAAACAGAGATTATAATTACCATGAATTATAGAATATTTATTCCAGAGAAACTCATATTTATGTAAGTATATTGGGAATCTGCTGAAAAATATCTATTCTGACATATCCTGTTTAGTAAATGTATATAATAGAATATAAACTAACTTGTGAAATTAGTCATAAGAGATATGTTTATGTAGGAATTTTTTGCTTAATTGAGAAGATTTGTATTTAAGGGGTACCTGTGTTATTTTTCCTCTGGAATTGCAGGAAGTGGTGTGATTTTCAAAAATTTCCAAATGGGATGCAAACCTTGAATTCATTTCATGACAGATGTTAGTAATAAAACTCAGGGGATTGGACTTAGATCTCTCAGTATTGTCCATACTTTATTTCCTGCTTTTGTGATACTTCCAGGACCTCTTAGGAATTGCCTTCTTCATTAACCTGTGATTGTGCTGGTGATTGTCTTCCTTTCCTAGTTTGTAGAAGTGGAGAAGGCTGAGATGGCCTAGTATTCTCTCATAACCCTCTTCCTTCCATAAAAAATCTGAAGTTTTGATTTGGGAATTAGTTAGAAAGAAAATTCTATCTATTCTGTGTCTTGGTGATATTAAATATATATAATTGCTTGCTGTTAGAGTGCATGTGGTGGTATTTATCACACTGAAAAATACTGTCTTTTAACTATATAGCTATGGTTCTCACTTAGGAGCAATTTTTTCTCCAGGAAACATTGGTGCTATCTGGAGCAATTGTGGTTCTCATAACAGGAGGAGTGCTATTGGGATCTAGTAAGTAGGAGCCAGGGATTTGTACACAACTACAGTGTACAAAAACGCCTCCTACAACAAAGAATTTTCATTCTGGACTTCAGTGTTGAAGTTTAGAGACCCTACGAAGAAAAACCACCTGATTTCTTACTAGGATTTCTTAATCTGTCTTATTTTGATTATCAGGAGATTAAATTATATAGATAATTTATATAAGATAACTCAGTCTTCTAGATAACCCACCAGATTGAAGAGAAAAGTACTTACATACGGTAGATATTAACTCATGCTCACAATTTTTGTGTTCTCTTGTACTTTCTTTGTTCCATGTGTGAGTTTGTGATTGCAGCCAGAATTTTGCCTGAATTTTAAACATTTTGAGAAAGTGTGGAAATCCCTTGAGATCTTACTAAGTTGACTTCCAGTGACAAGCTAGCAGATCAAGACTTTGCCTTTAGAACTTTTAGCATCCACATTTCAGGAGAGAAATTAAGTTTTTGACTTTTAAAGATATAGCCAGTAGCCTTACTCAACTAGAATTAAATTAGAATGCTGTTATTGTTTGAAAGTCTGCAAGCTTTCTGGATAAGGGGTCCATTCACTAAAGCGTCAGACACCTGGAAAGAGTTACTACAAACTGGTTGGAGTATGTGGATTTACACATTGATTAGGGAAAAATCTGAGTGTCTCAACCCTATGATATTCAACCCTGGATGCCCTGGGATTTGGAGAAGAATCATATCGTGGGACCCAAAGTACGAATGTATGTTGATAGTTGAAGAGGTTTTTGCAGTGGCAGTAGGGGGAGGGTAAGTCATATACATTTAAATATGTATGAAGTAAAAAGTTCATTAAATTTAAGTTGTCACCCCACAAAGGATAGACAAAGCCTACTTAAAATTAGGCCTAGGAGTCACCCCCAGAGAACCTCTTTTGTTGCTCAGATGTGGCCTATCTCTCAGCCAACATGGTAAGCAGACTTACTGTCCTCCCCCATCTCTTTTTGGGGCATGACTCCCAGGGTTGTAAATCTCTCTGGAAACTTGGGACAGAAATCCTAGAATGAGCTGGGACTTGGCACCAAGGGATTGAGAAAATCTTCTTGACCGAAAGGAGGAAGAGAGAAATGAGACAAAATAAAGTGTCAGTGGCTGAGAGATTTCATACAGAGTTGAGAGGTTATCCTGGAGGTTATTCTTACACGTTTTATAGATACCACCTTTTTAGTTTAAGGTGTATTAGAGAGGCTAGAGGGAAGTGCCTGAAACTGTAGAGCTGTGTTCCAGTAGCCATGTTTCTTGAAGATGAATGTACAATGATATGGCTTTTGCAATGTGACTATGTGATTTTGAAAACTTTGTGTCTTATGCTCCTTTTATCTACAATATTGACAGATGAGTAAAAAATATGGATTTAAAATAAATAAATAATGGGGGAACAAATGTTAATATAAATTGAGTAGATGAAATACTAATGAATAATGAAAGAAAATTGTAAGGGGTATAGAGAAAAAATAAGGGGAACAAAGGTTAAAATCTATTGAGTAGATGAAATACTAGTGGTTAGTGAGAGGGAGGGGTAAGGGGTATGATATTGTGAGTTGATATTTTCTAAGAATTATAGCCAGACCAATTTTTTTCTTTTCTTTTATATTAAGAGTTGAGGAGAGGTACCTACATATTAAACGAAAATATGTCAACCTGGGTGAAGAGAAGATGAATCAGGTTGCCAATATATATGTTAGTAGAAAATATATCTTAAACTAACCCACTGAACTGCAACAAAATAGTCATTTTCAATAAATGAGAACTGGATATCAATAGCCAAAAGAATGAAAGGACCCTTACCGTACACCCTTTACAAAAATTAACTAAAAGTGGGTCAAAGGAATCTTGGGGGCAAGATGGCGGCTTAGCAATGTGCCCGTTTTCGTTCGTCCCCCAGAACAAGTACTAAATAGCCAGAAACAGTACAGAACAGCTCCCAGAGCCACGATAGTGACCGGACAAACAGCGTACCTCAGTCTGGACCAGCTGGACTGGCTGCGAGTCTCCGAAACCGTGAGTTCCCCAAGCCACGGCGGCCGGCGCCTGGAGCCTCTCCCCCACAGGCGGATTCCCAGAGGGAAAGGAAAGACACTCTAACAGTAGCAGGGACTCAGTACAACCAAACACCAATTGTGGCATTAATAAACAAATTCTAACTACTAAAAATAGGCCCCCAGCTCAGGCAAAACTGGTCAACGCGGAGGTCGCTTATTGGGCTAACCGAAAAAGAGGAAAGGGGACGAAACGGAGGTGAAGCCCAACTCAGGTGGAATCCCTCCATCAAGGAATTCAGACCCCAGGGCTTGGAAATTTGAAGCCATTAAAACCAGACTACAACCTCCCCTCTGTCTCCACCACACCCACAGCAGGGAGAGCCTTCCAAAGTTAAAGGATCCACAACATCTTTTGCTGGTGGGACCCACAGGCAGACAAGCACCACATACTGGGCAGGATAAGAAAAACAGAGCCCAGAGACTTCACAAGAAAGTCTTTCAACGTGCTGGGTCTCACCCTCAGGGAAAATTGACGCAGGTGACTCCTTCCCCCTGATAGGAGGCCAGTTTAGTCCGGGAAAACCCGGCTAGAGTCTGTAATACCTATGTAGACCCTCCTAAGGGTGGGGAGGGAAAAGGCACCTTACAAGCAGGACAAGAAACAAGAAAACAAGAACTGAAAATTACCCTCTGTTAAACAAAACTTAAGCTAGAGGCCCAGAAAAAGCTGAACTGAATGTCAAAGAACAGAGAGACAACAAACTCATCTAGCAAGAAAACCCTAGGTAAGAGAAGTGAAAGCAATCTCCAGAATAAACTAATTAAGGTAGTTAAATGTCTAGACGCCAGCAAAAACTAACAAATCACACCAGGAATATTGAAGATATGGCCCAGTCAAAGGAACAAACCAATAGTTCAAATGAGATACAGGAGCTGAAGCAATTAATTTAGAATATACGAACAGAAATGGAAAACCTAATCAAAAACAAAATCAATGAATTGAGGGAGGATATGAAGAAGGCAAGGAATGAACAAAAAGAAGAAATAGAAAGTCTGAAAAAACAAATCACAGAACTTATGCGAATAAAACATACAGTAGAAGAGATGAAAAAAACAATGGAAAGCTACAATGGTAGATTTCAAGAGACAGAGGTTAGGATTAGTGAACTGGAGGATGGAACATCTGAAATCCAAAAAGAAACAGAAACTATAGGGAAAAGAATGGAAAAATATGAGCAGGGACTCAAGGAATTGAATGATAATATGAAGCGCACAAATATACATGTTGTGGGTGTCCCGGAAGGAGAACGGAAGGGAAAAGGGGGAGAAAAACTAATGGAAGAAATTATCTTGAAAATTTCCCAACTCTTATGAAAGACCTAAAATTACAGATCCAAGAAGTGCAGCGCACCCCAAAGAGAATAGATCCAAATAGACGTTCTCCTAGACATTTACTTGTCAGAATGTCAGAGGCCAAAGAGAAAGAGAGGATCTTGAAAGCAGCAAGAGAAAAGCAATCCATCACATACAAGGGAAACTCAATAAGACTATGTGTAGATTTCTCAGCAGAAACCATGAAGGCGAGAAGACAGTGGGATGATATATTTAAATTACTAAAAGAGAAAAACTGCCAACCAAGAATTCTATACCCAGCAAAATTGTCCTTCAAAAATGAGGGCGAAATTAAAACATTCTCAGACAAAAAGTCACTGAGAGAATTTGTGGCCAAGAGACCAGCTCTGCAAGAAATACTAAAGGGAGCACTAGAGACATATACGAAAAATCAGAAGAGAGAGGTGTGGAGAAGAGTGTAGAAAGAAGGAAAATTAGATATGATATATAAAATACAAAAGGCAATATGGTAGAGGAAAGTACTACCCAAACAGTAATAACACTAAATGTTAATGGACTGAACTCCCCAATCAAAAGACATAGACTGGCAGAATGGATTAAAAAACAGGATCCTTCTATATGCTGTCTACAGGAAACACATCTTAAACCCAAAGATAAACATAGGTTGAAAGTGAAAGGTTGGGAAAAGATATTTCATACAAATAACGACCAGAAAAGAGCAAGAGCAGCTATACTAATATCCAACAAATTAGACTTCAAATGTAAAACAGTTAAAAGAGACAAAGAAGGATACTATGTACTAATAAAAGGAACATTTCAAAAAGAAGATATAACAATCATAAATATTTATGCATCGAACCAAAATGCCCCAAAATACGTGAGGCAAACACTGCAAACACTGAAAAGGGAAATAGACACATCTACCATAATAGTTGGAGACTTCAATTCCCCACTCTCATCAATGGACTGAACATCTAGACAGAGGATCAATAAAGAAACAATTTGAATATTACAATAAATGAGCTAGACTTAACAGGCATTTATAGGACATTACACCCCACAAAGCAGGATACACCTTTTTCTCAAGTGCTCATGGATCATTCTCAAACATAGACCATATGCTGGGTCACAAAGCAAGTCTCAACAAATTTAAAAAGATTGAAATCATATACAACACTTTCTCAGATCATAAAGGAATGAAGTTGGAAATCAGTAATAGGCAGAATGCCAGAAAACTCACAAATATGTGGAGGCTCAACAACACACTCTTAAACAACCAGTGGGTCAAGGAAGAAATTACAAGAGAAATCAGTAAATATCTCGAGGCAAATGAAAATGAAAACACAACATATCAAAACTTATGGGATGCAGCAAAGGCAGTGCTAAGAGGGAAATTTATTGCCCTAAATGCCTATATCAAAAAAGAAGGTAAAAATTCGGGAATTAACTGTCCACTTGGAAGAACTGGAGAAAGAACAGCAAACTAACCCCCAAAAAAGCAAAGGAAAAGAAATAACAAAGATTAGAGCAGAAATAAATGAAATTGAGAACATAAAAACAATTGAGAAAATCAATAAAACCAGAAGTTGGTTCTATGAGAAAATCAATAAGATTGATGGGCCCTTAGCAAGATTGACAAAAAGAAGAAGAGAGAGGATGCAAGTAAATAAGATCAGAAATGGAAAAGGAGACATAACCACTGACCTCACAGAAATAACGGAGGTAATAACAGGATGCTATGAACAACTTTATGCTAATAAATACAACAATGTACATGAAATGGACAAGTTCCTAGAAAGGCATGAACAACCAACTTTGATTCAGGAAGAAATAGATGACCTCAACAAACCAATCACAAGTAAAGAAATTGAATCAGTCATTCAAAAGCTTCCCAAAAAGAAAAGTCCAGGACCAGACGACTTCACATGTGAATTCTACCAAACATTCCAGAAAGAATTAGTACCAACCCTGCTCAAACTCTTCAAAAAAAATTGAAGTGAAGGAAAAGCTACCTAATTCATTCTATGAAGCCAACATCACCCTCATACCAAAACCAGGCAAAGATATTACAAAAAGAGAAAACTACAGACCAATCTCTCTAATGAATATAGATGCAAAAATCCTCAATAAAATTCTAGCAAATCAAATCCAGCAACACATTAAAAGAATTATACATCATGACCAAGTAGGATTCATCCCAGGTATGCAAAGATGGTTCAACATAAGAAAATCAATTAATGTAATACACCATATCAACAAATCAAAGCAGAAAAATCACATGATCATCTCAATTGATGGAGAGAAGGCATTTGACAAGATTCAACATCCTTTCCTGTTGAAAACACTTCAGAGGATAGGAATACAAGGGAACTTCCTTAAAATGATAGAGGGAACATATGAAAAACCCACAGCTAATATCATCCTCAATGGGGAAAAACTGAAAACTTTCCCCCTAAGATCAGGAACAAGACAAGGATGTCCATTATCACCACTGTTATTCAACATCATGTTGGAAGTTCTAGCCAGAGCAATTAGACAAGAAAAAGAAATACAAGGCATCAAAATTGGAAAGGAACAAGTAAAACTATCACTGTTTGCAGATGATATGATACTATACATCGAAAACCCTGAAAAATCCACAGCAAAACTACTAGAGCTAATAAACGAGTACAGCAAAGTGGCAGGTTAAAAGATCAACACTCAAAAATCTGTAGTGTTTCTATACACCAGTAATGAGCAAGCCAAGGGGGATATTAAGAAACAAATTCCATTTACAATTGCAACTAAAAGAATAAAATACTTAGGAATAAATTTAACTAAAGAGACAAAAGACCTATACAAAGAAAACTACATAAAACTGTTAAAAGAAATCACAAAAGACCTAAATAGATGGAAGAGCATACCATGTTCATGGATTGGAAGACTAAATATAGTTAAGATGTCAATTCTACCTAAATTGATTTACAGATTCAACGCAATACCAATCAAAATCTCAACAACTTACTTTTCAGAAATAGAAAAATCAATAAGCAAATTTATCTGGAAGGGCGGGGTGCCCCGAATTGCTAAAAGTATCTTGAGGAAAAAAAACGAAGCTGGAGGTCTAACGCTGCCTGACTTTAAGGCATATTATGAAGCCGCAGTGGTCAAAACAGCATAGTACTGGCATAAAGATAGATATATTGACCAATGGATTCGAATAGAGTGCTCAGATATAGACCCTCTCATCTATGGACAGTTGATCTTTGATAAGGCAGTCAAACCAACTCATTTGGGACAGAACAGTCTCTTCAATAAATGGTGCCTAGAGAACTGGATATCCATATGCAAAAGAATGAAAGAGGACCCGCATCTCACACCCTATACAAAAGTTAACTCAAAATGGATCAAAGATCTAAACATTAGGTCTAAGACCATAAAACAGTTAGAGGAAAATGTACGGAGATATCTTATGAATCTTACAAAGGAGGTGGTTTTATGGACCTTAAACCTAAAGCAAGAGCACTGAAGAAATAAATAAATAAATGGGAGCTCCTCAAAATTAAACACTTCTGTGCATCAAAGAACTTCATCAAGAAAGTAGAAAGACAGCCTACACAATGGGAGACAATATTTGGAAACGACATATCAGATAAAGGTCTAGTATCCAGAATTTATAAAGAGATTGTTCAACTCAACAACAAAAAGACAGCCAACCCAGTTACAAAATGGGAAAAAGACTTGAACAGACACCTCTCAGAAGAGGAAATACAAATGGCCAAAAGGCACATGAAGAGATGCTCAATGTCCCTGGCCATTAGAGAAATGCAAATCATAACCACAATGAGGTATCATCTCACACCCACCAGAATGGCCATTATCAACAAAACAGAAAATGACAAGTGCTGGAGAGGATGTGGAGAAGGAGGCACACTTATCCACTGTTGGTGGGAATATCAAATACTGCAACCACTGTGGAAGGCAGTTTGGCAGTTCCTCAAAAAGCTGAGTATAGAATTGCCATACGACCCAGCAATACCATTGCTAGGTATCTACTCAAAGGACATAAGGGCAAAGACACAAACGGACATTTGCACACCAATGTTTATAGCAGCATTATTTACAATTACAAAGAGATGGAAACAGCCAAAATGTCCATCAACAGACGAGTAGCTAAACAAACTGTGGTATATACATATGATGGAATATTATGCAGCTTTAAGACAGAATTAAGTTATGAAGTATGTAACAACATGGATGGACCTTGAGAACATTATGCTGAATGAGACTAGCCAAAAACTAAAGTACATATACTGTATCGTCTCACTGATATTAACTGATATTGGTGAATAAACTTAGAATATGTTGTTGGTAATAGAGACCATCAGGAGATATAAATAGGGTAAGATATTGAGTAATTGGAGCTGACGGGATACAGACTGTGCAACAGGACTGAATACAAAAACTCAGAAATGGATAGCACAATACTACCTAACTGTAATGTAATTATGTTAAAACACTGAATGAAGCTGCATGTGAGAATGATAGAGGGAGGAGGGCTGGGGACATAAATGAAATCAGAAAGAAAGATAGATGTTAAAAGATCGAGATGGTATAATCTAGGAATGCCTAGAGTGTATAATAATAGTGAAATGTACAGTGTACAAATTTTAAAAATGTTTTTGCATGAAGAAGGCAAAGGAATGTCATTATTGCAGGGTGCTAAAGATAGATGATAATTAATACTTTAAAAAGTCACCTTATGTGTGAGACTAAAGCAAAAAATGTCTGTTACAAAATTTATATTTTGACTAGAACATTTCCTAATATAACTCATGTAGATAGTTTGATTGAATGTCATAAGTACTTGGAATCTCAGGTAGGACATGAGATTTTGTTGGTTTGTCCAGAGTGATGCCCCAATGAAGCCCAGAGTCATTTGCTCAGTGACTGGAAAAGTATTTGCAAGCCCCCTTCAGGGAATGGTGAGAGCGGGGAGAAATTTAACTTCCCCAAGTTGAATTCTTGATATACTCACAAGCAGTTGTGGACAATGAAAGCTATATAGGCTGAGTCCCCAGTCTTGGGGTTTGTTCATATAAAACTTACCCCACAGGGGATAGGTCAAGCCTACTTAAAATTAGGCCTAAGAGTCACCCCTAAGAGAACCTCTTTTGTTGCTCAGATCTGGCCTCCCTCTCCAGCCAACATGACGAGCAGTTTACCACCCTCCCCCTCTCTGCGTGGGACATGACTCCCAGGGGTGTGGACCTTCCTGGCAACGTGGGACAGAGATCCTGGAATGAGCTGAGACTCAGCATCAAGGGACTGAGAAAAACCCTAGAATGAGCTGAGAATTAACATCAAGGAATTGAGAGAACCTTCTCAACCAAAGGGGCAAGAGTGAAATGAGACTAAGTGTCAATGGCTGAGAGATTCCAAACAGAGTGGAGAAGTTATCCTGGAGGTTATTCTTATGCATTCAGTAGATATCACCTTGTTCAAGATGTAGTGGAGAGGCTGGAGGGAACTGCCTGAAAATGTAGAGCTGTGTTCCAGTAGCCATGTTTCTTGATGATGATTGAACAATGATATAGCTTTCACAATGAAACTCTGTGAATGTGAAAACCTTGTGTCTGATGCTCCTTTTAGCTACTGTATCAACAAAGAGTAGAACATATGGAATAAAAATAAATAATAGGGGGAACAAATGTTAAAATAAATTTAGTTTGAAATGCTAGTGGTAAATGAAAGCGAGGGGTAAGGGGTATGGTATGTATAATCTTTTTTTTCTCTGTTATCGTTTTATTTCTTTTTATGTTGTCTTATTTCTTTTTCTCAGTCGATGCAAATGACCTAAGAAATGAATATGCGACTATGTGATGATATTAAGAATTACTGATTGTATATGTAGAATGGAATGATATCTTAATGTTATGTTTGTTAATTTTTAAATTAATCTTAAAAAAGTTTTTAAAAAAAAGTGGATCAAAGACCTATATATAAGAGCCAGTACCATAAAACTCCTAGAAGAAAATAAACATATTCAAGACCTAGTAATAGGAGGTAGCTCCTAAACTTTACACCCAAAGACAAGCAACAAAAGAAAAAATAGATAAATCGGAACTCCTCAAAATTAAATGCTTTTGCGCCTCAAATTACTTTGTCAAAAAGGTAAAGAGGCAGCCAATTCAGTGGGAGAAAAGATTTGTAAATTACCTACTGGATAAAGGTTTGATATCCTCTGTACATGAAGAAATCATACAACTCAACAAGAAAAGAACAAACAATTATAAAATGGGCTAAAGATATGAATAGACATTTTTCCAAAGAGCAAATATGGATGGCTACAAAGTACATGAAGAGATGCTCATTTTCATTACCTATAAGGGAAATGCAGATCAAGATTACAATAAAATACCATCTCACACCAATAAGAATGGCTGCTATTAAAGAAACAGAAAACTATAAATGTTGTAGTCTTCCCCCCCCACCCCAGCCAGCAGAACTTTCCTTAGTATTTCTTGTAGGGCCAGTGTTTTGTTGAGATTCTTTCAGCCATTGTTTGTCTGAAAATTTTTATCCCTTCTTCACTTTTGAGGGACAGTTTGGCTGGGTACAGGATTCTTGGCTGGAAGTCTTTCTCTTTTAGAATCTTAAATATATCATACCACTGCTTCTCACCTCCACAATGCCTGTTGAATAGTTCAAATTCAGTCTTAAGTGCTTTCTCTTGTATGTAATAGATTGTTTTTGTATTGCCACTTTCAGGATTTCCTGCTTTTCTTCCACATTTGGCAGACTGATTAGTATGTGTCTTTGAGTAGGCCTATTTGTGCTTGTTCTATTTGGGGTTCACTGGGCTTCTCTGTTTTACATATTTATGTCTTCTGTATATGTTAGGAAGTTTCCCCCTGTTATCTCCTCAATTAACCTTCCTAGCCCTTTACTCTTCTCTTCTTCTTCTGAGACAGCAATGATTATTATATTTTTGCACTTCATGTTGTCCATCATTTCACGGAGGTCCAGTTCAGATTCATTCCATCTTTTTTGCCATTTGTTATTTTGTGCATTCTATATCAATTGTCCTGTCCTCTAGTTCATTTATTCTTTATTCTGCCTCTTCAAATCTCTTGTTGTGTGTCTCTAGTATATTACTTAGTATAGTTGTATGAACGTTTTTGATCAGTTGTCCCAAAGTCTGTGTCTCCTTTTAATTTGGTCATTAGACTAGGCTTTATCTGTCTGCATCCTCATATCCTCATATGCTTTGTGATATTCTTTTGTCTTCAAGGCTTTTAATTATCCTGGTAAGGGTTGCTTCATCATTTAATTTCCTTCAGTTTTCTAAGGTTTTGCATTTGCAGGACCAGCATGGAGAGGGGTGTGGCGTGGGATGCAGGTTGGGCAGATCTTGTAGTACAAGGACAGGGCACGAAGTTGAGCACATGGAGGCAGGGCATGGTTATAAGCAGATTGTGAGACCTGTATAGTGCATGAGTGTTTGGGCGTGGGGAGTGGGAGGACTGGGCCTGGGGGCAGATGCACGATCAGGGAGCGGGTGTGTGCATGTGTGGGGTCATGGGGATTTGAGGTATAGGTTTTGGAGTGCAGTTGGCTAGGACATGGGTGTTCAGACAGGGCGCCAGTGTGCTGATTGCAGAGGTGGGGCATGGCATGGGTTGGGAGGCCGGGTGTTCATGTGCGCATGCACGGTTATGGGGGTAGGGCCTGGTCACATGGTGGTGGGGTGGAGCGTGGTTGCACATGTGGGTGTGTGCAGAGTGGTTAGGATTCAGCAGTCAGGAGTTGCCAGGCACAGTGGGGGTGATGGCAGGGCAGTGGTGCTTGGGGCACCAGCAAGGCATGGCTTGGGTGCCAGAGATGTGGCGGGGCCAGGTATGGGAGCAGTGGGTGTGGGAGTGGTACACTTTTACTTGCTGCAAACATTAGACACCATTCTAGCAAATTTAAGCATAAAAAGAATTTATTAAAGGTGCCTCACAGAATCTTGGGAACCAGAGATTTCAGGTTGTCTATGTAGCTGGGAATAATATCTAAATCAGTCTACTGGACTAGTTTTAGGAAAGATTGTGTACCTCTGAATAATAACTTCAGAAGTACTGAACACAGAATATTTCTCTGAGATCTCTGCCCGTGCTGCCTCTAATATCTTCATGTCTCTCCACAAAAATTGATCATCCTCACCAAAAAACAATTCTATGCGGAGGCTGCTTTCTTGTGTTTCCTTTCTGAATCGAAGCTTTGCATGGCTACATCAGCTTGCATCACCACCTTGAACTTAGTTTTATGTCTTTATACCTTTCCCTGGTGTCATAAATCCAAATCAGCACTTGTTTTCAAATTGTGAACAACTTCCCTTATTGGGCTGTCAGGGATCTCCTGGGCTAAATTAGGGGAGTGGATGGCTTATTATTTTTTAATGCAAGTATAAAATGCATTCATTCATTTCTCAGAGATTCTCATGAAAGTCTTATAATGCATCTGACTTTTTTTCTTGCTGTCTTCTGTATAATTACCACGAGAACAACTGAATCCAAAAACGATTGACATTGTTTTATTCCTAACTAAAAAAGTAAATGATTGTATCATTAAGAGAGTCATTTTGGTGATATGGGTTCTTACATCCAATAATGATTAATTACTGAATATTTTGAATTAGAAATGCTGTTTGAAGACAGGTATATCTGAATATGCTGTCCTGCCTAAAAGAGTCAGATGTCGATTTAATGCTCCTTTTTTTACATCTTACTTATCTAGCTCAAAGAAAGTTGTGGCCTTCTTTTTTTTCTAAGTCTGATTGTACCTAATATGTTATTATATTTTAATAAAGACTTTTATGCTCAAGTACATATATGTGTTTATAAATAATTTATTTAAAAGAAACATCATTGAAGCTGTTGCTTATTTTTATAGTACCTAAGGTTGGTAAATTCTGATATGCTTGCAGCATTCGTCTTAAGAGTCTCAATGCCAATACAGATATAACTTCCCTGGCACGGAAGGTGGTTGAAGAATGTAAACTCATTCATCCTTCAAAACTAAATGAGGTAGAACAGCTGTTGTACTATCTACAAAACCGCCGTGATACCTTGTCAAGCAAAGGTAAATTGAAAAAATCCTGATTTTTAATACAAATGTGAGTTGATTATAGTTTGTACTTTGATATTTGAATGTTAGGTTGTTTTTTCACTAGTGCTATGAATTAAGTATGTGAATGAAAGAATAAACAAACATTGCAGCTAGGATTTATATATGCTAGACTTTATATTAGATACTTCCACATTATAGCATGTAATTCTCTGATTATTCTGTGTGTATGTGCATATACAGTGAAATAAGGAATAAAAAAGAAATTTGTCTATGTCATACTGATTCTAGAATAATTTTAAGAATGTCATAAATTCGTAAGAATGTCATAAATAAATGTCATAAATTTCTTATGACATTTAATTATAATTTCAGTGGATTATTTACATGTTAAAATATATATCATAAGCTCTAGACTATCCTAATGATACTACTTTTTTGAATCTTACTTAGGAAATGTTACTTTTTCATTTCTTGGTGTTTCTATTATTGCCATTCTTTTAACTTCAGTTCCCTCATAAAAGAACCAAGCAATTAAGATTCTGAGAGCCAAACAAGTGATTATTTATAAAAGACATTTTCAAATAATCTAAATTCTTTCACCATCTAAATTATGGTGCATTTGAAATAACTTATAAATGCTCAGATTTTGACTGTACAAAGTTGAAAAAATATTAAAGAATTCTTAGACTTTCTCCAAATTTGTCTTTTTTCTCCAGCCAAAGCAAATAAAATTCTTTCTGACTAAGGTGTACTTTTATTAGTTAGCCTTAAATACAGTATATATTTTGTGGTTAGCATATAGTTGTTGAATGAACTAAATGACTATGAATATATTTAAAAGCAAAAATAGGTATTTTGAACTTTATTACTTCTGATCACATAGCTGGCATTTAGTATATATTTGTTAATTATTAATAACAAGTGTTATCTAGATATGGAAATATGTATCAAGAGGAATTTTATAAAAAAAAAATATTTTATGTTAGTATCTTCTTAAGGTACCACTATGGATGATGAAAGATAGCATCTTGAAATAAATTCAAAGTGAAGAACATAAGATAACATTTATTTATCGAAGAATGTACAATAGAGTTAATACTGATTTTTCATAATGCTGTATTACTGTAATTTACTGCGTTTTCAGGGCAAATCAGTCTCCTCAGCCATGCCCAGAAATTCGAGGAATATGAGAAAATACTCATGTTTTCATAGTGGGTAAAATAATTCAAATCAATATATTTCTCTATTAAGAATATTAATATTTGAAGGCATATATGATGTGCTTTATTATATTAAATATACACTTAGTATAGCAATTTTTTTCTTTCTTAACTTTTTTACTTGATAATCACTATTTCAAAGCCAGCAGCTTTGCTCTAAAAGTGATGGAAACAAAACAGTAATACTCATTTGACTATGTGAGTCTTTATCTTAAGAGAGTTTTCTTAGCCTTAAATCACTGTCATGATAAATTATCTGTTTGAGTCAAAATTTAACTGTTTTGTTAAATTTTGAGGAAACATGACCTTATCCAGAATGGCTGCTGCCCTTTTTGAAAATAGTAAAGGCTAATTTCTATTGTATGTAAAACATATTTGTTCATTATAGAATAAAAAATGTGATACTCTTTTAGCTTATTTTAATGTATATTCATTGCTTACATTTTTTGAGCCAGATCACTCAAGTACTTTTAGTAGTTTTTTCTTAGAAAATGAAAATCTGTTATTAACCAGAATAATTTAATATAATAAATGGTTAACAATTATGTTCAACAGCTTTGAATACCTCTTTAATTTATTTGAAGGCAATTGAGAATTAAATTAACACAGATGTATGTTTAACTTTTAATTTGTGATCTTAATTTTATTTGTAGAAGTTATCAGCTAGCAACTATTCTTTAAATTACCCAGATCATTTCTTTTCCTTTTCCTTTGTTAACTTTCATTTCAGTTTTTATATTACACAAGTCATTTATTTTTGTTGTTGTTGTTGATTTTCCTATTCTTAATTATGAGTTAGAAAGGAAGAAAGAAGAAACTCAAAATAGACTATTTTGCATCTTGACCAATCTGGCTATACACACACACACACACACTCACACACATACACAAATACATGCATGCCAAGGGACGAATAATAACTTGATGATTTATAGATTTTATTCATTTATTCTTTCTTTGATATCCTCATTAGAGCAGATAGATTATAGATGAACATTTTTTATACACTGAAAAAAGATAATTTCATAGACTATTGAGTTTTAATATTCCCAGATTAGCTAGAATTAAACTCAGCTTTTGAAAATTAAAAATTGACCCAGAAACACTGAAAACCTAACTCTTGTCATTTAAAAAAATAAAAATCTTTTTACAGAAAAAAAAGAAAAATCGAACAAGCCTAAAGATCCGCCTCCATTTGAAGGAATGGAGGTAAGACTGTCTTCTAATCAAATAGAGAATTGGTTGTAAGGTGCTGCATTTTTTACAATTGGTAATTCCACATAATTACCCTAATCAGATGTGAAATTTTTTTAATTATTGTACTTTAGAAGTACCTGAAAATGTTAGAAAATCAGTATTTAAATTGATAAAGACAAAAATTATTGAGTGCTTTTTAGACAGTTTAACAATATTGCTAAAATATATGTTGTAAAAAATGTTTTAAGTTTCATTGCAGTATGTTTTGAAATCTTGCTTAATCTGTTGACAGACACAAATTATTTTACCCTACACTTAAGATACTTAATATTGATAGACAAATTTTTATAGTTTATGTACTATTTTATCATATGGCTCATAAACTTACTTTCATATTGGAGACCTAGCATCCAAAGGTCTAATTTTCCCCTACAAAAAGTCGGCTTCTATGAATTCTTTGGAAATTTGTCTATTGTTACAAAGGGCAGTATATTGATTACAAAAATATCATTCCTTTCACCTTGGATCTTTTGAACATTGTTGTTCCTTTAGAGTGTTTCCTGCTTCTTCCTTTGTTTCAGATTGATGAAGTTGCTAACATCAATGATATGGATGAATACATTGAATTATTATATGAAGATATTCCTGATAAGGTTCGGGGTTCTGCCTTGATCCTTCAGCTTGCTCGAAATCCTGATAACTTGGAAGAACTACTATTGAATGGTGATTTATATTCACAAATATTAAAAATAAAAAATAATTATAAAACATTATTTTAAATTGTATTATAAATAATAAGCTAAAAATTATTTATGCCAAATTTAGGGATGCTTCTATTTCCCAGCTTTCTGTTAGCTTTCCTACTTACTCAGGTTTTTAACATTTGAGTGTAGCATTTCAGTAGTCTCTGGAGAATTAAAAAATTCTTCAACTTAAACTAGAAAAATAAAATGAATGCGGTATATATTTTCTTCTACTCCGAAAACTTCTTTATATTTCTAACTAGGATACAAGATGAAACTTTGATGTTTGCAAATGTATGTATACAGTGTTTTTATTAAGTTAGAAATTCAATGTTAGTTTACTCTCAGTAGCACAGCAAAAGCTATTCATCTTTATCATTTCATTAGGTTGAATTTGACACCAGATGTTTGCTTTTCTTTCACTAGAAGTGCTTGGTAATAAAATAAAAATGTAAATGCTCTTAAAATCTTTTTCTTAGTAGTGAAATAATAGAATTATTTTAAAACATAGTTTGCTGATCTTCCTTTATGCCTAAAATAAAATATGGAAGTTATCATTACTCTCTGATTTCCATCTCATGAGAAATACTGTTTTGTCTGTTGTCAGAGTGCTTTTATGGAGACTGGACAGTATACACCAGTAGTTTATAATTTGGAACATGCATCTGGAGATCTTTCCAGAGACCAACCCTAGGACATTTACCAATGTCCCAATTTGTACATTTTAACTTTTTAAGATTATACAGTTATTATATGAATATATTCTTTTAAAGTATTTAGAATATTACAAATAAAGTCCCTTTTGACCGTTACCCCTAATCTGTTACAGAGTTTGGAGTGCATAGGGATTTTTCATACATTTAAATGTATGTGTGCATGATTTTTTCCATATTAAAATATAGAGGATTGCTTTATATGAATTTTTATATTAATAGTATAATGTACTTATTATTTAGTATTTCTGCATATAGTAATGTTTTGAGATTACATGCATGTAGATGCATAAAGATGTAGCTAATTTCTTTTAACTACTTTTGATTATTGTATTTTATGAATTTATACATGTTATTTAGCCATTCCTTCATTGATGGGCATTAGATTACTTCTTGATTTTTCTGTAGGGTATATTGCTTCAGTTATAGCTTTGTACATATTTTTTTACATACACAAGCAAGGGTTTCTTTAGGGTGTATATGCAGACATAAAATTACAAAGTCATATCTTAAGATATATTGCCAAATTACCCTCCTAAATAGTTGTGCCAGTATGTCACCATACCAGCAGAATATGAAGTATCAAACTTTTAAATCTTGCTATTATATAGTTGGTAATAAACAGTATCTAATTGTTTTAAGTTGAGTTGCCTTTTGGAATTCATCCTTTGTAATTTTGTATTCATATCTTAAGTATTATATATACATATCTACATATATATGATCATCATGTCTTAGATATTATTATTCTAATCTTTTTTTCTCTCAAGTATTTTGCAAAAGTACTTGTTCTTTTTCTGTTTTTGTCCAGTATCTTTTGTGATGCAGACTTTTTTAGTCTTTTTTCTTTTATTAAGAAGTTGTATGTTTACAGAAAAATCATGCTTAGGATACAGCCCCCACATACCACCTATGGTGGGTTGGAACTGCTTGTACCCCAGAAAAACACGTTCTAAAACTCAATCCATTCTGATGAGTATGAACCCATTGTAAGTAGAATGTTTTAATGAGGTTACTTAAGATGTAGCCCACCTCAATCAGGATGGATTTTAATCCTATTACTGAAGTCATTTATAAGCAGAATGAAATTCACAGAGAGGAAAAGCCACAGAAGTAGTAGCTGGAAGCTGAGAATCAATGAAGAAAAGGAGAGACTAGGAGACAACACCACACGCTTTGTCGTGTGAGATGCTAAGGAGTAAGGATTGTAGGCATCCAGCCTCAGAACACCACACTCTTAGGCAGAAAACCACCTTGATGACATCTTGATTTGGAATTTTTCCGAGCCTCAAACAGTGAGCGAATAAGTTCCCATTGTTTAAGCTGACCCATTACATGTTACTTGATTAAGCAGCAAAGGAAAACCAAACATTACCTTATTGTTAACACCTTAAATGAGTGTGGTCCAATTGAGGAAAAACATTTTTGTGATCATACTATGAACTATAGTCTATGATTTACATTAGGGTTCACTGTGTGTTACTATGTTTTTATTTTAAATATTCTAATAATAAATATAAAACCTAAAATTTCCCCTTTCAGCCGCATCAAGTACGTAATTCAGTGGTGTTAATTACATTTGCCATGTTGTACTACCATCACCACCATCCATTACCAAAACTTTTTCATAGTCCCAGATAGAAACTCTATAAAATTTCAGAACTCCACATTCTATGTAGCCACATTCCCTGTAGCCTCTGATAACCTATATTCTAGTGTCTGACTCTGTGAATTTGCTTATTCTATTTATTTCTTATCAGCGAGATCATATAATACTTGTCCTTTTGTTTCTGGCTTGTTTCATACAACATGATGTCTTCATTGTTCATCCATGTTGTCACATGTATCAAAAGTTCATTGCATTTTATGGCTAAAAAATACTCCATGTATGTATATACCACATTTGTCTTTCCCATTCACTGGTTGTTGGACCCCTGGGTTACTTCCATCTTTTAGCAATTGTGAATAATGTTGCCATGGTCATCAGAGTGCAAATATCTTTTCGAAACCCCACCTTCAATTCTTTTGATTGTATACCTAGGAATAAGATTGCCAGGCCATATGGTAATTCTGTACTTAGCTTTGTGAGGAACTGCCAAACTCTCTTCCATGGTGGTTCCACTATTTTACATTCTTAGCCAATGAATGAATATTCCTATTTCTCCATATCATCTCCATACTTGTAATTTTCTGTTCTTTCATACTAGCCATTCTAGTGAGTGTGAAATGGTATCTCATTGTGATTTTGATTTGTATTTCTCTAATGGCTAATGATATTGAGCATCTTTTCCTGTGCTTTTTGACCATTTATATATCTTCTTTGGAGAAATGTTTAATTCAGCTTTTTTGTCTGTTTTTAGATTGAGTTGTTTAGCTTTCTGTTGTTGATAAATAAATAAAAATCAAAAACTTTACTTAATCGTGAAAGTAAAGGGACAGCCTACTCCATGGGAGATAATTCTGAAACTATATATCTAGTGAAGTTTTTTTTTAATCAAGAATATATGAAGAAATCCTAGAACTTGAAAGTAAAAAATCAGGGATGCAAACAGATACTTGTACACCAATGTTTATAGTGGCATTACTTACAGTTGCCAAAAGGTAGAAGCAACCTGAGTATCCATCCACTGGTGAATGGATAAATAAAATGTGGTATAGACATTCAAAGGAATATTATTCAACCTTAAAAAGGAATGAAATTCTGACATGTGACAACTTAGTGAACCTTGAAAACATCCTGTTGCATGAAATAAGCCAGTCACCAAAGGACAAATATTGTATGACTTCACTGATATGTAATAATTAGAATAAGCAAACTCATACACTCAGAATCTGAAATATATAGATTATCAAAGATGGGGTAAGGGTAGGAAATGAGGAATTAATGCTTAAATTGTAAAGAATTTCTGTTGCGGGTTAGTTTTGGTAATGGATGGTGGTGATGGTAGCACAATTATGTGAATATGGTTAAAAGGGGGAAATTTTTGGTTGTATATATTTACTAGAATAAAAGTTTAAAAATAAACAGGACTATAAAACACAGTGAACTCTGTTGTAAGTGAGGGACTGTAGTTAATAGTACAGTTCCTTTCATGAATTGTAAAAAATATACCGAACTAATGCAAAGTATTAATGACAGGGTGGTATATGGGAACCCTATTTTATTCGTGATTTTTATATAAACCTACAACACCTCTAATAAAATCAAAGAAACAAACATTTATTCTACACATTTGTGAATTTTCCAGTTTTCCCTCTGTTACTGATTCCTAAATTCATTTAATTGTAGTTAAAAAAGAGTCATTGGTGATTTCAGTATTTTTATTTATTTTATTGAGACTTGTATTTGTGTCCTCACAGTCTGTCAGTCTGTCATGGGAAATGAGCCATGTGCTCTGGAGGAGAATGTGTATTCTGCTGCTGTTGGGTGAAATGTTCTATGTCTATTAGGTCTGGTTGCTGTATAATATTGTACAAGTTTTCTGTTGCCTTATTGATCTTCTTTCTAGATGTTCTATCCATTCTTGAAAATGGTCTATTGAAGACTCCTACTATTAATGTAGAACCTTCTATTTTTTCCCTTTAAATATGTCTATATTTACTTCATGTATTTTGGGGCTCTACCTTTAGGGGCATATTTTTAATTGTTAAATATTTTGTTGAATTGATACTTTTATCAGTATATAGTGACTTCCTTTGTCTCTTATAACAGTTTTTTACTTAAATCTTACTTTATCTGATATTAGTATAGCTACCCCAGCTCTCTTTTGATTACTGTTTACATTATATCTTTTTCCATCTTTTCACTTTAAATCTACTTTTGTCTTTGAATTTAATGAGTCTCTTGTGTATACATATAGTTGAATCATGCTTTTTAATCCATTCAGCTAATCTTTGTCTTTTGATTGGAGAATTTAATCCATTTACATCTGAAGTAATTACTGATAATGCAGGACTTACTTCTGCCATTTTTCTACTTGATCTTTTTAAGTCTTGTAATTTTTTGTCCTTCATTTCTTCCATTAATGCCTACTTACAAGTTTATTTGATTTTTTGTCATATATCATTTTGAGTTTCTTCTCATTTCTTTCTGTTTACTTTAAAAATATTTTTTTATGGCCAAATCTTCACTATCTGTATATATTTTTAATATATTTTCTTTGGTTACCATGGGACTAAAATATAACATTCTTTATCTGTAATAGTCTCATTGATTTGAAACCAACTTAACCTTAATAACATGTACATACAATTTTCATATACCTCTCTTTGTTGTACTTATTACATACAAGGAATCATAGGTTTATCATTACTTTTTATGCATTTGCATTTTATTTTTTTTTCCCTGTTTATCCATTTATTCGTCTTAAGCAATTTCTGCTTAATGTACATTTATTCTTAAATAATAAATGCATTTGCATTTTAGAACCTATACGGGTTAATAAATTTTGTTACATATCAAAAATACCTGCATTTATAATTATCCATATGATTATCTTTACCACGGGTCTTTATTTCTTTATTCTACTTCAGTCTACTATCTGGTGTCCTTTCTTCTGAGTCTGAAGACCTCCCTTCAGCATTGTTTACAGGGAAGGTCTTACAGTGATGAAGCCCCTCAGCTTTTGTTTATCTAAACAAACTAAACAAATCTTAATCTTTCTCTCATTTTGAAAGACAGTTCTACTGGATACAAACTTCTTGATTGACAATTGTTTTCTGTCAACACTTTAAATATTTTGTCCTACTGCCTACTTGCCTCCATGGTTTCTGATGAGTAATCTCCACTTAATCTTACTGGGACTCCCTTGTGCGTAACACTGCTTTTCTCTTGTGGCTTTCAGAACGCCTTGTCCTTGGCATTCAACAATTTGACTGCTGTGTGTCTGGGACTCCCACAATGTGTATGTTGGTTCCCTTAATGGTGTCCTATAAGTCTTTTAAGCTTTGTTCGTTTTTTAAAATTCTTTATACTGCTGCTCTTCAACCTGAATAATTTCCATTTTCTTGGTTTGATATCACTGATTCTTCCTTCTTCTAGCTCCAGTCTGCTATTGAAACTCTCTAGGTACTTTTTCATTTCAGTTATTATGGTCTTCAACTCCAGTATTTCTGTTTGGTTCATTAAAAAATTTTCTGTGTCCTTATTGAACATAGTCATGAGGCAAGAAATGATGTGAATGAATATGTGGGACATTTGGTGAGGCAAAATAAGCCAGGAACAAAAGAACAACAATGGTATGGTCTCCTTTAGAAATGCTTTTAAGAAAACAGGAGCCTAGATTGTAAGCTTTCATAGCAGACACATTACGTCTGGAGTGTTGATTATTATTTCTGGATTTCAAGAAAAGTTAGAATCCTGGTATCTAGAGATAAGAATGAAGCCAATCAGGTTGGAGTTAGAGTATTCAGAGCACAGTAGTAAGAAAAACAGTGTCTATGTTTTAGAACCACACATACTCTTTGAGACCAAAGGAAGAAAGGTTTATTTGGTCTGAAACTGAAATTTTCTGCAGCTCACAATCTAACTCAACCTCTCTGTATAGCTCATTTGAACAATTGAAGCACAGGGAGCCCAGAATAAGAAAGAGCTCCTTTAATCCTATATAGATTATTGTAATGCCTGAATATATCCTAGAGGATATTAAGCAGATTATCAAAAAGTATTAGTAAAATCCCTCGAGAAAGAATATGGAACTATTAAACCTTACCATCAGGGAACTATGTCAAACTTTAGGGACACCCAAATCCTGATGCTTACTCTTGTGAAGCTTATGTAGGTAGCAGAGAAGCTTAGACTACCTATAGATATGCCTAAGAGTTGCTTTTGGAGGACCTCTTTTTTTTGCTTAGATGTGGCCTCACTCTCTCTAAGCCCAACTCTGCAAGTGAAATCATTGCCCTCCCTACTATGTGGGACATGACATCTAGGGGTGAAAGTCTCCCTGGTGATATGGGAGAGGACTCCCAGGGATGAATACAGCCCTGGCACTGGGGGATTAACAATTCCATCCTAACCAAAAGGTGGAAAAGAAGTATAACAAAGTATCAGTGGCAGAGAGAGTTCAAATAGAATTGAGTGGCTACTCTGGAGGTTGCCCTTACACAAACTTCAGTTAGACCTTCCTACCTATCATAACTTGGCCAAACCCTAACCAAAACCATTCCAGTCAATCCTAAAGAACACCTAGACAATATGTAAGATTCCACAAGGGTTCCATGCACTAGAGTAGCTTTCCAGAAACCTACAGCCTCCAGATGGGTCCCTGATCCAGATAAGTCCTGAAACCTTGAGGGCCCAGCCTCTCCAGTACTTCAAATAGTTCCATTTTCCTTCCTTATATTAGTGACAGACCTTCTAATAATGAAAAGGGTAGAATGGCCATAGGTCAATCACCCCTAAAGAGAGGGATGGAAAGATCAAAGTGATGGTGGAGTTATGCAGTGAGGATAGGATTTAACAAATGAATATGAATTTTGAATCATTAAATTGATATCTCTTAGTCTCCAGTATCTTAGAGCAGCTAGAAGTAAAAACCTAAAATTGTGGAATTGTAACCCCTGTCAAACTTTGAAATATGTTCTACAGCTACTTGCGCTGCTGTGCTTTGAAATTTATTGCTTTTTATATATGTTATTTTTCACAAAAAAAGGAGGAAAAAAATTTTCTGTGTCTTTATTGAGATTCTCATATAGATCCTTCATTGTTTTCATGATATCCTTTAGTTCTTTCCGGGTTTTCTTTTATCTTCTTGAGCATATTGAAGATCATTTTTTAAAAGTTTTTGGTAAGTCCAAAGTCTGGTCTTTTTCATTTATGATTTTTTGATGTTTCTCTTTTTCTTTGGATTGACCATCATTTCTTGTTTCTTTTGTTTTTCTTGTAATCTTTTATTGATCACTGTGCACTTTAATATTTTAAAATGTTAACTCTGAGACTTAGTCCCTGAGCTATCTGTTATTTAAGTTTGTATCCAGCTAATGGTATGGCTGAGATTTTCTTGAGTGCCAGGAACTAACAAAAACAATCAAACCATGCAAAAAATACCTTTCCCAGTCCTTGAAAATTGACTGCTGCTCTCCTTCAGGGTTTAGCCTTCCTCTGAAGATTAGCCTGAGGCAAATACAAATTGTAGTGTCCTCTCCATATTTTTTACCTCTTATCTTGTGTTTGTACTTGTGGATTTAGGATTTTCCCTATTTACAGGAATTGAAACTCATCTTCTCCCTATGAAAAAGACTCACCCCCTAAAGAGTGCTTTGTTCTGTGACTTAAAGCAGATAATTCTTCCCCAGGCCACTTTGACTTAATTGTTTCTTACACTGTTTTAGCTCTGTACAAGCTTCTTCTGATTGCCATCCCTAGGTGAATTACCTGGTTCATTCTTTCAGGCTGCCACCCAGTAGAGTAGCACAGTGAGTCAGGTACCCCAATATGCACATAGTAGTTTTTTTGCTTCTTCTGGTATAGAATCAGGGATGCAGAATGGGAACACAAGCTGGCTTTATACTGCACAGGGGAGAGGATGGAAGAGGAGCCAGCAATGGCACCATGAGTTTCTCTGTAGTTTTTAAAGCTTCATTTTCTTGATGCAGCCTTGGGCCAGTCACTGAACCCCTCTAATTGTTTCCAGAGCTTTGAGGAAAATGGATCTGCTTCTTTTTGCTAGGTGTTCAAAGATTCTGTGGGGAAATGGCACCTTGGAGTGATTTATGTCATCGTCTTGGTCTACAACATCTCTTGTACTGGGTTTTTCTGAATTATTTTTTCAGTGTTTAACCTAGGAGTACAATTGACATCTTAATTTAAAACAATGCTGTTCAGATTAATATCAAGTTAATTTCAATAGTACATGTGCTGGAGAGCAGACCTACCGAAGCCTGCCCGTGAAGAGGGTGAGTTTGCCCCAAAGGCAGAGGATGGGCCTTCCACCTCATTGCGGTGGAAGAGTCATGCCACCTCAGGCCTTGGAGAGGGTGAAGCACATTCCTTGGGGTTTGGGGAGAACCTGGCTGCCACCACTTAGTGGGGTTGTGTGTGTGCCCCCGAGATGGCAGAGAGCCTGGGTACAGCCCCAATGCTTGGAGAGGGTGGAGCTGAGAAAAAGGTGGTCTCCCCAATGTCCCCGAAAGTTGCATTCGGATAGAGGCAGGCCTCTGCGTAGGCCTTTGGAAAGGGTGGGACTACCGCTTTCTAAAGCCCAAAGATGAATGATTCTCAGACTTTGAAATCTAATGGACTTTGCCCTGCGGGTTTTTGAAATTGTATGGGTCCAGTGACCCCTGTGTTCTTTCCTCCCTATGGAAATGTGTATATGTATCCCATGACTGGTCCTCCTTTGTATGTTGGCAGCAAATAACTTGTTACAAGTTTTCAAAGGTCCAGAGCCAGAGAACTTTGCCTTAGAACAGAACATGCCTGTAACTAACTTTGATAGGAGCTTGTACTGTTTCTAACTTTGTATTTCATTTGTATTGCTACTGAAATGGTTTAAGGATTTCTGATATTGTTAAGAAATTAATGTATTTTGTATATGGGAAAAACATCTTTTTTAGGGGCCATAGTGTGGAATGTGCTGATTTGAAAGGATGTATGTCCCTAAAAAAACCATGTTTTAATCAAAATCCCATTTCATAAAGGTAGAATAATGTATGTTTGAAACTGTAATCAGATCATCTTCCTGAACTTCATCGGCCTTCTTGAACCAAGGTGTCTTTCCTTGGATGCCTTTGATTGGACATTTCTATAGACTTGTTTTAATTGGGACATTTTCTTGGCCTTAAAACTATAAACTAGCAATTTATTAAATTCCCCTTTTTAAAAGCCATTCTGTTTCTGGTGTATTGCATTGTGGCAGCTAGCAAACTAGAACAGTACACAAAAACTTTACTTCAGAATACCTGTGTTCCCTCCCTACGTCTTTGCATTAAAATAATCATACGCTGGTATCTTTAAGCACTAAAGCCTATCAACTCAGTTATATTATTGCTTTATGCATTTTTCCTTTAAATCAGAAGAAAAGAACAACAATCAAAATTGTTTATATATTCTTTATATATTTATAAAGTAACCTATACAGTTACTTTTCCTGTTGCTCGTTATTTCTTCATGTAGATTTGAGTTACCCTCTAGTGCCCTTCCATTTTAGCCTGAAGGACTTCCTTTAATATTTTTTGTAGTGAAGGTCTGCTATCAACAAATTCTCTGGCTTTTGGTTATCTGAGAGTGCCTTAATTTTTTCTTTGGCTTTGAAGGACAGTTTTGCTTGATAGAATTCTTCGTTGACAGTCTTTTTCTTTTAGCACTTTGGCTGTGTTATCCTACTGCCTCATGTCTCTGCGGTTTCTGATGAGCAGTCCAGTACTAACCTTGTTGAGGATCCCTTGTACTGTTGAGTGCCTTCTCTTGCTGCTTTCAGGATTCTCACTTTGTCTTTGGTCTTTGACATTTTGACTATGATGTATTTAGGAGTGGATCTCTTTGAGTTTATCTTACTTGCAGTTTGTTGAGCTTCATGGATAGGCAGATTGTTTTTCATCAAATTTGGGAGGTTTTTAGCCATTATTTCTATGTATTTTATCCTGCCTTTTCTTTCTGTTCAGCTCTTTTGCAATTCCTGTTACGTGTTTCTTGATAAATTTGATGTTGTCCAATAGGTCTCCTTGGCTCTGTTTACTTTTCTTCATTCTTTTTTCTTTATGTTTCTCAGACTAGTTTATTTCAGTTGACCTGCCTTTAGGTTCACTGATTCTTTTTCCCATTCAGATCTGCTGTTGAAATCCTCTACTGAATTTTTCATTTCATTTATTTTTACCTTTCAACTCCAGAATTTTTATTGGCTCTTTTATTTAAATATAATTTATATCACTTTATTGATGCTCTCTATTTGGTGAGCCATCATTATCATACTTTCCTTTAACTCTAAATTTAGCATGGCTTCTTTTAATCTTTGAATATATTTATAATAGCTGATTTAATGTCCTTGTCTCAGAAGTCCAACCTCTAAGGTTTCTCATAGACTGTTTCTGTTGACCTTTTTTTTTTTTCCTGAGTGCAGACTACACTGTCTTGTTTCTTTTCATATGTTGTAATTTTTTTGGTGAAAGAATATATTGTAGCAACTGAATATCAAATTTCTCTTCCCCCCAGGATTTGATATACTTGCTCTTTGTGAGTTTTCTGGAATAATTCTGAGCTGTCAGTATCCTTTGTCTATGCAGCCACTGAAGTTTCTGCTCAGTTAGCTTGTGGTCAGCTAATGATTGGCAGAGATTTCCTTAAATATCTGGAAATATGTCTTCTAGCCTTTGCTTAGGGACTCAGTGTTTTTAGGCATGTCTTCAGTGATCCAGCAGTCAGTTTGCAAGCCTGCCTTAGCCTTCAGCTGCTGCTTGCATGTTGCCTCATGGTCAGCCAGGAGTAAGAAATTAGGGCCTTTTCAGAACTTTCCTTGGCAAATGTACAGCCATGCACATGCACTTGAGTCCCACAAATAAGTTGGAATATTTCAAATCCTCTATGGGCATTGCCTTCCCCAATTTTTCCTTTTTTAAGTCATTTTTCTTGTTATCTTCAATTGGTAAGGTCGCCTCAGGCTACTGTGATGTTGCCACGAATTGTTTTCATTATGTATCTTGGGGAGAAAGCTGAAAGCAAGCTTTCAGTCAAGTCAGATAAAGACAAACCTTAAGAATGCAGATTTTCATCCTATATGGATGCTTGTCAGTGGTGACAGCTCTCTGGGGATTTTGATGTGGTCCACACTTTTCTGACTCCTCCAGTTGCTGCTAGGATGCTATTTTTCACAGAAAGTGTAGTAGTATTGCTGTTGGTTTTCAAGACTGGTGGGCATCTGGACAGAGAAGGATAGAATTAGGACAAGTTGAAATACCACAAAGCTCACTGATCTCACTAAATATTCAGCCATTTTCCTTGAATAAACTCCTCAAATTGTTGCAAGGCTTTAGTTAATTTTTATAGTTCTGAAAAGATTTATTTTGACAGTTTTTATCAGTATTCTCATTCTGCTTATGGAAGAGTAGATTTTAGGAGTTCCCTACTCTGCCATTCTAGATACTTAGGCTTGAAATTTATTTTTGCTTAAGGGTGGTTGTGGAGCTCTACTTTTATTTTTTTCCATATGAACAGCAGTTATCCCAAGCTAGTTAGTGAATACTCCTTCCTTCCTTAAAGTTTTGAAGTGCCTTGTCTATGACTTATCTCCTATTCTTTTAATCAGTCAATATTTCTTGAACACTTATTTACTCTGTGCCAGGTACTGTTCCATTATATACATGGATCTGTCTTGATCCTCTGTTTTTTTTGTTCCATTGATCTATTTGACTAATTCTTATAACAGAACCATAGTTGTTGTTGTTATTGTTATGTTTTGTTTTTTATTTGTACTAAAGCAAATGATTTTTTCCCAAAAGTAGCTTTATTGATATTGTGCATTTATTATATATTAATTTGAAAATCATTTATTGAATTCTTTTAAAAATCATGGTGGAGTTTTGATTGTGGTTTTCGTAATTTTGTAATTTTCTTTTGGCTCTTCTTGATAATCTGTTTATAATTCCTGGAGCTATATTTTATTGAGACAGTTCTCTACACTATGTTTATAACTACACTAAGGGAGAAAAATGAAATAAAATTTTACAAATGGGTCACTAAATCTATGCCTAAAAAGCTTAGGCTTTCATGACATTATAGAACATAATTTTTCCAAGTATGTGCTAAGAAATACTCTTATTTATAAAATTAATTATTATTATTGAATTACTCTTATTTATAGTGATCAACTGCATTTGGGAAATACTGGATTGAAAAAAGCTGTATCAGATTGTTTAGTAGGGCTTTTTGGAGCCTTCATATGTTAATATGCATTGCCTGTCTATTTATTTGATTCCAAAATCATTTGTGTTCAAAGCATATTCTAGACCAGTGCTCTATATTATAAATATGAATAACATAGTGAAATGCTGTGAGAGAATGTTATTTAGTTTGTTAAGCAAAAATCCTTACCTAAATAGATTAATAACCATGTATCTATTCTTGGTTTTATGATCTGAATGGTCAGAAAGGTCAAATTCCCTGAACTTTTTCATTCACAGAATAAATATTGGTAATGCAGTCCAGAAAGTATAATACATCCTGAATGCCTATTAAAGTTGAATTATGATTTTTTATTTAACGTATGGATATTTTGTTTTATTTTAATTAAAGAATTAGTAGGCCATATAATATTAATTTGAAACCAGTCTCATTAAATTATGTTTATTTAATATATGGTAATTCTCAGTAATCAAGTCATTAATTTTACATTCCTCAAGATAAAAATTTAGCAGAGATATTTATTAACCTAGTCTAAGCTAATTCAGTGGAAGATATTAAGTTTATTTCTCTAGACATAAATTTAACATGATACTGAAATATTATTTTCTGTGTATAAATTTTCTTTGGTTATTTATTTCTTTTAATGGAGCTAGTGTTTTTAGCGTGCTAAGCAATTTATTATTTTTTCTACACTTTTTCTAGATTTTTGTTCCATACTCTCAAAAATACGTGTTAATGAAAAAATTGGTACTGTAGTAGGAAGATTACAAATGGAAATGCAAATCAGGAAATAAATGTCCTTCTTATTTTATTATCACCCATAATGTCACTTTTTCTAAATCATATTTTTTGTTTATAGATATAGATGTAAAGCTGCACATTATGAGTTTTTAAGTAAAAGTATTTTAGTTTTAAAAATAACTTCTGTGTTGGAAAGAAGCATCCTTTTTCGGTCTCAGTTCTATTTTAGCTTTGATATTTATTAATGACTAGATGTTTGAAGCTAAATCACCCCTATACCAGAGGCAAAGTGAATGATCATTTTTGTACCTGTTTTTCTTTAGAAACTGCCCTTGGTGCATTAGCAAGAGTATTGAGAGAAGACTGGAAGCAAAGTGTTGAGTTAGCTACAAACATAATTTACATCTTTTTCTGCTTTTCCAGGTAAGTATAAAAATTATTAAATAAAATTGTTAGTCTTACTGTGTTCCTCTCTAACTATCTGTATCATTGGTTCTGTTTGAAAATCACTCTGTGCTCTGCCTCTGAACTTTTGTCTGTTTCCCATTCTGTCTTTTCTGTTGTTCTTTCATTTGATCTACACACACCCGTGCATGTACACATATGTGGACAAAACAGGATAGCTGAATGTTTAGAGTTTAAGAGTGTGGGCTCTGGAATAGACTGCCTGTATTGGATTACCCTGCTATTTGTTCCCTATAAGACCTTGGTTATATTACTTAACTTCTGTATCAGTTTCCTTATCTCTAAAATGTGGATAGTAATAATAGTATTCTCTTAAGTAGTTTTTAGGATTAATAGAATTAATGAATTAAGACACTTAGAAGAAAGCCTGACCCAGAGTAAGTGCTCTGTAAATATTATTGTTATATATATACATATGTATATACATATTGTGTCATATGTTATTTATATACATACATTCTTTAGAAAGATGTGAAAGTTTCTAGCTAGTTCCTAGTGAACTGTTGGTTTCTATTTTTAAAATGTGCCAGCATTAGCAAATAAATATTTATTGGATAAATAGTTGAGTGAAATAATTGAATATGCCTGGGAAGCATATGCAAAGTCTGATTACTGATACTTTATATTTTTTATATTCTGTACATTATACTTTGCTAGTTTGTTTATTCTCTGGTATTAATTAGTTTTATGTACTAAATAAAATGAATTTCTAGTATCATTACATTATTTGTTGAAATATGTATATCAAATTTATTTTCTACATTGTTCGTACCTGTTTTTTTTTCCCAAAACAAAGTTCCTCAACTCAGAGAATTGTTCCTTTAAATATATATTAAAATTTCTTCTTTAAAGCTTTTCTCAGTTTCATGGACTTATCACTCACTATAAAATTGGAGCTCTATGTATGAATATCATTGATCATGAGTTAAAAAGACATGAACTTTGGCAAGAAGAACTTTCAAAGAAGAAGAAAGCTGATATCCTTTTAGAGTGGGATTTCACCCCATGCCGCTTGTTGCTGTAAACTTTTGGTTGCATGGGATAGTTCTGTTCTTATTCCATCATCATCATCATCATCATCATCATCATTACTATATTATTATTTTAACCATTCACATTACTTGGAAACAATGTAAGAGAGCTAGTATACTGAATGTTAAGAGGAAGATTGAAGACATCAGAATGAATATATTTTGACATACACTTTAGTTTCTTCACAACTTTGATTAGTTAATGAAATAGAGGGAGCAGGTAATCATGGTAGTGGATATCTGAATTGGTGAGTTAAGATTCTTTGGTTAGCAGTAGCCTGGCTCACCAATACTGCTTACATACTTCTGAATATTAGAATGACTGATTGGAATGGGTTTAAATTTAGTGATAAACCTAATTTTAACTCTTCTTTTCTTAATAAAAATGTTTTCTTAATAAATACAAATTTGAGGGACCATTGAATAATAGAATCTGTGAAAGGAACCTTAGAAATCATCAGTTTTAACCTATCTTGCAATATGGGAATCTTCTGCAACATCCCTGACAGGTGGTTGTATAAACTATTCTTAAACAAGAATAGTTTAGTGATTTCGTCCAGTCTCTGGTTTGAAATTATATTTACCATAATATTATTTTGCCTAGTGAACCAAAGTCCACTTCCCGATAACTTCTGTTCCTTAGTTCTAACCTTGCATACTGAAACAATATAGACTGTAAGGGCATTCTCTTCAGCATTGCAGTTCTGCTTATGTTTGAAGATATTTATCTTATTAATTTCTCTAGATTGAAAAGCCTAGTTTATTTATAACTGTCCTTGTGTGACCTGCTTTGCAGATCAGCAGTCCATGCTGATAATCTTCTTTTAGACCCAATGTTTATTGATTCTTTTGAAAAATGAAAACTTTATTCTTATTGTTCAGGGTACCATGTTTCTTACTTCCCCTTATTGGAAAAAGTATACACTATTCTTATGTTAATTTTGTCTGTGTTTTATATATATTGTATATATATATAATTAATCCTGTATATTCTGTATAGACTTTCTTAGGCTTTTACAGTTGTCATTTGGAATCCCCAAGACACTGTAAAAATCCACCTCTCCCCAGTCTTTGAATTTTCTTAATTAGGATCTATCTAGGTTTAGAAATTTTCTATGTATGCTATTAAGTTTCTAGCATCTAGACCTTCAAGGATATATGTAAGGATAACTCAGTAACTCTGGAGGCTTGAGGTCACCATTCCTAGAGTCCTAGGTCTCCTGAATGGTTTAGTGTATCCAAAATTCATATAAATGGAGAGTTGGAAGAGGACCATTAATGGAACATTTTAGCGACCATTAATTTGTACTTTATGATTGTTTGGTGACTAGAACTGATATCTCAAGACATAACTGTATTTCTGCAAATCTCAGACACCATTAATTATAAGATGCACTTTTATTTATGAATCACTAAGAAAGAAAAAAACAGTTCCATTTGAACTATGGCACATCATGGATTATAAAATACATCACAATTTTGGAGATTTAAAATGAGGGGAGATTATATGTTTTAGTATCAATGGATTATAATAATTGAGTAAATATAAAAATGACCTATTAAAATTCTAGCCATTTCTCCTGAAATGTACTACTTTATTAAGACTTAAGTTTCCTTTTGTTTTTTTGCAAATAGCATTCAACAAAGGTCAATTAGGGTCATTTTTAAATGCTTGGGTATCCTGAAGAAAACTGAAATAACTAGTTATTTCTGCAGGTATCCAGGAAACTATTATAGGCCATGAAATGTGATTTTAAAATTGTATTTACCTCTAACTTTGGGACATTTCTCTTGGCATCTGTAGCGTTCAGATGTAATGACCTTTGAATATTCTGGGACTCTTTCTGTGGTTGACTACAATATTCTTATTAATTAAGTTACTTCTTTGGTAATAATCTTTTTGGCTCATGGACCCATTTGATAATCTGTTGAAAATTACGAACTTGTGTAATATATAAAATATTTGTGTACAGTTTATGGGGATTCCAGTATTTTGTAAAGCCCCCAAATTTGTTCATCCATGAACTCCATGGGGAGCCTTGAATCCTAAGCTTTGAGAAGTCCTTCTATGCACAATTATGTAGAAAAGAATATTTAATTAAAAAATAGCTGAAGGTAAGTGAATAAGATTGCATATAAAATTTAATCCTGATTTATAGTATTTATCAATAGGTTTTCTCTGCTTCAGTGAGTATACATGGTCCTTAACTTGTTTACTTGATGAAGACCCTGAAAATCAAACCTTGAAAAAGGATTATGAAAAAACTCTCAAAAAATACCAGGGACTTGTAGTAAAACAGGAACAGCTTTTACGAGGTATGAATTCCTAAACAATGAGAAAAGCAACAAAGTGTTTACTCTAAATACATTAAGTTTGAACAATTTTTAAACGAAACCAGTAAAACTATTACCAGAATAACTGAAAGTTCTGTAAATTTTGATATGATACAATTTTTTCTGTCTTTAGTTTGGGTAAAAATGTTTTAAGATTCACTCTGTTATCTTTCCCTTTCCACTAAAAGGGGCTCCATTCAGCTCTTAAATATATAAATACTTGTTTATTCACTATGAGAGGATTTTTCACTCTAATTCATGACTTTTCAATAAGATTTCTTTTGTTTGCAAAACCTAATTTACTTGTCTTATTTAATATAATGAATTACTTTGTTGCTTTTCTTGGAAATTGATGTTCTCTTATTTATTAGAAAATAGTTGCATGTTTCTGGGCTTTATTGAAAGATGTAAAACTTCAATAGTATAGTTTCTAAGTCATTGAAAAGATAAAATCTTGATGATTAGTTAGACTGATATAGAGCTTTGTATACATTTTGTTTTGTTTTGTAGTTGGTTATTGATTTTTAATTCAGCTCATAGTTCATTTGATTAACTTAATACATGAAAGTAATTGCTGATAACTCTCAAAATATTTTCCTCCTCTGAGAATTATTAGTGTTTTTAACTGTAATGAATTCTTAAAATTTTAGTCATTAAATAATTTAGTTCTTCCTTTGGGAAAAAATGCCAGTTTTCAAAAATTAATTTAAAAATAAGCTAGAAAATTGTAGGTGTTATCCATGTCAGCATATAATATAATGTGTATCAGATATCAATAAATGAATTGTTTTCATGTCAAAGTTTCAAAGCAAATTGATTTTTAACATGTAAAGCATTAATTTTTTAACATGTAAAGCATTCAACTACATTCCTAACAAAATAGTTATTCAAATATTTTATACTTCTTTTTTAACAGCTTTACTGAGATATAATTGATCTAAACTAAAATGCACATATTTAAAATGTACAATTTTGTAGGTTTGACATATATAAATACCCATGAAACCATCACTATAATCAAGATAAAGAACATACCCATCACCCCTAAAAGTTTCCTGTTGCCTCTCTTTAACCTCTTCTTTTCTTATCCCCTTCCCCTCATTCATCTTCAGGCAACCACTGATGTGCTTTCTGTCACTTAAGGTTAGCTTGTGTTTGTAGAATTTTATATAAATGGAATCATAATATTTATTATTTATTTAATTTTGCTACTTTCAGCATAATTAGAGATTCATCTATGTTGTTATATGTGTCAGTAATTCATTCCTTTTTATTATTGAATGGTATTTCATTGACCTGTTAATGGTCATTAGGGATGTTTCCAGTTTGGGGCAATTACAGATAAAGCTGTTGTGAACATTCACATACACATCTTTGAATGGGCTTTGCTTTCTTTTCTTTTGGCTAAATACAGGTTCACATGAGAGGTGTATATTTAACTTTATAAAAAATTGCCAAATGGTTTTCTGTAATGCTTGTACCATTTCACACTCCTACCTCAGTATATGAAAATTACATTTGCTTCACATCCTCACCAGCACTTGATATAGTCTGTCTTAATGATTTTAGCCATTCTAAAAGATATATAGTAGTATCTAATTGTGGTTTTGATTTGCATTTATTAGTGATTTAAAATGTTGGAGCATCTCTTCATGTGCTTCTCTGCCATTTCTATATCTTCTTTTTTGATGCACCTTTTTCATTGGATTCTTTCCTTATTGAATTTTGACAATTCTTTGTAATACAAGGCATTTATCAAATAGATGACTTTCATGTTTTCTCCCAGTCCGTGACTTAATCTTTTCATTTCTTAACAATATCTTTTGGTGAGCAGAAATTTTAATTTTTATGACATCAAATTTTTAAATTTTGTCTTTGTGGGTCATGGTCTTATGATATCTAAGAAATCCTCTTACTGAAGGTTACAAAGATTTCATCCTGTGTTGGTTTCTGGCAGTTTTATAGTGTCATTTTTACATTTAAGTCTATAGTACAGTTTCAGTTAATATTTATTGTAGTATGAGTAATGGATCAAAGTTCTTTTACACCTTTGCATATAGATACCCAATGATTCCATCACTATTTATTAAAGACTATCCTTTATTTACTGAATTACTTTACATCTTTGTCACAATTGTTTTGTTCATATGTATGTGTCTACCTTTGGACTTTCTGTTCTGTTCTACTTACTTAAATGTTTTGATGTCCGTACAGTAGTATCTTTATTATTGTAGCTTTATAAAAAAAAAATCTTGATAGGTTGTGTTAGCCTGCCAAATTTTTTTTTCAAAGTTGTTGGTTGTTCTAGCTCTTTTGCATTTCCATATGGATTTTAGAATCAATTTTCCAATTTCCACAAAAACAAAAAATAAACATTGCTGGGATTTGTCATTGGGATTGCATTTAATCCATCGATCAATTTTTGGAGAATTGATATCTTAACAATGTTAAGTCTTTAGACCTATGAGAAAAGTATAACTCTCCACTTGTCTTGTTTAATTTCTCATAGTAATGTTTTATTGTTTTTAGTATACAGGTTTTTCATAGCATTTGTCAGATTTATCTTGTAACCCTTTCATACTTTTTGTTGCTGTTGTAAATGCTATCTTTTAAAAACTGGAATTTCTGATTATTCTTTGATAATATATAAGACAGTTGATTTTTGTATTATGGCCTTGTACATTCCATCTTGGTAAAATCACTTATTAATGGTAATAGCCTTTTGAAGTTTCCATTGAATTCTTTTTTGTGTTCTTCTACTGTCTTCCTGAAATCTTTTATTTCTTTATAAATATCCTTAAATAGTTGTTCTGTATTCTGTGTCAGCCTCCAGTGTTTTTATTTGGCTGTTTGGCTTGGTCATTTCTTCCTGGATTTTCACGTACTTTGTGATACTCTGTTGTGTTTGGTGCATTTGATTATCTTAATAACGTTATTTTGCAAGTTAGTTTCCTTTAGTCATCTAAAGTTTTGTGTTTACTTGATTTTGCATTGAAGGTTCTCTTTTGTACATGGCTTGTCTGTAATTTTCCACCAAACCAAGCCTGGATCTCATGTCAGGGGTACAATTCTACTTAAGGATCTATTAAAAGTTAGGCAGGGGTGCCCAGGTAGTTCGGTGGTAGAATGCCTGCCCACCATGCAGAAAATATGGGCTCAATTCCTTGCCTGTGCACCCAAAAGATAAAATGAAAAACACACCTCAGCAATAGTAGGCACCAAAGTCACAAAGAGATACCCCATGATATATTGGACATGAACTCATGCTGGTGTCCTCAGAAGAGAAAGAGAATAAAATAATAATATTAATGAATAATAAATATATATTTTAAAATATGTAAATAAAATAATAATATATTAATAATAATTGAACAGTAAAAGATTTATTTTAAAAAGATAAACCTAGGTAGATAGGTCGTTTGCCAGATGGCACTTAGCTTCTTCCCAGCAGGTAGTGCTCCTGAGGTATCCCCGCCCCTGAGGCCCCCCTCCCCCACTCTAGTGACCACCTGGGAATATGGCTTGCATGGCAGAGGTGTTGCTTCCAGTACACAGGGGCATTTCATTTTGGCTAGGCATACCTCTGGGCTCCTACAGGCACACTGGCTGCGAAACTGCTTGCAAGGTTTCCTGTTGCAGTGGAGGGACAGTCAGTTTTCTTGGTTCCCCACTTCCCTGTGTGCTGCCACCCACCCCCAGTAGGGGTCATAGCCCATTAGACCCACCCTGCTCTACCTGTCCTGATCTCTCTACCTCTGTCCTCCCTATGAAATACTGTCCTTTGATCACTCACCCCCTGAGACTATAGTCCCATCATTTTTCCCCCATCCCCTATCTTGTTCTACAGTGTAGGGGTGAATCCAGCTTACCCTACTCTGCCATCTTCCCAGAAGTCTGTATTATTTCTTCTTTAAATGTTTGATAGACTATGCCAGCAAAGTCTTCAGAATTCTGGAGATTTCTTTATTGGAAAACTTTTAATAATATAATTATTAAGAATAATAATTTTATTTTTATAATAATAATGAGTTTTAAGTGTCTTAAAACTTCTCTAATAGCTTTAAGACTATTAAGGTTATCTGTTTCTTCTGGAATGAGCTTTAGTAGCTTGTGTCTTTAAAGGAATTTGTGCATTTCAAGTTGTTTTATACTAGTAATCCCTTATAAGCCTTTTAATACCTACAGAATCTGTAGTGATATGTCTGTCTCTCCTATATATTAATACAAGAAAAAGTGGATATCAAGGTAAAGATAATTAATAGGTATAACGAGGGTCACTTCACAGTGTAATAAGGTCAGTTCATCAAGAGGATGTTACAGTCCTACATATTTATGTCCCCAAGAACCAAGTTTCAAAATACGTGGAGCAATCTGATACAACTACAAACTGATAATAATACAAGGAGTAATAGATAAACCTACAGTTATGGTCAGAATTTAATATTCCTCTCAAAATTGATAAAACAGTAAAGAGAAAATCAATAAGGATATAAAGAATTGAAGACCACTATTAAATAACTTCACTTTGTTATCATTTGTAGAACTCTACATCCAATGACATCAGAATACACATTCTTTTCAAATGAACATGCAACATTTACTAAGATAGATTGTATTCTGGACCATAAAACAAGTCTCAATGATTTAGGATTCAATTTATGTAGAGAATTTTTTTCTGAAAACAATGGAATTCAATTAGAAGTTCATAATACAAAGATCTCTTGTATTTGGAAACAAAACTTCCTTCTAAATAGCCTTTGGATCAAAGAAGAAATCATAGGTAAATCAGAAATTTACTTGAGATGAATGAAAATAAAAATGGAAAGAGAACATATCAGAATCTATTAGGTGCTGCCAAGGCAGTGTTTAGAGGGGAATTCATAGCACTAAATATCTTTATTAGAGAGGAAATGTCCAAATCAGTAATGTCAGCTTCACCTTAATAAAGTATAAAAATAAGACCAAATTAAATTCAAAATAAGCTGCAGAAAGGAAGTGAAAGTTCACATCAGAAATCAATAAATTAGAGAAAATCAATTAAATGAAGAAGTTGGTTCTTTGAAAGATGAATAAAATTGATAAATCTACAGGATCAGGAAAAAAAAGACAGCACACAAATTACTAATTTCTGGAATAAGAGAGATTACATCACTATAGATTTGGTTTTCTTGTGACTACTCTTAGAATGGTGTGTGTTTGTCCATCCTTTTACTTTTAACCTATTTGTGTCTTTATATTTAAAGTGTGTTTCTTAAAAAAAGCAAATAGTTGGGTGCTTTTTATTTATCTTTGTACCCTTTTTGCTCTTTGTTTACCTTCTTTGGGATTTAGGGCTTTTTTTTAGTTCAACTATATCTCATTTGTTGGCTTAGCAATAATTTTTCTTCCATTATTTTAGTAGTTTCTTTAGGCCTTATACTATACATGTTTGACTCATTGTAAGTCCCCCTTCAAATGATTTTATACTACTTCGTGTACATTGTAAGAATCTTATAGTAATATACTTCCATTTATCCCCTCCCTGTCTTTATGCTATACTTATCTTATAAATGTCGTAAACTTTACAATGTATTATTTTGAATAGTCAATTTTATTTGAAAGATTTTAAAATAAAAATAAAATAATTTCATATATTTATGCCTATCTTTAGTATTTCTACTGATTTTGTTCCTTTCTGTAGATTTAATTTGTGTCTGATGCATTTTCTTTCTGCTTGAAGGATTTCCCTTACTATCTCTTATAGGACCAATTTTCTGATAATGAATTATTTTACTTTTGCATATCTGAAAAGATACTTATTATTTCTTCTCTTTTGAAAGAAATTTTCATTAAAATTAAAATTCTAGGTTGATAATTATTTTCTTTCTGTAAAGATGTTCTACTGTTTTCTTGCTTGCATTATTTTTTTATGAGAAATCTGCTGTCATTCTTATCTTTGTTCCTCTATACATAAGATTCTTTTTTCTTTTAACTATTTTGTAGGTTGTCTTTTTATCACTTGTTTCAAGCAAGTGTCATTATATAGTATTATAATTATCATGTGTCATTATATAGTATTCTTCATGTTTCTCTTTTCAGGGGTACAGTGAGTATCCTAGGATTGTGGTTTTATACTTTTTACCAAATTTAGAAATTTTTTAGTCATACTTCTTCAGGGTCTCCAACTACTTAAATATTAGGCCATTTGAAGATGTTCCACAGTTCACTGGTACTCTTTACATTTGCTATTTTTGTCTTGATTTTTTTTTCTTTTGGTAAAAGATATGAATAGACATTTTACTGTATAAGAAACCAAATGCTTACAACTCAGAGAAATATAAATCAGTACACCATGTGATAACATTTTACATTTACTCAACTGACAAAAAAATGTCTGATGCCACCAAATTTTAGAGTGCATATGGCCTTACAGAATTTCCCATACATTTTTTTGCAAGTATAAATGGATAAAAGTATTTTTAAAACAATTTAGCATTATCTCTTATGCCTAAACATTCACATGTTATAGAAAGAATTAATTCTGGAAATAATTTTCAAAAATTTTTATTAGCTTCATTTTTAGAGCAGTTTTGTTTATAGAAGACTTGCATGGAAATTATAGAGAATTCCCATTAACTGCCCCCATCCCCACTCCCCAAAGATAGACATGGTTTCCCCCATTATTCACACCTTGCGTTAATTAGTGTAGTACATTTGTTGCTATTGATAATACAACATTGATTTATTGTAATTAACTGAAGTCCATTGTATACATTAATATTCACCCTTTAGGTGTACAGTTCTATGGATTTTCACATATATATAATGTCATGTATCCAACATTCCAGTTTCCTACAGTATAGTTTAACTGCCACAAAAATGCCCATGCCTCACCTTTTGTTCCTTTCTTCCACTCCCCTCTACCCCAGGACAGACCCTGATATTTTTACTGTCTCTCTTTTTTTGCCTTTTGATATATGGTAGGAATCATACAGTATGTAGCCCTTTCAGACTGGTTTCTTTCACTTACTGATGTTCATTTAAGGTTCCTCCCTGTTGTTTTGTGGCTTGATATCTCTTTTTTAAAATCACTGACTAACATTTCATTACATGGATCTACCACAGTTTGTTTACTCATTCACCTATTGAAGGGCATCTTGAATGCCCCAGTTGCTGGCAATAATGAATAAAAGCTACTAGAAACAATAGTGTGCACATTTTTGCATGGATGTAAGCTTTCATTTCCTTTGATAAATACTAAAGAGCACAACTGCTGGGATCATATGGTAAGCCTATGCTCAGCTTTGTAAGAAACAGCCAAACTGTTTTCCAAAATGGCTGTATAATTTGGATTTACATCAGCAATGAATGAGAGCTCCTGTTGTTCCACATCCTTGCTAAGATTTGATATTGTTAGTGTTTCAGTTTTAGCCATTCTGATAGGAATGTTGTGGTATCTCGTTGTTTTAAATTGCATTTCCCTATTGAAATATGTTGAGCATTTTTTCATATGCTTATTGACCATTGGTATAACTTTTTTTTGGTGAGGTAGCTATTCATCCTTTTGCACATTTTTTAAGTTTGGTTGTTTGTTGATTTCTCGTTACTGAGTTTTAAGAGTTCTTTATGTATTTTGGATACAAATCCTTTGTCATATATGTGATTTACAAATATTCCCTCTTGGTCTGTGCCTTGTATTTTGGATCTCTAACTGGACACTTCCCAGAGCAGAATTTTTCATTTTAATGAGGTGTCCAAGATACCAGTTTTTTCTTTCACTGATTGTGCTTGGAAGGTTGTATCTAAGAAGTCATTGCCAAACCCAAGGCAGGTGGCATGTTATTTGAAAGGGGACTTTGCTGTAAATATATTTTACAAACTTTTAAGCAACCACTAAAATTTTTTAAAAGAAAGTATAATTGATAAGCTGAGAGAAGAGAGAAATAGAATCACAATAAAAGTTGAAATGAAATCAGAGAGAGCAGAAAAGGAGTGAAAGACAAAAAAAATTCTTTTTTAAAAAGAACTAGTGCAGCAAATAGGAAACAGTCACAAATATTAATCCAACTATATAAATAATCACCTTTAATGTGAATAGCCCAAATATATTAATTAAAAGACAGAATATGAGATTGAATAAAAACATAAGTAAGATCCAACTCTATATTATCTACAAATAAACCCACTTAAAAAATAAAGATAGATTAAAAGTAAAGGGATAGAGAAAGATACGCCCTGCTAATACTAGTCAAAAGGAAGCTGGAGTAGTATATTAATTTCTGACAAAGCAGATTTCCAAGCAAGAAAATTTATCAGGGATAAAACGAGGCATTGCAGAATGATAAAAGGGTCATTTTTCTAAGAAGATCTAAAAATCCTTAATGTGTATGCATGTAAAATACATGCAGAAAAAACTGACAGAACTTGAGGGAGAAACAGAAAAATCCACTACTGTAATTGGACACTTAAACATACCTCCATCAGTAATTGACAGATCCAGCAGGCAGAAAATCAGTGAGGATATGAGTGTCCTGAACAGGTCAATCAGTCAACTGGATCTAATTCACAGTTATGGAATACTTCTTTCAACAATAGATGAATGCATATTCTTTTTAACATCACATGGAACATTTATCAAGATAGATAACATCTTAGACCATAAAACACAATTCAACAAATATAAAATAATGGATAGCATTCAATATATGCCCTCAGACCACAATGGAATTAGAAATCAATAACAGACATCTAGAAAATCTCAAAATATTTGGAAATTAAACAACAAAGAAGTCCAAGAGAAATTAAAATATGTATTTAACTAAAGAATAATGAAAATAAAAATAATCAACAGTTGTAGGTTGCAGGAAAAATGGTGCTTAAAGGAAAATTCATAGTGTTGGATGCATTTATTAGAAGAGAAGAAATACCTAAAATCAACAATCTAAGCTTCCACATGAGGAAAATAGAAAAATAAGAGCAACTTAAATCCAAAGTAGGCAGAACATAAATAACAAAATTAAAGCAGAAATCAGTGTAAGTTAAAACAGGAAAATAATAGATAAAATCTGTGAAACCCAAATCTGGTTCTTGAACACATCACTAAAATTGATAAGCTTCTAGCCAAGCCAACCCAAAAAAGACTGAAGATATAAATTACTAATATTATAAATGAAAGAGGGACTATCACTACTAAGATTAATGAAGTATTTAATCTCCATTTATTTCTTGAATGGTATTCTTCTCTTTATGCTGACTTGGTTTCTTACCTTTATCTTTTAACTTCTCCCAGGAGAACATTTTTTGACATTTCTTGCAAGGCAGATCTACTAGCAACAAATTTTCTCAATTTTTTATCAGAGAAAGTCTATTTCTCTTTTACTTTTTTTTTTGTGTGTGTGTATGCTGTATGGTGGGGGTCATATTTCATTCTTTTTTCCATGTGAGTATACCATTATTATACCACCATTTGTTGAATTGTTTGTTTGTCTGTATTTCTTGTGTATTTGTTTTTTTGTGAGGGAAGTTCATGGGCTGGGAATCAAACCTGGGTCTTCTGCATCCCAGGCAAGAATTCTACTGCCAAATTATCCTTGTACCCCCAGTATTTCTCCTTTACTTTTAAAGGTTGGTTTTCCTGGTACCGAATTCTAGGTTGATGTTTTTTTTTCTTTCAGCACTTTAATTATGCCACTCTGCTCTCTTATTGCTTGCATGGTTTCTGAAGAGAAGTCTGATGTGAATCTTATCCTTTATAAGCAGGGTGTTTTTTCCTCTGGCTTCTTTCAAGATCTTCATTTTCTGAAGTTTGAATATGCTATGCCTAGATGTGTATATTTTATTATGTCTTTCTGCTTCGTATTCTCTGAGATTCCTCAATTTAATGTCTGCCATTGATTTTGGAAAATTCCCAGCCATCATTACTTCAAATATTTCTTCTCTTCCTCTTTCTTCTCCTCCAGGTATTCTCATTACATGTATGGAACACCTTTTGTAATTTTTCCTACAGTTCTTGGATATTCTGTTCTTTTTCATTCTTTTTTGTCTTCCATTTCAATTTAGGAAGTTTTTATTGACATATCGTCAAGCTTACTGATTTTCCCTGGGCCATGTCTAATCTATGAATGAATCCATTAAAGACATTCTTCATTTCTGTTATAGTGTTTTTATTCTTCTGTGGCGTTTCCATCTTTCAGCTTATATTCCCCATCTGTTCTTGGGAGCTCATAGCATACTAGAGCTTTTGGCATATTAATCATAGTTATTTTAAACTTCCAGTCTAATAATTCCAACATCTCTGTCATCTCTGAGTCTGGCTCTGGTGCTTGTTCCATCTCTTCAGATTGTATGTTTTGCTTTTTGTTATGTCTTTGTAATTTTTTTACAAGCTACACATGATTTGTCCTGGGTAAAAGAATTTATGTAAATGGACCTTCGGTGTGAGGTTTTCTGTTTATCTGGTTAGGAGTCAGGCTTTGTTTACTGTTTGTTATAGCTGTAGTTGTAGACCCCTCTGGGGTCCTTGTTTTGTGTCCCTGTGTTATGTCTAGGTCTTACAGTTCTCTCCGTTGTAATCGCCTATTACATTGTGGGATGTTGGATTTTTTTTAATACCTATTTATATTCTTGAGATTTGTTCTGGGATGCAGTTAAATTACTTAGAATAATTTAATCCTTTTTGCTCTTGCTGTTAAGATTTGTTACTCTGGACATAAGTAGCATTTAGTCTAGGGAAAATTATTTCCCATTACTGAGGTAAGACCCTTCTGATTATTCTATCCAATGCCCTGTGAATTATGAGAGGTCTAATCTGGCTGGTGAAACAGGCATAATTCCTAGCCCTATGCACTATTTCTTCTAATCTGCTTATCATTTTGTTTGGTCCCAAACCTTAGGTGTATTCCTAAACACATATACCAAGTAATACTCTGGAGTTCCTTCTTTGTGCTGCATTCTTTCCCCTTCAGTACTGTCTTTGAACTCTAGCCACCTTAGCATTCCTGAACTTTCAATTTCATCTTCTCAACCAAGGGAGTTTGTTCGTCTGTACTGGTGTTCTCCCTCCTTATATCACAGCCTGCAAACTCTTCCAAGACAGTACTCTTGGCAAACAGGACTACCTCATTTTTTCCCTTGTGTCTCAGAGATCACTTCTCTCAGGATTCACTTCATTGCCTGAGGTGCAATGTTGTAAAAGCCTTTGTGTTGTATATTTTATGTGTGTGTACATGTGTGTTTTTGAGGGGGTTAGGGCAAGATGTTTCAGGCAAAAGTTTAATCCAGTCCCTATTACTCTATTGTATTAATTTCCTAGGGCTACCGTAACAAACTAACGCAAATTGGGTGGATTAAAACAACAGAAATTTATTCTCACAATTCTGGAAGCTAAAATCCATAACCAAAGTGTCAGCAAGACCATGCTCACTTTGAAGGATCTAGGGAAGAACCCTTCTTTGTCTCTTCCTAGCTTCTGGTGGTTCCCAGGAATCTTTGGTAATTCCTTGCTTTGTAGTTACATTATTCCAGTCTGTCTCCATCTTCACATACTTTCCTTCCCTCTGTCTGTCTCTGTGTATTTTCTTCTTTTCTTGCAAGGACACTGGTTTTTGGGTTTAAGACCTACTATAATCCAATGTGATCTTTCTTAACTAATTATATCTACAAAGATCCTTTTTCCAAATAAGGTCATACTTCTAAGGTTCTGGGTGGACATGGATTCTTGAAGGACATTATTCAATCTAGAACATCTGTCTTGACTGCATGTGAAGTCTACTGTATGCTTTTTCAATGCAACTTTAAAACCTTTGAAACTTGAATTTTAGTTTAGCTCTGTCATTTACTAGCTATGTGGCATATGGCAAGTTATTTAATTTCTCTGAATCTGGGCCCCCCATTTTTAAAGTGTTTGTAATACTTCCTCCTTCATAAGATTATTTTAGAATTAAAATGAGTTGCTATTTATATATCAGTATAGTAGTACCTCTCATAGAATAGGTACTTATTAAATGTTAATTAACTTTGTCCCAAATATTTGTCAAAAAAATAAATTGTGTTCATCCATTTATGTGTGTGTGTGTGTCTGTGTGTGTATATATATATATATATATATATATATGCATGTATATATGCGTGTATATATATATATGTATATATGCATGTTTTTTTTTGTTCTTTATATAAGGGTAAGGAACACAAATATATGAAACTAAAATAATGAGTAAAATCAAGGCCTCAGAAATAGTCTGTAGTTTTAACAGGAACCATTCAAATTTAACTCTCAAGCTTCCTATCAATTAAGGCAAAATGGAAAGCCTTATCTGTTTCATAATTTTTGTTGTCAGAAGGGAACAATCATGAGTTTCTTGTGAGAAGTTTAACATTTTTATTACAGGTATCTAAAAGAAATTTTACTTGGGACTAGTGGACAGTGACTTCAGCTTAGGCTAGTGCCACAATTGTATTACTGAATATCATATGGTCGTTTCTTATAGTGAGTGTCAGAAAAGCAGTTTGAAACTGAAAATTAGGTTTCAGTATTCTCAATTTTAGCTCTAATTATACTGTATATTTTGGATATATTTTACTTGTTTTAACATAGCCCTTAGTTGTTGACATTTTATAATACCTTACCTTGTTTTCTCTCTATATACAAGTCATTTTTCCCTTTCTGCATGTTTTATTATTTACTGGCTATCTACCTTAATTGCCATTTGATTACTATTAAGCTCTAAGCTCCAGGAAGGTCAGAATCATTGTCTTATTTTCATTATTGTGTCCTCAGGATCTTAAAGAGTATTATTGAATATATATTATATTTCACATTTTATACATCTATATATGTAAAATGTTATGGAGCAACATATATATATATATATATGTGTGTGTGTGTGTATGTTGTTCAGTAACACTTGGTAAATGCTTTCTAATGAACTGATTATTAACCAGTAAGTTTCAAAAATTTTTAAAGTAATGTATTATCTTTTTTCAACTATATTTGTTGCCTTGATGTATGGAAATTATTTTTTAAATATTGATTCAGTGTGCCAATCACTTAACTCTTACCTATTTTACTTTTCTAGTTGCTCTTTATTTGCTTCTGAATCTTGCTGAGGATACTCGTACAGAATTGAAGATGAGGAATAAGAACATAGTTCACATGCTGGTGAAAGCTCTTGATCGGGACAATTTTGAACTGCTTATTCTTGTTGTGTCATTTCTGAAGAAACTAAGCATTTTTATGGAGAATAAAAATGATATGGTAACTTATAAAGTTCTTTCTTAAAATAGTCTATGCTATACATTTTCAAGCTAGAATATTTCAATAATAAACATTGAAATAAACATTATTCCTCTTCTGAGATTATTTTGAATGAAGATTTTACAATAACAGTAACTTATTTAAATGGCTTTGTTAGGAAATATGTCCCACACTGGTTAATATTCCGGATAATTGAGCTTTCTGGATAAAAATATTTTCCTAACATTTTGTATAGAATGGATCTTGTTGTATTAAACATACTATATAGAAAATTTAAATTGATAGAATCACCTGTACTTCAGGGTCATCTGTCTTTATCATTTTCCCCTAAATTATTTTGCCTCCTATTCTCTAATCTTTTATTAGATTAAAGAATTATAGTTTAGCGCAATCTTTTTTCGCTCACCTACTATGTCAGTTGGAAGCCACACTTGTTCATTCTGTTTTTCAAATATCTCTTTAAGCCACCTGTTCTTTCCATTCCCAGTGCCATTGTACTAGTTTATGCCCCTTAATTCACACCCTCTTCATTTCTTGTTTGAATTATTGCAGTAGGGTCCTGATTATCCTTTGCCATCTTTCATTTTGTTGAGACAATAGTCTTTGACAAATATAAATTATTGTATATTATTTCCCTTTTGGAAAATATACAGCATACAGAAATGGATAAAGATAAAATAAAAGTTCTTGTCATCTGGTTTATTTCCTAACCTTGAGAAGTTACTTTGTGGCAAACATAGTTATTTCTCTTTCTTAGAGGTAAGTTGGAATATGTTGTTCCATTTATGTGTTTACATTATGTTCTCCTTTAGTATATTCTCATAATTCAAATTGATTTGCTGTCAGCATGTGTCTACTATTATGGATTAGATTTGTATTTAAGTAATGCATTTCTTATATATTCATTCTGACAAAAATGATCTCTTGAGAATATTATTAAAACTATTTTCTGGTAAGATCATTGGGTTGGACGCAATATAAGTTGTCTCATCAAAAACTTCAATTTTTATTGAGGAGAAGGAAACGGAGATTCAGAAAAGATAATTACTTATCCGAGGTCATAAGAATGATTTGATTAGCCAGATTTTTACTGTAGATGGTATATATTTCATCTTTTAGTGTGGAAGAAATGCATTTTCTTTATGGGTATCTTTTAGAATCAAATTTTTAGAGCTTTACTGGACCTTACCTGTATTTAGTAAGTCTAGCCTCTTCATTTTGCAGATGAAATAACAGAGAAACAGAGAGGTTAAGTAATTTGCCCAAGGAAACAAACCACCAAAACTTGGTTTCATACTCTTTCTGTGTCCTGACAATATTTTTTTCAGGTCTTTAGATTTATGGGTTTTAAAAAAATCATTTTTATCAAGATTGACAGTAAGTGATTTTAAAATGTTGACTTCCAGGAACACTAAAGGCTTAAAGCCTTTAAATCAATTACTTAAAGGATCTAATCAATTTACTGATAGGTTGTTAGTAAATTGTCTTATTATATAGAATGTTTAATAAAATACTGATTAAATGTGAATTCCATTTTATAGAAATAGAATTGAGAGGGCATTGTTTATTGAGGGAATTAGTAAATTTGGTTGTTGGGATTAGGCTTTTATCAACCACAAAGAGGTGACTAGAATGTTGTGTTAAATGAGAGTCTTGTGTTTAATAATCTTTTGACTGCGTGGCACATATTTTGCATTCCATTCTATGGTTAAAGACAAATTAATAACAAACTTTCCAGGTTATTTTATTATAAAGTTTTGCTTTAACAACCAGTGTGTACTGTTGTTTTTTTCAAAGAAAGATATTACTTAATATAATTAGTAGCAGATGAAGCTGGTGGCAATTCTGTTTTATAAAAAAGCGAATGATTTATTGGCAAGATTGTATTATTTAAATAAACTGTTCATTTTACTGTAAATGTGAACTAATACCACTTTTTAGAGTCATATATTTTAAAACAAAAAGTATTTTTAAAAAATGTTTTAATTAATGGTTTAAATTAAATTATCATCTTTTAATGTAAAATTAACATAGGATAACAAAAAAGGAAGTAAAATCATATTAGAAATATGGATAAAAAATAAATAGTAGGAACAAAGGTTAAAATAAATTGAATAGATTGAAATGCTAGTGGTCAATGAGAGAGAGGGGTTAGGGATATGGCATCTATGAGTTTTTCCTTTTTTCTTTTTTATTTCATTTGCTGGAGAGATGCAAATGTTCAAAAAAATGATCATAGTGATGAATACACAACTAGTGATAATATTGTGAGCCACTGATTGTACACCATGTATAGAATGTTTGTATATCAAGAATGTGTCTATGTTTATTGTTTACAATAAAAATATTTTTGAAAAACCATATTAGAATATGAGTTCAAGGAATAATAGAGAGGACTTAATTTTTAAAGGATTGTGGTTTTGCGTCATATCTAAGAACCTTTTGCCTAACTCAAGGACATAAAGAATTCCTCCTGTGTTTCCTTCAAGAAGTTTTATAGATTTTTGTTGTAACAACAACATTTTGAAGGGTTTTGTTTGTTGCCTTTTGTTTGGTCTGTTTCTTTAATCTATTATCCATCCATTTGGGGTTAATTTTGTGTATAGGACAAGGTCTAGCTAGTGTTTTATCAATTTTATTGTTATTTTCAAGAACTAATTTTGAATTTGTTTGACTTTTGAAAGAAATTTTCATTCAAATTCTGAGTATGGAATTCTAGATTGACAGGATTGTTCCCCATGCTTGATAAAGTCACTCAGTATTTTATGACTTGCCTAGTGTTTAACAAGAAATCTGCTATTATCTTTGAACTCTGTATGTTCTCTTTTATTCTCTGTCTACCTTCAAGATTTTATCTTTATTTTTCGTTTTCAACAATGTGAATATGATATGTGTGGGGGGGGAGTATATGTATGTATGTGTTTTGTGTGTTTATTCTGTTTGGGATTCTCTGAACTTGGATCTGTGGTTTTGTATCTTTCATTATTTTTCAAAAATTCTCGGCCATTTATCTCTTCTATTATTTCTTCTGTACAATTTTTTCTCTCTTCTACTGGATTCCAGTTACACATTAGTCTGTTTGATGTTGCCTCACAGCTCTTAGATACTATATATTGTTCTTACCTTTTCTTTCTTTCTTTTTTGTTATTAGAGTATTTTTTTTTAACCTACCACTAGGTTTACTTCTTTTGTCATCAACTATATCAAGTCTACTAATGAACCCAATGAACAGTTTCTCATCTCTGTCATCATGGTTTGTTTTTAGCTGTTGTTATTTTTGGCATTCCTGTTTAGATTTTTCTCATAGAATCCATTTCTCTGCTGAAATGTCCCATCTTGGCATTCATGTTATCCATCTTTTCCAGTAAAACCTTTAAGATATTAATCATAGTTATTTTAAATTCCCTGCCTAATAATTCTAACATTGGTCATAACTGAGTCTGGTTCTATGGGTCATTTTGTCTCTGCTCGGTGGGTTGTTTTTCATGCTCCTTAATGTGTCTGTTATCATTAGTTGAATGCTAGACATCATGTATAGATCAGTAGAGTCTGTTCTGTCTGTGTATGGAGATAGGCAGACCTTTTCTTTTGCTAGGCTTTTGAGTAGGAGGCTAAGTATTCTTTACAGGAGTTTAGCTGGATTTACCTTTTCAGGACCATCAACTGCAAATTCATCTAGCGTTAGCTTGTCCTTGGGTGGAGATTACTTTCTAGGGATTTTTTTTCCCTCAATGTTCAGGTTTCATCTTCAGCTTTATCTAAGAATTGATTAGTGAATCTGAGGTCATAAAGATTGCCTCCTATATTTTACGAGTTTTATAGTTTTAGCCCTTATATGTAGGTTCTTGATCTGTTTTGAGTTAATTTTTGTGTATGGTGTGAGATAGGGTTGTAACTTCATTCTTTTTCATGTGACTATCCAATTTTCCCCCATTGCATGTACTTAGCATCCTTGTTGAAAATCAGTTGATTGTTGATGTGTGAGTCTATTTATGGACTTTTTATTCTGTTCCTTTGATCTGTATGGCTCTTTATATGCCATTACGATACTTGTTAGTACTGTGGTATAATTTTTTTTTCTGGTTTTGAACTAAATTTTAACATTTGTTCCCCCTATTATTTATTTTTATTCCATATGTTTTACTCATCTGTCAACAAGGTAGATAAAAGGAGCATCAGACACAAGGTTTTCACAATTACACAATCACATTGTGAAAGCTATATCATTATACAATCATCATCAAGAAACATGGCTACTGGAACATAGCTCTACATTTTCAGGCAGTTCCCTCCAGCCTCTCCATTACATCTTGGATAACAAGGTGATATCTACTTAATGCATAAGAGTAACCTCCAGGATAACCTCTCGACTCTGTTTGGAATCTGTCAGCCAGTGACACTTTGTCTCATTTCACTCTTCCCCCTTTTGGTCGAGAAGGTTTTCTCAATCCCTTGATGCTTGGTCTCAGCTCATTGTAGAGTTTTTCTCAATCCCCTCGTGCTGAATCTCAGCTCACTCTGGGATTTCTGTCCCTTGGAGTCATGTCCCAAGTAGACGGGGAAGGTGGTGAGTTTGCTTATTGTGTTGGCTGGAGAGAGAGGCCACATCTGAGCAACAAAAGAGGTTCTCTTGGGGGTGACTCTTAGGCCTAATTTTAGGTAGGCTTGACCTATCCTCTGTGGGGTTAAAGTTTCATATGAACAAATCCCAAGACTGGGGGCTCAGCCTATAGCTTTGGTTGTCCACACTGGTTGTGAGAATATCAAGAATTCAACTTGGAGAAGTTGAGTTTTCCCCCATTCTCACAATTCCCCGAAGGGGACTTTGCAAATACTTTTCCACTCACTGATCAAATCACTCCGGGATTCATCAGGGCATCACCTGGACAAACCAATAAAATCTCATATCCTACCCAAAGTTCCATGTACTTAAGGTGTTCAACCAACTATCTACATAAGTTATATTAGGACATGCACTAGTCAAAATATAAATTTGTACCAAATAAACATTTTTTTGCTTTAGTCTCACACATAAGTTGAAATTTTGAAATATGAATTACCATCTAGTTTCAGCACACTGCAGTAATGACATTCTTTTGTTCTTCCTCATGCAAAATCATTTTTTAAATTTGTACATTTAGTCATTATCATTATACACTCTAGGCATTCCTAGATTATACCATCTCAATCTTTACTGTCTTATCTTTCTGTGTGATTTCATTTATGCCCCCAGCCCTACTCCCTCTATTATTCTCATATGCAGCTTCATTCAGTGTTTTAACATAATTGTATTACAGTTAGGTAATACTGTGCTGTCCATTTCTGAGTTTTTATATTCAGTCCTGTTGCACAATCTGTATCCCTTCAGCTCCAATTACCCAATATCTTACCCTATTTCTATCTTCTGATGGTCTCTGTTACCGATGAAATATTCCAAATTTATTCACTAATGTCAGTTCATATCAGTGAAACCATACAGTATTTGTCCTTTTGTTTCTAGCTAATCACACTCAGCATAATGTTCTTAAGGTCCATTCATGTTGTACATACTTCATAACTTTATTCTTACAGCTGCATAACATTCCATCTTATGTATATGCCGCAGTTTGTTTAGCCAACTGTCTGTTGATGGACATTTTGGCTGTTTCCATCTCTTAGTAATTGTAAATAATGCTGCTATAAACATTGGTGTGCAAATGTCCATTTGTGTCCTTGCCCTCATGTCCTTTGAGTAGAGACAGCATATAGATGGGTCCTGTTTTTTAATCCATTCTGCCAGACTATGTCTTTTGACTGGGGAGTTTAATCCATTAACATTCAGTGCTATTACTGCATGGGTAGTACTTTTACTATTTTGCCTTCTGGATTTTATATGTCATATCTAATTTTCCTTCTTTTTACCTTTACTCATGGTCTTCCTTTCTACACTCTTCTCTACACCTCTCTCTCCTGTCTTCATATCTGTCTGTAGTGCTCCCTTTAGTATTTCTTGCAGAGCTGGTCTCTTGGTCACAAATTCTCTGTGATTTTTTATCTGAAAATGTTTTAATTTCTCCTTCATTTTTGAAGGACAATTTTGCTCGATATAGAATTCTTGGTTGACAGTTTTTCTCTCTTAATAATTTAAATATATCATCCCACTGTCTTCTTGCCTCCATGGTTTCTGCTGAGAGAGCTATGCATAGTCTTATTGGGCTTCCCTTGTATGTGATGGATTGCTTTTCTCTTGCTGCTTTCAAGATTCTGTTTTTCTGTTTGACCTCTGACATTCTGATTAGTAAATGTCTTGGAGTACGTCTATTTGGATCTATTCTCTTTGGGGTACGCTGCACTTCTTGGATCTGTAATTTTAAGTCTTTCATAAGAATTGGGAAATTTTCAGTGATAATTTCCTCCATTAGTTTTTCTCCTCCTTTTCCCTTCTCTTCTCCTTCTGGGATACCCACAACACATATATTTGTGCCCTTCCTATTGTCTTTCAGTTCCCTGAGTCCCTGCTCACATTTTTCCATTTTTTCCCCTGTATTTTCTTTTTCTTGCTGGATTTCAGATGTTCCATCTTCCAGTTCACTAATCCTATGTTCTGTCTCTCGAAATCTATCATTATAGGTTTCCATTGTTTTTTTCATCTCTTCTACCTTGCCTTTCATTCCCATAAGTTCTGTGATTTGTTTTTTCAGGCTTTCGATTTTTTTTTTTTCATTCCTTGCCTTCTTTATATCCTCCCTCAATTCATTGATTTGGTTTTTGATGAGGTTTTCCATGTCTGTTCGTATATTCTGAATTAATTGTTTCAGCCCCTGTATGTCATTTGAATTGTTGGTTTTTTCCTTTGACTGGGCCATATCTTCAATTTTCCTAGTGTGATTTGTTATTTTTTGCTGGTATCTAGGCATTTAATTACCTTAATTAGCTTATTCTAGAGATTGCTTTCGCTTCTTTTACCTAGGGTTTTCTTGCTGGATGAATTTGTTGTCTATCTGTTCTTTGATATTCAGTTCAGCTTTATCTGAACCTCTAGCTTAAGTTTTGTTTAACAGAGGAGAATTTTTCAGTTCTTGTTCTCTAGTTTCTTGTCCTGCTTGTATTGTGCCTTTCCCCCCCACCCCACCCTTAGGACGGTCTGCTTAGGTATTTTAGACCCCAGCCAGATTTTCCCAGACCAAACTGGCCTCCTATCAGGAAGAAAGAGTCACCTGCATTGGTTTTCCCTGAGGGTGAGACCCAGCAGGTTGAAATACTTTCCTGTGAAGTCTCTGGACTCGGTATTTCTTATCCTGCCCAGTATGTGGTGCTTGTCTGCCTACAGATCCCACCAGCATAATATGATGCAGTACCTTTAACTTTGGCAGACTCTCCCTGCTGGGGGCGTGGTGGAGACAGAGGAGAGGTTTTAGGCTGGTTTTAATGGCTTCAAATTTCCAAACCCTGGGGGTCTGAATTCCTTGAGGGAGAGATTCCACCTGAGTTGGGCTTCACCCCTCCCCTGGGGAAGGGACAGTCTCCAGACAAACCCCCAAATGAGCTCACTTCTGCCTATGCCTGGGCAGTTGCAGCCTGAGAAGTCCTGCTGCTATATCCAAAGGCAGTCAAGCCTTTGTAGAAAGACAGCCACAAAAACCTGTTTCCTTCTTTTTTTTCTTTTTCCTTCAGCCCTGTCCCCTTGGCACCAGGGCAAAAATGAGCAATCTCTGCTTTGACCAGGTTCACCTGAGCTGGGGGACTATTTCTAGTAGTCAGAATTTGTTAATTAATTCCACAGTTGGCGTTTGGTGGGGCACAGCCCTTGCTGCTGGTAAAGTCCCTTTCCTTTCCCCTCTGGGAAGCAGCCTGTGGGGGAGGGGTGCCGGCCGCCATAGCTTTGGTCACTCATAGTTCTGGGGGGGCTTGCAGCCGGTCCAGCTGGTCCAGACTGGGGTACGCTGTGTCTCCGGTCACTAAGTGGCCCCAGGAGCTGTTCTGTACTGTTTCTGGTTATTTACTAGTTGTTCTGGAGGATGAACTAAAATGTGTACATTGTTAACCCGCCATCTTCAGTGTGGTACAATTTAAAGTCAGGAAGTGTGAGTCCCAACTTAGTTCCATATAAATTTGAGGGTTGCTTTTCCACTTATACAAAAAACAAAACAAAAACTAATAGAATTTTCATAGTGATTGCATGAAATTTGTAGTTTGCTTTGGATAATATTGGCATCTTAACATTATTACGTTTTCCAGTCCATAAATATGGAATGTCTTGCTATTGATTTAGGTCCGCTTTTATTTTTTCAACAGTGTTTTGATAGGGTTCAGTACAGAAGTCTTTTATATCCTTGGTTAAATTTATACCTAGATATTTTATTCTTTTAGATGTTATTATAAATGGATTTATTTTCATGATTTCCTTTTCAGATTGTTCATTGCTAGTGTACAGAAACATGATTGTGGGGTGTTGATTTTGTACTATACTTCCCTACTGTAATTGTTTATTAGCTCTAATAGTTTTCTTATGGTTTCCTTTTGATTTTCTACATATAAAATCATGTCTTCTGCAAATAGAGGTAGTTTTCCTTTTTCTTCACAACTTAGATACTTTTAATTTATTTTTCTTCCCTAATTGCTCTTTCTAGAACTTCTAGTTCAATATTGAACACAATGGTGAAAGTGGACAAGGACATTCCTGATCATAGAGGGTAGGTTTTAAGTCTTTCACCACTGAGTATGATGTTAGCTGTGGTTTTTCATAAATGGCTTTTATCACATTGAAAAAGTTCCCATTTATTCCTAGTTATCTAAATGTTTTTTTTTTCATGAATGGCTGCTAGATTTTGTCAAATGCCTTTTCTTTTTTTTTTTTTTATTTTATTTTATTTTTTTTTATTAATTAAAGAATTAACAAAACAATTAGAAATCATTCCAATCTACACGTACAATCAGTAATTCTTAATAACATCACATAGTTGCATATTCATCATTTCTTAGTACATTTGCATCGATTTAGAAAAAGAAATAAAAAGACAAAAGAATAAGAATTAAAACAATAATAGAAAGAAAAAGAAAAACAAACAAACAAACAAAAAAAACACAAAAAACCTATACCTCACATGCAGCTTCATTCAGTGTTTTAACTTAATTGCATTACAATTGGGTAGTATTGTGCTGTCCATTTCTGAGTTTTTATATCCAGTCCCGTTGTACAGTCTGTATCCCTTCAGCTCCAATTATCCCTTCTCTTTTTTTTTTTTTTTAATTAACGGAAAAAAAGAAATTAACCCAACATTTAGAGATCATACCATTCTACATATGCAATCATTAATTCTTAACATCATCACATAGATGCATGATCATCATTTCTTTGTACATATGCATTGGTTTAGAAGAACTAGCAACATAACCGAAAAAGATATAGAATGTTAATATAGAGAAAAAAATAAAAGTAATAATAGTAAAATCAAAACAAAACAACACAAAACAAAACAAAAACCTATAGCTCAGATGCAGCTTCATTCAGTGTTTTAACATGATTACTTTACAATTAGGTATTATTGTGCTGTCCATTTTTGAGTTTTTGTATCTAGTCCTGTTGCACAGTCTGTATCCCTTCAGCTTCAATTACCCATTGTCTTACCCTGTTTCTAACTCCTGCTGAACTCTGTTACCAATGACATATTTCAAGTTTATTCTCGAATGTCCGTTCACATCAGTGGGACCATACAGTATTTGTCCTTTAGTTTTTGGCTGGATTCACTCAGCATAATATTCTCTAGGTCCATCCATGTTATTACATGGTTCATAAGTTTATCTTGTCTTAAAGCTGCATAATATTCCATCGTATGTATATACCACAGTTTGTTTAGCCACTCTTCTGTTGATGGAGATTTTGGCTGTTTCCATCTCTTTGCAATTGTAAATAATGCTGCTATAAACATTGGTGTGCAAATGTCCGTTTGTGTCTTTGCCCTTAAGTCCTTTGAGTAGATACCTAGCAATGGTATTGCTGGGTCGTATGGCAATTCTATATTCAGCTTTTTGAGGAACCGCCAAACTGCCTTCCACAGTGGTTGCACCCTTTGACATTCCCACCAACAGTGGATAAGTGTGCCTCTTTCTCCGCATCCTCTCCAGCACTTGTCATTTTCTGTTTTGTTGATAATGGCCATTCTGGTGGGTGTGAGATGATATCTCATTGTGGTTTTGATTTGCATTTCTCTAATGGCCAGGGACATTGAACATCTCTTCATGTGCCTCTTGGCCATTTGTATTTCCTCTTCTGAGAGGTGTCTGTTCAAGTCTTTTTCCCATTTTGTAATTGGGTTGGCTGTCTTTTTGTTGTTGAGATGAACAATCTCTTTGTAAATTCTGGATACTAGACCTTTATCTGATATATCATTTCCAAATATTGTCTCCCATTGTGTAGGCTGTCTTTCTACTTTCTTGATGAAGTTCTTTGATGCACAAAAGTGTTTAATTTTGAGGAGTTCCCATTTATTTATTTCCTTCTTCAGTGCTCTTGCTTTAGGTTTAAGGTCCATAAAACCGCCTCCAATTGTAAGATCCATAAGATATCTCCCAACATTTTCCTCTAACTGTTTTATGGTCTTAGACCTAATGTTTAAATCTTTGATCCATTTTGAGTTAACTTTTGTATAGGGTGTGAGAGATGGGTCTTCTTTCATTCTTTTGCATATGGATATCCAGTTCTCTAGGCACCATTTATTGAAGAGACTGCTCTGTCCCAGGTGAGTTGGCTTGACTGCCTTATCAAAGATCAAATGTCCATAGATGAGAGGGTCTATATCTGAGCACTCTATTCGATTCCATTGGTCGATATATCTATCTTTATGCCAATACCATGCTGTTTTGACCACTGTGGCTTCATAATATGCCTTAAAGTCAGGCAGCGCGAGACCTCCAGCTTCGTTTTTTTTCCTCAAGATATTTTTAGCAATTCGGGGCACCCTGCCCTTCCAGATAAATTTGCTTATTGGTTTTTCTATTTCTGAGAAATAAGTTGTTGGGATTTTGATTGGTATTGCATTGAATCTGTAAATCAATTTAGGTAGGATTGACATCCTAACTATATTTAGTCTTCCAATCCATGAACACGGTATGCCCTTCCATCTATTTAGGTCTTCTTTGATTTCTTTTAGCCGTTTTTTGTAGTTTTCTTTATATAGGTTTTTTGTCTCTTTAGTTAAATTTATTCCTAGGTATTTTATTCTTTTAGTTGCAATTGTAAATGGGATTCGTTTCTTGATTTCCCCCTCAGCTTGTTCATTACTAGTATATAGAAATGCTACAGATTTTTGAATGTTGATCTTGTAACCTGCTACTTTGCTGTACTCATTTATTAGCTCTAGTAGTTTTGTTGTGGATTTTTCTGGGTTTTCGACGTATAGTATCATATCGTCTGCAAACAGTGATAGTTTTACTTGTTCCTTTCCAATTTTGATGCCTTGTATTTCTTTTTCTTGTCTAATTGCTCTGGCTAGAACCTCCAACACAATGTTGAATAATAGTGGTGATAGTGGACATCCTTGTCTTGTTCCTGATCTTAGGGGGAAAGTTTTCAATTTTTCCCCATTGAGGATGATATTAGCTGTGGGTTTTTCATATGTTCCCTCTATCATTTTAAGGAAGTTCCCTTGTATTCCTATCTTTCAAAGTGTTTTCAACAGGAAAGGATGTTGAGTCTTGTCGAATGCCTTCTCTGCATCAATTGAGATGATCATGTGATTTTTCTGCTTTGATTTGTTGATATGGTGTATTACATTAATTGATTTTCTTATGTTGAACCATCCTTGCATACCTGGGATGAATCCTACTTGGTCATGATGTATAATTCTTTTAATGTGTTGTTGGATACGATTTGCTAGAATTTTATTGAGGATTTTTGCATCTGTATTCATTAGAGAGATTGGTCTGTAGTTTTCTTTTTTTGTAATATCTTTGCCTGGTTTTGGTATGAGGGTGATGTTGGCTTCATAGAATGAATTAGGCAGTTTTCCCTCCACTTCGATTTTTTTGAAGAGTTTGAGGAGAATTGGTACTAATTCTTTCTGGAACGTTTGGTAGAATTCACATGTGAAGCCATCTGGTCCTGGACTTTTCTTTTTAGGAAGCTTTTGAATGACTAATTCAATTTCTTTACTTGTGATTGGTTTGTTGAGGTCATCTATGTCTTCTTGAGTCAAAGTTGGTTGTTCATGTCTTTCCAGGAACCCGTCCATTTCATCTAAATTGTTGTATTTATTAGCGTAAAGTTGTTCATAGTATCCTGTTATTACCTCCGTTATTTCTGTAAGGTCAGTAGTTATGTCTCCTCTTCCATTTCTGATCTTATTTATTTGCATCCTCTCTCTTCTTCTTTTTGTCAATCTTGATAGGGGCCCATCAATCTTATTGATTTTCTCATAGAACCAACTTCTGGTCTTATTGATTTTCTCTACTGTTTTCATATTTTCAATTTCATTTATTTCTGCTCTGATCTTTGTTATTTCTTTCCTTTTGCTTGCTTTGGGATTAGTTTGCTGTTCTTTCTCCAGTTCTTCCAATTGAACAGTTAATTCCTGCATTTTTGCCTTTTCTTCTTTTTGATATAGGCATTTAGGGCAATAAATTTCCCTCTTAGCAGTGCCTTTGTTGCATCCCATAAGTTTTGATATGTTGTGTTTTCATTTTCATTTGCCTCGAGGTATTTACTAATTTCTCTTGCAATTTCTTCTTTGACCCACTCGTTGTTTAAGAGTGTGTTGTTGAGCCTCCAGGTATTTGTGAATTTTCTGGCATTCTGCCTATTATTGATTTCCAACTTCATTCCTTTATGATCCGAGAAAGTGTTGTGTATGATTTCAATCTTTTTAAATTTGTTAAGGCTTGCTTTGTGACCCAGCATATGGTCTATCTTTGAGAATGATCCATGAGCACTTGAGAAAAAGGTGTATCCTGCTGTTGTGGGATGTAATGTCCTATAAATGTCTGTTAAGTCTAGCTCATTTATAGTAATATTCAGATTCTCTATTTCTTTATTGATCCTCTGTCTAGATGTTCTGTCCATTGATGAGAGTGGGGAATTGAAGTCTCCAACTATTATGGTATTTGTGTCTATTTCCCTTTTCAGTGTTTGCAGTGTATTCCTCACGTATTTTGGGGCATTCTGGTTCGGTGCATAAATATTTATGATTGTTATGTCTTCTTGTTTAATTGTTCCTTTTATTAGTATATAGTGTCCTTCTTTGTCTCTTTTATGTTTTACATTTGAAGTCTAACTTGTTGGATATTAGTATAGCCACTCCTGCTATTTTCTGGTTGTTATTTGCATGAAATATCTTTTCCCAACCTTTCACTTTCAACCTATGTTTATCTTTGGGTCTAAGATGTGTTTCCTGTAGACAGCATATAGAAGGATCCTGTTTTTTAATCCATTCTGCCAATCTATGTCTTTTGATTGGGGAATTCAGGCCATTAACATTTAGTGTTATTACTGTTTGGATAATATTTTCCTCTGCCATTTTGCCTTTTGTATTATATATATCATATCTGACTTTCCTTCTTTCTACACTCTTCTCCATACCTCTCTCTTCTGTCTTTTCGGTTCTGACTCTAGTGCTCCCTTTACTATTTCTTGCAGAGCTGGTCTCTTGGTCACAAATTCTCTCAGTGACTTTTTGTCTGAGAATGTTTTAATTTCTCCCTCATTTTTGAAGGACAATTTTGCTGGATATAGGAGTCTTGGTTGGCAGTTTTTCTCTTTTAGTAATTTAAATATATCATCCCACTGTCTTCTAACCTCCATGGTTTCTGCTGAGAAATCTACACATAGTCTTATTGGGTTTCCCTTGTATGTGATGGATTGTTTTTCTCTCGCTGCTTTCAAGATCCTCTCTTTCTCTTTGACCTCTGACATTCTAACTAGTAAGTGTCTTGGAGAACGCCTATTTGGGTCTAATCTCTTTGGGGTGCGCTGCACTTCTTGGATCTGTAATTTTAGGTCTTTCATAAGAGTTGGGAAATTTTCAGTGAAAATTTCTTCCATTAGTTTTTCTCCTCCTTTTCCCTTCTCTTCTCCTTCTGGGACACCCACAACACGTATATTTGTGCGGTTCATATTGTCCTTGAGTTCCCTGATACCCTGTTCAAATTTTTCCATTCTTTTCCCGATAGTTTCTGTTTGTTTTTGGAATTCAGATGTTCCATCCTCCAAATCACTAATTCTATCTTCTGTCTCTTTGAATCTATCATTGTAGGTATCCATTGTTTTTTCTATCTTTTCTACTTTGTCCTTCACTTCCATAAGTTCTGTGATTTGTTTTTTCAGTTTTTCTATTTCTTCTTTATGTTCAGCCCATGTCTTCTTCATGTCCTCCCTCAATTTATCGATTTCGATTTTGAAGAGGTTTTCCATTTCTGTTCGTATATTTAGCATTAGTTGTCTCAGCTCCTGTATCTCATTTGAACTATTGGTTTGTTCCTTTGACTGGGCCATATTTTCAATTATTTGAGCGTGATCCGTTATCTTCTGTTGGCGTCTGCGCATTTAGACAGATTTCCCTGGGTATTGGATCCAAAAGTTTGGAAGATTTTTCTGTGAAATCTCTGGGTTCTGTTTTTCTTATCCTGCCCAGTAGGTGGCGCTCGTGGCACACGTTTTTCTGCGGGTCCCACCAGTGAAAGGTGCTGTGGGACCTTAAACTTTGGAAAACTCTCGCCGTCCGGGGGGTTCGCTAGCCGAAGCGGCTTGAGCCGGCCCGGGGTCCGAACGCAGGGAGGGTTGCTGGTCGCCGCAGCCCGGGAAAAAGCCCGTCCGAATTTCCTAGTCGGCCCTGGGCGACAAGCGTGGCGGGAGGGCGCCAGCGGCAGCGGCCCGCCTGAGAGAGTGCACGTTCCCCGGGAGTCACGGGTTTGGAAGGGGCCTCTCCCACCCGTCACCGTTCTCCGCAGCCTGGGGATTTCCGATCCAATTCTCTCAGTTGGTCCGGGGGGCTGCGCGTGGTGTGGGCACCAGCCGCCTTGGTTTCAGGGGACCGCCTCTCCAATTCTCCCAGCCGGCCCGGGAAGGGGGAAGGGAGTAACTCCGGCCGCTTGCCGCCCCGCCCGGTGAGGCCCGCGCGCCTCGGCGATCTCACCCGAGCTGCTTCTCTCAGCCAGCCAGCCGTTCCAGGATGGGGTACGCTGTCTTTTTTATCTCTGTTGTGGCTTTGGGCGCTTTCTGTATCGTTTCTACTCCCCTAGTAGCTGTCCTGGAGAAGAAACTAAGATCCGCGCGTCTTACTAAGCCGCCATCTTCCAGGAAACGTCAAATGCCTTTTCAATTGAGATAGTTACGCAGTTTTTTTCTCTTTGCTTTAATTTTGTGTATTACATTGACTGATTTTTACGTGTTGAACCACCCTTTCATTCTTCTGATAAATCATACTTGGTCATAGTGAATAATCTTTTTAATATGCTGTTGTATTTGATTTGATAATATTTTAAGGATTTTTGCATCTATTTTGACAAGGGAAATTGGGCCTATAATTTTCTTTTGTGATGTCATTATCAGGCTTTAGTTTTAGGGTAATGCTGGCCTCATAGCATTAATTAGAAATTGTTCCCTATTCTTGAATTCTTTGGAAGAGTTTGAGCAGAACTGGGGTGTTAATTCTTTAAATGTTTGGTAGAATTTACTAGTGAAACCATCGGTTTTAGACTTTTCTTTGGTGTGATTTTGATTTTGATTCAGTCTGCATACTTTCTATAGGTTTGTTGAGGTTTCCTAATTCTCCTGGATTCAATTTAGTCAAATTTAGGAATTTTTCTGTTTCGTTTAGATTATCTGCTTTTATGGTGTACAACTGTTCATAGTATTCTCTTAGAATCCTTTTATTTCTTTAAGATCAGTACTGATATCACAATTTTTCTGATCGTGGTTTTTTGTATCGTATATTCTTTGTCAGTTTGGCCAAAGGTTTGTCTTTTTTGTGCTCCTCCTCCCCCCAAAAAACTTTTTGTTTATTTTCTCAATTGTTTTGCTCTTTCCTGTATAATTTATCTCCATTCTAATCTTTTTTTTTTATTTTATTTTTTTTTTTATTAACGGAAAGAAAAAAAAAGAAATTAACACAACATTTAGAAATCATACCATTCTACATATGCACTCAGTAATTCTTAACATCATCACATAGATGCATGATCATTGTTTCTTAGTACATTTGCATCGGTTTAGAGGAACTAGCAAGACAACAGAAAAAAATATAAAATGTTAATATAAAGAAAAGAAATAAAAGTAGTAGTAATAGTAAAAAACAACAACAACAAACAAACCAACAAGCAAACAAAAACAAAAAAAACCCTATAGCTCAGATGCAGCTTCATTCAGTATTTTAACATGATTACTTTACAATTAGGTATTATTGTGCTGTCCATTTTTGAGTTTTTGTATCTAGTCCTGTTGCACAGTCTGTATCCCTTCAGCTTCAATTACCCATTGTCTTACCCTGTTTCTAACTCCTGCTGAACTCTGTTACCAATGACATATTTCAAGTTTATTCTCGAATGTCCGTTCACATCAGTGGGACCATACAGTATTTGTCCTTTAGTTTTTGGCTGGATTCACTCAGCATAATATTCTCTAGGTCCATCCATGTTATTACATGGTTCATAAGTTTATCTTGTCTTAAAGCTGCATAATATTCCATCGTATGTATATACCACAGTTTGTTTAGCCACTCTTCTGTTGATGGAGATTTTGGCTGTTTCCATCTCTTTGCAATTGTAAATAACGCTGCTATAAACATTGGTGTGCAAATGTCCGTTTGTGTCTTTGCCCTTAAGTCCTTTGAGTAGATACCTAGCAATGGTATTGCTGGGTCGTATGGCAATTCTATATTCAGCTTTTTGAGGAACCGCCAAACTGCCTTCCACAGTGGTTGCACCCTTTGACATTCCCACCAACAGTGGATAAGTGTGCCTCTTTCTCCGCATCCTCTCCAGCACTTGTCATTTTCTGTTTTGTTGATAATGGCCATTCTGGTGGGTGTGAGATGATATCTCATTGTGGTTTTGATTTGCATTTCTCTAATGGCCAGGGACATTGAGCATCTCTTCATGTGCCTCTTGGCTATCCGTATTTCTTCTTCTGGTAGGTGTCTGTTTAAGTCTTTTTCCCATTTTGTAATTGGGTTGGCTGTCTTTTTGTTGTTGAGTTGAATAATCTCTTTATAAATTCTGGATACTAGACCTTTATCTGATATGTCGTTTCCAAATATTGTCTCCCATTGTGTAGGCTGTCTTTCTACTTTCTTGATGAAGTTCTCTGATGCACAAAAGTGTTTAATTTTGAGGAGCTCCCATTTATTTATTTCCTTCTTCAGTGTTCTTGCTTTAGGTTTAAGGTCCATAAAACCACCTCCAGTTGTAAGATCCATAAGATATCTCCCAACATTTTCCTCTAACTGTTTTATGGTCTTAGACCTAATGTTTAGATCTTTGATCCATTTTGAGTTAACTTTTGTATAGGGTGTGAGAGATGGGTCTTCTTTCATTCTTTTGCATATGGATATCCAGTTCTCTAGGCACCATTTATTGAAGAGACTGCTCTGTCCCAGGTGAGTTGGCTTGACTGCCTTATCAAAGATCAAATGTTCCATTCTAATCTTAATCATTTCTTTCTCCTGTTAACTTTGGGGTTACTTTGCTCTCTTTTTTTAGTTCCTCACAATGTGAAATTAGGTTATTTGTTATCTTTGTTCTTTTTTTAATATTGGTCTACTTAGCTATAAATTTCCATCTGAGCACTGCCTTTATTGTATCACATGAGTTTTGATGTGTTGTGTCATTTTCATTCATCTCTAAGTATTTTCTGATTTCACTTATAATTTCTCCTTTAACCCATTGATTGGATTAAAAACTCATAGCATCTCAATTAATCTTGTCTCTTTCTAATCTGTTCTCCATGTTGTGATCATAATGACAATTTCTAGAGTTCCGTGAATGCCCTATTTTCCATTTCACTTCAAAGCCTTTACTCATGCAAAATTTTATAAAACCCTGTTTGTTTAGTCTAGACCCCTCTTTCCCCTACCTTTTCAGATAACTTCTATACCTCTGCATGATTATATCTTTCCTCAGAGAAGTTTCCTTTGACAACTCCCCACACTGAGATTATATCAAGTTCTCATCTTATATGTTCTCAAGATACCTGTGCTTTCCTCCAATATAATTGTTACACAGTTACAATTAAACTGTGTGATTGTTTCTTAACTGTATTTCACCCCCTTTAGAATATAAGTTCCTTGAAGGCAGGAACCATTTCTTTCTTGTTGACCAATATATACATAGTGCTTAGTCAAGAAATATTTGTGGAATAAATAATTAAATAAATAAAACTGGGGAAGAAGCTGCCTGGTCTGTTCAGTGGAACTAGTGAAAGAAGTACAGCTTTATATAAATATGACAAATATCAACCGGGCTCTGTGGAAATTGTTCTAGGAAGGCGCAGCTTGCTTGGAAGACTAAAATAGGAGAAAGGGAGAGCCAGAATTAGAATGTCTTTGGAGAAGAATTTGTTCTCCTTAAGGAAGAACTTTAGTAAATGACTGCAGTGTGAGTGGGCATGTACTGATTTGTCAGCTTAACTATTTTTTTTTTAAGTTCTCTTAGCATGGAGTAAAGAAGAATAAAAGTATATTGAGGGCTCAATTATTAATGTGACTTTTATGAAGTCATTGAAAGATAGCAATAAAGATATGGAAAGAGTGGTTTAAATGAATGTTTTAGACTTTCAGTTGAAAAAATAAGAGTGATCAAATTCTGTGTGAGACCAAAGGAAGCAGTGTTTATTTGGTGTGAAATTTCTATTTTCTCTAGCACACCATCTAATTTAACTTGTATGGTCAGTTTAGTTGAACACCATATTACATGGAATCTTGAATAGGGAATGAGATCTTGTTGGTTGTAGTGGTTGGTATGATGCCCCAATATATCTCAGAGTAATTGGAGCAGACACTAAAAAAAGTATTTACAAAGTACCCTTGAGGAACTCGGGAAGATGTGGAAATATTAAACTTCCCCACCTGGAGAATTCCTGATATTCTTGCAAGCATTGGGGACTACCAATTTAATAGGCCAAGCCCTTGATCTTGGGGCTCGCCTTTTTGAAACTTATTCCTGTAGAGGAGAAGCTAAGACTACTTATAATGATACCTGAGTCACCTCCAGAGAACTTCTTTTGTTGCTCAAATGTGGCCAACTCCAAATGTGAACTCACTGCCCTCCCCTACCCTCCCCTCTACCATGGGACTTGACTCCAGGGTATGAGCCTGGATCTGGCATCATGGGATTAAAAAGCCTTGACCAAAAGGGGGACGAAAAATAAAACAAAATGATTTCATTGGTTGGGAGATTCCAAATGGAGTCAAGAGATCATTCTGGAGGTTATTCTTATGCATTCTATTGATATCCCTCTTTAGTTTTTAGTGTATTAGAATAGCAGGAAGGAAATACTTGAAACTGTTGAACTGTATTCCAGTAGCCTTGATTCTTGAAGACGATTGTTTAACTATAGAGCTTTTACAGTGGGACTGTGTATTGTGAAAGCCTTGTGGCTGTCACTCACTTTATCCAGTGTATGGACAGATGAGTAGAAAAATAAGGACTAAAAAATAAATAATGGAGGGGAGGTGATAAGGCTTATGGGATGTTTTGGATGTTCTTTCTTATTTTGATTCTTATATGTATTTTTTGTTTTTGGAGTAATAAAAGCGTTCAAAAATTGATTGTGGTGATGAATACACAACTGTATATGATACAGTGAACCATTGATTGTACACTTTGTACGGTTATATGGTATGTGAATATATCAGTAAAATTGCATAAAAAGTAAATGCTCTGCCATTGAAAAAATAAAAATAAAAAACAGATTATTTGTAAGTAATTTGGTAATGATGCAAATATATATATATAGATATATGTAGAATTTCTCTTTAGCTGTTGCTTTATAACTAAAAGATGTGAGATGTTTTTATAGCCACATTTTCTGGTTACTACCTGTCTTAGATTGCTAGGGCTGCTGTGATAAGTACCATACACTGGTTGGCTTAAACAATAGGAATTTATTGTTTGGGAGGCTGGAAGTCCAAAATCAGGGTCTCAACAGTCATTGCTTTCTCCTGGAGTCTATAGCATTCTGATGCTTACTTGCTGCAATTCTTTGGATTCCTCTGTCCTGTAGTGATCCTACCTCAATCCCTGGCTTCTCCTGCTTCTGACTTCTTACTTCTAGTGACTGACTGCATCTGAATTTCCTTTGCCTTTTCCTGAAAGGCCCACGCTAAATCATTTAGGCTTTATCTAAATTCTAAAACATCTTTTTCACAAACTAGTCCACACCGTAACTAATAAAAGTATGTTCATATGTTCTAATCATACCCACAGGAACACGGATTAAGACTTGAACATGTCTTTTGTAGGCTACGTGATTAAATCCCCAATATTACCTTTAAAATGTGAATGCAAGGCTTATATTACCAAATAAATTGTCCTGTGTGATTTTCTCTTTCCAAAGTCTCATGTAGTGATTTCATAATCTATAGTAGTCAGCAAACTTTTTCTATGAAACACCAGATGTAGTGGCTTAGGCTTTGCAGGTCATTCAGTCTTGGTCACAACTACCCAACTCTGCTGTTGTAGCATGAAAGTAGCCATAGACACTGTGTAATTGAATGAGTATGTCTGTGTTCCAATAAAACTATATGGAAACTAAAATACTGAATTTTCTATAGTTTTCACATTATGAAATATTCTTTTTTGGTTAATAGGCCTACTTGCAAGGTTTACCCCTGGCTAGTGTGTGGGAAACTGAATTTAGGGACTTTTCCCCACATTCTCTATCTGATAAGGAACCTTTACTATGCCTAAACTGTTTGCATAAACAATGTGGTTTATGGTCAGCACCTGTTTTCCCTCTGGGAGTCTGGAATTTTGGTATAGCTTGTCAGCAGGTACCCTAATTGACCAGTCCCCAATGAAACCCTTGGGCACTGGCTATCTAATGAGCGTCCCTTGTAGGCAACATTGCACGTGTGCTGTCACAATTCAGTGCTGGAGGAATTAAGCATGTCCTCTGTAACTATGGGGATAGGACTCTTGGAAGCCTGCAACTGGTTTCTTCTGGATTTATCCTCATGTGCCTTTACTTGTGCTTATTTGCTTTGTATCCTTTTGCTGTAATAAATCATAACTATGAGTACAGCTCTATGCTGAGTCCTGTGGGTTTTCTTAGCTAATCACCAAATGTAGGCATGATCTTGGGGACCCCCAACATTTTGTCCAAGCCAAAAAACGGAGAGTTGTTCTCAATGCTTCCATCTCTACTTTTTGTCCAAATGCCTTGGCCTAAATACGTCCCAAATTATTTTTTCCCCTTCAACCTCTTTGTCCTTTCTTTGATAAGACTTTAATCACATCTTACCTATCTAATGCCATATGCTCCTAATCATCTGCCTTCAGTCTCTACCTTTTCCATTCTCTCCTATATAATGCCTCTTATTCATTTATTTGTTTCTTTGCTTGTCTGTCTTTTTATTTGTTTTTGTGGTCCTAGTTTGATCCCCTGCACTTAAAATCATTCAGGGCACTCTACTGTCTATAGAATAATGATAAATTTCTTAGCACAGCATTAAAAGCCCTTTATGATCTGTTTGATGTCTATCTTTATAGGTTCCTGCCGTTCCCCAACATATACTTTATCCTACAGCCATACTAAAGAACTTGCAGTTCCCTAAATAAGTTCTTTTATGCCTAACTCTCTACCTGCTTTTCCTCCAGTTGGAATCCATTGCCTTTCTTAACCAGACAGTACCATCTTACCCATTTGCGGGGGGGGGGGGGGGGGGGGGGGGAGTGCATGGTCTTGGAATTGAACCCCGGTCTCCCACCTGAGAGGCAGACATTATACCACTAAACCACCCATGCACCCTTATCTTACACATTTTTGAAGACTTTGTTCCTAATTTGAAATCTCTTCTGTCCTAATTAGGTTAGTTATCCCCTCCACATTTATTTCCAGGGCACTTTGTCGTTCCTTTTTTGAACACATTGTATTTTAATTATTCACTCTGCCTATCAGACCATGAATTCTTGAAGGCCAAGACCACATCTTGTTTGTTCTAGGATAGGGCCTTGCAGTTAGTTAGGGATGTTCATTAAAAAGAACCAAATGCAGTTCATCTTATAGATGAAGCTATTGAGTGATGGAGGGGATGGGATGATAAGGAAATATTTATTTTCTCAAAATTTGATTTCCGGGAAGTTAATAGATTAAAATGGGAGTATATAGATTAGCACATATTACTAATGAAGTAAAAGTACATTATAGTAAAAACAAAGTAATTATTTGTAATCTGTTTTGTCTTATTTTGTAACAGAACTTCATTGCATTTATATTATTTACATAGGTGGAGATGGATATTGTTGAAAAACTGGTAAAAATGATACCTTGTGAACATGAAGATCTGCTGAATATCACCCTCCGACTTTTACTAAACCTGTCTTTTGACACAGGACTCAGAAATAAGATGGTACAAGTTGGACTGCTTCCTAAACTCACTGCACTTCTAGGTATGCTTTTTAAAAATGAATGATAGTGTTGCTTGTACTTTCCAGCATTAGTGGGAAATTTAGTTCAGTGTAGAAAAGTCTGCTAGACAAAAGCATTCTATATATATATGTTCAATGATTGGGATACTATATATTTCTAATTTGTACATACTATATGTATTTCTGTTCAGTTTAATAAGTTCATTAATATGTTGGTAATATACTATGGCAAGGTATAGTGCTGTGTACTATAAAAAAATGCTTTTCTTTATAGTACACCATAAATGTATATTGTGGTTCAAAAGAGAGAAAGTTCCCATGTTGATCAATATTGGTCAGGAGAATTAGAAAATTTCATGGACAAGGTGCCATTTGAGATGGACATTGAAAAATTTGTCAACTTAACAGGATGATATTTATAAAGGATGAAGAATAAAGGCTATAGAAAGTATTTCAGATAAGTGATCAATATTAACTAAGGCATAAATTGAGTTAGATCAGTATGAGAAACAATAAATTGACATCTCAGTTTGAGCATAGGCTATGACTAAGGAAATAATAGGAGATAAGTTTTGAAAAGCGCATGTTTTAGTTTGCTAAAACTGCAGGAATGCAATATACCAGAAATGGGACAGCTTTTATAAAGGAAATTTATTACATTGCAAGTTTACAAGTCTCAGGTCAGAGAAATGTCCAGACTAAGGCACCCAGGAAAAGATTCCTTTACTCAAAAAAGGCCATTGTCTGGTGCATGGAAAGGTGTATGGTCCATCTGCTGGTCCTTGTTCCCGGTCCTGTTGCTTCTAGCTTCTGATGTCAGTGGTTTCCTCTCTAAGCATCGGTAGGCCTTCACTTAGCTCCTCTAGAACACAATTCTGCAGTCTAGCTTGCTTAGCATCTCATGGGAAAGCACATGGTGATGTTTGCTGTGTAGTGTTGGTACCCAGTGATTCTGTTCCTGTGGACTTAGATCATCAGCACATGGATTTCATCCGTGGCTGATTATATCTGCAATCTGCTAAAGGGAGTCTCTTCTGCAATGAGTGATGTTTAATTTAATTAGCTGGAGGCTTAAAAGGTGGAGTCAGAAGAGAAAGAATTAGCTCAGAACACCTCAGTGCAGCACTCAGAGCCGACACAGACCCAGACGTTTGGAGATGCAGAAAGGTATCACCCCAGGTAAAACAGTTTGAACCCATGAAATAGGAGAGAAGGCCAGCAGATGTCACCATATGCCTTCCCAAGTAACAGAGAAACCCAGATGAAAGCCAGCTGCCTTTCTTCCAAAGAACTATAAATTTGTGACTAAATAAATCCACTTTATAAAAGCCATCCATTTCTGGTGTATTGCATTCTGGCAGCCTTCGCAAACTATAACATGTGAATAAGAATTGAAAGAGGAAATCACTAAAGGAGACATAGCAGTCAGATAGATAGGTTTATTTTTAAGCAAATATACCAGAGTTCATCAAGTTAAGGCTATTACTGAGAAGTGACAAATTTCTTACCTAATAGAAAGATAACAAAGCATTAAATAATGAGAGCAACTGAAAACTTTTCTACCTCCTTTTTGAGTAATTCTTTTATAGATTGCTTCATTTTTTTCTTTCAAATATTAATCCCTAGGATATCAATTTACAGAGGATATTAAAAAGCTGGTATTATTTTAACCTGATATTGTATAGCCAGAGATGGTCACTTTTAAAAATTTCCATCTCTGTTCTTGACTTATCTGTAAAAACTGATTGAAAGCAAAGTGAATCTGTTGAGACATATATGATTAGATCAAAGACTGCAGGGCTTTGAATATTGGCTTTATGATTTGGGGCAACTTAATATTTATGTCAATTTTGTCATCTACGCTATGAAGATAAAATGGTACATGTGATAGAGAAGAGTTAAATAAGATAATTCAGTAAATGTTAGGGAATTATAATAACACAAAATTATTGTTAAAATATCGAGTGCAAACAGTAGATATCCATAAATGAGTCTTTATTGAAAAGTGGGTTTTCTAGGCTTCTACTGTTAAGGGCATTGAGTAATTTTGTATGAAGGTCTTTAAAAATTGACTACGTCTTTGTTTTATTAAATATTTTCTTAATTTTATTTTAATACCCTGACCATAATTTAAATTTTTATTGAGAAATAGTATAATTAAAAGCATGGACCCAGTCAGATTGCCTTGGTTCAAGTGCTACATGAGTGTTAACTATTATTGTTGTTATTATCATTGATTCAAGTTTGCATTTCTGAAGGTAACTTATTATCCAGGGCTATATATATTATCACTGTGTTCAAGGATATCTCCTTGCTAAATGGCCCCAGTGCCATGTTTGTTTAGTTTTTATATACAACTTTTCTGTTTTCTTCTCCTTGTCTTTGGCTGTCACTTCTCATTTCTTTTATACCAGCCTTTGATAGCAGCAATTTTCTTGTTCTCCAATGATATATTTGGAATCTCCTGAGTCTTGAAACCAAAATTAAACTTATTTGAATTGCATATTTTAAAAAATGAATTCCAAATGAATACCCCAAGGATTCTCTTCCTAGTAATGTTCTTGAACTTTATTGCATGGACATTGTAACCACATCTTTTGAAAGTGAAGGAAAAGTCACAATTTTGCTTGATTGTGACTCTGCTGTGTTCAGTGAAATTGTGTTTAGTTTATAATTGTGTTCCTATTAAGTAATTACTAGAATGGTAAAAAAAATTAGATTTGTTAAAATACATGTTAATTTTATATGTTATATGGAAAATTTATATATTAAATAGCATCTAATATATATGTTATATATATTAAATCAGTAACTCCTAACAGAGTTAGCTAAACTTTTCAATTGAGTAAGTGATTCTCTGATATTTGGCAACCATTATTATACAGAGGATGAAAGGAGGAAACATTTTAAAGAGCATGGACTTTATATAGGAAACACTCATGTGGAGCAGTGACTTTCAGACATTTTCAAACATTTTACACCAATTCATAGTAGGATGTAGTTTACACTATGTCATGGTCAGGTTCATGTGTCAACTTGGCCAGGTGGTACCTGTTTGTCTGGTTGGACAAGTGCTTGCCTGTCTGTTGCTGTGAGGACATTTCATGGAATTAAATCATGGTCATGTTGGCTGCATTCACAGCTGATTCCATTTGTAATCATCCAAGGGGAGTGTCTTCTGCAATGAGTGATGCTTAAACTAATCACTGAAAACCTTTTAAGGAGAATTCAGAAGAGACAGACTCTCTCTCTGCTTTGGCCGGCAAGCCTCTCCTGTAGAGTGTGTCCAGACCCGTCATCAGAGTCTTTAGCTTTACAGCCTACCCTATGGATTTTGGACTGTACATTCTCACAGTTATGTGAGACACTTTTATATCTACGGATATTTCCTGCTGATTCTTTTTCTCTAGAGAAACCTAGCTAATACACACTACAATACAGTACTTATATGTGTGTGATATATATATGTATGTGTGTAGTTGAATGTATTATATATTTATGACATATGTTATCCATTTTGTTTAACATTAACAAAAGCGTTCACAAAACAGTATCTTTTCTATGTGCAATGCACTATGATATTTTCTATCATTCTGTTTTCTTTTGTAGCTTAGTTATGATCTACTAATTGATTTTATGTTCTTTGATTGATATGATGTTCAATTCAAAAATTCTGAACTAGAGAAAGTGAATAGGCTGAATTATTGATGAGTTGAACAGTAGATTAATCTAGATTATTTTAGGTTATTCTTTGAGAAGTACCTGGAGTGACTCCATGGAGTTGAAATTGAAAACAAAATGGAAAGGAAACTTCTCTAAATCAAGTATTTAAAGAATTTTTGGGTGCATTTTCTTCATTGTAGTCATGAAGAAGGAATTAAAGAGCATTGATGCAAATGAGTGGTCAGTTTGCTTTTTTCTTCAGAAATAAATTTATTGTTAAAATATTTTCATATTCACAGATGACTGTCTTAAAGAATTACCCAGTTTTTAGAAATCTTTTATTTTTAAAAAGATGCAGAAGGCAAAAGCAATTTGTCAGGGCTATGTACATGAGGAAGAATTTTTCAGAAGTGATATTTAAGGGATGCTGTTTCAACTGGAAATACTATCACGTTTTAAGCAGGGTTTCTTTATTATTGTTTCATGACCCATAACTAAAAAATATTTCTTAAAGTTAGTTATAGATTATTTTTACCAGAGTATAATGAATTGTGAATCTTTCAGGCTTTAATAAATCTGTGCTATATGAATAGTTAATCCCCTTTTCTTTTTTCCTGAAACATTTAACTACTACATTTCAGTCCATGTGAGATTGATGTTAAACAATTATTTCAATATTCCGTTTTATCATATAAAGCATTTTGATTTTGGAATTTTGAATTAAGCTTCCTAAATAATCCTTTTCCTCTGACACTCGCAACACATGAAGAGATCCATAAGGAATTTTAAATACCATCATTTAAAATTCCTCTTGCCAGTTATCCTGAAAATGGTTTGTTTGAATAGTTGTTTTTTTTTTTAATGCATGTAAAGAAAAAAGTCTTTATCTTTTAAAATGCTTCAAGATTTTTATTTGGTTCCATGGAAAACCTTTTATCTAGATATTCCTTTGTCTGTTCTCCTTTTGTTTCATTCCATCAAAATTATTCATTTGTTTCTGACTTCACTTTTTGGTGTTATTTTCCTTAGCTCTCATAAGGATCCTAAACCTAACTGTACTTAGTTCAGGATCAATGATAAATCTTTTCAGTTCTATTCATCCTTAGATGATACTTTGACTTATGGCCTCTGATGTCTGGTAACTGTGTTACCATCTGGGAGAGCTTTCATAGCCAGAGGCAGTAAATCTGGTTATATGCTAATTGGATTGGGCCTAGTTAGTTTAGGCTTTTTTCATGGTATTTTTTGTTAGGTAATTTTAAAAAGTACTTAAATATTTTTTGGCCTATCTTAGAATCAGGTCATTAAAAAAAAAAAAAAAACATCCTTTGTCACAAGTCTTTGAAGCATTTGACCTTGATCTGTCTCAGGAGTATCCTGGGTTGAGTGATGGTGAGGAAACATTGACATAGTTTTTTTTTTTTTTTTTTGCATGGGCAGTCATCAGGAGTCTCCGGTATGGCAGGTGAGAATAGTGTATTCTTTATTATCCTGGAGAATGTACTGTTAGCATTTCAAAAGTAACTTGATAAACTAAATTTTCTTAGTTTTTTATCTGATACACCAGGCACATATTTTGTTGCACATTTTGGTTGTTTTGGCTTGGATGTTCCATAAGCTAAGTATTGTTTTATTTTGTGGGGGCTGATGTTCAAAAGTGAACATAAATACCAAACTGAAATGTGCCCTTTAGGAAGGGCCTAGTTCATCATGACATCCATTCTTACGTGTCTTGAATATCACATAATGGCAGAGGAAGTATTTTATAGAGAGTACTCTTTAAAAAACAAATCTTTCCAATATACACTTACTTGGTTGTGTGGCTAAAATTCAAAACACTGAGCATACCAAATGCCAGCAAGGGTGTGTGAATAAACAGGAAGTCTTGTTCATTGCTGGTAGGGATGCAAAGTGGTATAGCTATTTTGAAATACAGTTTGGCAGTTTCTTACAAAGGTAAACATAGGCTTACCATATGATCCAGCAATTGCACTCCTACGTATATACCCAAAGGAGTTGAAAAATCATGTCCACATAAAAACCTGCACACAAATGTGTATAGCAGCTTTATTCATAATTGTTAAAAGTTGAAAGTAACCAAGATGCCTTTCAATATGTTGGCGACTGATTAAACAAACTCTGGTACATCTATACGAGGGAATATTATTCAGCAATAAAAAGAAATGAACTATCAACATGAAAACACATGGAGGAACTTGTGTATATTTCTCAGTAAAAGAAATCAGTCTGAAAAGGCTACATACCATATAATTCCAACTATATGACATTATGGAAAAGGCAAAACTATACAGACAGTAAAAAGATCAGTAATTGCCACAGGATAGATGAGGGACAAAGAGAATGGAACACAGGGCATTAGTAGCGCAATGAAACTATTCCATATGAAACCATAATAATGGATACATGGCGGGCCGCGGTGGCTCAGCGGGCAAAGTGCTTGCCTGCTATGCCGGAGGACCTCGGTTCGATTCCCGGCCCCAGCCCATGTAACAAAAACGGAGAAACAGAATACAATAAAAAAAACAAGAAAATGTTTAAAAAATGTTTCCCTTTCTTCCTTCCTTCCTTCCTTCTCTCTGTCTTTCCTTAAAAAAAAAAAAAAAAAAAATAATGGATACATGACATATTCATCAAAACCCATAAAACTGTATGTACAAAGACTAAATCTAACTTAAGCTATAGACTTTAATTACTAATGATGTATCAGTATTGGCAATAATAGATATAACACAGTAATGCAAAATGTCATGGAGAAATTTAGTGGGGATGGGAGCAGGGGAATATATGGGATCTCAATGTGCAGTTTTCTGTAAGTCTAAAACTGCTCTAAAATTAAAGTTTATTGAAAATGAATTTCTGTTATAAACTAGCACACATGGGTGCAAGGGTGGTTCAATGGTAGAATGTTTGTCTTCCATGTGGGAGACCCGGGTTCAATTCCCAGGCCATGCATCTAAAAAAAAAAAAGCACATGTGACAGGAACATAGTTATACATTCATATATTTTACTTATAATAAAAAGGAATTTGAAAAGCCATCCTTTAAAAACTCATTGAACATACCCCACTGCAAATTACTCATTAATCTACATGTAAATGAAAGAAAAAAGAAAACAGAAACAGATTTAATGTATTTTGAATAAAAACTGACAGATTTCACTGGTGAGCTCTTTTGAACAATTTTGAGTTTATACAATATTTAAAAATGTTTTTACATTTTTTAATTAAGTAATATTCTGAGTTTTCATGTCAGCTTTTAAAATTTTAACTTAAAATTTTAACTTAATTCTCAAAGGAATTTAAACTCAAGGGAATAAATCTTATAAAATATACAGGTCTTATCCTTCATATGTGAATTTTTGCATTTATTAAAATTATAATTATTGCGTTTGTTTAAAATAATCTGCCTAATGATTAGACAGATTAGGTAGCTGGCTGTGAATTATAGGGTAACAACCAGTTTCTACAATTTCTCTGATATCTTGTGAGTCTTCTCTATTAGAGAATTACAGAAATTCAGTGGTTAGAGCATCAATTTTCATACTTTTTAGTCTCTGGATCCTTAATACTTTTAAAGATTATTGAGGACCTAAAGAGTTTTTGTTTATGGAGGTTTTCCTATGATATTTATTATATTCAAAATTAAAATGGAAAAAATTTAAATATTTTAAAAACTTAAATAACAAAAAATAGAACATATGTTAACATAAATGTTTTTATAAGCATTTGAGTAAAATTAAAAATATAACTATATTTTTCCAAAATGAAAAAGTAGTGGAAAGAGTAACATTGTTTTGCATTTTGCAGATCTCTTTAAAGTTAGATTTAGTAGATGACTAAATCTACTAGCTTGCCTGTCTCCCTCAGTAATCTGTTGTGGTGTCACATTTGGTATCATAGCCTCTGGAAAACACCATGATACACTCATGAGAGAATGTGAGTAAAGAGTAGTTATAAAAATGATTTGACCTTGTAGACTATCCAGGGATGGTTTGAAAACTTCTGGATGAAAGCATTTCTTTAAAGTTTTCATTCCTATTAAATATATAAATCCCTGGTAGTAATAATATACAAGGAGCTTCAAATTAGCAGCACAAATTCATCTAGGAAACGTGTTTGATTGGGCCAAAATATACTTGATTTTTTTTTTTTTTAAATCTTTGTGTATGAATGTCTTTAGACTGGACCCAAACCCTCCCATTCCCCAAGGATAACTTTTACTTCCTCTTAGACATTTAATAATATTGACTGTTTTGCCTTGTGGACATTTGAGTATTCAGTACCACTCACATCTTAGTAAGAATCATTTTTACCAATTTCTTTGATGCTTTGTGAAGAGAATGGGGGAGGCATGTCATGGTATAGGTGGAAGGGGACTGAGAAAACTGAGCACAAAAGGATAGCAATATATATATATTGAGTTTGAAATACTTAACCAATACTGGGTTTCTAATACTGTGCGGTATTCATACTGCATATCTTTAGTCTGGTCATTCTCCCACTATTGATACCAGTGAAAAGCAGTGGGCTCTTTGCCCAGTGTGCTCAAATGACCAATTCATGGAATTTCAAAGAGAGAAAGAATTTATTGCTAAGCACGAAGCAGGAAATCAGATGGCCTATCGGCCTAAAAATCTCTCACCAAACTGCAGTAAATCTGATAGTTTTATAATATCAAAAGATGGGCAGGTCTTAGGATAATGAGCACAGTGGCTTGAGATGACGAAGTTAGAGATGATTTAATTGTGAGCATGCACAGATTGATTACATGCTTAGTCACAGAACGTATGTAAGAAAATGGCGACCTTAATATGCATGATTTTTAGTATTATGAGGTATAGGTCACTTATAGGTTAAAGTTTAAGCTATTATGCATGTGGGCCAATTTTGGCTAGATCCAGCTCCATTTAGCAAGATAGTTTTGGAATTAGGATGGACTATTTTGGGCTGATTCAAGGCCCTTCATTAGTAAACATTAGGGGCTGTCTTTAGTAATCATAAGTCCCTAAAGTTGAAAAGAGGATAAGGGGATACAACTGGGGGTCAGTAACAAGGTTTTTACAACTACAACATATAGATATAGATGTAGAAATATAGGATATATAGTTATACAGTCATTATCAGAGATCATGATAGCTGGATTACAGTTTAATAATTTCCCTCTTGCTATTCTAATATACTAGAAAGTAAAAAAGAAATATCTATATAATGAATCAATAATCATAATCATTTCTTAAATCCAAAATTCTTGGTTATACTCTTCTAAGTGTGAATTACATTCCTTCTACTTTGTCCTCAAACAACCAACACCTCTGTCTTCAACCTTTCAGGTCATTACCTTGCTTTCTATTTTAGTGAGAAAATAGAATCAGTAAGAAGAGAACTTCCATGAATTCATGTTACTACACTTACCCTCCTACCTGCATCTACCTCTGTATTTTCTCTTTTCTCCCTTTATTATTTGATATACTTGCCTCTGCTCTAAACAATAGGCCAACCCTCCCTCTCCATCCCATTCCCTCTCACTTATTCAGTATTCTTGCTGCAGCAATTTTCTCCTCTCGTATATCATTCCCATCGACAAACAAATGGGCTATTTCTTTCATCTTAAGAAAGAGTCTTCTTGACTCCCATTTTTACTCTTTCCCCCTCTAGCTATCATCCCATTTTTCTTTTCTTTTTGGCTTTTTGTTCTTTGAAAAAGTAGCACATATACATGCTGAAATAAGAATAAAATGAAAAGTTAGTTCCTCTACTCCATAAGCCACTTGTTTCCCAACCTGGAGACAACTATTAATAGCTTTCTATGTATCAGTCAGAATTTGCGTATGTTTTATAATGCATCTTTTTTGAGGGGGTTCATAAACAAGAACATATATACATTCTTCCATTATGGCAAAACTCAAAAAAGTTGTCTTCATTTTCTGTCTCCGATTTCTTTCCTCCCTTGCATATATATTCATATTCATATTTCCCCTCTCTCTCCCCTCCCTTTCTTTTCTCCTTCCTTCCCTGCTTCTCATTGTTCTGTACTCTTTTGAACTTACTGCCATTAGGCTTTCATTTCTCCCACCCTACCATTAATTACACTACTCCTTTCAAGTTCTGATCATTTCCACATTGCTAAATCCTATGGTCAATTCGCAGCATTCATACTAATCAACCTGTGAGAAGCATTTGATACAGTTGATCACTCCTTCGTCTTTTAATTTTTCTCATTTGTTTTCCTACACAGAGGACTCTTCTGGTTTTCCACCTAAGTACCCATTCTTTCTCAGTCTCCTTTTCTGCTTCCTCTTCATATCACTACTCTCTAAGCATAAGAATGCCCCTCACCTCACCCCAGGGTTTAGTCCTTGAGCTTTTTCTCTATCTACTTACTCCCTTAGTGATTTCATCCACTCGATTTAAAATATATATTGATAACTCCTAAATATAAATAGAAAAATAGATAATCCCAAGCTCTTCTCTGATATCCTTATTTCAGATGTTACCGCTTGCTTGCCTTATTAGCATCTAAGATTTAACACATTAAGAATTAAGCTCCTGATTTCCACTTCATCCTTCCACAATCCACTATTTTCATTCTTTACCATCACAGTGAATGGCAACTTCATCTTTCTAGTTAACCAAACCAAAAAACCTTTGGGGTTGGGGAGGAGGTTACCATTGACTCCACTCTTTCCTTTCTCCCATACATTCAATCTGTCAGCCACTGTCTTCTCTCCTAATTTAATATAGTAGCATCTTGACTGGTCTTTGTGCTTTTGCCCTTGCCCATGGTTTCTTTCTTTCTTTTTTTTCTTTTTTTTTTTTTTTTTTTTGCCATAGGCACATAGTTTCTTTTTAATACAGTGCAAAGAGTGATCCAATTAAAAGGTAAATCATGCTCAAAATTTTCCATTGCCTTCCAGTCTCAGAGAAAGAACCAAAGTCTTTACAGTGGCCTATAAGACTTCATAAATTCTGTCCCTGCTCCTTATGTCTCTGACTACATCTTCTAGTACTCTCTCCCTTGTTCTTTCTGCTGAGGTCATGCTGGCCTCCTTGCTCTCCACTGAACCTAACAGGCACACTCCTGTATCAGGACTTTTGTACTTCCTATTCTCTGCTTAGAATATTCTTTAGCTTTTTTCATGGCACATTCTCTCACTTCTTTTACGCTTTTCTGCCTGGTCACTCTATTTAAAATTTCAAACTAACTTTGCTGTTTATGGCAGGAAAATTGGGGCATCTAGATTCAATAACACATCAGAGCCTGTCTCAGTGCCACATGAGTCATTTCCAAAAGGATCCAAATTTTTAGTCAGAGTAATATTAGACTATATTGCCTTTTTTTGAAGATAAATTTGAGTTTTTCTAAGGTATTGCAAATGGATATGAATATTTCTACATTCTGTGAGTAGACCCAGAATTGATTTTAAGAGTAAGAATGGAACCAGGTTCGTTTTGATCTAGATTACACTTAGATAATCTGGATTTCAAGGCATTTTCCAGGGCTGTAGAAAGATTTTAACATCATGTAGAGAGCTGGACCACGTATTAAGTAATAAATATTTGATTTCTTCTAGTTGAGACAAGCCTGATTTCCTTTATTATTGAAGCTCATCAGAACAGTTACTGTTGGACTCTAAACTTTGATCACTTAGAAATTAAGGGTTATTTTCTTTGACCATCTATCATATGTCCTTAAAGGAACATTGAAAAAGTTAAGTTCTGAACATCCTTTGAAATTCTCCCACAATGTTAAATTCACTTTGTTCACGATATATTACTTTGGCCTAATTTTTAGTCTATCAAAAGTATCATAAAAAGAAGAAATAACGGCGGGCCACGGTGGCTCAGCAGTTCAGAATGCTTGCCTGCCAAGCCCGAGGACCCGGGTTCGATTCCCGGTGCCTGCCCATGTAAAAAAAAAAAGAAAGAAGAAGAAGAAATAAAACTTGTATTTATTTTGTGAAGAGAGCAATATTTTGCTGCTGACCTTTTCTGACTTGTTTATTAAAAGCTTTGGAAATCATTACGTTAATGTTTTTCCATTAGGAGGTGTTTCCTTTTTTTTTTTTTTTAACTAGGTTGCATTTATGATGGATTTCTTTAAGAAATTTTTTTGTTTATTTTTTAAAAACATGTTTTGGTCTGTTTATTACCAAACTGTTATGGAATTTCACACATCTGTTTCAGAATACAGTCCTCATAGACTGCTGTACTGTTTCTCAATTTTAATAGGCCTCATTTTTCCTATAAAGAAACCTGCATTTTCTTACCTGATCAAGTGAGCAAACAATAAGGGTCAGATGTGGCAAATGCTTTAACAAAAAGCACATGTCCAGAAGTCAGGGTGAGGTAGAGTCATATCAAGATTACTTGAAGTTATTAATGGCAGTAAAATTTATACTTCCTCCTGTTTTCCCAATTAAATCAAGAAGTGTTTTTTTCTTAAGAGTCTTCTACCACCAGCTGGTTCCAATACTGTTTGTGTGACTATTGCCTGGGGTGTCTGCGTTTCTATATGGTCAGAGTTTACCAAAGCATTTTAAGTCAATGATATGGCCCTGTAATAGCTAGAAAGCAGCTGTTGGTAAGGGCTTCATTTTGGTCCTTATCATTTATACCACAAGTATGCATATTTTATAGGGTGTATTACAAATAACTTGTATGTTCTGGATGTAATGAAAGATTGGTAGAGATGAGGTAATAAAATAATAGAAGGCAGAAATATTTGAAAAAGAATGTATATTACGAAGTAAAGTTCTATATACTAAAACAATGAAAATCCATCAAAAGTATATCAGAGCTATTTAGCTTAATTGTAAATTTGCAATTTCAGTTTCTCATAGTTTTGAAATTAAATAATTAGACATAAAATTTGTTTATCCATGAGTCATGGTATCACAAAACTGTTTTTACACTTGATATTTTCATATTAGTCATTGTAACCTATAAATTCTGTCCTTTATTCCCCCTTAAGTTTTGGTTTTTATCCAAGTTATCCTAAATTTTTATTAAATTCAAAGATACAGAACCCCAAACTGTGGACAAATCTATTATAAAACAGAAGGCCATCCTGTATAGTTGTAATCCTAAAAATTGATTTCCAAATTTAAGTTTAAGGCTATCTAATTGTCTTTGGTATGCATCTATATTTTAGGCTCTAATAAAGTAAGCATAAAGTTATATGGAAATATATTGAAGATGTTCAAATGCATTTTAATATATTTTTAGTGTATTTCAGTATACTCAATATACATGTTCAATAATTTTGCAATTATCTTGTAATTGTTTGTTTTCCCTGTGGCATTTTCATTATGTTGATCAGGCTTTGAGGGCTCTAATTCCTTTGTAAACTTAAAGTCACTTGTGATTTTTAAACATGTTACAGTCATATAGACTGTCTAGCAGTAATATATCACCCTTATGCTGTTCTGTTCTATGTGTTCTCATATTCCGACTTTTCTCTCATCTTTGCATGGAGCCTTTGTGACTTCAAAGGGTACTCTCTAGAAAGAAGACAGGGAATGTAGACGGGAGTGAGAATCTGGCTAATAATGTGGTCCATACCTGGTGTTCTCACTCTGTTTTCACAAAGTGTTGGGCTGGGTCTACTGCAGAAGCAGAAATTTGGCTTTGAGTTCTGCTATTCAGAACTCATATTTCTGCTTGACTGAACTGTGAATGGAAAATCCCAAGTGTCTTACAAAATTAGTAGCTGAATGACATTTATACTAATCACTTCAGAGATGAAAAATCTGAAGACATTTAAAATTCAAAACCTATCAACATGTGTTTTGCCCTTTAATTGGCAGAAAATCAATTGTGAGAACAGTCCAGAGAGAGCTGATTTTTTCTTCCTCCTCTGCTGTTCCTGCTGAACTACAGCTGCAAATTTCTTTAAAAAAGAAAAGGCAGTGTTTCTTATAAACTCCTGAATGTGCTTTATAAGTGCCATAATTCCCACAAAATCAGTTACTGGAGTTAATGACCAGTTTGTTAAGGAATTAACTGCCCCTCAGCTGGGAAGGACCAATTTTAGGGGAATGGTTGTGCAAATGCTAGGATAGTTCAATAACACTTTTCAAATAATGATCCAGCTAATTAATGGTGAATTCCTATGGAAATCCTATTGAAGTACTTATGACCTCTGCATTTAATAGCCAGTGAGTTCATCATGATTCATGTTTATTACCATAAATACCAAAAGCATCAAAATGACTAGGTCATTTTTTTCCACTCTGCCTTTATTACTTGAACAGATTTGACTAATCCACCTCCAGTCATTAAGAACCTGGTTCTCAAAATTTTCAGTCTTTTCACTGCTGTGCTTAAAATTCACAGAACCTTTGGTGCTATGCCAGCACACTGACTGTTGGCAGGCTGTTTTGACTTGGGATGTCAGTAGGGAATAATTGATGTCTATAAGTCTTAGAGGAGCCCTTTTGAAATGCTTGCTATTTGTAGGATGTGGAGGAATCATAGCTAGTTAGTTGGGGGTTACGGTTCCTAGTGATGAGTACTTAAGGGGAAATCCCTTGCCCTCCAAATTTCTTCCAGGAATTCATTTAGAATATATAAAATTTCTTTTTCTTAAGGTGTATTTTGTAAGAACTCAGATATCCTTTCTTCCAATGAATGAAAAGGGCCATTAATTTATAATGAAGGATAAGCTCTTAGACCATTTGATTTCTCTTGATGGCTGTTTATTGCAATGTGATCTGCAAATTAGGCTTTAAATAATAATATGCTGGCTGCCAGGGAGCCAGGGAGCCTCTGACTATACACTGTGCAGTGTATGAAGAGGTGCATTCGGGCTAATTCTAGACCTCTTACTATCCATATGTTCACTTTTGTCCTAAATTGCTTTGTCCTTTTGTTGTAGAGGTCTGCTAAGTGAATTTTTATCAAACAATTTATATAATCATTTATGATTGAGTGAATTAAGATACCTATATTTTATACTGCAGTCATTATTTTGCATTTCTGTAGGGGAGAGAGAAAATATGTGATTTGCAACAAAATACAAACTGTAATCATCAAGGTAGCATATGGGTAGGAAGACTATTTATAAAATATTTACATTCTTTTTAATACAAGAGCAAGTTCTAGTATACCATTTTTCATTTCTGAAATAAATACAAAAAGGGGGGGAAAAAGCCACATTCAATTATATAGGTGTTTATGTTCAAATTCTAGGAGATCCTTTTCCCAGTCAAAATTCAGAAGACACATTAGCAGCTTGAGTTAGATAGACCTCTGAGTACAATAGCGTAGTCCTTTAGATCTGTCATCACCTCCTTTCACACTCTTTCTACAGGGAAGAAATATCTTGGTTCAGTCTTACTCTAGTTTCTTTTGTTCATCCATGCTTAGCCCATAGTAAGGGGGAAACACTTCTGCTCATATAGGTTTAATTTTCTGAAATGTGCCGTTTCAAGGCAAATCAATCAGAGTAGCTAATTTGATGTTCGTCTTCAGTGTTCCTGGACTTCTTTTTCTGTGCCTTTCATCTTCTTGGTAGCCTATCACCTCTACCACCATTACCCGCTCAGAGAGTGAATGTAAGTTCCATTACAGATGGAAATCATAAAAGGAGGAGAGACTCACAATGTGTGTGTTGGGACAGGATGGTGGGAATGGGAGGATGGGGAAGGGCAGTGGGAGAGGTGTCATTTTTTTTTTTCAAGTTTTGTTTTCATTAAGAAATTTTTGTCTTTATGAGCTTGAAAGAATGATGAAGGCTTCTTATCAGATGCAGGTCACTGAGTGGAGCCTTAGGGTATAATGTAACTCTCCCAATCCTATGTTTCAGGAATAGCAGAGCTTTTTAGGAAAGTGAGGAGGTAGGACAAGTGGCTTAGCCACAGGCTCATCTTAGAGTCTTGCCTGTCTCCCAAAGCCACTTTATTTCTAAACTACATTTTACAGTTCCACTCTTGAGGACAGAAAAACATAAAGACAGCATGTTTATTAAAGGCACTTAATAGTACTGTTCTACTAGTAAAACAGAAAATTGTTATCAACATAGTGATGACAATAAATGACATTTATTGAATTGGCTTATTATGTGTCACATTCTGTGCTAATTGCTTTTTACCAGGATTCTCTCACCTAATCTTCACATAACAACCCTCTGAGAGTAGGTATAGTTATTATCCCCGGTTTCACAGACGGAGAAACTGAAGCACAGACATGGGGAAACAGAAACACATGCAATAAAGCTTGTAAGTGGTAGAGCCACAGTTTGAATCCAAATAGTCTGGCTGCAACAGCCTTACTGACCTTTAAAGCTTCTAGTTCATCTTGTCATAAAATCAAACACTGACTTGATAGCAGTTGTTCTCTGATGTAGTATGAGTGTGACCTGATAGCAGTTATTTTCTGATTTACTATGAGCAAGTTTCAGAACTTAGGTTGATATAGGTCTAGTTCCCAAAACTGCTTAGAAGATAATGCAGTTTCCATGTCAAGAAGTTCCTTCATTCAGCCTATTTGGCACAGGTCCTCTAAGAAGTATCTTGAGTTGTCTTTCTGCGTTCCATATCCTCTCTTCCCTCCCTTCCCTATCCCCTCACTGTTTTCCCCAAGATTCCCAGATCTGGCAGAGTCCCTTCTAACTGCATCTCCTTTTTTTACTATACCACAAGGGAATGGTGAACATATCATATTTATTCAGTATTATTTATTCACCTTTTTGTTGCCACCTGGAAAACTTAGTAAAAAGTACATGCATGGACTTTGTGGTCAGACCTAGGTTTTGAATCCCACTTTTAATTTTTTTTTTAATCTTTTGAAAGATTCAAACCTTCAATTAATGTAATTGCCTCATCTGCAAATGAAAGATAATAACTACCTCATCAATTGTTGTAAGGTCTAAATGAGAAAATCTATACTGAACAGGTAGTAGAAACACTTGTCACTGTTTGCTTCATTAGCCCTTTCTTTTCCCCCTTTGTTTTAAATTGTGGTTCTAGAAAGCTTAGCATCCCTAGAGCATATGTTTCCTTGAATCTTTTAATGCTCAGCACACTTTTGGAGATCCTGATCCTTTTAAGTAAAGCGTATGGGAAAATAGGGAAGTCTTGAGACATTTTTTAATAGAGGATCACAGGTAGAGAAGAATTAGGTATGGGAGAAGAGCAAGGAGCTTTCATCTTTGGCCATGTGTATGAAGAGAAAAGGAGAGAGAAAGCACAGGAGATCAGAATTAGATTGGCAGCAGAGTATGAATTGTCCTAATTTTTTGAAGGATATTTATTTTGCTATGTAAAAGTAATTAAGTTATTATTTCTGAGACATGTTTCTTACAGATATTATTAATCTGCTTTTTAAAATTACTGACTTTCTATTCTGATACATCCTCCTTGCCCTGAGTTGTCCTTTGCAAAGCTGTATATTTCATTAAATCTAAAAGACCTTCCTTGCTCCTCTTTTTATGGAATACACATCTCTTAAAAGCAAGTATTTCTCACCTCACATTCATCTCACTTTTCGTGAATGATGCACCACCATAAGACATTGCTTTTTAGAATCCTTTCATTGACACTGGCAGCAGACTCTCTTACAGTTTAGAATAGCTTCCTGTTTCATTCCTAGTCAGATTGGGTTTTAATATGTTTGATGATTTACTTTGTTAAAGAATCTCTTATATTGGTTTTTTATTTCTTTTGTTTCTTTTACCACTTAGCAAGTTGTGTAGCTTGGAATCCTACTTTTCAATGAATCCATTGCATAGGAAAAATATTTTCCAATAATATTTTGTAAAAATTAAACACTAATAGAACTATACCCACAGCTGAAAAACAGAAAGAACCTTGAATAACAGTGAGAAAGATACTTGCATTCAGACTATGCTTCAGGAAACTGTTGAAAATATTTAAAAATATGTCAGTCCTGGACAAAAGCTAAATGCTATGAAGGACACAAGGAATGCCTCTCTCCTTGGAGAATAAAGTTGGAATTTTTCTTTTTTAATCTGCATATCATGGAAACCTGTGTACAGATAGGTGTTCCTGTGGCAAGTGTGCTTTATACTAGAATAAGTATAAATTACTGCCCTCTATAGTATGAAAATGTTATTTTTTTCACACTATTGAAAATCTACAAATCTTTCCCACTTAAGTCTCTCTGATGCTAAGTATAAAATGTTGAGGCTGAGGAATATTTCTGTCTCTACTTTTCTCTTACTTGGAGTCATTTCACAATCTGTGCCTTACAAATCCCCCCAAATTTGTAATATATGCCTAATAAGTGGAAACAATAAGATAGAAAATATTTTAAGAACTCTAAATATCTTAATAATTTTGTTCTATAGTAGGCACAAGAATAAAGGCACTAAACTTATATTCTGTGTTGAAATATATTTTAAAATCTTCTTGATGTATTTTTTTGCCAACTGAGTTCACTTATACCTAATTTTTAAAAACTACAGATATTTTCAAGGATTTCTCATAATACAGAATTTTAAAAAATGATATTGTTTATTTGGGTAAGACTTTTAGCTGAAAAACTTTTCTAACTCTTGTTTTGTGATGGTTTTGATACCATTAATAGTTCTGTAAAACATGGTCTATTTGAGAGCAAATAGGAAGATTGCATGACATATTAAAGTCCCACCTCATTTTTCAAATCTGTATGTATCATTTGCTTTTGTTTTAGTTTCAATGTTTTATAAAACTAGAATAACCTTACCTAAGAAATTCTGAGACTGTCCTTAGACTACAGTTACTTTAGTGTTTAGCATCTTATAGTCATGTATTTTATTGTTGTTGTTTTATGTTGCAAATACTATTCTATTTCTTTCGTCATTTGGATGAATTTTTTAGTTTCAGAATCATAGTAATAAAATGAACATTTTAGTTTCTACTTCTTTTGCATCACTTCTGTCAATGAACTGTGTTAATCACAAATTTTGATAAAATGATAAGAGAGGGAGACCAATATTGGGCTACTGAAAACAATTCTTAGAATTTTTTCCCCAAAAGCATAGTTTTTACAGGATAGATGTTCTCTCAGAAGTTAATGATATAACACAGATAACATGGGCATGCTCAAAACTTTGAAATTTGAAATAAGGAGCTCAAAATATTTTCCTGATATTTGATTTGGAAGTTTAAAAGCATTTGTGCATTAATCTGAGTCTATTATGCCAAAAATATATGTATAAATTTATACGCACATCGATAAATATGTGTGTATGTATATATATAGCTACATATAAACGTAGTTACATATCATCATATCCATGGTATTTTATTCCCAGGAAATGAAAACTACAAACAAATAGCAATGTGTGTTCTTTACCACATAAGCATGGATGACCGCTTTAAGTCAATGTTTGCATACACTGACTGTATACCACAGGTAAGTGGTTTAAGTGTTTTAAAAAAAACATTTAAGAAGCATGAATTTTTACTTTCTTCTCTTCCTCTTGCCAGATCTACTTTTCCTTTTAAAAATATACTTCCTCTTATTAATAATATATATTTGTTATAGAAAACTTGGAAAACACAAAAAAGTATAAAAAATGACAAGTTTGTGTTATCCTAAACCCAGAGATAATATCTAATACTTCAGTACATCTCCTTCCTTGTACTTGAAAAAATAATATATTTGTATAAAATAGTATATATTATTGTATATTACCTTATTTACATAATAGATTGTAAGTATTCTCCCCTGTCACTGAATATTTTTCAAAAACTATTTCTAATAGTTCAGTTTTATATATGGTTGATGGTTTTAAATGCTTTGCATTCTCTAATGAGAAAATGCTTTATCAAAATTCTTAGATTATTTTGATAGCATTGTTCTTAAAGATTTTTGTTATAACTCAGTTGTTTGATATATTTCATGTGTTATATCTGTTTGCTTTGAATGAGTTTACTGATTTTTTACCTGAAATATAAGTAGAGATTCTGTACATATGTTTTTACTCTTTTACATTTATAGAACCACTGTTGTACCATATATTTTTATTAAACTGGTCTGCACTAAATTGAATATCTGATGATTTTTAATATTAACTTATTTTTTAGAAAATGGTTTTCTAAAATAGTAAAAGCAAAACTGTAGGATATAAAATATATAATAAAAATAACACACTTTCCAAAATATTTTGGAAGAATATGACTTGAAAGATTTAACTTATTAAAATAATTTGTGATAAGAGTCCTACTAGGAATTCCTTGCTAGCCTAATGTGAGTTTTTTTAACATATGCTACTTGAAAAATAAATTAAAATATAGCAAAAAATTTGCAATTTCCCATTTTATTATTTTTTTATTAACCATCTTCCTAGTCATTACAAATTAGCAAGACAGTAATAAAATTGAACTTGCTGTTCCATAATTTTGACACTTTACCTGTATGCAATTTAAAAAATTGACAGATTCTCAAAGATAATTTCTTAGCCTTTTATATCAGAAGATTAAACTATGTTTGTTTATTGGAAATAGACAACCCTCACAAAATATAAAGCGTATCTTATCTAACAAGGCAGGGCTCTTATAAAGATAACGTATGTCAGACTGTAGCCAATGCTAAGCCTGGCTACAGCTTAGCATTGGCTTTGTCGAACAAGTTTTCAATAAAAGAGTTGCCATGTCAAAGGGAGATTACAGGTGATTTACTATGGTCTCACTCCATATGTTCCAAGGGTTTCTGCTTTGCAGTTTCAAAGGGTGTTCCTTTTCCAATCCTATTTAGTGTCAGAACTTCATTGACTACAGGATATGAACTGGAAAGCAGCCAAACAAGGATAGTATTCTTGCCTACATTGATTGTTTATATCCAGTTTAGATTAAAAAGAGAATAACATTAAATAAGAGCACACTAAAGGGGTGGGAAACTTATTTTGTTGAAATTTGTATTTGGAGTTACCTGACTGTGGTCACTTTTAGACATTGTTATTATTGCAGTTTAACTGTGTGTGTAGAAAATTCTCTCATAACTTTTTAAGAACGGTATTCATAAATGTTTTCTTGCGAGACAGTTTTCCAACATCTGCAGTGGTGGAATTTTTTGAACATTATATTTCATGAACCAAAAAATCTTCCAAAACTCATACAGGGGTTAGGATTTTTTTTTTTTTTAATTCAGCTCTTATGGGAATATGTTACCAAATTATGTTGTAAAATCTTGAAGCTTTTTTAGTATGAGGACTTATTTTGAGAAAGCTAAATGATATTCTAGAATATATTTGTTTCTAAATGCTGTCCAGCCTACAACTTATACTTCAGGGCTCAATTTTGACATTTTCAGGGAAAACTTGGCATGGTTTAATTGCCATCTGGTGCCAAATTCATTGCAGAATAAAAGAATCGTGGAAAGCAAATCAGGAATCAAATTGAAATTTCCAAGTTTCTTTCAGGAATCCAAAGCTATTTCTTTCACAGGTTTTGCTGCACAAAGTAATGTTTATAATGCTAGTAAAGCTTTAAATCATTTATGACAGTAATTTTAGCCTCCTATTAAAGAAAACTACATCCAAGGTTGAGGATTTCATAGAATTAATGTAATATTCTGTTCTTTTTGAAATTAAGCGCATTGATTTTGTTTAATGAAGATTTTCTACTACTGCAGATAAATTTTCCAAATGAGAATCCTAAAATGACTTTGAAGATAGGAAAGCAATGACTCAGTAATAATCAGTTTTATTGATCAAAAAGAATTTGGGAGTATGGTCATATTCTTTATTTACATTAGCTAATGTATGTAAAGGAGCTTTAAAAGTGCTATAGTAAGGTAATATTAGCAAAATATGAAGTCTTTCTCAACATTCTGGACCCATTCATAGTCTGATTTAAATATTGCCTTTCTGTTGCATGTTTATAAGATAAACCTGTAATTACATTACAGTTCACTTTTATAAAATATTTAACATCCCATGCAGAGTAGGTGATTATGTACATAACATGCCTTATAATCTCTCACCTTACTTTATTGCCTCTAATTATCCAGTATATTCAGATTTTCTTTCCTGGTTTTGACACTATTCTGCAAAATCTTTGTGCCAGGTCAAGTCTTTCTTCTTACATGATCTTAATGATCTAAATTGGTGGATTGTTTTAGGTAAGCCTACTTGGAATAAGCAGGAGTTAATAGTTGTATTCTAATAATAGTTAAAAGTACACATTAACAGTTCATTGCTGTTTAGACCTCTGTGATGCATGCTTTGTTTAATAGGTGCAAATGTCATCCAGATGCTTATAAACGTATTTATTGGTAATAGAAAGGCCAATCAAAATACTTGGTTAGGTAGTGATGTCATGGTGATATTTAATATTTTACCCTAGAACAGTGTACAAGACTATTCATATCTATCCACATGTTTTCCACCACAGTTGTCCTATATGGCCCCTCTTTGATCTACATACTTCCTTTTAGCTGAATGCTGGTAAACGTCCTTTCTGACAGCCCCCTTTGCTCTTGCCTGCCATTATCTGCCGAAGTTCAGAAACCAGAGCATCACTTCAAACAGGAGAGTTAGGGAGTAGCCAGTCAGAAGAGATTCCTGAGGCATGCAAAGTTCTGGCATAATCATTCAAAGATGTTTGGGTTGGAGGTGGGGGTGGTAGAGGTGTATGTGAATACAGAGAGCAGTGGGGGTTGGCCTCTGGTCACTGGTAAATAAGTGAAGTCAGGTGCCAGAGAGTCTAGACACAGTGATTTCAGTCATGGCTCTTTGGTATCTGATACTCAATATGGGACTTGTCTGATTGAATGCTATTGCCTCTTCATTGCCCAGACTGAGCTCTTTTAGAGCCTTCTTGTTAAATCAGTAAAAGATGACAATGGACATAGTTTAAAAAGAACAAATCTAATTTTAATATTTCCTAGTTGCCAGCAATTACACTTAACTTTTGAAGTGCTATGGGTAGCATGAATGAAGAGAAAATGTTGCATGTGGAGTTCTAACTGAAGTATTTTAAAATTTGAATGCTTAACTAAAATTGAAGTATTTTTCTTTTTATTTTGAAAAACTAATTCTATATCACTATATATTCCACTCACATTTAGCCCTAATTTCTCTTGATTGTGGGGGAGGGTTGGGTAAGATTTCAACCATTATTAAAAAAAAAAAAAAAAGAACTCTTGAGTATTTATTTCTACACAGGATTTAACATAGAAATTACCAAAATATTTTATGTCCTCAATAGCCGTATATTTGAGGGTGGTTTTCATATTACGAAAGTTAACTTGAAGTAGATAATTCATTAGTAGCAAATATCTTGCCTTGTTAAAGCAGTACTTTGATATAGCAGATTTCATTATTATAAAAAGCTTCTAGTTATCAGTAAAAGTTTAGAGGAAATCTTTGTATTTTAAGTTTTGAATTAGAGTGAAAAACATACAATAACATTAATTTTAGGATTTTGACCTATATTTTTATTAATTTATAATTTATTTTTAAGTGGTAGTTACTATATAAATAGGATGAAAATATGTTAAATTATATTCAGTAGTTAAGATTATTTTATGATTGTCATAGAATATTTTTATTCTGTAGTATATTAAGTGTTAATGTTTCTTTACCCAAAGACTCCATTATTAGCAACATTTTTGGTTAAAGAGCTGGCCTCTGGGAAAGGCATGATATATGCCAACCATTTACTTGCTACAGAGTTTTGCAGTTTTCAATATCCAGTACATGTTTTGATAGAATTATACCTAAGTGTTTTTGGTTTTTTTTTTTGGAGTGATTGTAAATGACATTGTTTGATGTTCAGTGGTTTATTGCTAGCATATAGAAATACAGTTGATTTTTGTATACTGACCTTGTATCCTTTTTGAAATTCAAAAGTTGTCAAACTAAAAGAAAGTAATTGAAACAGTATTTAACAGAATAGGGTTTATAAACAGTCAGTAAATATTTATTATGCACTTGCTATATAATAAACAGTGGGCTAGATTCATGAAGGCATATTGACCTAAACTGGGCATTGCACTGAGATAAAACATAAGAAATTTTTAGGTTATAAATTTTAGGAATAACTTCCATAGATTACTGCTAAATGGAGTAAGTCACCTACCTTTTCTTCCTGCCTTTCTGACTGCTGCTTCTCAGATACCCCTTCCTTTTCTCTTATTATTAAACAGAGTTCTCCTCTCATTTTATACCCCTGCCCAAGTAATTGGATCCAGCCTGCAGCTTTAGTTTTCATCCATGTAGGATAATTCCTAAAATTATGCCTCCAGTCCAGACATTTCTTCTAAACTTTGAACATTTTCTAAGTTCCTTCTGAATATCTGCACTAGACTGTCACATGGGCAGTTTAAACTCAAATATCTAAAAGGAAAATTACTATTTTCCCTTTAAAGTTTTCTCCTACTCTAGTTTCCCTTTTTTAGTAAATCTTAACACCACCTCTCTCATCATTGCTCAGTACAGAACCTGGGAGTCATCCTCAGTTCCACCTCTCCCTTAGCCCTGACATCCAGTCAGTTCTCAAATCCCATTTTGAGTCTCCCTTCTTAATATATCTTGAATACATCCTTTTATCTGTATCCCCACTACCATAGCCTAGAATAATGGCTTCCCATTATTCTTCAAATGAAGCCCACAGTCCTCAATATGTATTTCAAAACCCTGCAAGATCTGGCTTTTACCCCCTTATTTCTCAACACTGTTTCTCTCACTGTAACTATGCCTGCCTTCTTTTAGTTCTTCAGAGGAATTATGTTCTTTCTGTCTTGCTACCCTTGCACAAGTTGTTTGTTTTGCTTGGTATGCCCTGCTTCCAAGCAATATTTTAATTCCTTAAATGAAGAGATTTTGTCTGAAATTTCTCTTGTATTCTCCACTGTATGTGGAAATTTATATTTAATAATGAACATATAATAGCCCATTAACCATTCATTCAGTTATTCAACAGTGAGAGCCTACCCAGTTTTGTGCATTGAGAAATGTAAATTATATTTTATTTCTAGCATATAATCTAAAATGATACCTTGTGGTAAAATGTTGCTTCTGGGTTTTTTTGTTTTATTTTTAAGTGAAATATGCTCTGTACTTTTTGCTAGTTAATGAAGATGCTATTTGAATGTTCAGATGAGCGAATTGACTTGGAACTCATTTCTTTCTGCATTAATCTTGCTGCTAACAAGAGGAATGTACAGCTTATCTGTGAAGGTTAGTGTCTTCGAGCTCCATAGGTAATCTTTTTTAGCATGTGGCAATTGGCATATAATGAAAACCAAATAATAAGGAATTAGGATATAAATCCCATTTTTAAATAGTTTCTTTATAATAGCTATACCTTAAAGGTTAGATAGTCTTAAAATATTATTACCTCATGAGTGGAGATATTTTGAACCATTGTGGGTTAGCCTTCATTGAAATTTTTGTTTTTAACTTTTTTACTGTATGATATAACATATATACAAAGCAAAGAAAGAAAAGAGCAGTAGTTTTCAAAGCACTCCTCAACAGGTAGTTACAGGACAGATCCCAAAATTTGGCATGGGCTACCATTCCATCATCTCAGATTTTCCTTCTAGCTGCTCTCTTCATTGAAATTTAATTTCTAAAAACATTTTCTAGTTGAAATAAACCTTTTATTTGCATAATTTATTGAAGAAGCAGTCTATTACAATGTAAGTTTTTTTTAAGACAGTATGATACAATTGTATCATATTGTCTTAATTAGGTTATTGTTTCTATATTACTTACTTGGTGAAATGGTTTGTCATACATTAGGAATTTTCAGTCTTCTCAGTAGTTTTTTCTTTTTAAAAATAGTATATGTTCATTATAAAAAGTGCAAAGAAACAGAAAAACATTAAATCTTTTCATCTACCATCCAGCAATAATCATGGGAATATTTTTAATAAAAATGGGGTTCTTCTCTCAATATATTTTAACTTGTGTTTTTTAAAAATTAATATTGTATCTTGAATACCATTCCATGTGATTAAATACTTTTGTAAGTTAATATCTGCAAAATAGTGCATTGTAAAGATTTGCTACAGTTTAAGCTGCTATATTGAATATTCATTTGTTTCTAATTATTTTCTGTCACAGAGGGCTGCCGTAATTATTCTTTTGTCTGAATCTTTACACATTTCCATTTTTTTATTCTTAAATAAATTCCTATAGTAGAATTTTTCTGTCAAAAAGTATTTACATTAAAAATATTTACAATTTAAAATGTGTGAATATTCCAGATGCAAAAGAGCACATACTGTATGATTCGTTTTATATGATGTTTTAGAACAGACAAAACTAATCTGTTATATTAAGAAGAAGAAGGTGGAAGAGTAGAGGAGGGGGTAAGGGGAAGAGGAAGAAGAATTATTGCAATTGGGGAATAGAATTGACTGAAAAGAGGCACAAGGGAACATTCTGGAGTGAACAGAAAGAATATCCCTATCTTGATATAGGTTATGTAAGAGCACACATTTGTCAAAAATGAATCAAATTGTACATTTAAGATTTATTTTTTCACTGTAGATAAGCTGTTTTGTTTTTGAAAACTGTAGAAAAAAAATTAAACTTAATTTTATTGGGCAAATTTTGTTTTCCTATATTAGGAAATGGGCTGAAGATGCTTATGAAGAGGGCTCTGAAGTTCAAAGATCCATTACTGATGAAAATGATTAGAAATATTTCCCAGCATGATGGACCAACTAAAAATTTATTTATTGTAGGTATAGTTTCTGGCTTACTATCTATTAAAATAGACTGAGAATTGAAGTTTTTAAGTGTTACATTTGGAAAGTAAACTCTGCTCACATGAAACTCTTAGCCTTTCTGTTATGAACTTTTTTTTTTTTGCAAAACCTGTTTTGTTTTATTTTTCTTATTAAGGAGAGTAGCAATGAGCTTTAATTAAAAGTTTTCAGAACAAATGCATTTGTCTGTTGTTTTTTTTAAATTTTGGAATAGTTCTAGATTTACAGAGAAGTTGTGAAGATAGTACAGAGAATCCTCACATACTCCACACCCAGTTTCCCTTCAATAACAACATGTTACATTACTATGGTACATTTGTCACAATTAATGAACCAATATTGATACATTATTATCTAAAGTCCATGCTTTATTCAGATTTTCTTTGTTTTTACCTAATGTACTTTTTCTGTTCCAGGATCCCATTCAGGATACCACATTACATTTAGCTGTCAGGTTTCCTTTGGCTCCTCTTGACTATGACCGTTTCTCAGGCTTCCTTGTTTTTGATGTCCTTGACATATGAACTTCTTTTTAAGTTTAGCTCCTAGAAGTCTCAACCCACATTTTAATGTTTTTTTGGGGTTTTTTTGCCCCCTACTTCTAACCTCCCTCCTAGTCTTTTGCTTTAAACCTTTTTATCAAAAGCTCACTTGGCAATTTAGCTAAAGATTATCAAAAGATAGTCAATGTTGATACTTATATTCTCTTTCTATATGTTAAATTATGAGATTAGTTCTTCTGCAGGAATCATATTTTAATTTCATATTAACATTCTGTTTTTGTTTTCAGGATTATGTTGGTGACCTTGCAGCCCAGATCTCTAATGATGAAGATGAGGAGTTTGTGATAGAATGTTTGGGAACACTTGCGAATCTGACCATCCCAGACTTAGACTGGGAATTGGTTCTTAAAGAGTACAAGTTGGTTCCATACCTCAAGGATAAACTAAAACCAGGTCTGTGCTAAATATTTCACTTTTACATAATCACAAAGTTATTTCTTTTTTCTGTGTATGAGGCTGCTAGAGCTGTATTTTGTAACTATTGTTATATTAGGTAGCGCTTTTTTCCCAAAGCACTACATTTGGCTGTTCTAGAAGAACGGTCACTGGGTCTTCCCTTACGTGTATGTTGTATTTTCCCTAACAGTATGCTTTCTTTCTTAATAGTTTTCCTTGCTTATCCTGCCTTATTTGTTACAGTTGTTGTTTATTCTGCCTTTTAAAACAAATTGCCAAATACCATCCCCTTCTACACACATACAGTCCTTTGAGGCATTCAGTTGTGTCTCCTATTCTCATTGTCTACATTTTCATTCAGTTGTATTTTCAGACTTATTTCCACTTTTCTTACTCCCTCCAACCCTCACCACCACCACCACTGGCATCAGTGAACAAGAACATTTGAAAAAAATCACATTTACAAGTATGTCACAGATTCACAGAAACTGACTTAATAGCTTTCAGTATCTTTTCTGTGCATTGAAATTTTGATGATATGTAAGGATCTGGATTAGGATATTTCAGTGAAAACTTTCCTGTGATTTTACTTACCTAGGTGCTGCAGAAGATGACCTTGTTTTAGAAGTGGTTATAATGATTGGAACTGTATCTATGGATGACTCTTGTGCTGCATTATTAGCCAAATCTGGGATAATCCCTGCACTCATTGAACTGCTAAATGGTAAATTATAATTTATCTTGATTTACTTTCATGCTAATGTCTGAACAGGTTATTAGTTTAAAATTCTAAATATACAATGCAGAGCTGCAATCATGAAGTAGTTTTATCCTGTTACATTGATTAATAGCAGCTTAAATTATATGGTTAAGAAAAATGAATTAAATATATCTCCTAATGGAATTGGATAGAATAATATCAGAACTTTAACTTGCAAAGTTAAGAATGTTATTATAAAACAATTGAGAACCAATTTTACAGATACTGCCCTTCTTCCCCCAGCCTGAACAGCTAAGATTCTGTCATTTCTTCTCTGTATTGAGCTTTATGATGGTTGAATTGGACATCTTACCTTATGAAAACCCTTCTTTTTACATCTTGATTTCTAGGCAGAAAATTTCATTCAGAAGCTGACATTAAACATTATGTACCCTTAGATCCAGATAGTATTGGCCACTGAACCTTCTGCCATGATAAAAATGTTCTTAATCTGCTCTGTACAACACATGACCCTTAAGCCCTTGAAATACACTGCTGTGATTGAGCACCTCAATTTTTTATTCAATTTAATTTTAATGTAATTAATCACATTGGCTTATGGCTACAGTATTGGACAGTACAAATCTTACCCTTATATTGATCTTCTGGGGCCAGGGCTTATTGTTCTCTATATCACATACAACATTTACTGATTCTTATGTCATCCTATCAAGGCCAAGTTCTCTGGTATCTTATAAATTAAAAGTAGCTAATACTGTAGAAGTAAATATGCTAATATGAGAAGCCTAAAAATGATAAGGAAATACGCTAACCTTGGGTCTTCCTATACTGATATGATATATAAGCATGTGGTACTGTTTTTAGTAAACTTTTATGAAGTTTAACTTTCATAAATAAAATTATGCAAGTTATAAGTACATAATTCATTGAATTTTAAAAGTGAGTGTAACTCCTATATTTTGGAGCAGCTAGAAGGAAAAATATGAGAGGATCGTATGGTAGCCTATGACAAACTCTGGGATCTGTCCTGTAACCACTCATTGAAGAGTGCTTTGAAAAATATTGCTTTTTTATTTCTTTGTTTAGTATATATGTTATACTATACAATAAAAAAAAGTTAAAATGAAAAAACCTTAAAAAAATTGGCACATTCATGGTATTATGGTATTAAAAAACATATAAGGAAACAGAATGTAGCTAGCACCCTAGATGTTGTTTTTCTGCTTACTCTCAGTCTTTATTGCTTCCTCCAAAGTGATTTCTGTCCTTTATCACCCATAGATTTTTTTTGCTTTGTTTTGAATTTTATATAAATAGAATCTAGTTCCTTTTGCCTACATTAATTATATTTATGATTCTTCTATGTTGTTATATACTGCAGTAGTTTGCTGATTTCTATTGCTATATGTAGTATTACACTGTATAAATATACCACAATTTATCCCTTTTTTTTTTTGAGGAGAGAGCTATTAAAATGTTTCTGTGAACGTTCTTAAACCTTTCATTGATGAACATATCTACTCATTTCTGTTAGATGTAGACCTAGGAATGGAATTGCATATGTTTAACTTTAATAAATAAATGCCAAGATATTTTCCAAAGTGGCTAGACCAGATTTCAGTCCCACCATCAGTGTAGTAGAGTTCTAGTTGTTCTATATCACCACCAACACTAGGCATTGTTGGACGTTTAATTATAGCCTTTACAGTTGTATCTCATTGTGGTTTTAATTTGTACTTTTTAATAACTAATAAAGTTGAGTACTTCTTTGTTACATCTAATAAAGTGAAATTCCTTTTTAGTTACATCTAATAAAGTGAAGTGCCTTTTTAAGTCTTTTACCTATTAATTTTTCTCTATTAATTTTCATTGTTGATCTGAAAGTTTTTTTTAACATAATGCATTTTAAAAGGTCATCTAAATATAACCTCCACATTTGAAGTATCCCTTCCCAAAATTGTGGTATCTATATATTTACTTTGGCACACTTTTATCACAGCCAAGACATTTCAGATTAGAAATAATGAAAAGAAAGACAGACTAAGTAGTTGAGAAGTGAAGGTGAAAACAGTTTAGGCAGAGTAGAAATGAAGATATGGGGAGTTAAAGAAAGTTGCTACAGAAAGTTGGCGCTTTATGACCTGTGTTCTATCTGGAATTGTCCCACATCCATTATGTGTGAGAGAGCTGAGATATAAATAAAGAGCTAACAGAGCTAACTCAGAGTGCTTTACTAAGTTTTGATGTTCTCTGACATGAAGTTATCACAGACAGAGGCTATATATGCTTTATTAGAAAATATTTGGATTTTGGGGATTAAAACTCTTGGGTTAAAAGATAGAACACTGTATAGACTGAGAGGATGAAGATTTTCAACCAAATAGTCTAAGAGAATGGAACTTCAGCAGATTAATGAGAGAAGTCATTTGGGCAGATTGGAATTTAAGGGGCCCATGATTTATTTCACACAGTTGGATACTCTACTGGCATGTAAATCGGTTTCTAATGAATATCATCAAACAGTTGCCAATAATTGATAGTAAACTATACTATTTTTAAACCACATTTCATACCACATACCTAAAGATTAGATTTCTATAAGTACTTTGCTTTTGTCATTGCATATTAATCAGTGGATGTCAACTATTCTGTTATATTATTCTTTGTATGTTATTAAACATTTATTAATTAGCCTGTATGATTATGTAACATTCTTTTTTGTTATTATAATTGAAGTTGAAACTAAATCCTTTATTTCTTGCCAATAGGTAGAGTTTAATTATTTAACTTTATTCAACAAAGGTTTTAAAATACCTTTTTATAGGGCGGGCAATGGTGGCTCAGTGGCAAAGTTCTCGCCTGCCATGTCAGAGACCCCCGGGTTCGATTCCCATTGCCTGCCCATGTTAAAAAAAAAAAAAAAAAGTACCTTTTTATAATTGTCAAATTTCTAGCAAAAACTTAATTTTGAATATGTGATCTTTTATAGGAACTGTTTTCTCATGGGAAATCAACATTATAGAGACAAAATAGAACTATATTTGTGTCAAAAACTATAGTTATGCTTCCTCTTCCTATATGCGGCCTCAAGTGATCTCTGAAAATCATTTGCTATTCACTTGACCCAGAAAACCCTACAAAATTGTACAAATCAAAAGGTTCAACTTTTCATGTTCACTTTAAGAACACCCAAGAAACGGCTCAGGCCATCAAGGGTATGCATATTCAAAAAGCCACCAAGAATCTGAAAGATGTCATTTTACAGAAGCAATGTGTTCCATTCTGTCCTTACAGGGGTAGTGTTGGTAGGTGTGCCCAGACCAAACAGTGGGGCTGGATGCAAAGTCGGTGGCCCAAAAAGAATGCTGAATTTTTGTTGCACATGCTTAAAAATGCAGAGAATAATGCTGAACTTAAGGGTTCAGTTGTAGATTCTCTGGTCATTTAGCACATCCAGATGAACAAAGTCCCTAAATGTACTGCAGAACTTACAGAGCTCATGGTCAGATTAACCCATACATGAGTCCCCCTTGCTCCACTGAAGTGATCCTTACTGAATAAAAAACAAATTATTCCTAAGCCAGAAGAGAAGGTTGCACAGAAGAAAAAGATAACCAACCCAGAAGAAACTGAAAGACTTATGGTTTGGGAATAAATTCATCTTAAAATAAATGCAAATTAAAGTTTGAAAAAAAAAATCTATAGTTATAATGAACCAAAAAAAGTAATGGTAAATATGTTGTCATTTCACATTAGGGGGTAAAGGAATTAATTTAATCAATTTCTCCATACTAGGTTACAAAATATACTGAAAAAAATACACAGAGGCACTGTTACTATTCTCTTAAACTAGTCTTATCCCTTAGTCCTTCCTAGATACAATCTGATTTTTTGAGATGAACTATATTATATTAGGTAATCTGGTTTAGAGGTAGTGTAATTTCTCTTTTTCAGAATCTTCATTTTTTCATTCTTGTACTTCAAAATGATTTAACATATTTAGTTTAACTATAACAAAATTTCTTCTGAAACTTCTGAAAATAATATTATTATAAAATTTCCTCATTGATCATTATCCTGGACACCCAGGATGTAGATGATAGATATCACCCCATATATTTTAAATAATGTAAACTAGTTGTCCTTTACCTTCCTTCTTGTCACTTTCAGTTTTTCTCATTCTTACTATTTCCCTCACAGGTTTTCAATTTTGGATCTAAATATAGTATTCTCTTCTTGAAGTTTTTTTTTTTCCTTTCAGCACAACAAGAAGATGATGAATTTGTGTGTCAGATAATTTACGTCTTCTACCAGATGGTTTTCCACCAAGCCACAAGAGATGTCATAATCAAGGAAACACGTATCCTTTCAGTATTCATAATAGATAATGATATGTCACATATTCAGAAAAGATTAATCTTTGTTTTTTTGTTTCATGCAAATGCTCAAATAATGTAGAAAACATCTAACTTTGAAGTAATTTTGGAGAACAAATAATTTTCCAAAGAAAATTGACCCCAAATCAATATATAAGTAAAATATAATGGAAACAATTTTTTTTTAACTTTTCAGGCTGTGATTCCTAAGAAATTTAACAAACCTATCAGAATTTCCTTCTCCAATAATATATTTAAATATCAGAGGTTCCTAGAACTATTCTTAGTCCTTTTCTAATCTTACCTTATTCAGTCCACATGGGAAAGCACATCTTGTCCTATGACTTCAGCTGCCACATATATGTTAAGTTTTTAGTATCTTAAAAAAATCTTTTTCTTGAGCTCCAGGCATTTGTTGCTTACTACCTACCACCTGGATGTCCTCCATCTATGCAAAGGGGCATAACATGGTATAGCCTAAAGAGCATTATAATCAAATAGTTCTATTTTTTAATTTTCTTTGCTACTTATTAGGTTACAGTCTTGGATCAGTTACTTAGCATCCTTGAGCACAAATTTTCACACCTATAAAATGGCCATAATATTAAAATAAAAGAAGACTTCCTTCCTTATAAAATTTTTATAATGGATTTAAAATACCTATAATAGTTCCCAAAATGTAGAGGTACTCATTAAATGGTAATTTGTCATTACTGCATCCAAAAGGGAACTCAGTTTTGCCAACATCCTTTCCTACAAAAACAAAACAAAACTGTTCTGCCTATTCCTTGCAGATGGTAACCATACAGTCTCTTAGAGTTGAAAATTTTAGTGTCTGCTCTCTTTCACAACTTGGAATTAATTACTCATTATTCTGGAAACATTAATCAAGGGCTGAACATTTGACAGATATTGTTTAAGTGCTGAGTGTATAAGAAAGTTTGTCCCTGCTCTCAAAGAGTTTATAGTCTAATAAGAGAGAGGGCAAATAAAAAATATAAAATTATAATCCAGTGTGATTGGCATTAAAAAGGTTTGTGTGCATAGGGTACACAAGAGGTTGTATAACTAAACCTTGGAATACTTCTCATTATTTATCAGTCATGACCTGCCTAATCATAATTGGCCTTTTCTTGTGCCTTGTCAACCTCAATTGCATTCCTCCTCTTTGTCTTTAACCTGACAGTCAGGCTCCTCAAAGACCACTTTCTTTCCCATTTTTCAGTTAATCCTTTCTAGTCCTGTTTACCCCTGCCATAGAGCTAATTTCTTTATTTTCACCTCTAATAAAGTACTTAAAATTATCCTTTTAAATGCCTTTCTCTCCCAAAAGATTTTCAGCTCCTCAAGCTCAAGAACTGACTTTGTTTACTCATCTTTTTCTGTAATTTACCATAGCACTTGGCACAGAGGTGTGCTTATTTGGTTAGTAAATTAATGTATCTAAATGGTGAATGCCCTTTTTAAAGTAATACCTTAGGAGAACTTTTGTTGTGGTGGATGTTTGAATGAGGCCGCCATTTCTTAAAACATTTTGAAACTCCTTTGGTGTTCATTGCATTCATAGTCAGTGACACATTCTTTGTATCATCTTTGGAGGAAAATTGCTTTACTTCAAAGGGAAAATTTAATTTCTGGAGCCATATAAAATCTGAAACAAGTCTGATGGATAGTACGTGATTAGAGAAATATTCATTTTAATATAGGCTATCAAAATGGAAATACTGTTATTCCATTATGGCTATATTATAGAAATCTCCTTTTATCATAAAGTAATAATTTTCAAATGTGTTATAAACTGACTGTCCCAGGGAGATGAATACCAAATACAGTTTTGGAATGTTAGCATCATTGGAATAAATGAACTTTTCCCTAGCTATGTGCTATGGAACATATTTCTTCCATATTAATAGTTGCTTAATGAAAAAAAAGTTCTATAGTAAATGAATTTGGAAAACACTGAGTTAAAGTTAAACAGTTTTTATTATTATTATTACTAGAAGGTCTTCTTTGACCATTTAATATGCTTTCCAGGGTTAAGAGTCTCTGAAAGGATATTTTCTGTATAGAATATGTAATATATCACTACAGAAGCCACTATAAGAAACACATTAGAAAACACTGAGCTGAAAGTGTAGCTTTCCTAGGTAATTACTTAAAAGACAACTCTTATTTACACATCATCTCATGCAGTTTTTTGTGAGGATGAAAGAAAAATGAAATATTTAAAATACCAAGTGCCTGGCACATGATACATAGTTAATAATGTTATAAGAGTTACTGCATCTGCTGTGGTATGTTTGTTAAAAAATGTACTCTCAATACCTTATTATCAAAGCTCACAGTATTCAGAGGCCCTCTATTGGATTTTTCTTCTCAGTATAACTTTCTTTTCATTTCTTTAAAGTTTGATTTTTTTAATACCATTGAGTCTTGAAACCAGTATTTTAAAATACTTATTCTAGGGTGCACAGATGTTTCAGTGGTAGAATGCTTGCCTTCCATGTGGGAGACCCAGGTTCAATTCCCAGACCAAGCACCCCCCAAAATAAAATACTTATTCTAAAAATATCTTATTTTGATAATGATGGGAATGTGAGATAAAGGATCTGCTAATAGATGTGTCATATAATACTACTTAGATCTGGTGCTGTTCATCCATATCTAGGGCCTATATCAAAATTGCCAGAGTGATTTTGCCAAAATTCCAAATTCAGAAATGTTTTGATATTCAAAAACCAGGATTTTTATTGCTGTCAATGTCATTTAAGTTTGTCATGTTACAACCTTTGACATAATTTTAAATTATTAAAATATTTCATTTTCCCATAATTTTAAGCATTTTATTGTGATTGTTCTCAGGAGATTAATATTATAAGACATTTAAATAAAGCATTTATTAAGCAAGAATTTTTTCCTTTTCCCATTTTTTTAAATCAGAAAATTTGCTCATCTTTTTATATAATTTCAAACAATGAAAGAAATTTGACAGTTTAGATGGCAATGTAGGCTTATAGGTAAATAAATTATTTATATTAAGGTATTTGAAATTTTAAAATGGTTCTCAGTACAACTCAGTCATATAGGAATCCAGAATTTAAAATTGAGAACCAGTGCTGGGAGGGCCATGGTGACTCAGAGCAGAGTTCTTGCCTGCCATGCCAGAAATCTGGGGTTGATTCCCGGTGCCTGCCATGTAAAAAAAAAAAAAAGAGAAAGAGAACCAGTGCTATTGTGATAATTAATTTTTATATAATCCCAACAATGACAGTATGGGAAATAAAAATAACTCCCACTTGTCTAGATCCTTTTAGAGTCCTCCTGAAAAATTCTCAGATGTTCCTAAGAATTTTATTTTCATTTTATAATCACAAATACCATGTAAAGAAGGCAGGACAGGCCTCATTTATTTATTCATTAAACAAAACTTTATTGAGTACCTGTTAAGTTCTTGAAGCTAGGGATACAATGATGAACAAGATAGTCCATGCCATAATGAAACTTACATTTCAGTGTAGGAGTGAGGCAATAAACACCAATTCTTTACAGATTTTTTTAAATTGAGTTTCAGAACATATATTATTTATACTCTTTTTTTCTTTATATATCTCTTTTTCCCATAAAATAGTGACATTGACACTGGTATGGGGTTAAGTCCTGCCTTTACCACTTACTAGTGACAAAACTATTGATGAAATTCTTTTGGCATTATATATATGCTACGAAGAATAATTTTTTTACTTGCACACGTGTGCTAGAGTTTCTTGGTGGAAACTTGTGACCTGTTTAAAATGCCAGTTCAACTAATTCTAAATTGAAAGTATTGAAGGTAATAACTTTTTCTGCACAGTCTTAGATTTCATTGAAGTTTCCTTATTGTTTGAGGTTTCTTTGTTCTCCTCTTTCCCCCTACTTATTTGTCATTTTTATATTCCATTCCTTTTGGAAGTTACATTCAAATTTCAACATGCATTCATACCAAGTTCTAAGTTAAGGAGTCTATCTATACTTCTACTTCCAATTTCCATGTTAGTGCTTTCTAATGTATCTAGTATAATAATTTCACCTCATTTTAATAAAATTTTTACAGTATACCAAATTATTATTTTTAATATTGCTTTAAAAAAATCAATGCTTATTTAAGATTTATAATACGTTAACCAGTTTCCTCATTTATTTCCTTTTTTTGATTTCTGTTCATCTTCTTGAGTTGATTTCTTCCTTAATAAAGTGCATTCTTTTGTACTACTTAGTGACTATCTATGAATAATAATATCTACCTTTATCTGAAAATAACTAGTTTGCCCTCTTTAATAATAATTTATAAAATTTTTAGAATTCTAGGTTAACAGTTGGTATTTTTCCACTGTCTTCTGGCCTGCATTGCTACTAATGAGGAGTTTGTAATTACTCTAGATATTCTTATCTGTCATAAAGTCTAATGACAGTTTAATTTTCTTTCCCTTTTAAATGACTTGGTCTTTTTGTTAGGATAACCAAAGGAATTTTTCTTTAAGGTCAAGTAGTTTTACTAGAATTTGACTTGGTGTAAGTTGTCTTGGGTTGATTTTTCCAAGTATCTAAGTGTGTTCTTTGGGTATGTAGTTTTAAGGTTTGTGTTTTTTAATTCCAGGAAAGTTTTCTTAAATAGTAGATTCCACTGTTAGTCCTGTTCAATTGCTTTGGTTGTCTTCTATGGAATTTCTATTATGTTGGGTCTTCTTAGCTATCTTTAATATCAATTATTTTCTCATCTCTTTAACTCTTCAATTATTTTTTTATTTTAATTTTTATTTCCTTTTTGGCTTCCGTTTCTCTTAAAGTTTTATATGCTGTGTTTACTTAATCTTGATTACTTTAACTTTAGTCTTTATATATCTGAAAAGATTTTTAGCTTTCATTTTAAATTATTTCCTGAATCTTTTATTTCTCTGGGTTTTTCTAATTCTGGCTTATGTTGTTCTTTTATATCATAATGTTTTCTTAAATTATTTCATCTCTTTATGAAATATTAGGTTGCAATTTTCATCTTTTATGTAAAATCTCTTTTTACCATGTTTTCTGTTTTTTTCTTATAAAAACCTTTTATGAGATTTTACTGTGATTCATTTCTATTGCTAATTGTTGTGTTTAGTTTCCATAAACTTTAGGAGTATAGGATGAACCAAAAAAGTTTTATAACTTCACAGCTCTAGAGCTCCTTTTCTATTATTTTTATGTTTCCATAATATGGCCTTATAACTTCTGAGATCTACTGGTTCAGTTTTCCTTACCCATTTTTATTTAGATTTTCCCTTATGCCTCTACTATCCCTGGTTTTTTAACAAATGAAATGTTAACTGTTTCTGGTTATCTGTATTAATGATCTTACTTTTAAATTTGAACTTGAATTTTAAGCTTAGCGTTAGAATTTAGAGAAATGCAGAATTTTCATTAAAATATGATTGAATATCCTCACTCTCAAAAGCAGTTTGTATCTTTAATCAATTTCATTCAGAGGCTCCAGCATACCTTATAGATCTGATGCATGATAAGAACAATGAAATCCGAAAGGTCTGTGATAATACTTTAGATATTATAGCGGTAAGTAATTATTCTTTGTATACAAAGTATAATACGCTTCATTTGGGGAGGAAAAGAAAGGACATTGTAAACCTATTTTTAACTATATATTCAGTGTAAATACAGAATTTATTTTTGGTTAGTTCATGAAATATGATGATACTCGTATAGACTTAAACATAATTAAGGCCTTTGGCTTTCAACTTTTAAGTATAGGTTCCTACCTTAAAGAAGTTCTATACATATTTAGAGTTTTAGGTCTGGTCGGTCTCCATATCATCTCAGAATCACTTGTATTTCACATAAAAGCAGGGAGTTTGATGACAGTTTCTACCAAAACTCTTACAAAATCAACTTTACGGTTTAATTTCTTTAAATAAATCATATCTTGGGGCAACCATTTTTTCAGTTATTTGATAACTTTTGTTATATAAATGTAATGGTTTTGTTAGTTGCTTTGGATTGATGGAACACACAAAAATTTCAACTTTTTTGTGACTGTAGAGATTCGTAAAGAATTCATGACTGGAGGTATATTATCTGAGTCCTGGGTTAGAAATTCACTGACCCCACAGACTCTTCTTCAGAAATCAGGCTCCCCACGACTCTTCTGCCTGGTCAGGCCTTGCATCAGGGATGCTCCAGATACTAGATTATTTTGAATTTTTTTTCAGTTATGCAATATACTGGTACTTATGCTTTCTTACTTTATTGGAACTGGATTTTACTTTTTTACTTTGGCTTACCCTATAAAAAAGTTTCATGAATATAACCTATTTAGTCGATTTAAAAGTTTAACTTAAGCTTTTTAAACAAATCAGAATAGCATTTTAAATAATGTTAACAGCTTCACTGGAAATCTTTTTTTCTACTAGTAATTTCAGTATGAAATTGATTACCATTAAGAGCTGCTCAAGTTTTCTATAAGAGCTGCTCAAGTTTTCTTAGCGCAGCTTTCCACATTTTATTTCAGAAATTCATCTTAATGGTATCATCTGCTTTTGGGATTTGCGTACATATCTCATGATTGGTTAAGAACTAAATGGATACATTGAGATTTTAGCTTTGATCTCTAAATCTAAGATCACAGATTTATATTTGATATAAATATTAGATAAATAAAAACATATCTATAAATCTAAGATCAAATATTTAATATGTAAAGTGTCTTCATTGTAAATATGTAAAAAGAGACACTTTACATATTAAATATTTTTCCTACCATAATGTCTCATACCTACAGACCCCATGTCACAGGGCTCATGAGTACAGAAGATTTATCACTTGTAGAGAATAATCTCATCGTTCATGTACTATTTTCTAGTAGATCACTAATGTTATTGTTACATATAAAGTATATGGTATAAGAATAAGGAACTTTAAAGTACTATATGTGATTATCTTACCTTGGGTAGTGAGAAAGGAAAGAGATGTCAGTCAATTATGAATTGCCTTCAGCATACTTTTTTTTTTTTTTTTTTATTAACGGAAAGAAAAAAAAAAAAGAAATTAACACAACATTTAGAAATCATACCATTCTACATATGCACTCAGTAATTCTTAACATCATCACATAGATGCATGATCATTGTTTCTTAGTACATTTGCATCGGTTTAGAGGAACTAGCAAGACAACAGAAAAAAATATAAAATGTTAATATAAAGAAAAGAAATAAAAGTAGTAGTAATAGTAAAAAACAACAACAACAAACAAACCAACAAGCAAACAAAAACAAAAAAAACCCTATAGCTCAGATGCAGCTTCATTCAGTATTTTAACATGATTACTTTACAATTAGGTGTTATTGTGCTGTCCATTTTTGAGTTTTTGTATCTAGTCCTGTTGGACAGTCTGTATCCCTTCAGCTTCAATTACCCATTGTCTTACCCTGTTTCTAACTCCTGCTGAACTCTGTTACCAATGACATATTTCAAGTTTATTCTCGAATGTCCGTTCACATCAGTGGGACCATACAGTATTTGTCCTTTAGTTTTTGGCTGGATTCACTCAGCATAATATTCTCTAGGTCCATCCATGTTATTACATGGTTCATAAGTTTATCTTGTCTTAAAGCTGCATAATATTCCATCGTATGTATATACCACAGTTTGTTTAGCCACTCTTCTGTTGATGGAGATTTTGGCTGTTTCCATCTCTTTGCAATTGTAAATAACGCTGCTATAAACATTGGTGTGCAAATGTCCGTTTGTGTCTTTGCCCTTAAGTCCTTTGAGTAGATACCTAGCAATGGTATTGCTGGGTCGTATGGCAATTCTATATTCAGCTTTTTGAGGAACTGCCAAACTGCCTTCCACAGTGGTTGCACCCTTTGACATTCCCACCAACAGTGGATAAGTGTGCCTCTTTCTCCGCATCCTCTCCAGCACTTGTCATTTTCTGTTTTGTTGATAATGGCCATTCTGGTGGGTGTGAGATGATATCTCATTGTGGTTTTGATTTGCATTTCTCTAATGGCCAGGGACATTGAGCATCTCTTCATGTGCCTCTTGGCCATCCGTATTTCTTCTTCTGGTAGGTGTCTGTTTAAGTCTTTTTCCCATTTTGTAATTGGGTTGGCTGTCTTTTTGTTGTTGAGTTGAATAATCTCTTTATAAATTCTGGATACTAGACCTTTATCTGATATGTCGTTTCCAAATATTTTCTCCCATTGTGTAGGCTGTCTTCCTACTTTCTTGATGAAGTTCTCTGATGCACAAAAGTGTTTAATTTTGAGGAGCTCCCATTTATTTATTTCCTTCTTCAGTGTTCTTGCTTTAGGTTTAAGGTCCATAAAACCACCTCCAGTTGTAAGATCCATAAGTTATCTCCCAACATTTTCCTCTAACTGTTTTACGGTCTTAGACCTAATGTTTAGATCTTTGATCCATTTTGAGTTAACTTTTGTATAGGGTATGAGATACGGGTCCTCTTTCATTCTTTTGCATATGGATATGCAGTTCTCTAGGCACCATTTATTGAAGAGACTGTTCTGTCCCAGGTGAGTTGGCTTGACTGCCTTATCAAAGATCAGATGTCCATAGATGAGAGGGTCTATATCTGAGCACTCTATTCGATTCCATTGGTCGATATATTATCTTTATGCCAATACCATGCTGTTTTGAGCACTGTGGCTTCATAATATGCCTTAAAGTCAGGCAGCGCGAGACCTCCAGCTTCGTTTTTTTTCCTCAAGATGCTTTTAGCAATTCGGGGTACCCTGCCCTTCCAGATAAATTTGCTTATTGGTTTTTCTATTTCTGAAAAATAAGTTGTTGGGATTTTGATTGGTATTGCATTGAATCTGTAAATCAATTTAGGTAGGATTGACATCTTAACTATATTTAGTCTTCCAATCCATGAACACGGTATGCCCTTCCATCTATTTAGGTCTTCTGTGATTTCTTTTAACAGTTTTTTGTAGTTTTCTTTATATAGGTTTTTTGTCTCTTTGGTTAAATTTATTCCTAGGTATTTTATTCTTTTAGTTGCAATTGTAAATGGGATTCGTTTCTTGATTTCCGCCTCAGCTTGTTCATTACTAGTGTATAGAAAAGCTACAGATTTTTGAATGTTGATCTTGTAGCCTGCTACTTTGCTGTACTCATTTATTAGCTCTAGTAATTTTGTTGTGGATTTTTCTGGGTTTTCTACATATAGTATCATATCGTCTGCAAACAGTGATAGTTTTACTTCTTCCTTTCCAATTTTGATGCCTTGTATTTCTTTTTCTTGCCTAATTGCTCTGGCTAGAACTTCCAACACAATGTTGAATAATAGTGGTGATAGTGGACATCCTTGTCTTGTTCCTGATCTTAGGGGGAAAGTTTTCAATTTTTCCCCATTGAGGATGATATTAGCTGTGGGTTTTTCATATATTCCCTCTATCATTTTAAGGAAGTTCCCTTGTATTCCTATCTTTTGAAGTGTTTTCAGCAGGAAAGGATGTTGAATCTTGTCAAATGCCTTCTCTGCATCAATTGAGATGATCATGTGATTTTTCTGCTTTGATTTGTTGATATGGTGTATTACATTAATTGATTTTCTTATGTTGAACCATCCTTGCATACCTGGGATGAATCCTACTTGGTCATGATGTATAATTCTTTTAATGTGTTGTTGGATACGATTTGCTAGAATTTTATTGAGGATTTTTGCATCTGTATTCATTAGAGAGATTGGTCTGTAGTTTTCTTTTTTTGTAATATCTTTGCCTGGTTTTGGTATGAGGGTGATGTTGGCTTCATAGAATGAATTAGGTAGTTTTCCCTCCACTTCGATTATGTTGAAGAGTTTGAGGAGAGTAGGTACTAATTCTTTCTGGAATGTTTGATAGAATTCACATGTGAAGCCGTCTGGTCCTGGAGTTTTCTTTTTAGGGAGCTTTTGAATAACTAATTCAGTCTCTTTACTTGTGATTGGTTTGTTGAGGTCGTCTATTTCTTCTTGAGTCAAAGTTGGTTGTTCATGTCTTTCCAGGAACCTGTCCATTTCTTCTAAATTGTTGTATTTATTAGCGTAAAGTTGTTCATAGTATCCTGTTATTACCTCCTTTATTTCTGTGAGGTCAGTAGTTATGTCTCCTCTTTCATTTCTAATCTTATTTATTTGCATCCTCTCTCTTCTTCTTTTTGTCAATCTTGCTAAGGGCCCATCAATCTTGTTGATTTTCTCATAGAACCAACTTCTGGTCTTATTGATTTTCTCTATTGTTTTCATGTTTTCAATTTCATTTATTTGTGCTCTAATCTTTGTTATTTCTTTCCTTTTGCTTGCTTTGGGATTAGTTTGCTGTTCTTTCTCCAGTTCTTCCAAGTGGACAGTTAATTCCTGCATTTTTGCCTTTTCTTCTTTTCTGATAAAGGCATTTAGGGCAATAAATTTCCCTCTTAACACTGCCTTTGCTGCGTCCCATAAGTTTTGATATGTTGTGTCTTCATTTTCATTTGCCTCTAGGTATTTACTAATTTCTCTTGCAATTTCTTCTTTGACCCACTTGTTGTTTAAGAGTGTGTTGTTGAGCCTCCATGTATTTATGAATTTTCTGGCACTCCGCCTATTATTGATTTCCAACTTCATTCCTTTATGATCCGAGAAAGTGTTGTGTATGATTTCAATGTTTTTAAATTTGTTAAGACTTGCTTTGTGACCCAGCATATGGTCTATCTTTGAGAATGATCCATGAGCACTTGAAAAAAAGGTGTATCCTGCTGTTGTGGGATGTAATGTCCTATAAATGTCTGTTAAGTCAAGTTCATTTATAGTAATATTCAGGTTCTCTATTTCTTTATTGATCCTCTGTGTAGATGTTCTGTCCATTGATGAGAGTGGTGAATTGAAGTCTCCAACTATTATGGTATATGTGTCTATTTCCCTCTTCAGTGTTTGCAGTGTATTCCTCACGTATTTTGGGGCATTCTGGTTCGGTGCGTAAATATTTATGATTGTTATGTCTTCTTGCTTAATTGTTCCTTTTAATAGTATATAGTGTCCTTCTTTGTCTCTTTTAACTGTTTTACATTTGAAGTCTAATTTGTTGGATATTAGTATAGCCACTCCTGCTCTTTTCTGGTTGTTGTTTGCATGAAATATCTTTTCCCAACCTTTCACTTTCAACCTATATTTATCTTTGGGTCTAAGATGTGTTTCCTGTAGACAGCATATAGAAGGATCCTGTTTTTTAATCCATTCTGCCAGTCTATGTCTTTTAATTGGGGAATTCAGTCCATTGACATTTAGAGTTATTACTGTTTGGATAATATTTTCCTCTACCATTTTGCCTTTTGTATTATATATATCATATCTGACTTTCCTTCTTTCTACACTTTTCTCCATGTCTCTCTCTTCTGTCTTTTTGTATCTGACTTTAGTATTTCTTGCAGAGCTGGTCTCTTGGTCACAAATTCTCTTAGTGACTTTTTGTCTGAGAATGTTTTAATTTCTCCCTCATTTTTGAAGGACAATTTTGCTGGATATAGGAGTCTTGGCTGGCAGTTTTTCTCTTTTAGTAACTTAAATATATCATCCCACTGTCTTCTAGCTTCCATGGTTTCTGCTGAGAAATCTACACATAGTCTTATTGGGTTTCCCTTGTATGTGACGGATTGTTTTTCTCTCGCTGCCTTCAAGATCCTCTCTTTCTCTTTGACCTCTGACATTCTAACTAGTAAGTGTCTTGGGGAACGCCTATTTGTGTCTAATCTCTTTGGGGTGCGCTGCACTTCCTGGATCTGTAATTTTAGGTCTTTCATAAGAGTTGGGAAATTTTCAGTGATAATTTCTTCCATTAGTTTTTCTCCTCCTTTTCCCTTCTCTTCTCCTTCTGGGATACCCACTACACGTATATTTGTACGGTTCACATTGTCCTTGAGTTCCCTGATACCTTGTTCAAATTTTTCCATTCTTTTCCGGATAGTTTCTGTTTCTTTTTGGAATTCAGATGTTTCATCCTCCAAATCACTAACTCTATCTTCTGTTTCTTTAAATCTGTCATTGTAGGTATCCATTGTTTTTTCCATCTTTTCTACTTTATCTTTCACTTCCATAAGTTCTGTGATTTGTTTTTTCAGTTTTTCTATTTCTTCTTTATGTTCAGCCCATGTCTTCTTCATGTCCTCCCTCAATTTATCGATTTCGTTTTTGAAGAGGTTTTCCATTTCTGTTCGTATATTCAGCATTAGTTGTTTCAGCTCCTGTATCTCATTTGAACTATTGGTTTCTTCATTTGACTGGGCCATATGTTCAATTTTCTGAGCGTGATCCGTTATCTTCTGCTGGCGTCTGGGCATTTAGTCAGATTTCCCCGGGTGTTCGACCCCACAGGTTGAAAGATTTTTCTGTGCAATCTCTGGGTTCTGTTCTTCCTATCCTGCCCAGTAGGTGGCGCTCGTGGCACACGCCTGTCTGTGGGTTCCACCAGCGAAAGTTGCTGTGGGTCCCTCAACTCTGGAAAACTCTCGCCGTAGGGGAGGTTCGGCAGCCGAAGCGTCTTGGAAGAATGCCAGCCGGCCCGGGGTTCCAAACGCGGGGAGGGTCGCCGGCCGTCGCAGCACAGGAGAGCGTCTGGCCAAATTAGCCAGTCGGCCCGGGGCACCAAGCGTGGCGGGAGGGCGCCAGCTGTCGCAGCCCGGGAGAGTGCACTGTTCCCAGCCGACGGGGGAGTCACATGTTTGGAAGGGATCCCCCGGTCACTGTTCTCCGCAGTCTGGGGATTTCCGACCCAACTATCTCAGTTTTTCCGGGGGGCCTCGTGTGGTGGGGGCACCAGCCGCCGCGGCCTAAGGGGACCGCCTGTCCAATTCTACCAGCTGGCCCGGGAAGGTGGAAGGGAGAGACTCCGGTCGCTTGCCGTCCCACCCAGGAAAGCCCGTGCCCCTTGGTGATCTCACCGGAGCTGGTTCTCCCAGATAGTCAGCCGTTCCAGGATGGGGTACGCTGTCCCTTTGATCTCCCTCGTGGCTCCGGGAGCTGCTCTGTATTATCTCCACTCCCCCAGTAGCTGTTCTGGAGGAGGAAAGGTGAGGGCGGCAAGGCTGTCGAGGCTGGTGGCGGAGGAGCACGGTGAAGGTGGGGGAAGAGGGCACCGTGGTGGTTGGAGAGCAGCCGGAGCAGGAGGGGGAGGAAGGGGGAGAAGGATGGCGGGCGGCTCGGCTGCTGCGGGGCGTGGGCGCCGCGCGGCGGGCCGGCGGAGAAAGAGAGCAGAGAAGGATGGCGGGCGGCTCGGCTGCTGCGGGGCGTGGGCGCCGCGCGGCGGGCCGGCGGAGAAAGAGAGGGGAGAAGGATGGCGGGCGGCTCGGCTGCTGCGGGGCGTCATCAGCATACTTTTTAAATTAGCTTTTTGAGAGAAGATAAATGGAAAGTAATAATATATTTAGATTAACATATTTGGTGTGTTCAGTTTGGAACATACTTTAGTTTTGGTTCCTAAACAGCAGTCCAGTCTTAATATAAAAATATTTAGTGTAAGATATAATAATACTTATTATACAAAATTTTTTTATTCCCAATTATTTCTTAACTCTGGGCTACAAAATTATTTGTTGCTCAAAGTAATTTATCTTTATGAAAGCAAAATTATTTGTTGCTCAAAGTAATTTATCTTTTCCACTCAATATAAATAACGTGTAATAATACTCAGAAAAAAAACAGGTGCCTTGCAAACCTTAGGAAAGTATGCCTTCTGCAATAAGTAATTGTCAAAAAAATTATGGAAATATTACACTAGTGATTATTTGTTTAATGCGGTTGGGCCCAAATCTTCAACTGATGAATTCAAACAGAAGTGTGGTAGTAGTACTCTGTAATTCTCATGGAGAATTACATGACTTGGTGATGCAGTCAGTCTCTGGCCTCATCAGCAAGTTATCGTTTGTGTGAATAGGCCTTACTTATTGCCTGGGGAGAAAGGGTACCAGGTAAGTACAGAGAAGCAAGGAGAGAAGAGCCTTGGGAGTTATGAAAGGAAGACTAGAATCCTCCATACATCTTATCTAGTGAATTTCTACATATGCAGTTAATTTTTGTGTCCTTTAGTACTTCCTCAAATTTGTGTGGAGTGTTTAAAACCTTGTAACACTCCCTTACCAGTAGAAAATCCTTCCCTGACATTTCCAGATTGTCGCACATTTAACACATGTTTATTAAGCATATACGATGTGCGCTAGACATTATAATAGATACTGGAAATATAAAATTCAAAAACACAAGTCCCTAGTATCTAAAAGTTTACAGTCCAGACTGCAAGGAACACCAGACACTGTCATCTAGATATGTGAACTAGACTTCCAGGAATTACATGGCCCTAGCTATGTAGGTTCTATAAATGGCACACTTTATCTACAGGGTGTTTTCAAGACAGGGGTATAACTAGATTCTCTGGTTAAAGACTGATATCTGTTATCTTTCTAGCCAGCCACAGGCCAGCAATGATTTGGTTATAACAACAAGGTTTGTTTCACTGAGATTTTGGATGGCAACTCTTCCTCTTTTTTGTAACTCCAGTTCTGATCATAGGCAGCCCATGTGTATTTTAATAATCTGAACTTAATACCTAGTTCAGTAGCATACAATTTATTTCCAAAACAAAATGCTATCTTTATTCCAGGACAGACCAAATTATTTTAATATTGGTTTATTTAAGATTGGTTTATTAAATGAAATAAATCAAGGTAATGCCAAATATAACCAAGATATATCAATTCTGTTATGGTCCCCACTCCAGAAAACTTGTGTGAGACATAGGGTGGGTTTATTAATAATCTTGCCAGCAAGGGAGAACAGTTTAAAAAGTATTTCACAACATCTTGAAAGGGAAAGTTATAGAGAAATTTTTATAGGATTAGGATTAGGATTAGGGTTAGCATTACAACTCAGGTTATTTTAGGATGGGCTTTCAAAATTAAGGAATAGGTAAGAACTGGGTAAAATTAGGTAGGTAGTCACTTTTAATTGAATTGCAAATGAGAAGTAGGCACAGAGGAGGGATTTTCAAGTAAGATGTTGACAGAAACATCTAAGATCTCTTTCAGAGCAGGTAGAACTGATTTTTGCTTATTTTACAGTCTTGGTAAATTTCCATTTTTCAATTTTAAGTTTAATTTTCATTTCCCAATTCCATACAGTCAAATTGGCTTTAATGGGATAAGTTTGGTTAGCCATCTTTTGGAGTTCACTTTTAAGTTACATAAACCTAAAAGCAGAAATGTGGGATATTTTTCCGGCTTGTAGGAATTTCCACATACATAGACAAATAAATATACATATTAGCCAGTATGTGTGTGTTCCCTGCCTGTTTCTTATGCATGTTACTTTGTTGCTTTTCTATATTAACAACAGTTGGATTTAAAAGAACCCAAGCATAGTATGAAAGATAAAAATCATGATTTCTTGCTTAAATAAGTTTTATTTAGTTATATCTTTTACTTTGTGATCTAACTTGATATGATATTTGAAATGACATTGCACAGATTAACCTCCTCAGTTCTTTAAGCAGAGATTGTTTGTGGCAGTAATTGTACTTTGAGGTCTGGTTAGAAAATGCCAGGGTAAAAACTAAAGGGAAGCACTTGGGGCAATTCTGTTAAGAAATAGTCTGATAGTGTGTACGTAAAAGACAAAACCTCTACTTGTGTGTTTAATTTCGTGTATATCTATTTTTTTTTTTTTGTACATAGCATTGGGAGAAATATTTTCTAGGATATAAAAGACATCTTTTTAACACCTACTACCTTAAGTTTAATAAGCAACTAAATTCTTCTAGACCCACTTTAATTTACTATGAAGATTGTATTAAATAAACCATATTACAGTCTCAATTACAGGGCTGCTACATTAAAGGAAAAAGGAAAATCTGTTTTCCATCAGTTATGTTAAAACACAAAGCAGATCTATGTAGCTCTGTGTTATCCTATAGTGTGCTAATCAGATACAAGGTGTGACGGAAGCCAGTGACAAAGAGTTTTCCTGATAGTGAACAGGCTCTGATAATAGACTGGCTAATGCTTCATAATGTTTCATTGGTTAAGTAGTAAACAAAATGATGTAAGACTTCAAAATGGATGGTACATTCCATGTAAAATCAAACCATACATCTTTTATGAAATTTTTAAATTTATGGAAACTACTTAAGATGATAACATCAGGAGCTTAGAAGAGAAGGAAAATTTTTAAAAAGCATATTTTCCTTTAAATACAGGATGACTGTACTCTCAAAGTGAGAATATGAGGGTACACTCCTTGTAAAAAGGAGTATTTCAAAAATACAGAAAAACAGCTTCATCCCTTGAGCATTTCCACAAAGGCTTAATAGATTTTAATGGCACATGCTGGCTATGGTTGAGCTGTGACATCCCTGAATTCTCAGTTACTTCCTGGGTGGGGGGGAGGGGGTTGGTTGACGTAAAAGGAAGTAGAGGGAGGAGGTGGGGGGGTAAGAGGGAATTGATATTAATTTATAATATGTGGTTTTTATTTTTTTTATTTTGAGACTATATTCAGTTGTTAGTTAACTTTTAAAAGAAATTCCTTACACTCCCAATAATTATCAGTTATTTGGGATAGTTATGTCAACAACCTTACAAAGTAATGATATTATATTAATCATAGATTTTTATCTATAGAATATTAGAGCTTGAATAAATCTTATATTTGTTTCATTTTGCAACTAAATAATCTGAGACCAAGAGAGATTAAAATACCTTTTAAAAGATTCTATCAATTAGAAGCAGAGCTAGAACCAAAACCAAGGTCTCCTAACTCTTATTACTATACCATATCATATTATTACTAGCTATAAATCCAGACTCTGACACAAAAAGAAAATATAACTTTGCCATGGCTAATAAACTCTATTCATTGAGGATTCCCAGAATATGTATATTAGATAGCTGAGGCTACTGATTCCAGAATCCTGTTCCATTAGAATATGATGAAATCAGCTTTTACTGATTTCTCTCACATGGAAAGGAAATAAAAAAGAAAACAGCGTGTGTGTAAGGGAGAGAGAGAAGAGAAAAAGCAATGAAAGACGGTGAATGTGAGGTTGTCAACATGTTCTATCTTGAGAAAGTATATCTTTATTTTGAGATTGTCTTTCTTACATTTTTAGCCTTACAATGGCCTTTCTTTTATGAAGCAATAGTAGTAGATGGCATTTGATTTAATGCTAGTCCCTCAAATTTGCTTTTGACCCTTTCCTGAAATCTAAAACTCTTGGGACCACTGTCTTAGCCTGTTAATTTGCCACACTTGCTGAGTAGAATCTCAATAGCCATAAACTAAAATATTTGATTTCCAAGAAATCTGGTAGACATTTTCAAAGATATGAAGACTTATAGCCAGTATCAGGCAGCAAAACAATACTATCTTTCATTTGAACTAATGTTTGCTACTAAGGAAAAAGGGAAATGAGAATGTTTAAATGAATATTATTTTTCTCATAGCATGTTTCATTCCAGTCTCCTAAATTTGGTGAACAGTAGAGTACCTGAGACTGAATTATTAAAAAAACATTTGAACATTCATGAAACAAGTATAATATCTTAGTAATGTTTCATACTTAGCCTGTAAATTTAAAAACTGCAAGTTTTAAAATATTTTCCAGTTAGCGAGTAAAATTGGAGTTAAGAAAATCGTTAAAAACTGGAAGAATATATACCAGTACTTATTTTGGTTCCATCTGGATAAAGGTATTGTGATATTTTTCTATAATTTTCAAATTTTAAAAATGAACATATTACTTTTATATTGATAAAACTTCAGATTTTTTTTCAAAAAGTCATGTTACAATTGCTTGACTACAAAGAGGAATCTTTAAGACCTTGATACTGTCTGGTCAATATTTTTTGCCATCTTATTTTGATCTATAGCAAAGAGCCACACATATTTATTAAATCTCAAGGCCACTTCTTGTGAAAATGCAGCTTGTAACTGTAATGGATTCATGTAGTAGGATTTTGTAAACATTGTTGGATCTTTGCAAAAATAACTTTCTTTATTCTAATAGGTTACCGTCTGGTATCATTTTTTATGAGGATGAAGCTGTTTGTTTATTTTTCAAAGAGCTGTTTGTTTATTTTTCAAAGTGTTTTCATGTGATCCTGTAAACAGGAGTGCATATATTAAACATTGTTAGTCATAGAAATAAAGACTATTTATAGTTTCCAAATAAAAGTCAGAATAAAATTGTTGTATGAAGAAAAATGACAGTACAATCTGTATCATTGTTACCATACTCTTTTGACTTCTAATGTTAAGAGATGCACTGATTCTATGGGTTAATTCCGTCATGAACTGGTAAGAGAGGGAAAGTGAACATGGTTTAAGGGATTCAGTTAGGACAAGGGTAGTCTTATTACAATTTAGTGCTAGGTTCTATGCTAATTCACTGCCTTGGATAGGCAGTTTCCCAAAAAACTGACAAGGCGAAGTTGAACTACCAAAATTTAGCTGTGGATGCTCATAGATATTTTTTGTTTGGACTTGTAAAATCTCTTAAAGCAACTCGGGCTAGTGTGATTAGATTAATATGTTAACTGTGAGTTCATAGAATAAGATGGCTGAAGTTTAAGAGCTGTTGTTTGTGAAGATGATAGCTTCTTTGTTATACATTTATGTATTTATTAGATGTATTTTTGTTATTGTTAAATTAGGATAATTTACGAGGGCATATCTTTACAAGAGAATGTAAAATGGTAACTCCTGGAGTAAGCAGAATTTTTTTTTTTTTTTTGGTACAGAGCATTACTTATTACACTAAATACATTTTATGGATATGTGGTTCAAGCATTTATTATTTTAATTTTACTACCTTTGTTATGTTTCCCAAGGATTAGTAAAGGCAAGTTTTACTCTTAGTGGTGTACCAAACCATATATTTTACATGCTTTGCGTACTTGACTGAATTTTAATTCCGGTTCTTCAACTAGGTATCCACATGCTTGAAATATAAAATAAAACAGTTGAATCATGTTTTTCTATCATCTCCCTTGAATACCTGTTATTTAGATAAGTAATCAGATTGTCTCTCTACCAAATTGAAAAGTTATTTTTATGCCTCTTGCCAAGTGAAACAAGCTACTATTCTTAAAAGAAACAATGACACTTAACTTGGTTCCAGTATTTAATATAGATTTAGTAGGAATTCTGGTATACTAAGGCATATTCTCCTTGGAGCTTTGGTGACCTGTAACTAACATCTTTTAGGAAAAAAAAAAAGCCAATGGTATAGAGAATTTATTGTCCAAAATACCATTTTGTGTTTTAATTTTGCATTACGTTTTTATCTCAATAGGTAACAAGTCCATTCTTTCCTTTTAATATAAGGGTATATAATGAATTCTTTTTAAATTAGCTGGCCATTTCTGATATGACAATAATAATCTTTCTGCAGCTAACTTTAAATGAGCACCTTCAGTGTGCCACTATGGTACCAAAACATTTACTTATGAACTAAGATAAATTTAAAGTTCTGAGTTATTTTTAGCATTCAGACAAAATTACTTTGAAGCTAATCAGAGTGCCTGTATTACATAATTAGTTACCACTTAGTATTTTATTTAGCTTTGGAAACCCAAAGTGAACCACCAAAATCTGTATTAAGTGAAATTGCTGATAATAATATTTTTGTGCTTATTATTTTTTCCAACTCCCTCTTTCCCCAACACCCTCCCAAAATATGGCCAGGTCAGAGAGACCTCGATTGAGAATAGAATGTGTTTACACAATATACTTACCAAACTAGGAACTACTTCCCACATCACTGCTTGATCAATAATTCAGTCCGATCACAGAATCTGAGAGCTGAAAGTTGATCTTGGACATCATTTATTATATTCTCATTCAATGAAGAATACAGTTAAAAATCCTGACAAATGTTCATTTTTCCTCTAACTGCCTCTTCCACATTACTAGCCCAGGGTTTGCAGGGCTGTAATACCCACAACAAGCTATGTACCCTGTATCAAGTTACTTCAGTGTTCTGGGTTTCATGTTCTCATTTGTGCAATAGCAATAATTACAGTGCCTACCTCAGAGACCTGTTACTTGAAATAATGAACAATAATGACTAACATTTATTAAGTGCTTTCAGTATAGGTTTTCTGAATGCTTTACATGTATTATCTCATTTTATCAAAACAATTTGTGTGGGATCAGTGATTGAATGATTGTATAAATTACATCACATCTAATCACTGTGGCCACATCAATGATACCAGCAGGGTATGGCATTTGGATTTGTTGTTTAACCTGAATTATCAATTTCAAATTGTTCCTTGAAGTAAAAAAAAAATCTCTTGTTTTAAATATAGAAATTCTGTAAAGTAAAATGTAATGATGTTTATGATAGCTCTTAGATTTTATAAGAACAATTAATTTCAAATAATTATGTTGGGAAATATATTGATAGCTAATAAGAATATTAGTAGATATCTAAAAGAAAAGAAGATTAGTAATTAGTTGCAAAATTGCCATTAGCATTACCATAGCCAAAACATATCTCTACCTCTGCCAAACTTGGTTGAAAGGGAGTTCCTATTTTCAGAAATGTACAGTATAAAGCCCATCATGATAGCTGACACTACTAAGAAATTGATAATGTGAAACTTTTGAAACTTGATAAGTAGAATTCTGAAAATATTCTTAAATTCATGCTGTGATGATCTGTACTTGAATTTCAGCTTTGGCTCCAAGTTGCTTAGCATTTGACTAAACTTTATATTTTTGTTCTACCTCTAAGTTTTCATGATTGACATGTCCACTAGAGGACATGCTACTGTCCAGCATACCTCCAATTCCTTTTTTAGACCACTAGAAACAAAAATGTTTAAAGGTATGATGGAAGAGTTTAAAGCCAAGAATCCTAGATATAGGATGACAAAGAAATCTCTGAAGCCATTTCTTCTATCCACACTATTATTTCCACTGTCATTAATTGCTAAATTAACACAAGTAGTCAGAAGTAATTCCAACCTATAGGACAAGAAGGGAGACGGGTTTGGCTGCAGCTTATGGTAATTTGTCTATTTGTGCTTCATAAACATTTCCCAAGGACATTTTTCTGTAATAGGTGGTGTTTTAGCTTCCTAGCTGCTGAAACAAATACCATAAAATGGATTGGCTTAACAACAGGAATTTATCAGCTCATGGTTTCAGAAGCTAGAGGGCTTGTTTTCCACAGGGATTGTTATCTTATGGCTGGCCAGCAGTCTTTGGAGTTCTTTGGCTTTTCTGTCATGTGGCAATGCACATGGTGATGTCTTCTTTTTGCTCTTCTGGATTCCATTGACTTCTGGCTTCTAGCTGCTCCCCATTGCTTCCCTTTGTCTTGACTTCCATCCTGCTTGTAAAGGACACAGTAATCTTGATTAAAGTTTACCTTGATTCAGATGGGCACACACCTTAACTGAAGGCAACATCTTGAAGAGATCCTATTTACAATGGGTCTGCATTCACCAGTGTAAGGACTTAGGCCAAGAGCTTGTCCAAACTGGGTACACAATTCAGTCTACCACAGGTATTAAGGATACAGAATGAATGAGCCAGCACGTCTTCCTTTTTAGGAGTTCATGTTCCCCACAGGAGATGGACATTTAAAGAAACAATGACAACTAAATAAGATAACATTATTTTGTGGTTGGAACAAGATTAAACTCAGTTCTACTATTTATTATTAGTAGTAAACCATTTAAGAAGTTAAGAGGAATACTTTAATAGTGCTTTTTTTTTTCTCTACTGAACCATATTATCCAAACAAAAAGATATAACAATACATGAAATTTTAATGTTAACCACTTGTCATTAGTGCTAAAAATAATTATAGCCACAGGAACTCTTTGGAAGTTGAAGTCTGATTGCTTACATAAATTCTGACAACATTTAGATAAATAATCTGTGAAACCTAAACTTCTTCCAGTATTTACCATTGCCGTCAGTGATTGGTAACCCAAACAGAGACTTATAAAGAATATCTGAATTTAATTTCTTTTTATTCCTCATTGTATAAGACAGTTCTCAACAGATATTTTTACTGTTCCTCTAATTCAAAGGAAGTTCTACAAAATTATCTTTTCATGAGATAAAAATACTATTATCTGAGTCCCAAGGAAGTTCTTTAGTAAGCTTATATAATAACAGCTCACAATTTGTTTTCAATAGGAATATGATGAAGAATGGGCTAAGAAAATTCAGAGTGAAAAGTTTCGCTGGCATAACTCTCAGTGGCTGGAGATGGTAGAGAGTCGTCAGATGGATGAGAGTGAACAGTACTTATATGGTGATGATCGAATTGAGCCATACATTCATGAAGGAGATATTCTTGAAAGACCTGACCTTTTCTACAACTCAGGTAAGGTGATATCCAAAGCAAAAAATAAAAGTTTACATGTTATAAATGGGAATTTTTATATGCCAACCTTGCTCATTTCCAAGATTTGTCAGCACTTTTTTGTTTATAAATGAAGTCTTCTGATAATGATTTCAAATATAAAATCTGTACACACCAAGCAAATCTATTAACTCATCATTATTTTTTCCTAGTCTTACATGCATTCTCTATCACAAAGACTATAGTAAGAAAATTAATCGCTCTTAGAAGTTTATTACTTTGTAGAATATATAACTTTAAAAATGACATGTTCAAGATTTCTGACCTCTGTTTGAAAATGTAATCCTCATTTTTCTGTATTCTACATTTGTTAAATTTATAACTTATGAATTTGTGTTGTCTTCCAGTGTATTTAATTTTAACAGTTTAATTTTGCTTTATTTTCAAACAGTTAAATTCTGGTGGTTGTTAGAAGATTTAAACACTTTATAGCCCTAGTTTTTTCTTTCAAAACTCTGCCAGTGCTTTTAAGGTAAATTTTAATTTTATATAAATGTCATGTACATTACCTTGTTCACGCTACCATATTGCCTTTTTCCAGGGATGAAGTTGGCACAAAGATTGGTAAAGTTTTACATATTATGGCTTTTAATGTATTACATTGTTGCCAATACTAACATTATTTCATTGAAGTTATTTAATTGAAGCAAAGGAAAGGATTTCTCACTAAAATGTATAACAGGTTGGAACGGAAAAGCAAAAAAGTAATTGTCATATCTGAATTAGTGGTCCACCTTTTCTTTCCTACTATGTATTTTCATATTTGTGCAAATATTCCACATAAACTAGTAGAAAGTTTAAAGCTAGTAGAAAATATTCTTTTATATTTGATATAAATATAATCATATATTTGATATAAATGATATATGTATATAATATATATTATATATATAAATGATATAAATCATATAAATGATACAGATAATTGAATCCCAGAAGACTGCTGCTTTGGTTTGAAAATTAAATAGATTTCTTCCTAACTGACCTTTACGGTAGTTATGAGATACTGCTTTGTGTTTTTTAAACCAGATGGAGTAGATCATTAATTTCAACCAACAAGAATTTCTTACTTCAGTAATGGCAAGCAGCTGTTTCTTACATATTCAGAAATTCATGAGGTAAAATAATGTAAAATAAATATGATATGAGTTATTCAGTTAATAGGAATCAGAATATTCTTAGAATCAAGTTACCCGCTTTGAAGATTGATAGATATCTTTCAGTGTAAATTATTTATCAGTTTCTAAAACCAAATAAAACTGTTAGCCACCTTAGTATGCAACTTTATTTTTGTAATTAGAATTTCAGATTCCTAAAAATATTTCTAGAAAGTTATACCACATTTCAAAATTGTCATATAAAATAAACTTTTAAAATGTAAGTCTTTAATACTTTTCTGAGATAATTCAAAATTAAAATGTATAATTTATGTTTTTGTGGGAAAATCGAATTATGTATAGTAGTATATGCCAAAATTTAAAAACAGTGGTAGCTGACAGATAAATAAATAAATAAATAAATAAATAAAATTTAAGCTGATGAAAAAATATTTTTAAAAATTTGGAAGGGTGTATTAAATGGATATCCTCGTGGGTTTTTTTTAATGGCTGTCACCTAAAGATGCAGTTCACATTTGACAGTGGAAATTACATACTGTGAGTTTAAAGATATAGCCCTCATATATATTTCAAATTTATGAGTTACTTAATTCACTTTTGATTAATAGTTTATTTACTAAATTTGCAACATTTCTTATTTCTTATCTCAAGTGGAAATTAGATACTGTTGGCCTCTCAATTATATGCAATTGTTTCTTTAGAAAAAGATACTGTAGTGCTACAGATTTGTTTGAATGTTTGAGTCATCTTATTTAAACCCTTGGGTCTCTATGAAACTTTAGACTGCTTCCAATAAAAGCAGCATTAATAGCTTTTTAGCAACAGTGGTTAAGCTCACTGGCCCATGATTCCCTGGGTCTTATATTTTACTCTAAAATGAAATGACATTCGCTACATCCTAGTCATTAGAATTGCCTTCAATATTTTCAAACTATTAAAATAAAATATTCTCCCTTGCTTTTTTAAATTAAAGAATCTTCATATTGTCATATGACATAGGAATTTAGCTACTTTTTAGTTATAGTAATTTTTTTCTTAAAGTCTAAAATTATATAGTCACTGATTAATTTCCTTTTCTATCATGAAAATTAAGTTGTTTGCTTTAGTACTTTTTCCATAGTGGAAGTATAGTATAAATTATTAAGTTGTGCTGCTGCTACACATTTCTAAAAGACATTTTTGTTGTTCTTCATCAATTATGGGGAATCATATTCTGTTATGTAAATATATTCCTGGAATACATAACTAAAAATGGTTTGTTTTTATCTCAGGATCATTTATTGTAAACCCATCATTTTCATTTACCCATATGTTTCTGTGATGAGTCTTATGAGGGTACAGCCAAATAAGTTATGATTCATCATTTTCATCATTTCTTTTTTCTCAATTTTACATTATTGACATCTGTTTTCTCTCAATCACGAGTTTCCTTCTAACTAGTTCGTCAAGGAGCGCAATACTATGTATAGATTTGATTTAAGAAATAAAAATAAAATTTATTTCAATAACAGTGTATAAGAAGATAGTCTTTGTGTATTTTTACTTTCATTCACAGAGTTTATAAGTTAGTTTTTTAAAACTGATTTTCAAAAATTAGGTCAATAAATTACCTATGCTGACAAATTTACTTTGATTTCATCCCTGTTCCAGTATATATACACCCCATTTTGTTCATAAACATCTTTATCTTCATTACTTGGAGCATTTCAGAAAGGTGTTTTATATAACTATGGTCTAAAATGTTTCATATAATTTAATAACTTAAATGTGTATAATGCTTTGCAGCATACAAAGTGTTCTGGTATACATCATCTCTGTTTTCTGTTTATTCTCTGGTCATTTAAATGTTACATGGAATTGTTTGGTTCTTCTTGCTATATTTGAAATAAGACTAAGAGTAGGAACTTGAAAAGGACACTTCTGGATTTATCTGGGCTCTGTAATTAAGGAGATATGATTACTTTTTACTATTTGTATAAAATTAATTTGAGATATAAAATGCTGAAAAACAAATTAATACTTCCAGGAAGTTGCGGTACCTGAGATGAGCCTTTAATGGAACCTTTATATATATACCTCATTCTAGGGAAGAAAAATTGCCTATAGGTCAGAGCTGCTTATTTTTGTCAAGCCATTAAAGGGCAGCCTAGAAACTGCAGTTTATAACTCCAGTGTACTAAGATTAATAAAAATAAACTTCGAAAGAATAAAAAATTTGCTCTTTTTTACTCACTTAAAATCAGGCTCATTATTTTATTAAACTAGTTGTATTCTAGATTTATACAATTTCTGAATGAATCTTTTAAATTCAAGAACTTTCAGTTTGATTTCTATTTCATGAGCTTCCATTTTTTAGTTCCTTGTATTCCATTTTTGTTTTTGGCTACTCATTGTTCTCCTTGAATACAGTTGGTGCTACAAATTGAGAATTATGATCAAATTCTCAGTTTTTTCATTTAATTTCTTCTTAATCTGACTTTCTTTACTAGATCATGCTTCATGTCATATGAACTTTTAAACACAATTCAGGTATCTTTTTATTTGGCTGTATTTATATATGAAATATTTCTGAATGTTAAATTAAAATCTTTCATTCTATTGACTTGCTGAATATCTTTAACTCATTTTCAAAATGTGGCATTCATTTAATTTGGGGATTTTACTTAGCTTTTTTCCTCTAAAATTCACAGGTTTCTTAAATCCTGATCCTCAGTGTTTTAATAAGGTTTTAATTTATCAGACAAACCTGTTGATTTTGTGATCTTAACCTTGTTAATTTAGCCACACTCACAAAGTCTTGGATCCATATAAAACTTTTTTTTTTTTAACTGCTTAATGCTTAATCTATGGTATCTTGGAATTTACATCATTTCATTTTTTGTAGTTTTTTTTGTTTAGCTGATCTTTTAATTTATAGACTCTATTTTCTAGAGAATATAAAAATCGGACTATACATTACTGAATCTTTTAGTGAAGACTCAAACTACCTCTCAAGTATTTTAAATTTAGTGAAGAAATAAGACAAATACCTAAGCTAAATTAACAATTCAAAAATTAAATAGTGATACAAGTCATAATATATAACAAATGGATATATATATCTATATATTTCTATATAGATAGATAAAACAAGTGAGTAGTGTAGACAGTCTGTGGAAATACAAATGAACTTGCTTATTCATTTGTCCACGTTATTACTTAGTTTTACCATTTACTCAATTTCTAATACCCTTATTCCCCAAACAGATTATTTATTTTAATATTATCTTTCAATACTCTACCTCCTCAAGTAGTCATTTTCTAACCCTTAGAGAATATAGTAATCCCTCCATAACCTTTACAGCCTCCGTCACACATTTGGTACATATATCCATTCCTGTTGTAGATAATTCTTAATGAATTGTATTATTTAATTGTATATTAATGTTTATCTTAAATTTATTTCATTTAAGTTAAAATTTGTTATAACAGATTATGCATTATAATTTTTTATATTTCCTCTTAGACCTAGCATTACATTATTGTGCATGTGATAGATGTTAAATGATCATGTTGTGACTGAGCAATTTGCATACTGCATGCCATATTTATAATCAGGGTGTGAGTGTGGTCTAGCCAATATTTATCTAAAAGTTACTCAACAACCCAGCATACTTTTGGAAAAGGAAAATTTAAAATGCCTCAGAGCTATCGAAATAGTTATTACAAAACCACATGCAAAAAATGTATTTGCTTTATACATAGGACAGTCCAAAACCATCACTTAGAACTTTTTCCCTCAGATCCATTTTTTCTTACCTTAGGTCTAATTCTATCAAAAATTGGTAATTTGGATTCTTACATTGGAGCAATTGGAGCAAATGAGAAATTACTACCCTAAAATCAGTAAAAAGTGATAACAAAGACTTAGATTTAGGAAAAGAAGTGTTTTATAAGCAAAGAAAATTGAAAAGCTTTAAAGTGTAGAACCATTTAGCATGGGTAGTCAAATAATATCTAATAACCCTAGGGTATGACTATATAATAATTGATGATTATAATGAAGATTGAATCATAAAAAGTAGTTAAATTACGTAGTGTATATCCTATTATGATTACTGGGAGTGTAAAATAATACATTTACTAAGATTTCCAGCCTATGTTTGTGTGTGTGAATTTTAAAGTGTGACACTTAACACGTTAGGTATTGCTTTTCCAGAAATTCACTTACTTGAAATATCTAATTCCTTAATCATATATAAAGGAAGCACTTAGGTATAAAATGCGGGACATACTCAAATGTTGACTTTTACAGACATCATGCTTACTCGTGCTACTTCTTTAGCCTAGACCATCTTTACTGTCCTTCCCTCCCTTACCTCCTTATCTTTTCTGTGTCTTTCTTGTCTACAAGACTATAAGTTTCTTGAAGGCAGAGAATCTTATTTATCTCTGTACTTGGCATAGTACTTGACACATAGCAGATAATATTTATTGAATTTTTGTGCTGAACTTGATGTGAGACAACATTTTAAGTATGTATGGTATCCTGTTCAGAGAGAATAGCATGTCATACTAACATTTTTCTTTCCAAATTGAAAAGTCCAGGTAATTTTCTGTTGTATTGCTTTCTCAGGTAGTTTTCTTTTTATTCCCCACAAATATGTTTCACTGTTTTTTACTTTCCTTTTTCCTAGATGGATTAATTGCTTCTGAAGGGGCCATAAGTCCAGATTTCTTCAGTGATTATCACCTTCAAAATGGAGATGTAGTTGGTCAGCATTCATTTCCTGGCAGGTAAAGAGTTTTCCAAGAAAATTCTAATATATGGTGTGGGAGAAAAACATTCTTTCTCTTTTGAAAAGCCAAAATTCTCTTCACTCCCCATTTCTATTTTTCATTAGTGGAAAAAATTCCTGTCTTTTGAAAACCAGATTTATTTGATTTTAAATTAACTTATGAAGTCATATTTTCAATGTTTAAAAAAAATCACAGATCTGAAAAAATATTCTTCATGACTTTGGAAAATACAGGCTGTTTATTGGAACAGACAATAATTTTGCCAAATTAATAAACATTTCCTTTGCTTTCCAAACTCAGTAAAGTATAATAGTAAATAAGAACACAAAGCATGTATTTTAACAATTCAGACTTCACTTTAAAAAAAACTCTTGGTGCTTTGATTAAAGTCTTTGCCTCTCTAGATGGCATTCAAGTAAAATATTTAAGGAAAACAAATCTGACATACCAGCAATGTTCTATAATAATAGTAAAGATCCCCCTCTGCAAATATCCAACTTTATTACTGGTGTCATAGATTTTTTGAAGTCTTGCCAGAAAGTTGAAACAGTACTTTGCCTTCCATATCATTCCTTGAGAGATAATATTTTAATTCAGGCTGACTCTTGAAATTTCACATTAAGCTAATCCAGTGAATAAGTGTAGTCTTATTTGCCCTTTAGACAACTGAATTTTTTCTTTAAATTATTGATTTAATTTACTCTTCTAAAATTTTACATTTAATTATCATGGCTATTTTCTGTTTGGAGAATGTGTTCATGTATTTTTTAAAGGAAAATACAGTTATTATTTTTATAACTCCTTTTGTTTTGTTTTGTTTTTAGCACATTTTATAAAGTTTAATTCCTATAATAACTCCCATGTCCTTTTGGTTCTGCTTTCCTTATCAAACCCTAACCCATGCAGTCTATATTTTTAATAGCCATAGGCCTAGCTAAAATTTTGGATTTTGTTACTGTTGCAAGAGGAGGTGAATAGCTATAATGGATCACAATATATCATGACTCGTTATGATCACTTACAATGAGCTATTTAATCTAGTAGTAATAATTATAATTGCTACCATTATTGATCATCTGTTGTGTACAATCTGTTTTACAAATATTCATCTTATTTATTTTAACTTATACAGCAGTATTTTAAAGCAGACATTTCTGAAGCCATTTATAGATGAAGAAATCAAGGCTCTAAAAATTTAAGTTAAAGTTACCAACTCACACAGATAGGATGGTAGAACAAGAATTTGAACTCAGGACTCTAAGTTCTTTCTAGTACAACATGCTACCTTGTTTAGAAGGAAAAACAGCATACTATAGTGACTTTTAAGATATTTTTATCACAACCCTCATTAAAAAATACCTTTCATATTGCAAGTGTATACATACATGTTTGTATGCATACATGTATATACATATATATGTAAAACAAAAACTTCTCAAAATAATATTTACTCTTACAATATGTAATGCACTTTAATATGTTGTTTTATTCTATTGTTTCTTTTTTTTTTTTTAATGTAGACTGCAACCTAGTGAGTTGATTTCACAGCTCGTTGATTATTGTGACCAAAAGTTTAAAAGCATGGTAGAAAATCATGGGAGTATTACATAAAATGCTATGATACATATAATGTACCTTATACATAGTTTTGAAGTGAACTCTAAATAACTAATAGCACTTTAAAAATAAAGTTTTATCAGTATACTGGATTGTCATGGTAAGAAACTCCTTGCCTTAGGAAATGTAAGTTAAACATGGTTACATGCTAGAAAGCATATGGCTTTTGATTACTTCTGATACTTCTGGTCATATTAGCTAAAATTATTTAAATAGAGCCCCTGTTTAATCATTATAACTATGTACTCCACATGACAATCAACTACAAATGTTTTCTGAAACATAAATGGAAAAGGAAGAAATGATTTGGGTATATGATGCTAAAATATTTATGCAAAAGAATTTTGCTGATAGCATTTACAAGATGAGTTAATCTGCTATTTATATTTCACTATAAGCAAAGCATTACTTTTGTATCTTCTGAAGATAATGCCAATCTAAAGAAGGAAGACTGCTACTAATCTTGCATTACTCATTTGGGAAAAACTTGCTATCTTTTTTAAGTAATTATGCAATTTTTAAGAAATTAAAAATTTTCATTAAAATTGAATGTACAGATTAATGATCTTGTGAGCACGTTAATTTAGCAAAATTTTAATGACTGGGAAAATCATTTACCTTTATACCTTAAATTACTTTTCAAGGGTAAAAATATTTAAATAGCTTCTTTAACTGCATGAAAGACATATCACATTAATGTTGGCTTAAAATATTAGTTAATAAACTTGCTGTAGACTATTTTTGAAATTATAAGAATCTGATATACTTATTTTTAAAATACTTACATTCACACACCATACAGTCCATCCAAAGTGTACAATCAGTGGCTCTTAATATAATCACAGTTGTGCATTCATTACCACAATCCATTTAAGAACATTCTCATTGCTCCAAAAGGAAATATGCCATGCCCCTTATACCTACTTATTGTTAACACTTAGCATTGGCATAGAACCTTTGTTACAGTTGATGAAAGAATATTATAATATTACTGTTAACTGTAGTCTATAGTTTGCATTATGTGTTTTTCCCATATGCTGGGAACACCTTATGAACACCTTATAATGGTGACATACATTTGTTCTAGTTCATGTAAGAACATTCTTTTATTTGTACAATTAACCATAGACATCATCTACAACAGGATTCACTATGTTATACAGTCCCATGTTTTATCCTCTAGTTTTCCTTCTAGTGACACACATGACTCTAAACTTTCCCTTTCAACCACAATCACACCCATAATTTAGTGCTATTAATTACACTTACAATGATGTGCTACCATCACATCTAACCATTTCCAAACATTTACAATCAACCTTATTTAAAATTTTGTACAAATTAAGCATCTGTTCCCTGTTCTCTACCCTCATTTTATCTCCTGGTAACCTATACTCTAGATTTGATTTGGGAATTGTTTGCCTTTTAAAAAGAGCTTCCCCTGAGAAAGTTAAGCCTTTCTTCTCCTGTTTTTATAAATTGTTAGGCCTTAAATCACATAACTCTTATCTTTTCTCTTCTCTTTTTTAATTTTCATAAGAAATCATTTACAGTGAATTTCTTCAATTTTTTTGTAGATGATAGATCGGGTGAAAAGAGATTCTAAATAATACCAGCAGAGATACAAAGAGTATACAGTGTAACCAAAGATTCATAGTTGTTCTTTTCCATGTTCTTTTTTATTGACCTACTTTGGAATCATTTACTTTTTCTTTTATTAATTTATTTTTGGTTGGTTAGGATTCTCCTTTTAATAGGATTTCTGTGCTCCTTTTTGATAGTAATAAACCATGGGTATTAATTCTGCATATTTTTTAATTTTGCAGATATTTAAGTCTTCTAAATTACTGCATAATTATTCATGCATTTTGGTGTGATAATTTTGCCACATGACATCCCAGATATGAAATGCTTAAGCTAGAAACTGCCTTTCAGCTTCTGATATCCAGTAGGTAAATTTAAAGCTCATTAGATCAGTTAGCATTGCCTCAGAACCCTGTTTCTAGAATTCTTCATTTACAAAACAGAATTTTTTAGGAAATGCAGGTTCATCAAACAGAAGTGTAGAACAACTACTAATTTCATCTCTGCTATGAAGATAAGAATACACAGACTTAACAGATATGAAGAATTTGGGTTAACTATGAAAAAATGTCTTGATTAATTTTAAATATTGAAAAAGCTGATAGAATATTTTCTAGATATCTTTCAAGAGAGGAAATATTAGCATTTGGATTTGTTTTTTTTAAGTCAGGAAAATCAGCCAGATGACTTATAAGTTCCTTTCCAGCTCTTCTACCATACGTTTTTGATAAATATGCATTATCAAGTTCTCTGAAGAAAGAATAATGAAAGATTAATGTATTAAATGTGATTTTTTTTTTATCATTTCCATTGTTTTTAATGATTTCAGTGCCATTGGTATATGGGATGATACATGAAACAGAATGTGACAGTGCCAAGGGGCATACCCTTTAGCCAATACTCATGGCTTTTCAGTCTTTGTGGGTTTTTTAAATTAGTTTGAGTAGGTTATTGTGAAATAGATGCTCCTAAGCCCCTGCAAGGTAAAGAGTAAATTTTTTATTTTTATGAACAAAAATTTTTATTTTTTTTAGTTGTCCAAAGAAATAGTCACTTTCTTTCTAAAAAGACAAAGTTGAGTCATAAAACAAATCTGTTAAAATGGAGATACTAGCCTGATTTAGAGAAATGTTTGAAATGTTTTATTTAGTATTTTCTTAAAATCCAAGTCAGGGGATCCTTCTTAATCTGAATGCCTACATTTTTGTAATATATCAAGGCACTTTAATTGGAAACAGTGAAAACTGTTTAACTCATCTATCCCATTCTACAAGGGAGACTGGATGTTTGATAAAATAGATACTGGCAGTTGGACAGCGAATCCTGGGTTTTAGATATATGTCACTATCATTTTGAACCTCTTGGCGCCAGGATTTCCTGACATTTAAAGCTTATGCAAAATGCATTAGGACTTCAAGGCATTAGCTATGGAGTTGCCAATCCCAGAGTATCAGATGTAAATCTTCCCTTCCCAAAATCTGAACTGGTGTTAGAAAGTAAAGTGTAACTTGCTATTAAAACTAATTAAAATTAATAGGAGCAAGACTAGCTTTTTCCCCATTATATACCATGTATCCGCATCATATTTTTGAACTATTTTTTTTTATAACTCTTACTTTTCAAGACTAACAAGAACCTCATGTTAAGAGTATTTTTAAACTGTTCCCAGCTTTTACAAATCAGTTTTTGTTACAGTAAAAATGGTCCATTTTTCTTTTATGGTAATCCAATTTTCATAAACTGGAAAAAAAATTACAGAGACTGCTTAGATTTCCTTGGGGCTTTGAAAAATATTTTTCAGAAGGCCTGGAGTTCTTCTTTGTGGTTAGCACAGTGGTGTCATTTTCTGACCATTTCACTGGGGTCAAAGATGAACTAGATGCATCCATTTTCTGAGCCATCTGATTCTGACACTTTATTTTCTGTGTGTATGTTATAGCCTGCCTCTTTGTTCCTTCTAGAATACTTTAATATTAACTTTCTGTGCATTGTACATATTATATGTCACTGTATCTTTTTTCTTTTTCTCTGATTTAGTTATTTCCAAACATGAAATCCCAGTTGAAATGATAGTTACTCAATTACACATTTAAAAATAGTACTGAATAGAACTAATAAATTATTTCCTTAAAATATAAGAAATATTTTGTCCAAATTCTTAAATGTATGTTTTCCTAAGACTAGAACTTTACATCTAAAAATTAGACTAATTTCTTTAGCTATACAGCCACCTTAACTATACCCAGCTATTTAGTTTACTCAGTTTTTTTCACTTGAGAAAGCAATCTCAAAATTACATATTCTCTGCCAAAGAGACATCATGTGGCATGTACAAAACTATATAATATCATTACAAGAACTACATATTATGAGTTCTTTTAAAAAGCATTTATTCAAGGGAGAAATCAAATCATTGTCCTGGTTACAATTCTTTATTTGACCAAGCAAGAAATTCTTTTATATTGAGAGGAAAATAAGTATACTTACAAATCCCTTCTTTGATAATTCCCTTTCAGTTTTAATTGATAAACTCTAAATTCTTACATATTATTCTGATAATTTAAGTTTTAGCAACCATCCTTACTGTGACAGTATATAGAAATTACATGGAAGGATCAAAAAGAAATTGAAAAGAACCTCCCAGAAATATTTCCTTTGATAGACATTGAGACCAGTTGCCCATTTGCTCAGCAGCATTGTAAGGACTAAAATATTTGGTAAATCTTTATGAAATATTTAAAGATAATAATTAGAAAACTCCTTTATTTGGTATATGATTAAATTTTTTATCAAAAAATGATAATAGCCTTTTTGTTATTTATGGATTTCTTTTCCTGTGACTTTTTCCTCTAGAGGAACTTGCTTCACGGAGCCTTTAAAAAACTCCTGGCTTTAGTATTTTTTCCAGACACGTTGGTTGCAAAATAAAGCATCCTGATACAATTTTTTACCTTTCAGTTGCCTTAGTTTTTTAATGCCAATACCCACATATAGGAGCAAAGAGGTACTCTGACACACTTCTGATGGGAATTTAAATTGGATGAAACCTTTATGGAGGGCATTTGGAAATAAAGAACTGATACCTTAAATTGTTCATTTCTTTTAACTCAGGAACTTCACTTCTAAGAATTTACCCATATGAGGTAATGAGAGATAAAGACTGGATAAAGAAATTATTGTGTGACAAAGAAAATAAAATAGATACACTGAATATACTGAGGTATAGTTATCTAATTATGGAATAAACATTTTTATGCACCTACTTTTGGCCACAAAATTTTCTCCACATATTAGATTATATTATATAGGTGTTCAATTTTAAGTAAGTCAATATATGAAGGTCAAAATAGGTTAAAAAAATAGATACAGTTAGCAGTAGCTATTTACCTTACATAAAATCTTAACTGTCTTTATGATTGACCACAGAGACTTTTTTTAACTTGCTTACTTGTTGATAATTCTCTTTATAGAAAAATGTTATTCACCTATTACGTTCGAATAGCATAAAACTGTGTACACCACTGCCACATCTATAATTGTGATAATTGAGAGTAGACAGTTAAAAATATTTGGTTATTCTATCTATATGTATTTCCATGTTTTATAACACTATGGTAACATTTGATTCACTTGTAATATATAAATATGTTTTCATTTTGAGATAAGCCTATTACTAAACAATGTATAATACTCAAAAACTCATTTGAATGCCTTGTATATGCAAGGCACTTTTATACATTTTATTACACTCAGTTCTTGACATGCACATTGTCATAGGCCCTTAATATGTCTGAACTGTATCTAGGGTGGATATTTTCAAGAGTTGCTTCTCAAATTAAATAGAATTTTGTTAAGTCATGATTGTTAAGTCTATAAGAAGAACCCTCTTATAGAAACAGTGGGTTGAGTAAAAGGACATTATTCTGTTTACTTAAAAAAGTTGTTCTGTTACAAGGTGTATGAGTTGATGTAAAAATATCCCTATCTGTGCAGTTTTCTTATAAATAAAATTTTAATTTCTTATATAATTTCTTTATAATTTCATAAGAAATTATCCATATGACATTGTTTTCAGTTTACATAAACATGTATTTCAAGTCCACTGATAAATGCTATACTAAGGTATAAATACATAACCAGGAGAAATAATTTGTTTTTCCCATCTTTGTCAATATTAACCAAGCAGAAATGTATAGTAAATTTTTTTTTCTGTGTGTGTGTGTTTTTTTGTTTGTTTGTTTGGGTTTTTTTTGTTTGTTTTTTTTTTTTACATGGGCAGGCACTGGGAATCAAACCCGGGTCCTCTGGCATGGCAGGCAAGCATTCTTGCCTGCTGAGCCACCGTGGCCCACCCATAAATTTTTTAAAAATGAATAAAACCATTAAAAAGGAATAATACGGTGGCTCAGCAGGCAGACCTTTTGCCTGCCATGCTGGAGACCCGGGTTTTGATTCCCGGTACCTGCCCATGTTAAAAAAAAAAAAGAAGGAATACTGTATGATAGGTAAAATATGCCTAAGTTGAAAAAGTGATCTTTTTTCTCTTAAACGTTTGCGATGGTGAAAACAGAAGAACAAGAGTGGCAACAGCCATGTAACAATTCTGATCAGAAAATCAAACCAGTGCAAATCAATGTTTTTACAGTAGGGGACTCTTGCTCTAAAGCAATCCTCACATCAAATATCATTCTTCTTTCTGAATACTCCCATAGCACTTCTGTCAATTACTTTTTTATTTTTTTTTTGCATGGGGAGGCACCAGGAATTCAACCTGGGTCTCCGACATGGCAGACAGAACTCTGCCTGCTGAGCCACCGTGACCCACCCTGTCAATTACTTTTTTTGGGGGGTGCAAGGTTGGGGAATGGAACCCGGGTCTTCCGTATGAAAGGCAGGCATTCTAACCACTGAACTACCCATGCACCCTCATCAATTACTTTTTAATTTAAGAATAGAGAATGTTTTAGGAGTCTTTAATAGTTTCAAAGAATAAAATGTTTAAGGTTTATTTCCGTTTTAAAATCTAAGTATACAAAAGAAATAACAAGTTTATTTAGGATTTTACCAATTTATGAATATATCTTCATGTATGTCATTTGATCATCAGCAAGGGTGTGTGAGGTAGATAGGAGGAGTATTCTCCCTGTTTTAACAAATGTGAGAATTAATGCTCAGAAATTATTAAGGAAGTAGCCCAAAACCAGGTAGCTAATAAATAGTGAAGCCATTAAACTCAGTAAGAGCTAGCACTTACTATTACACCATACTGTCTTCAAATGACAACCAAATATATTAGTCCATTAGTGAATTATGCTTATTTATAAATTTTAGACCAAACATTAAAATTGAGTGAGATGTGTATGTACATTTTGTTTTGCAACACAACATATTGTTTACCTATTTTGCTTTAATATATTTGACATGGTTTACTATAAATTAGTGCTTCAGATTTGCTTAGAGACAATTGTTAAAAATTAGATCACTATAGTTAAATTCTCTTAAGTAGTTAGTTCAGAAAGTACTCTACAGATTAAGTCCAGCTGTATAAAAATGATAGGGATGAAGAGTGGAATAATCTTAGTCTAAAAAGGTGGCGTGTCTCATCAAAGTTATCTTGCTAATTAACCAATCTGAATTTTTAAATACTTGATTTTTTATGCCTGTAAATGAATCTTCATAGGCTTATTAGTCTTATCTGATTTATTTGGTTTTTTTATGAAGACCTCTTTTTCTAGCCTTTAGAATGCACGGATTTTAGTTCCACTGCGTAGACACTAATAATTTGCATTTCCCAAGGAGAATTGAATTAGGTTTTATTAGTAAATTGGGCCTATAACTTTTAAGTCTAGATTTTTATTAGATTATCACACATCAGCATTAGCAAATTGTAAACTTTGCTGAAATACAGAAATATGAGCCAAAAATCAAGGTTTAGAATCCTAGAAACTTTAGAAGATGTTTTATCCTATAGAAATTATACTCCTGCCTTGGAAAACTATGTTGAGATTTATTTTCCTCTGGAAATTTAGAAGCAAGAAAGTGTGACAGAACTGCCTTCAAAGTTTTTGTTAATTTTCAATCTGTTGTACCAAGCTTTTTAAGGCATTCACCTTAGTTATATGTAGAGTCCAAATCATACTCCTAAGAAAAAGCAAATTTGTCACTTTAGGGGACAGTCATTAAAGGTAAGAAATTCAGCATTACTGAGTCAATAAATTTAAAAAAGAAAAAGGAATATGAATATGACTAGATCTTCAAAAATGTTAACACATCAATTACAGTGTAACTTTGTACTAGAAGAAATGTCATGGGAGTTAATACAGTTATGATTGGGGAGTTAATATATCATCACCATTTAAAAGTGATTATCTAGTGTTAAAGTTCATATATTTTTGGCATGTATTAACAGCATTTGTTGGTTGTACAGATAAATAGAAATTAGTTATAAATTTAAATGGAAAGGAAATAGAAAGTCCTTAAGCAAAGATGATTGCTCTTATGATCTATTTGACATGTAAAATGCTCTTTTTTCAAAAAAAATTATGAAATATTTTTAAAGACCAGGATACAAATTACCACTATAAACACTTGCTTATTCATTTTGTAATGAGTAAAAAAATTGTATTCAATTTGGTTAGTAAGTGCTACCACCCCGTCCAAAGAAAAGAAAAATAGAGCAGCATACCATCTATTTGGATTCAGTAATACTGAGCTAACTCCAAAACTCAAGGATATTTTCCAACTTAAGGTTGATTGTGATTTAAATATTTATGAATGATTATTAAAGATTTCTAATATTAGAAGTGTTGAACTAAAAATTCTTAAATATTTTTAAAGTAAGAGCTGAAACCTAGAGCATAGTACAGGTTTTTAAAAGTAGTATTAATTAATTCCCATATTCTCCATATTGCCCATAGTCCTTCCAGATGTGCTATTACTAATTGCTCATGGCTCAGATATGAGCCATATGGGCTCTATAAATGGATTTGCACATATTTTGAATAGAAATTCTATAAAATGCAGCTGAATTATTAAAGTAAATGTATGTTACTAAATAAATCTAAAAGCAAAATATTAAACTATAGTAAATGGGAAAAGAATGTGCAAATTAAGACCTGCCTGTTCTAATGAATTTATTGGTTACCTTTTCAGTTTGAACCAAAAGAAAGTTTTATTTTTGTTGTTGTGTTAAAAAAAAAATCTATGAACTGCTTACAGAAGTATCTAAGACAAAAAACAAGAAATTATAATGTTCTAAACTCAGCCGATCCAAACCACTTGAACTGCTATGACAGCTCATAAAACTAAGAGTAGTTTTTAACTGGGCTCTGTTTTACGTTGCCAAAGTGAATTTTCCTTGCAGGAAGTAGCCAGAGGGTTTATTTAGTTTCCAATCCATGGCTTTGATCTGTCTGTACTGTCACATCTCGGGTTACATAGTCCTTTTTCACTGCAGTAAATCTGCAACAGTTAATGAGAATAAAATTTCCTCCAATTTACTGATCACATGCTGTTAAATGCCAAACCACAGCTAACTGCTTATTTGCAGAATTTTAGCTACAATGTTTAAAAACAGTGCAATCAGTTTAATCTTGTTGTCTTTGTAATTCATTTTATTGAGTTTTCTTCCTTTTTAAGTGACCTACTTTATCAAGTCAAGTGGTTACAAGGCCAAACCTGGAAGAAAGATTTAGAATGTTAATAAACTGAAAGAAGGTGTGTGTGTGTGTGTGTCTGTGTGTGTGTGATATGTGTTGGGGTGAGGTGGGAGTGGTGCATGGGCATGTATACTACCATTAAGATTCAGATTAGGTCTGTTTTAATGCTTTTTAAAGACCAAGCCTTTCTTTCTCTTCAAATAAAATAACTGCCTTGTTATTTATACAGTTACACTGTATGTTCAGTTTCCATATAAATCTGCACTTAATGATTTTGCTTAAGAAGTCAGAGTATTATTTTTCACTTTTGATTACAGAGATAGACCATAATATTTAAGGGAATTTCAAAGATTTTTAAAAATTTGATCTCTACGTTATATGATTTATTCTTAAAGTAAAAATAATGTTATAGACATACACTGAATCATCATTATCATCAAATGGGTCTTATACATAGTGGAAATTTTATGAATAGCTATTGAATAAATCAATGGAATTTCAAAATCACATTTAAACAAATTTAATATTATACATTATTAATAAATGCGTCTTTATTAATATAATGGAATTCATAATGGAATACAGAAAAATCTCACTCATTTGCTTTTTCATAATTTCTTTTGGGTTAAAGTGAAACTTCTCACTTAAGGCGTTTCATTCAGGTGTAATATATGTTAGATTTATTTTTCACTTATACCATTTATCTTCTTTTATAATTCCTTATTTTGTGCCTGGCAAGTGGAACTTAGCAACTTCCTGTCTCTGACAAGAATTATACCCTTAAAAAGTGATTTTAGATGATAGCCATTGATAATATATATTTTTATATTATGTGTTTGTAAATCATATTTGCATATGTAGCATTAATAAAATATATAAAAATAAATCAGTTTCTATTTTCCTGCCATTGAAGTCACAGTTACTGTTATGGCCATTTTCTTTCACAGAATAAATAATTTCCATTCTTGGGAAAATAAAAATGTTGGGCTAATACCCATTTATTGATTTAAATAACTATCATAAAAACAAGAAGTGTATTGGTAATGCGAAAGAATTTTTCTAAATTGGGGACTGTAAAGTAAGTTCTCTTGATAAAATACAAGATTCAGTTTTGGTAAAGTGCTAGCTGTTAGTTACCCCAAGAAGAAAGGAAGTTATGAAGGAAGAATGGTTTGAAAATTTTAAAAGTTGAAAGAGGTGCAGCACTACCTAGGCCCCTAGGTATTAGGGTAAAGTATTAGCGATAATGTACAAATGTTGAACTTTATATAGCTTATAGTTTTAGAATTATTGTTTTCAAATAAGCCAGTGTCTAAATTAACTGTAACATCATAGTTTGCATATAGAAAAAATAATAAATAATGGAAGTTAAAATAGTATTTTTAACTCTGTATCTAGGAGTCTGTTCTATAGTTTGTTCCTTTGTTTTTACATAGTTTTAAATCTGTAACAGACTTTTAGTCCGTAATCCATCCAAAATTCTGAACTTGAAAGTCCTCAGAAAATTTCTATAAAAAATAAACGTTAATTTTTTTCAGCGGTTGCTCTAGTCCTCAAAATAAAATAAAAATCTTAAACACGTGAAGCTGGGTGAAAGAGTTTGTTTCTGGAACAGGAACAGTCAAGTCCAGTTTTAAATGAAATTACTAGAAAGAGTTAGAAACAATGCAGGATTCAATGCCATACAGGCTTAGTCTCTGTTCTAATTAGATTATTTGAAATGTTACTCTCTAGAATGGTTTCAAATCTGTATACAATCTGAGATCTGTCTATTAATAATAATAGATGGCACATATTAAAACATGTTTACTGAGTACCAAGCAGTATGTAATTGCAATTATTACATCTAATTTAATCTTCACAACAGCTCAGGGCAGGAATCATTATTATTGTGAAAACTGAAGCTTATCAAGTTAAGAAGTGTGCCCAAGGTTATCAAATTAGTTATTTCTTACCACCCAATCTATAAACTACTCTTATTTTTACCAATTTTTTTCTTTCTTCCCTTCTGTTACAGTGAAAGAAGTTTCCTTTTCTCAAAATCCAGCCAGTCCATTTGTGCTGTGGACCCCATTCCTTCTTGTCTTCTCAAGGACTTCTTTCAGGTCATCACTCTTCCCCTCTACTGGATGATTTTGTCAGCCCATGGTCTGAATCTCCAAAGTTAAACTTTCTTTGGCATCACATCATGCTCAGTTCACTCCCAGACTCCCATTCACTGTTAATTTATCCAGTCCTGTCAAAGCAACCAGTTTTGCCTTTCTTATCTTTAATTCTTCAGCAGCGTTTGACACATTCTGTTCTGGTCCTGCTTCTTGAAATTAACTTCTTTCAGCTCTGAAGACACCCCATTTTTCTGATTTTTCTCCTAAGTTCTCCATTTCTTCCCTTTCTTCTTTGCTGGCTGTTCCTCCTCTTCTCCACCTTTAAATGTTAGTTACTTAAGAGCTTTGGTCCTGTTCTCTTTCTGCATCTTGTTTGGGGACGCTCTTCTCTAACTATACCCACGGCCAGGAAGATTTCATCTAGAACCCATGGTTTTAAGTAATATCTGTAAGCCTATATTTGTAGCTGAGACTTTCATCTGATGACCACCCTCATTCCCCTCCTTATTTGGCATATCAGTTGAATGTTTATTGAAATTATCAGATCTAACTTTTGATTTCTTACACACAAACAGGTTCCTCCCCCAGTCATCCATCTCCTATTGTCACCACCATCCATCCAGTTGTTAAAAGCATAAACTTTGGAGTCTTTCTTGATTCCTCCCTTTTCCTCACCAGACCCTTTCTCCCCAGTGCATACTATGTGAATTTCCTTTCATTTTCATTTCCAGACTATGTCTTAAATTTGGTCATTTCTTTCCATTTCCACTGCTGGTACTCTATTCTAGGCCATCATCGTCTCTTTATGTGGACCACTTCAATAGCTCCTAATTTATTTCCCTACTTCTACACTTACTTTACCTTGCTTTTTTTTTTTTTTCACAGTAGCCATCATGATCTTTTAAAATGTAAATCAGATGATGTTTCCCCACCTATCTTCAGTAGTTTTCCAACATCCTTTAATAAAATAATATTCTTTACCATCGCTTATAAGACTCTGTATTACCCAGCTCATCTGTTTCTCCAGGAAATGAGTTTCCTACAAATTTCCAACTGACTATGTAGAATTGCCAAATAACTGTTTTCCTACAGTTAAAATATTTGGAATGAAAATTTTTCATGGAGAAAGATGAACAGAATGTATGTTTAGAAATCAGATAATTTTAGTCAGCCCAATTGCTGACTTGCTGTTAATCTTTTTTCAGTTTTGGACTGGAAGAGTGACTCCATACTTAAACATCAGGGAGAATTTGTTTTAAGGATTTTTAAGTTATATAGCATTAGAGCTCTTTGAAATTACATAAAGGATAGTGCCATAATTAGAATTTTACGAAAAATTTTATTAGCTTTCATTGTCAAATACTGTAAGTTCTGTAGCAGAACCCCTATTTCTACCCCACATTTAAAATAAATAGTGTCCTCAATATAATTTCTTTCCTATTACCAGATCTTAACTAATGGCCTGTTGGTAATCAGTTTATCAGGAGTGTATCAGAAATACTGTTTTTTTAAAAAAAAAAAATTTGTTATTTGCTTTTACGTAAATAATATTTAATATTTTATTTTAACACTTAAAATTTCCTTCATTTATTCACCTTTTTAATTGCTAAGCACTTGAATGGGATCTAGGGATATGGAAGTCATTTTTTAAAAATCCTTTTCCCTTTGAGATATATAATCCAGAGTTAAAATATAATATTTGAAATGAGTTAAAGTGGCCTATTTATTATAGTCTATTTATATGACAAGTTTATTTCTTGAAAATATTTAAGGATAATGGTATTTTCAGACTTAGAAATAGAATTAATAATAAGTACAGTGTCATTTTTTAGACATTAATGGTCTTCTACCTGTTCCTCCCCACTTTTATGTTAGTCTCACACCTTAATAAATAAATATATAGAGAGAATATGAAATATATATATATTTACAATTCCAGTGGAATAAACATCTCAACCATTATTCTGAATTGTCCTTAAATGGCAGCAGAATTATTTATCTTTAGAAAAGAATGCCACATTATCTTAAATTATGAATTTTTTAAAGGCATGCTATTTGGAGTGTTGTCATTTATTAACTCACTTCAGGTACAATTGCATAGATCTTTAGTTTTATCTGACAGAAAGGAGTTATGGTATTTTAAGCTAAGCAGTACAATATGTGACAGAGAATCACTTTTGAAATACAATTCCCTGAATCGTATAGGCTATTTAATGAAACATTGTACTTTAATGGTCTTATAATTCACTAGCATTCAGTAACTTCATTATAGAAAGCATTTCAGAAGAATTAGTTCAAACAGCAGCTTGTTCTGGCTTTATAATAGCAATATTGCTTCTTTAGAAATGCCTCAATGTCCTATGAAATGTAATTTAAGTAAGTATGATGTTTGGAGAGAATCATTGTACATGGAGTTTGTGGTCAATATTGATGTCCTATGCCTCCCATCTCAAGGACAGAAGGTTTAATGAGTAGAAACTGACCTTTCCATAGATAGATAATAGGTAATAGATAGACAGACAGACATTTATTCCTAAGAGAACTAATGACAAAACATTTCAGTCTTTGAACTTTTTTTAACAATTACCTTATAGCTATGAGTGAATTATTTATTAAGATGAATCAGGTTTTCCATTAAGAAAGAAAAGTACTAAACCTCCATTTATGGTTATTTGAAAACAAAAGAGATGTCTGGAATTAAAGAGATTAATTAGGAATTATAATTTTATAGCATTTACCTGTAGGAATTTTGGGTTAATAATCTAATCAGTAGTAGTCCAAATCTCTTCCTATTCTCAAAACTTCTCGGAGCCTCCATGAATTAAGTAAATTGCAGAGCTTCTTCAAAGAGTGTGGCACTCTGTAATATAAATTATTTCAAATGCTACTTTTTATATGAAAAGAAAGAACAGTAATCGTCTAAACTTTATTTATAGTTCCATTACTAAGTTAATCATTGTATGGAAAAGCAATATCTGTTGGTTTAACTAAAAACTACATATGTCTGTGGTCTCACTTTAAAATAGAGAGGCACAATTGACAAATGCTCTCTTGTGCCCTTTGATTCAGTTAAAGATCTTAAATAGTGTTTTTTTTTTTTTTACATGGGCAGGCACCGGGAATCGAACCCGGGTCCTCGGGCATGGCAGACAAGCACTCTTACCTGCTGAGCCACTGTGGCCCGCCCAAATAGTGTTTTAAATAGACTTATAAATGGAAACATAATTAATGGCTTCATTATCTTCTCTTCTGTGGACATAAGTCAGCATTCTATCGCAAGTAATATAACATATATATGTATATGTATGTATATATATTAAGCCTATTTTCTGTTTATCTTTAAAAGAAATTATATCTAAAATTGATACATCTCACTTTTTCAGAAATTCTCTTAATTTCAGGTTTTTCCAGCCAAAAACAAAGCAATTTCATATTGCTGTGTCAGAAATTAAAAGGCAAAACAACCTTAAAAAGGAATCTAAATTTGTGTAGATAGTAAACTGTGTGGATAGTAGCTAATTTAGAACCCTTCAAATGTGAAAGGATGGGAGGAGGCTTCTGTGAACATAGGCAAATAAGTTTTTAAATTGCAATTGTAACTTAAAAATTACATATTTTCAAATTGATGAGATACCCCATAAGACTATATTATATAGATGATCAAACTCCTTGCCAAGATCTCTGGTAAGGTAATAAACAGGAATTTTTCTGTCTGAAGAAAGTTTTTTTAAAAGAAAGGTTTCAGGGTTTTAAGACCTTTGTAAATATCGGACTGTTAGAATTTAATTCACTCTCTATATACATTATGGAGGAAAGAAAAGAAATTATTACAGTTTCCTATAATTATAGTTTGCCTTTTTTCCTTTAAAGTCTGGGGAACAGAGGACATACTGTTTGTCATCAGCAAGTGGGCTGATTGTCCTATTAAATTGAATCAACTTATAATTGTTCCTTGTCCTGCATACTTAAAATAAGGAATATAGATACACCTTTATGCTAGCTTGGAATACTTTCTCAAATCTACATGTATTAAGGTAGTCTCAAAAAGATATGTTGCATTCCCATTTCTTTGAAGAACTATCATCATTGCCCAGCTTGCTTCTAAGTCCCAGATTGCCAGGTTCGCCCAACCCCAAAGACAACCTGAACATCACAGAAAAAAAATATTCTACCCTAAATATTTCCATGACCTGTGCCCTTTTCTAACAGAAGCTAACTTGATAATAGTAAACCTGAATATAAGAATTTGTGCAATGTGAGAAGTAATGACTTGTATGAGGTTACTAAAAATATTACCCTCAATTTACTACTTTCAAAGTAAACTCATTGAATATAAAATAATATTTTAAAAATATGTAAAGAGACTTTCCCAGTATTTTTCATCCCAAAAATGTTACGTCATTTGTATCAGCCATGACATAGACTCTGAAAGTTTTCGATTAAATATCTTCCCTATTATTATAAGCCTCCCATCTCACACTGGTAAAAGGAAGGTATGATTGTCCATGGTGTTATTTTAGTACTACAACAATTAGTATGCCTATACATAGGCATAAGTCACTGTGACTTATGTAAGAGCCCTGTAAAGGCAAGCAGAAAGCATGTGTAATAACCATGCCAAATGTGATAAAGTATCTCTTAACTCTCTAGATTGTATACGGCAAGAGCCAGAATTTCCTAAGCATTTTTAGGGACAGCTCCATCATGATTTCATGTCATAACAATAGCAGAAAGCATATACTGTAAGGATGTCTCTACCATTCTTATAAGAGACTTAGGAATATAGTAATCTGAAAGCATAGAGATACTAAAAGGGATAACTTATTATTTTACAAAGGAAGACATGGCAAAGAATGTTACAGATACAGACTGAAACAAGTTATATCAGTAGAGACAGAAATCACATCTAGTTATTTTGGGTTTGACGTTATTGTACCCCACTAACTTAAATAAACTTCAGGACTTATTAAGTTCAAACTTAAATTGGTTTTGCTGAACTTAAACCTAATTTTCCGCCCTTAAATTAAGGAGGAAAATGCTCACATATATTAATGATAAAGAAAAAAAGTATGGTGTTTCCCTATGCCACTTTGAAAACAAGTCATTTTAATTTAAAGTATGGTGATAGGGCAAAAGCCAGAAAGTAATTATTAAAATCATATACGTCTACATTCCAGCCTACATTGAATTTACTTGGTATCAACATACTGTCTTCCCAAAGGGTGCTTAGTCCTATTCTGTAACAACAACATACAAATATACACCTCATCATTAGATTTACAATCCAGTTGATCAGTGACTTAATCTAAAATTAGCCTTAGACCTAAATAGGAAGTGAATTTGTCTTCTTTTTTAATAGATCCATAATATAAGTTAAATTTATACTCAAGGACCAAGAAAGCTTATGAAATTTAAAGGTAGAAATTTACTTTAGTACCTATTCTAGTGCTGAATGCAATTGTGGTAGATTAAACAGTAATCTGAGATCCATAGTGTATTCAATATATTATAATATTATAATTCAATATAATATATTGATATATATTATATATATTGATATATATTGAATATATACATTATAATATAATAGGAGACACTATTAAATATTTATCTGACCTATATTGAATACTGAATTAGTGGTTGAAAATATCAGATATAATTCTGCCCAACATAAGTCTGAATAATAAGGTAGAGAAATGCCTTTTTGCTGTACATTTGAAAATAGAAATGTATTTAGAATCGAATTTTCAAACTTCATGCCATTTAAAAATAAGCACTTTCAATGTATAACTTCTATTAATCATGTTTTTGCCTTTAACTTTAGAATAATATTATGCAATTTGATTTAGCTGCCAAAAAAGTGTCTTTACTTATTGACCAACATTTGATTTTATCTATCAAAGAAAAACTATAGTTTATTTAGCCTAAATATATTTAGGCTAAATATAGGTAGAGTATTACATAAGTTGGAAGCATATATTAAGCTTCTTACTTTGTTGATAGACGAGATTTTTTTAAAGATGGACATCAGTCTTCTTCTTATGGGAGATAGTAAAAGAAAAAGAAAAGTTTCAAAAATATATCAAAATATTCCCAAGATATATTAATTATTTAAGTACTTTGGAGATATGATTTTTAACAGAAACTTAACAGAAATTTTTCATTTAAGAGAGACTGGTATTATGTCAATAGGAATAGCATGCATGTTATATGGCCATGTTACCTCTGATTATGTACACATGTCAAATTTCTGTCTGTTTTATAAAGATGGGGAGTTAACATAGCCTATTTTGTGTAGTACTCATGATAAGTTTAGATAGTATTCCTTCTCCTGAACTTTTACATTTAAATAATACAGTACCACTTTAAGATTCTGATTGGTGCTTGAATTTCAGTATCTAAAGGTAATTATTCATGTTTTAACTAAAGAATTTTAATACTAGCATTAAGTTTTGAGTTATGTTTGAGGTCTTAGACTTTACAGCATGTTTAGTTTCTTTTCATTTTTTATTAGTATTTTTTAGTACTTAATAATCTGCTGCCCCCACCTCTTACAAGAGCTTTCCTCTCTGTTCAACATCAGAAACATTTTCCTCCTTGGCATGTGCTTTCTAGTTCCCCAAGCAGTATAAGCAAATTGGAAAGTTCAGCTGTCATTCTTGGAAGGTCATAGATCACACTAGCAGCCTGAGTAATCCAAGAGGTTTTAAGTATCATAGCATTTAGTTTAAAGTGAAATTTGCTCTGACAGGGCTGGCAGACCAATAGGAAAAAGAAATATTTGTACTTGGAGAAGTGCATATGTAGAGACCAAGAGTATAACTGATGGCTGGAAGTGATTTCAGTCTAAAAAAACAAATCATTAAGAGAGTGCATAGGGGTAAAATACACAGTTCATATTTTAAAGAGTCTCAAAATGCACCAGCAACTAAGGTTAGCATTACACAGTAATTAGTTGTGGTGTTCAAACTTTAACTCACTCAGTACCAAACAGAATAGTTAAACTGTCACTGAGAAAATGTTGCTACTTAAACAATATTGTCAACTTTAAATGTACGCAGTAATTTTTTTATCCTAAAAAACCAAGGTATTGGGCGGTGTGACAGTGGGTCCTTGGCAGAATTCTCACCTACCAAGCCAGAGACCCGGGTTCAATTCCCGGTGCCTGCCCATGTGAAAAAAAAACAAGGTATTATGATAGATTATTTAATGTTGAGCTAGTAACAAACAGTCATCCAAAGGAGATGCTAATGATTCAGTTTATTGACCCCAGGGTTACTTAAGCATCTGAGTTCTTTTAATATTTGGTGATATGAAATGCGGCATTGCTTTGTATTACAGAACTACCAATGTCAGATAGTCCTTGTACCTAATTGAGGAATTGTAAGCTAAAGATGACTAGATGGTATACCTGCATTAAAAGATGGCAGTAAGCCTGAGTTTGGGTGGGCCACAGTGGCTCAGCAGGCAGAGTTCTCACCTGCCATGCTGGAGACCTAGGTTGATTCCCGGTGCCTGCCCATGCGAAAAAAAAAAAAAAAAGCCTGAGTTCATAATAAGTTTGAGTAAAGATGCACTTCAGCTTGATAATCACATTTGACAACTTCCATTAGGCACCTATTGGAGCATACAAACTAAAAAAAAAGAAAAAAAATATTTTGGTGGCTCCAAGAGTAAAGTAGAAAGGACTTCCACCAAAATGGTAGACTAATATATGGCCATGTTCACTAGAAAAATAGGGAATACCCCCTAGTGCCAAAAATAAAAAAAATAATCCACAGGAGTATAGAACTACATATAGGTTAAATAATATAGTAACACAAAACTGAGTTCCCTCTGTCAAACCTGGAACTTCAAAGGACTGGTTTTTCCTCATCAATTGAAAAGAGAACTAGATGAATTTAATTTACCAATTTACTACCAGAGAAGGGGCCAGAACTTGCCTTCTCCATTAAGGCACTAGATAAGGGAAGATAGGTTACCCATGAGGAAGCGAAACCACAGGCAATATAAATGGATTGAGAATGTATACTAGACATTTAATTCAGGGACTGTCAAACCAAGAAGTTAACACTCAAATTAATTCAGGACACTGATAATCCAAGAGCCTTTGATATATTATAAACAAATACAGAACCACTCTGTAGAAATAGTTCCACAGCCTAAAGTGCAACAGAAAAACAAAAGCAAACCTAAGTTGTACACAATAAAAAATTACAGAAATTTACAAAAACAAAGGACTATAATGAAGGAGAATCATGGGCTGCAACAAGCAAGAGTTATGCTCAAGAACTAGAATTAATACAAGAATCTCAAAGAGACCATAGGATGTAAAAAATAAAAAGAAAATATAATTCAAAGATGACTAATATTAAAAATATCAACTATAATTTCTCAACATGAAAATTATAATCATTCAAATTGACTCTGGAGATGGTTTAAATGGCTGATTAAGATGTATAGTAAGAAAAGTGCAAATTGAATGAAATAAGAGGAGAGTCAGTGAAATGGAATCTACATTTGGAGTAAATTACTGACTGTTTCACACATGCTCCCTCTATCATTAGTACAAATTATATCTGCACCCTCTCAGTGTAGTAACTAAATTGAAAGGATCTATCCCCAAGGTGGTTTTTGTCCCCTTAAAACTGACAGATGTCTTTTAAATTTTTTTTATATATTCCAGTTGAGTATTTTAAATACAGCCTCTTGCTATTCATATCATCTGCCCTTTGACTTTGGAAAAATATTACGTAGTTTGATTTCACTGAAAATGTTATTCTTTAAGATTCTTTAGACATTTAGGTTTTTTCATAACAAAGGGAAAATTGATAATCATTCATAATATAAAAGATTAAAAGAAAACTAAATGGAAAGTAACAGCTAAATTTTATATATATTGGTGAAACTTATTAAATGACTACTTAATTGTGCTCTTGGAATTCATTTTCTCAATTATAAAAAGCCCAAAGCAGTAAGTAATATCTGTGAGCAACCTAAAATATATATTTAGTTCATATAAATGTATAGAAACAAGAGGACATACACATAGGTTCAATGAAAATTTTAGAAGCTATTTCATCATAATAGTACTATAACATGTATTACATTTTTCAATGTCTTAGACAATCAGCATCATTTCCTCTATTTTCGTAGGCCCCCACCTTCATAAAACTATTTAGTTCTAGCTAAATTATTGCATGTTTATAAAGCAAAAACGTTTCTCTGAGAAAGTAATGGAAGCCACATTCTATCAAAGTATGCTGAGAAGTTTAAATTTGATAAGCCTTGCTTTAAAACATTGTTAAGTTCACAAGTGTAATACAAGCTTTCCATCTAGTGGTTGCTCTATAAATTACAATTCTTTAGATCCAGATTTAATACATCACTATACAAGTGTTAGGTGTTTATAGGCATTATCTGATTCAATCTACACTTTCATATGAGAATTTCATGAAGAAAAAATTCTCTACTGCCTGAATACTCATCCTTCCTATTGAAAGATAAGTGAATTCTACAATTTGATTTCATCTGCAGGAAATACCACAGCCTCATAGTTATTTGATGGAAACGTATTACCATAATGAAGGACAAAAACTGTTTCATGCTAATTAACTACAGCCTTTAATTTTGGGTCAATTTTGAGATTCTTCTATTTGTTCTTAGTTCCCAACAGTAAAGGTATAATTTTAAGAAAATTTCAAAACAGAAAAGATACTATTCCTTGTTGAGAAAAGTAGCTTTCTTGGCTGTTACTAGTTCTGCCAGTGTTCCTATTATTTCACATATACACAGTTCTTAAGTGGTCTCCATTCTTCTACCTCTTTACTACTATTACTACCATAATTATCTTTCTAAAACACTGAACTACATCATTTCCCTTCGTAAAAACTATTGACAAGGTGGTGCAACGGTGGCTCTGGCAGAATTCTCGCCTGCCATGCCAGAGACCCAGGTTCAATTCCTGGAGCCTGCCCATGCCAAAAAAAAAAAATGGCAATTCTCCAAAAGCATATGATTCTTAGCATGGCATTATAAAAAGAGTCTCAAAATCTAGTCCTCACCTCCCTTTCTAGTTTATTTGCTACCACTTGCATGTATCATAAACCTAAGACTTTGGCCATGACAAAGCATTTACTGTTCTTAAATTCCTTGTCTGTCTTGCCCAAGCTGCTGCACCACCAGGAATTCCGTCCCTTCACCTGTGAAATCCTACTTGTCCTTTAAGATTCATCTACTTATGCAATCAAGTAATTTTTAAATGTCATCTCCATGTCAGTTACAGTGCTAGATGCTAGGGGTATAGCAATGAATAGGACATTCCTTGCCCTCCACGGTGCTTACATTCTAAGAGAAGAGAGACAATAAGCAAAAAAAAAATGTCAGGAAAGGACAGATGCATTAAAATCATATATATTTTCTGTGAAGCATTTCTAGCCTTCTAGGTTCTTGTGAAGCAATTTGTATGCATCTCTAATGCCCTCACACTATTTTAAATATGGCCTTCCTCTACTATAGCAATTTAATTATATACTAGGCAGTACAATCTCATATTATTATTAGAATGTTTGTTCCCTCCAATCCTGTGGTCATGATTGACCATGTCTTATTTATCATTGCCTTTCCAGTACCATGTGTTTGTTTGTTTATACATTGGCTCCAGACATTATACTTAACCCATTGTAGGAATTCAATGAATGTTTGTACTGTGGTTGGATGGATGGATGAATGGATGGATGGATGGATGGATAGATGGATGGATGGATGGACAAAGAATTGCTATTATAAAGACCTAAATTTCCCATGACAAATCAGACTCAAGCTGAAATGTCTCTGATGATCAATTTATAATCTATTTATAAAGGGAAACAAACATACTGGTTTTGATTTTATGACCAATATATTGGAGTAATTACTGTCAGTTACTCCTATATTGGAGGAAATTAACATATCATGTCATACAGTGCTATAGTATCCTGAAATGTTTCCTCCCAAGAGAGTTAGTTCATATTAAGTTATTCATTTGACAGTCCCTCAAAAATTCACCTTTGATATAATCTTATGGATCATAAATATGGGTAATTAATAGAAATAGAAAATCACTATTTTCTATTTCTAAGTATAAATATCCTCATAAAGGATTCTGTCTTAGTGAGAATAGAATCCCTAAAGACAGATAAAACTTAAAAGATGAAATTCAGCATGGTAGTTATAAGTGAAAATTATGTGTGCCTATGTATGTGTGTGTGTATATATATATATATATATATATATATCATATTCCACCTTCATTTTAAGATAAATACTGAAAAATTAAAGTGATTTTAGAGAATAAATGAGATGGTACAGATTTTGGAGGCTGTAGACATGAATTTTTAAATGGCTGTAAAGCAAATAATTAAACTCCTTACCTAGTTCCAGGGGATAATTCTAGGACTAATAGAAGCAGATTTCAGCTCAGTGTAATAAAGAACTTTCTAATAGTTTGACATATCTATAAATGGAATGAACTTCCTTCACGTAATGGTGGGGACTCCATTCCTGGATGTGTTCAGACAAAAGCTTCTTGGACAATATCCTGTCAAAAATATTGTGAGTGAGAATATAAACTAGATTATTTCTTAAAGTGTTTCCAAGTCAAAGATTCTGTGAATCTATGCGAAGAGAATTTGGCTTGAAATCATTCACATATCCTCTCTCCCTCTCTCTCTCTCTCTTGTCTTTGTCCTATCCACTAATATATTCATTACGTGCTCTGCATTCTTATTACTGGCTAAGGAATTTAAAAGAATAAAAAGAGTTGTATTGCTTTTATCTAATTTTAATAATGATGATACTTTTCACTTATGCAGCACTTTTCATCCAAGGATTTCAAAGTGCTTTACAAATATGCACTAATTAAGCCTCACAAACAGCCAGAGGTAGGTGATTTTCTTCCCTTTCTACAGGAATGTCAGCTCTGGCACAGATATTTAATAAGAGCCTCAGACTGCCTAGGATTCCTTACTGGCTGCCCTTGTAATATGCTGCATGAGAAGTACCACTTGTCTTGTCCAGTTTTCTTTTTTCCTTCCATGAATTAATTCAAGTTTGGTATTGTAATGAAAGGTGTTAAATTTTTGTGAGAAGCCTTATAAATATTTGAGTAAATTCAGTCTTATACTTGCTGAATTCTAATCAGATTTCTAAATTTGCTTATTTAAAAACGAAGTCTAGATGTGGTTTTATATTTGTCATTTAATTTTAAATATCACTTTTTACTTATAAAGAATGTGTCCTCTTCCTTTCTAGGTACCCAGAAATCTTTGTTCTAGGGATAGAAAATATAATAGCAGATTGATTTTTGGCCTTACCTTTCATATTCATCTTTTTACAACAAATAGTAACCATTTTCTTTGGATGAAAATTCTGTATTTTCAAGAATTGATGAGCATTTTGGTATTTTTCTAATTCAAAGGTCTAAAATATGAGATCGAGACATTGAGGGCAAAGACTAAATGACCCATATAACTAGTCCTGTGAAAAAAAAGTAGGATAGTAGTGGCATATTCTAGTCTAGAGGGACACACAGATTTTCATGAAGGTTAGAGGTAGCACGAAGAGAAAAGTATATTCAGAGACACTCATAACACCAGATAGGAATTTTCCAGTGTAAAGAGCCAAATTTAAAAACTCTTATCTGACACTAAATGGTCACACAGGACAGTAGCAAGTACAGCATATCTCAACATCGTTTCCCTTGGTTCTTGGGGTTCCCTAATGAGGGCGTGCAACTGCCTGTGATACTGTCTGATCTAACTCAGTCTTACTGGTTCAGGAAAGCACAGTTTTTGCTGTGGCGGTGCCCTTTTATATTCATGGTTTTGTTTCCTTCCAGAAAAATGTACCTGAAGAATCCTTATCTGTTTAAAGGAATACTTGCTGTTAGACTCTCCTGATTTTGAACCAGACTCAGCATTTATTAGCAAGGCTATGTCCTTATCCCAAGGGAAAAAGTAGAGTGAATGTCCCAAAGAATATCTGATTCAAGGTTCTGGCAGCCTGAAAAGCCCAATTTCCCTACATATTAGTTACCAAATAAGAAACAGACTATTCTGTTTCAGAGGCAATTATATTTAAAAGATATTAATCACATGAATACAGTTGTCTATTCATAATACAAAAGAACATAGGATCTAAGTCAGAGTACCTTCCATATTGGCCCTAATGATTCAGGTATTTTTTTCTTTAAACAAGTTCATCTGTGATAGATGATGGATAATTCCAGAAAACCTCATTTTAGGAAATGCACTAGTCAAAATATAAATTTTGTACCAAATTAACATTTTTTGCCTTAGTCTCACACATGTTAAAGTTTTAAAATATGAATTATCTTCTATTTCAGCACCCTGCAATATTGACATTCCTTTGTTCTTCCTCATGCAAAAACATTTTTTAATTTGTACATTTTGTCACTATCATTGTACCTTCTAGGCATTCCTAGATTATACCATCTCAGTCTTTATCGTCTATCTTTCCTTCTGATTTCATTTGTGCCCCCAGACCTCCTCCCTCTATCATTCTCACATTCAGCTTCATTCCATGTACTAACACTGTTGTATTACAGTTATGTAGTATTGTGCTATCCATTTCTGAATTTTTATGATCAGTCCTGTCGTACAATCTATATCCCTTCAGTTCCAATTACCCAATATCTGTCCTATTTCTATCTCCTGATGGTTTCTGTTCTTAACTGGAATTCTCCAAGTTCATTCACTAATGTTAGTTCATATCAGTGAGACCATACAGTATTTGTTCTTTTGCTTCTGGCTAATCTTACAGCATAATGTTCTCAAGGTCCATCCATGTTGTTACATACTTCATAACTTTTTTCTGTCTTACAGCTGCATGTATATACCACATGGTATATACCATATTCCATCATATGTATATACCACAGCTTGTTTAGCCACTCATCTGTTGATGGACATTTTGGCTTTTTCCATCTCTTGGCAATTGTAAATAATGCTGCTATAAATATTGGTGTGTAAATGTCCCTTCGTGTCCTTGCCCTCATGTCCTCAGAGTAGATAACTAGCAGTAGTATTGCTGGGTCATATGGCAATTCTATACTTAGCTTCCTGAGGAACTGCCAAACTGCCTTCCACAGCAGTTGTACCATTTGACATTCCCACCAACAGTGGATAAATGTGCCTCTTTCTCCACATCTCTCCAGTACTTGTCATTTTCTGTCTTCTTGATAATGACCATTCTGGTGGGTGTGAGGTGATATCTCAGGGTGGTTTTGATTTGCATTTCGCTAATAGCCAGGGAAGTTGAGCATCTTTTCATATGCCTTTTGGCCATTTGTATTTCCGAGTCTGAGACGTGTCTGTTCATGTCTTTTGCCCATTTTGTAATTGAATTGGGTTGTTTGTCTTTTTGTTGTTGAGTTAAACAATCTCTTTATATATTCTGGATACTAGACAATTTTTCTGATATATTGAGAAAAGCTCATGTTTACAGTTAATTTCAAATTCCCCTCATTGAAAATTTTTCCCATGTGATACCTGTGGAATTTCAAAAAATAATTTCCTGTACACTGTAGTACACACTGGTGTCTCTTGAGTGAACCACTGGCTACATAAACAGAACTTTACCACAGTAATCTAAACACTGCCCAAGACCTGAACTTTGGAGGCTCCGTAACTCAGATTCATCAGTGTTCAATGGTCAGTCTTACTCTCACTGACTTAGAGGTGCTAATTCTTACAAACAATGGAACTGATAATTTTAAACAGGAAAAAAATAGAATGTGTTCATTTACAATGAAATGTATAACCATCAGGCAGACCAGTTATTTTCTAAGCTTTTTCTTTACCCTTTTGACAAGCCACATGGGAAGACAATCATCAGAGATTTGCTTATTGATCATAGAAATTTTAAAAAGGATTGTTAATACAATTTGTATAATGGCCTCAGGCTCTAAGAAACTGTTGTATCTTCCCTAATGAGGACAAGCAGGCCAAAAAAGCCAAATACTCTTGATGGCATTATGTATAGGTCACCATCTCCCCAAGGAATTGCTTGGATTGGTATTATCAGCTTGCCTCTAAAAAACTCCTTATTCTGTGCCAACATGGCTGATGATGCCCTTCTGATGATCATCTTCTTTTATATAAAAGTACAGTCATAACTCTGTCTGATCCTCTGTGAGCTGTTCTGTTTTAGAAGGTATCTTTACATATTTCTTCTTTGATTCACTGTGTGACTCTTGTTTCCAAGTTCTTGAAAGATATCTCACCATAGGCCCTAGACTAGACTAACAGGGTGAAATTAACATGAGTGTGGCAGAGTCAGTCACAGGGGAGATGTTTACCAATGTAGGAAGTGGCTGGAAGCAAGTAACAATAAAAACGTGAGGAAAGAAGGAGCTGAAATCCACAAGCATTTTGATCAACACTTAGATAATTGAGGTGTTTAGATACATGAGTATTTGTTAGCCTGAGTGTTTCAAGAGAAGATTTTTCAAGATTTCTTCCTCTAATGTTTAAATGATACAGGTGTATCTTAGCTAATGAACTCTTAATTTTTGAAACTTTTTAAGGAATTGCTAGAATACTATTTCCTTACTGTCTTCATCATAAAAGAATAATCCTTCCCACAGGACCAGAGTAGGAGAAGGGGATGCTTTTCTTACCATTTCAAAATAAAATTCAGTTCAGTGGTAGAATGCTTGCCTTTTGTGCGAGAGACCCAGGTTTGATTCTTGGGCCATGCACTCCCGCCCCCAATAAATAAATTAAAAAAGTCAAACTTAAAAATTTTAGCCAACTTTTAAAAATTATAAACACAGAATTTTTTTATATAGAAAGAACCCCAAAATTATTGATTGTCCAACATCAATCAATATAAATGCTGAAATTGTATCTCAGAAATTCTATTTCACTGAGGTATATTTGCATGAACATGTGCCCTATTATATGTATTTTGATTGTTACACTTTATTCTTTGGTTCTATCCTAGTATATATACACAAATTATATAAAATCTTAAAATTTTATATTTTTTTCTATTTAACTTAATCTTACTTTGAGTTGTGATAAATTACTAGCTATTTGAATTTATTTTTAAGCATCCTGAGATTTTACTAGTATCTTTCCATCTAGTACAATCTCAAATAACCTTAAGTCATTTAAATACATTTTTTCAAAGCTAATAATTTCTGCATTATAAATGGTTTCTTTTGGTTGAAAGTAAACTCACTAGCATTCACTGCATGAGCTATGCATGAGCATGTTATAGCTGCCGTATTTTCCTAGCAAATATTTTACATTTTGCTAAGTGTTGGATAATAGCGTGGTCCTTAAACAGTGCTTTGTAAAAAAATTTTCTTCTAAGTATTTTATTGGTAGACCAAATAATAATTTTTAAAGATAATAATCATAAAGCTTACCTATGCTTCAGACTATCTTTACAGTGCTATAATAGATTAGAAACATTAATTAGGCCAAAATAGATTTGGGGGCTTTTATTATTTTCATAGAATAAGTTTAACCAGAATTTGTAATTGCTGCTCAAAAGAAACGTGTACTTATTTAATAGTTTTTTGCCTTGATGAATCAAAGGAAGTCTTTGCAAATACAGTCTGGCTGACTTTCAGATATTCTACAATTCCTTGTTTTGGTTTTTCCGTCATAGGCTCATAGTTTACTGCTAAAACTTAGATTACATGTGTCTACCAATGGGGATTAATCCTATATCTTTGTATAAAAAGGACATCCTAATATAAATTTTTAAAACTCTATTTACTACAGTTTTAAATTGTATCTTCCCCTAGCAATATGTTACTGATAATTACTAGCATGTAAAATCCTTTGAGATTCTAGTATAAGAGCCATATGTAAATGTAATTTATTAAATAAGACTTTTCTGGTCTAATTCCTCCATTTTGTCTTGATTAGTACCTGCTGACAGAAAATTCTAAAGTTCTTAGCATTAGAAGTAAATATTTTATTGTATACATTTTTATGGCTATATTAACTTGAAGGAAAGGGGTTAATGATATCCACATAAATCACTGTCACTACTAGGAAGAGAACGTTGGAGGTATAAAACTCAGACCTCTTACTTGACCTGCCTTCTGAGTGTGTAGTAAAAAATATAACTTACAGGTACCAGTGGTTAAGAGATTTCAAATACAGTTGAGAGGCTATTTTGGAGGTTACTCTTATGCAAGCTTCAGCTAGATGTTGCTAATTGCCATGGTATGCCAAGCCCCAACCAACAGTATTCCTGTAAATCCTAAAGAGTACCCGGGGCTCTGTCAGAGACTTTATAAAAGTTTCACTCACTAAGTTTATTTTTCAGAAACCTATAACCTCCAGATGGTTCCTAGGCCAGATAAGCCCTGAAACCTGAGTTACCAGTCTCTCCAAGAGCATCAACCAGTTGCACACCCCTACCCTATAATGTTGACACTCCTTTTCAACATGAAGAAATTAGAATGGCTACTATTGGGCAGTTGAGGAGTTTCCAGTTCTCCAGTTGTGGTGGAGAGCATTCTAATACATGTCTATTGATGAATATTAAAAAAAAAAAAAATTAGAATTGCCATTGCCCAAATATCCCTAAAGTGTGGGAGAAGGAGGAGTTGTATCAGAGAAGATAGGATTTACCAAATGAGTATGGCTACTGAATTATTATAATGATATTTCTTTTTAGTCTCCAATGTCTTAGAGTAGCTAGAAGGAAACACCTTAAATGAGGGAACTGTAACCCATACCATACTTTGAAATTTGTTCTAAAACTACTTGTTAAAATGTACTTTGAAATTTATTGCTTCTATGTATAAATGTTATACTTCACAATAAAAAATGTTGATATCTATATATATATAAGTTATAACTCCTTTTTCTCCTTTTAGCCTTGGAATGGATGGCTTTGGCCAATCAGTTGGCATTCTTGGACGCCCTGCCACAGCTTATGGATTCCGCCCTGATGAACCTTTCTACTATGCCTATGGAGCTCGATAAAGATACCCTTTTCATATGTACTCTCGCTTAGAAGAAATCTGTGTGGGTTGGGTTAACGTTGAATCTTGGTCTAATAATGCATGTTGTGATACTATTATGGATCTGTGTAATTTTTATTTTTCCCATGTTAGCTGCAGATTAACGCCAACCCCTTCTGTCTGATGTTACGTACAGTTTGATGTTCACACTGTTCACTCATGAAACCATATCTTGCTTGATGTTTAATAACATTTCCTAAGAGACTCAAAAATGAATGTTGAAAAGATACTAGATTGGAAAATAAGCACTACATTATGTATATTAAGTGACTAATTTAATTTCAATTAAAAAGAAACACAAAATACAAATGAATGATTGAAGGTCATATGGTTGTATTTAATTTTTCATTAGGAGTTACATGCTTATACAGGGTGCACATGAATTTTATTCTGTTCTGCTCTTTTTTCCCACTTGCAAACTTTTGCAACATTCATGTGATACGTTGCTAACTTTAAAATTTATAAAAATAACATACCATTTTCTTCCATGCCATGTGCCTGAAAGATTCCTTTCCCCTTATTTACTATCAGTTGTCAATTAACAATGGAACATGGAACAAATGCCATAAGTGATGTATCTATGACTATAGTCTCTTCAATGATCTGAATTCATGTATTTCAGATTTTATAGAGAAGGAAAAACTGAAACAACTAAATGAAACAAGATTAGTAGTGGATTAATTTTATTATTAATGAAATTTGGGATTTAAAGTATAGAAGAGCTAATTACAAAGCTCATTGAGGAAAACTAAGTAACAGAATTTTTAGCTCACTTATATGCCTGTATCCCATTTGTTCCTTGTTTTCATAAGATAGATTCAGATAGTAAAAAACAGAGACATAATTAGTAATGAGTTTCAAAGATAACTCATTAATGTTACAATGTAGGAAAAAGTTAACTTGAGAAACAAATCGAATAAAATAAATAACTATAATCTAGAAATATTTCCTTGAGCACCTGCTATGGAAGGAATTATATAAGGCTCCTAAGGCAATATGCACATCAAAGACAAGTCTTCCTTCCTTGAATTTAAAATCTCATTATTCTATCTAACTACATGTATTTATTTGACTTGATTTATATATATATTGGTATGGGCAGGCACCAAGAATCGAACCTGGGTCTCTGGTATGGCAGGCAAGAACTCTCCCTACTGAGCCACTGTGGTCCACCCTTGATTTATATTTTAAGCACAGGATAGTAAATCTGGATAGAACCCTGAGAAGTCAATCACATAAAAATTTAAATATAATCAACAGATTTTTTTTCTGGGCTACCTGCTATGAGTAAGGAAGTAATGTGAGGTTTCTTAAGGAATATGTGACTCTAAGATAGGGTTGTGTATTTAAACTCACAATCTATTGATCTTTCTGACTACATACATTTATCTGGCTTGGTTTATATTTTAACCATAGACTGTTAAACCTTTAAAGGGCCTTAGTAGTAACCTAGTAATTTTTACAGTTGAAAAACTGTGGCCAAGAGAGGTTAAATGCCTTGCTCAAGTGTACATATTTGGTGAGTGACATAACCTGTTTCCTTGCTTTCGATCCAGTAATCTCAGTACTAAATATCTTGCCTCATTATTTGCTATATATAAAAAGCATAAATCCACATAAGTGACATTAATATAAAGGTAAGCCAAACATTCCATAGTTTTTACTCCCCTCATATTGTTATAAACTGATTTCAGAAGAACATCCCTTATAGTTCAAAAAAGTTTTAGGGTGGTGCTCTCTTTAGAGTATAGCAGAAACTCACTAGTAGATGGAATAAAGACTTGCCTGAAATAGTGATTAAAGAATAATGCTGAAAGAAATCAGTGACATGGGGAAAAAAATTTGAAAAGCTCTATGAAAAAGAAGAGTAAAGAACAGATTAAACAATAAAAGATAAAATCAGAGTACCAATATTTGGCTAAAAGGTACAGGAAAGAAATAATCAAAGATAGAAGATGTGACTTGTGGTGGGGAATAATTAGCCATTGACTAAGCACAGCTCTGATACTGCCCAACAAATCTTAAAAGCAAGAACCAAATGAATGAAACTGCTCCAAAGTAACCTAATTCTGTATCCCTGAACAAAGTTGAAGAGTACTTATAGGAATGCAAAAATAATCAGCATCCAACAAGGCAAAATTAACAAGTCCATCATCCAATAAAAAACTTACCAGAAATGTAAAGAAACATAAAAATACAATTCATAATGAGAAGTAAAATCAATCAACAGAAACCTACCCAGAACTGATACTTCAGAATTAAGCGCACAGTAACATTAAAACAGTTCTTCTAATGGTAATTTGTATGGTCAAACAGTAAACAGAGAAAATGGACAATATAAAGAAGACTCAAATTGAATTTTTAGAGATGAAAACTACAATATCTGAGATGAAAAATGCACTTGATGAGATTGACGGCAGATTAAACATTGTAAAGGAAAAGTCAGTGAACTTGAAGACATTAGAAGCTATCTGAAATGAAAGTAGGTAAAAAGGAATTTGAAAAATGAAGAGCCACCATAAGCTGTAGGATTTCAAAGCAGTTTAATAAACATGTAATTGATGTCTGTTCTAGTTGCTACCTGCTAGAATGTGATATACCAGAACTGAATTGCTTTTAAAAAGGGAAATTTAATGAATTGCTAGTTTACAGTTTTAAGGCTGTAAATGTGCCTTAATGTTGAGAAAATGTCCCAATTAAAGCAAGTCTATAAAAATGTGCAAATTAAGCCACCAACAAAAGGTTACCTTCACTCAAGAAAGGCCGACGAAGTTCAAGATTTCTCTCTTAACTGGAGAGGCACGTGACAAAGATGGTCATGTCTACTAGCTTCCTCTCCAGGCCTCTTGCTTCATGAAGCTCCCTGGAGGTGTTCTTCATCTCCAAAGGTCACTTGATGATGGACTCTGTCATTCTCTCATCATTCTGTTGTGGCTCTCATCATTCTCAAGCTTTTTCCAAAATGCTTCCTGTTTTAAAGGATTCCAGTAAATGAATCAAGACCCATCAGGAATGGGTGGTCACATCTCTCTCTAATCCAAGGTTAATACCCACAACTGGGTGAGTCACATCTCCATGGAGATAACCTAATCAAGTTTCCCAGTTACATTATTGAATAGGGATTAAAAGAAATGGCTGCTCCCACAAGATTGATTAGGTTAAAACATGGTTTTTCTAAGGTGCATAAATCCTTTCAGACCAGCACAATGCCCCTGAAGGAAGGTGAGGTAAGAATCAGAAAAAATATTTTAATAATCCAAAATTCTCACAATTTGTTGATAACTATAAACCCATAGGTCCAAGAAACTCAATGAGTCCTAAGTAGAAGAAACATGAAGGAAACCACATTCAAACTTCATCATAATCAAATTTCTCAAAATTAGTGATGAGAAAATTTAAAAATAGCTAGAGGTTAAAAAAAAAAAGATATGCAGAGGAACAAAAATAAGGATAATAAGAGATTTCCTATTTGAAATAATGTAAGCAAGCAGACTACTGAAGAAAAAAAAAACAAAAACTGTCAACCTAGAATTCTATGAACCCAGTGAAAATATCTTAAAAATGAAGACAAAAACATTTTCAGACATAAAAAAAGTGCAAAATTCATCACCAGCAAATGAATTCTATGAAAATGTTAAAGTCCTTTGGGCAGAAGAAAGTGATACCAAATGGAAATATGAATCTGCATAAAGGAATAAAAAGCACTGGAAATGGTAAATGGTATTCTTAGGGCCAGAAGCTACTACTACTTCAAGACGGAGGAGGAGAGCAAGGAGAGGAAAGAAGGAGGAAATGAGAAGGAGAAGGAGGTAATAAAGAAGAATGTCACTTAAATATTAAGCTAGTCAAACAGCTGTGTGGATAACCTTAGCTTTCCATAAGACTTCTTAATTCTCATTGAAGTTGTGTTAGTTAGATTCAGTTGTCAACTTGGCCAGGTGAGCATACCTAGTCTTGTTGCTGCGGACATAAGCCAATGGTACGTGAACCTCATCTGTTGCCAATTACATCTGCAGTCAGCTAGGAGGCGTGTCTGCTGTAATGAGTGACGTCTGACTTAATTGGCTGGTGCTTAAATGAGAGATTGCAACGTAGCACTGAAAAGCAGCTCAGCATTCCTCATCTCAGCACTTGCAGCTCAGCCTAGGCCCTTGGAGATGCAGGAAGAAGTCACCCCAGGGAAAGTTGTTGGAACCCAGGGGCCTGGAGAGAAGACCAGCAGAGACCATCCTGTGCCTTCCACATAAGAAAGAACCTCAGTGGAAAGTTAGCTGCCTTTCCTCTGAAGAACCAACAAAATAAATCCCCTTTTATTAAAAGCCAATCCGTCTCTGGTGTGTTGCATTCCGGCAGCTAGCAAACTAGAACAGAAGTTGATCAAGATTTTTTTTTTCCAAAAAATTAATTTCTTCTTGAGGGCAGATTTAAACCCCCCTTGGCTGGGACAACCTCAGTTCTCTGAGCTTCATCCAGATGAACATCTCTCTGCTTCTGGTTACTGGACTTTCCTAACAGCATGGACCCTATACGCCTATCTTCATTCCTGCCTCCAGGCCAGAGGAGACACTGCTCTAGACTTGCCAAAAGGAGAAAAAGAACAGCAGCAAGCAATTGAACATATTGATGAGGTACAAAATGAAATAGACTTGAACAAGCCACTGACAAGATTTTGAACATAGAACAAATATAATAAACTCTGCAACCATTCTTTCAGAAGAGGTCAGAATTGACTGCCAAAAATCCCAGATTTTAGGGTAACAACATTTGTCAACCATCCCTTCCCTAGGGGAGAAGGATAAAGAAGCTCTGTATTACTTGACCAGAGTTGAAGTGACAGAATTTGAAGATGTTAAATTAGGTTACAGAACAGATTTTTATTTTCATGAAAATCCTTTCTTCGAAAATAAAGCATTGGGTGGGCCACGGTGGCTCAGCTGACAGGAATGCTTGCCTGCTATGCCAGAGGACCCAGGTTCAATTCCCAGTGCCTGCCCATGTATTAAAAAAAAAAGAAAGAAAATAGAGCATTCCCCAAAGAATTTCATCTAATCAGAGTGGTGATCCATCCTCCAGGTCAATGAAAATCAAATGGAAATCTGGAAAGGACCTGACAAAACGTTCAGGTCAAACACAAAACAAAACCAGCAGGAGGAGGCAGCAAAAAGAACCAGAGGGCTCCTTGACCTGGTTTACTGACCATTTCTGATGCAGGTGCAGATGAGTTAAGAGAGGTCATTAAAGATGATATTGGTTCCTGATATGGATGATGATGAAGGGGAAGGAGAAGGAGGAAAATTGGAAGATATTGATGAAGAAGGAACTGAGGATGTAGGGGAAGAAGATGAGGAGGAGGAAGAGGAGGATAAAGGAAAAGATAACTAATAGAACATTGATGGATTCCAGCCTTCCTTTTAACATTTTCTCCAGTCTCTGGGCATGAGTTGCCATCTTTTTTTTTTTTTCCTGTGCTCATTTGCCCTGCTTTTGAGGTCTTTTTTCTCTCCTTCATACCACAGTTCTCAAACTATTCTTGGGGAAATACCTTAAGCAGAATACAGTGGGAAAATAAACTGTATCCCTTTCTATTCCAAATTCATTTTTATCCCTTGCTGTCTCAACAAAAATCTTTATGGAATCAATACACCACCGTGCTTTGTGGAAAAAGTAAAACGCTCTGCTTCATTAGCTCTGCTGGAAGCTAAAGGATGCTAAGTCCCGTATGTAGAATTCTAGCTTTTTTCCCCCTCCTTTCTCTCTATATTGGACTCAGAGATTACACTGTGTCTCTATGTAAGTATGGACAGTTAGCACTTACTAACATTTATCTCTACTTTCTCTTGTTTAAAAAAAGAAAAAAAAATGGTAATACGGGTGGTTCAGTGGTAGAATGCTCGCCTTTCACGTAGGAGACCCGGGTTCAAGACCCGGGTTTGATTCCCAAACCATGCACCCCCCCAAAAAAAAAATTTTTTTTTTAATGGGGTTATAGAAAGTCCCCAAAGCGTACATTGAGACGTTGGGGTGGGTTAAGTGGGCATTTTGACAACATGGCTTCTCCTTTGGCATATTTAATTATGATGCTTAATGGACATCCTTGCAGTTTAAGGTGACACTTTTAAAATATATTTTTATCCTAATTAAAAAAATGTATTCTCAGAAAATACAAAGGATTATATCAGACCACAGAGTTCTGCCCCAACTCAGTTTTGAGATAATTATCTATCTCACCCATTAGTAAAAATAAAATGATGTTTGCTCACACTCCACCATATTCTTTCACTAGTCCAGTGGTTCTCAGATATTAATTCACTTGAGAATCATCTAGAGGGCATGCTGGGCCAATTGCTGCCCCCTCCCCAGGCTCCACCCACAGTGTTTCTGATTCAGCAGGTCTGGGATAGGGCCTAAGAATGTTTCTGACAAGTTCCCAGTAGTGCTGCTGCTGGTCCAAGGACTACACTTTGAGAACCATGCATTAGTTTATAGTGTGGGCCCTATTTTCACACTAGTATGCATTCAATAGAATCACCTAGGGAACTCTGTAAAATAGCTGTTGCCCAAACCCCAACTCAAGCCAAGGTGGGGTAGTATCAAGAATGACTAGTTAACAGGAAAGAAATGGTATGTGTATCATCAGTGCTGAAACCAGTAAAAATACAGGGACTGCCACATAAAGCTTATTTTAAATGGCCATGTGCTTGTCCCTTCATCTAAGTTATAGGTTACTGTGCAAATTATATGGAGAGTAGGAATGTTATGAGCATGAAATTCCTGTGCTGGTAGATGCTATATTTGTATCACTTCCAGCAGATGTGGCAGCTGCTGATGTGAAGTTACTATGAATATGGTAGTTCAGGTCCTACTTCCACATAAAATTTATTAGTTGAGAAAAAAGCAGCCATAGCAAAAGCTACCAGCTTGATTCTCCACAAACACATAATACAGTACACACAAAAGCAACTGTCTGAATGGTCATTACAAATATGGTCAAGTTGCCCAACAGGTCAAACTATTATCATCATCCCTAATAAAATTAATAATGTAGCGCTCCCAAAATTATTATAAAAAGGCAAATATAAATATAGTCTCCTCCTTAGCTTATACATGTTCACCAGATGGGAATCATCTAGTCCCTCATTACCTATTTCTGCTAACTTCACCACTACTTTTCTTTCTTTAAGCAAGCCTTTCTCTTTTGAGTGATCAGGCCTCTAGTACTGCAAAATAAGTGTTTTATGCTAATGAAGGTATTTACTATAGCCTAAATAACCACCTATCAGGCAAGTTAAATTTCTGTTTGGAGGGACAATTCCCAACAATCCTTCATCTTTTGCTGGAGGAACTATTAAGTACCATCAGCTAGGGGGAGAAAACCTGCGTGAAATCAGGGATTTCACAAGTCTTTCTGAAAATTAAGCTAATTTTCCCTTCCTCTCTGGTTTGGAGTAATTACTTGAAGCAATACGGAATTGCCTCCCAATGGCTACAGTACCCTCTATATGCCTATTTCATTTCCTAATATATTGGTTTTAACTATTTTTTCCATTTACAATTAATTCAGGTCCCAGGTATTTTGTCAACTGTCTTATTAAATGGGCTATACTATCACTCCATTATTCCAGTTTACAGTCAGCTGTAATAAATTAAAATTCCATTGAATACTCATTTATCTGTTCGTTGATGAATAGATTTTGTGGGAAAGAAATTTCTTGGTCAGAATCAATAGCCTTGAGCTTGCACATCCTGCATATAATTCTTCCAATCTTTCAATTGCATTTTGAAAATGCAACCCATAGCCCCGAATAGGAGTCTAAGGCAGCAAGTTAATACTGTTTGTTGTGACTTTTAACCAGAAATCCTATATAATCCATCTACCATGTTATCTGAGAAACAATTGCCTGGGACCACAGCACTAGGATCTATTTATAACATCTCACTAGCTGAGACACTAAATTACAGTAAATTAGATTTGACTGTCACTAACTTAGATCCTTTCTTTTATATTCCTTTTACATATAAAGGTAGTATCCAACTCTCAGAACATTGTATAAACCCACCTTCGGAATAACTTCCATGAAATGATTCAGCAATGGATATAATTTCCTTTGTCCCAGTAAAGAGCTGGGCAATTACCCTCGGCTATAGAGTTTTTATCTGATCCAAAATACAATTAGAAGTTCTGTACCTATGGTTATAGACACCAGATCCATGAGGATTTCCAATTCAAATAGAGCCAACCAGATACAAACTGGCTGTTTTTCTAGGGATATACAATTTGCCTATGTCCCCTGGAATTCCTTACATCAAAATCCCACTGATGGCTGCTGCTCCTTACCAGACCCTATAGGGATCATCCACAGATTTAAGATCCAAAGTTCACAGAAAATAATACCACTTCAGAAAATTCTGAGGCTGGGGCATGGTGGCTCAGTGGCAGAGTTCTCTCCTGCTATGCCGGAGACCCAGGTTTGCTTCCCGGTGTCTGCCCATGAAAACAATAAAATAAAATCTACTATGATTGAGGACTTTTCTTTAAAAAAAGAAAAAAAAATTCTGAGACTGATGGGGTCAGAAATTTTTAATTGGTCTTATGCCAATCAGAATTTGATTTAAAAAATAAATGAGTGATACAGCATATGGAATTTATTATATGGATTAGACCTTGTACAATTGTGGGAGATGATGGGAGAGTTCTACTCAAAGCTGTTTCTTCTCCATCTGGTGTGGTTTAAAGGTGGTAGAGGTCGGCTGGATGTAAAGTGAGAAAGAGCTAGGACAAGCTGACATTCATGAGAACGAACTGGAACCCATATCTGCTCTACCCCACCTCCAACCTTAATGACTCCAGAGACCAACAGGAGACACTGGCATCCTTCACTCCAAAGCAGCACAAGCTCCTTGTTCAGGACCTGGAGAAACTAAGGGAGGAGATGGACAAGAGCTGAAAGATCTGTAAGTCTGGGTACTACCCCATATCAACAACAGAAGCAATGAGTTCATCTATGACACCTATGTTGACTTTCAGAGCATGAAAATGGCTGCTGCTTCTCTTCCATCTTTCTAACCTCTGGCAAATTTCTCTCATAGCCAACTTCAAGGTAGAACCAACCAGGATACAAATTCTGAGAAATACAGTTGCAGCTTAGCTAAGTTGACACAGTACATGGTCACCAGGTTCATCTTCATCAACTCAACATTAATACACACCTCTTTTCACCACACTTAACTTCCAAATAAAGACAATTGTAAAATCATCCTTTGGCTTAAGATCCTGCAATTTTCTGTCATATACCTGAAAACATGCTAACCTCCCCAGAAAAGAACAAAATCCCTTTATCCATCCTAGGATGATGTTTATTGTTCTTCTTGCAAGTCACACTGCCCTTTGAAATTCTGTAAATTGAAAACTGACATGCAAGCTAACTGCTATTGACATATTTTTTATTAAATGGTAGAGAAATGGGAGATGGGAAGAAAATTATTTTATCAGTATATACAAATATAATCATCTCAAAGTAAGGAAGAAATACTCATCACCATTACAGTCCTAATTTCTGCAACTGGTCATGTAGTCATAGCTTTGTTTATAACAGCCCAACTCTACTACCCATTTATATTCCCTTTGCTAACAGAAAACATCTCAGCTGATCATGGTTTCTTGCTTGGTCAGGTAGAGATTATCTAAACCTTTCTTCCTGAAAGGTCTGTGTCTTTAGTAGACCTACCTGTATTAGGTGATGGTTTTCCATCGACTTTTTTTTAAACTTTTTATTGTATAGTGTAATATTTATGTACAAAGTAAAGAAATAAAAAAGCAATAGTTTTCAAAGCACACTTCTATAAGTAGTCACAGGACAGATCCCAGAGTCCATTGACTTTTTGGGGGGTGGGGGGGGTGCATGGTCTGGGAATCAAACCCGGGTCTCCCGCATGAAAGGCGAGCATTCTACCACTGAACCACCCGTGCACCCCAGAGTCCACTGACTTATATCACAAAACATGGGCATATTATGAGGCACCTCAAAGGATCTCCTGCATTTGAGACACTCTCCTCTCTAACCACCATTGTGTAGTAGATCCCAAATTCCCCTTAATAGGATGGATTACTCCTGACATTAATGCAACCCCTTTGTTACCTGTTAATTCATTGGAATGAGAAGTCAAAGTGGCCAGGTGGCAGTCTCAACTTCCTGTTCAATGAAACCAGTGCTTGTTCCTAGCAGAAGCATCTCTTCTTTGGGAACTAAGGCTTCTAGACTAGCAGAGCAGCAAACATTAAGGGGAATAGTGAGAGGAGCCACTCCCAGTTCTATCCCCTTCATGGCCAGACCCATGAATGCTATTTGTGGAAGAAACAGAACCATGTATTGGTCTAATATTACCCTAACTGAGTCAGAGGGTAGAGAGAAGAGCACTAGAAAGCAATGAAATAGGGAACCATTCCCAGGGAGTGAAACTGGGTCCTAACTAAGGAATATATCCTGACCCCAGAGATAAAGGAACTGGCAAATGTGCTTGGCAGGGTTTCAGGTATGCTATTGACCAATGACTGCAATGTACTTCCCATTGCTTTCCTTTTTGAATGGGAGTGTCCTTTGTAGATTATCCTGTCCCTGTATCATCATTGTATGTTGGGGTGGGGATTAGAGTAGTGGCAGATAATTTATCTGTTCCCAGGTCTATAGATCAAGAGGAGCCATACTTTTGGGCACTATACATTATGCCTGATGAAAGCAGGTGGCTCAAGGATGCACTGACTGAGAAACAGATCCACGAACGATTGTGTATACTTATGTATGAAGGTTGTGCTGCTACAAAAAGGAACAAAGTTGTGAGGCATGCCACGATGTGAATGAACATGTCGGACATTTGGTGAGGCGAAATAAGCCAGGAACAAAAGAACAAGAATGGTATGGTCACCTTTAGAAAATGCTTATAAGAAAACAGGGGCCTAGATTGTAAGCTTTTTGAACAGACACATTAAGTCTGGAGTGGCGATTATTATTTCTGGATTTTGAGAGGCTATTTTATATATACACATGTGTATCCTGATATTTAGCAATAAAAACAAAGTTGATCAGATTGGGGTTAAAGTAATTCAGAACACAGGGGTAAGGAAGGCAGTGTCTATACGTTACAACCACACATACTCTTTGAGACCAAAGGAAGAAAGGTTTATTTGGTCTAGAACTGAAATTTTCTGTAGTGCATAATCTAAATCAACCTATCTGTATAACTCATTTGAAAAACTGAAACACATGGAGCCCAGAATAAGAAAGAGGTCCTGGGGATAGGTCAAGCCTACTTAAAATTAAGCCTAAGAGTCACCCCCAAGAGAACCTCTTTTGTTGCTCAGATGTGGCCTCTCTCTCCAGCCAACACAGCAAGCAGACTCACCACCTTCCCCCTGTCTACGTGGGACATGACTACCAGGGGTGTGGATCTTCCTGGCAGCGTGGGACAGAAATCCCAGAATGAGCTGAGATTCAGCACCAAGGGATTGAGAAAAACTCTAGAATGAGCTGAGACCTAGCATCAAGGGATTGAGAAAATCTTCTCGACCAAAAGGGGGAAGAGTGAAAGGAGACAAAGTGTCAATGGCTGAGAGATTCCAAATGGAGTCAAGAGGTTATCCTGGAGGTTATTCTTATGCATTAAGTAGATATCATCTTGTTATCCAAGATGTAATGGAGAGGCTGGAGAGAACTGCCTGAAAATGTAGAGCTGTGTTCCAGTAACCGTGTTTCTTGATGATGATTGTATAATGATATAGCTTTCACAGTGTGACTGTGTGATTGTGAAAACCTTGTGTCTGATACTCCTTTTATCTACCTGTCAACAGATGAGAGGAACATATGGAATAAAAATAAATAATAGGGGGAACAAATGTTAAAACAGATTTAGTTTGAAATGCTAGTGATCAATGAAAGGGATCAGTAAGGGGTATGGCCTGTAAAATTTATTTTTTTCTGTTTGTTATATTTTTCTGTTGTCTTTTTATTTCTTTCTCTGAACTGATGCTAATGTTCTAGGAAATGATCATGATGATGAATATGCAACTATGTGACGATATTGTGAATTGCTGAGTGTATGTGTTGGGAATGTTTGTTTCTTGTATTTTTTTTAATTAATAAAAAATTTAAAAAAAAAAAAAGAAAGAGGTCCTTTAATCCTGTATAGATTATTGTAATGCCTGGATACATCCTAGCGTATATTAATCAAAAAGTATTGGCAAAGTCCCTCAAGGGACGAGAGAAAGAATATGGAACTATTAAACCTTACCATCAGGGAATCCCTTGATGCTGTGTCAAACTTTAGAGACACCCAAATCAATAGGCCATACCTTGGACCCTGAGGCTTACCCTTGTGAAGCTTATGTAGGTAGTGGTGAACCTTATGTAGGTAGTGGAGAAACTTTAGACTAACTGTAGTCATGCCTAAGAGTTACTTCTGGGGGACCTCTTTTGTTGCTCAGATGTGTCCTCACTCTCTCTAAGCCCAACTCTGCAAGTAGAATCATTGCCCTCCCCCTACATGGGACATGACATCCAGGGATGAAAGTCTCCCTCGTGATGTGGGAGATGACTCCAAGGGATGAGTCTGGCCCTGGCACTGTGGGATTGACAATTCCATCCTAACAAAATGGGGAAAAGAAGTGTAACTAATAAAGTTATCAGTGGCAGAAAGAGTTCAAATAGAGAGGAGAGGCTACTCTGGAGGTTGCTCTTAAACGCAAACTTCAGTTAGACATTGCTACCTATCATAACCTGTCAAACCCCAACCAGGACTATTCCAGCCAATCCTAAAGAACACCGAGGGCAATATATGAGATTCCACAAGGGTTCCATGTGCTAGAATAACTTTCCAGAAACCTACAACCTCCAGATGGGTCCCTGGTCCAGATAAGTCCTGAAACCTAAAGGGCCCAGCCTCTCCAGAGCATCAGCTAGTTTCATCTCCCTACCCTATATTAGTGACAGACCCTTCCAATATGAAAAATTTAATGGCCATAGCCCAAACACCCCTAAAGAAAGGGATGGAAAGATCAAAGGTAAAGGTGGAGTTATACAGTAAAAATAGGATTTAACAAATGAGTATGAATACTGAATCTTTAAATTGATATCTCTTTTAGTCTCCAGTATCTCAGAGCAGCTAAAAGTAAAAACCTAAAATTGTGGAATTTTAACCCATGTCAAATTCTGAAATATGTTCTACAACTAATTGTGGTACTGTGCTTTGAAATCTATTGCTTTTTTTTATATGTTATGTTTCACAAAAAAAAGAAGGAAAAGAAGTTGATTGTGATGATAAAAAAATATTTAAGCCTTCTAGCCTCCTATATTCTGGAGCAGCTATAAGGGAAAAAAAATCTGAGAGGATTGTAAAGTAGCCTATGACAAAGTCGGGATCTGTCCTGTAACTACTTGTTGAAGAGTGCTTTGAAAACTATAGCGTTTTGATTTCTTTGCTTTGTATATATGTTATACTATACAATATAAAAGTAAAAAAAAAATTAATAACCACAATTGGGTGAGTCATATCTCCATGAGTATAACCTAATCAATTTCCAACATTTAGTACTGAATAGGGATTAGAAGAAGTAGTTGCTCCAAAATTGGATCAAGATTAAAACTTGGCTTTTCTAGGGCACATAATCCTTTCAAACCAGGACACCATCTCATCTGCAATTTGGCTCCTAGTTATACAGCTTAATGCAATAAGAAATTTTTAAAAAGAAAAAAGAAAAAGAGGAGCCATACTAGAGGAGAACCTGAAAAACATACCCATGAAGTCTCATCCACACCTCGATATGAATTTCATGATACGATCTTGGATTTTAAGGAAGAGTCAAATGCCATAATGGTATGAGACTTTTGAGGGAAAAGTGGATATGTATTACATGTGTATGGAATGTAAATAATTCCAGCCAGGGGCAAACTACAGCATATTGAAAAAGATGGTCGTGATATTTTTCAGCTCCTCTCACTAAGAGATGGAATCTATTTCCACACTTTTTGGTTGGTAACTTACTTCAACCATAAGCATTTGGCAGAAATGATGTGTGGGTTCTCAAGAAGCCTTGCAGTTTCTGCCTTTTACCTTATAGAGTGGTGCCCTGAGATGGCCAAATTGTGAAAACACTTGGCAAGAGAAGCCCAGCCCCCAGCTGACTCATCAATGGATGCACACAAATGAGCCCAAATGAGGGCAGCAGGATTCCCTAGTCAACCCATAAACTTGTAAAAAAAAAAAAAAAAAAAAAAAACCAATAAATTGTTTTAAGCCTGGAAGTCTTGGGCTGGTGTGGCAAATTGTTTTTCAAAAGATGGCCACGATAATATATGCATTCCACATGGCCTGTTTACAATGTGATATTGACACTCCTCCATCTAGTGGTGGAGTCCAAGTCTCTTCCCTTGAACCTGGGTGGAACTTTTTGACTGTCTCGTCCAATAGAGTTAAGTAAAAGTTATGCTACATGACTTCCTAGGCTAAGTCATTTAAAAAAAGACTTATATTTGTGCCTTGTTCTCTTGTGTAGCTCTCTCTTGGGACCAGCTGCCATTTTGCAAGAAAGCCAAGCCATGTGAAAAAGGCACATATAGGTGTTGCAGTAGATGGTGCCAACTGAGGCCCCAGCAATCAGCCAGCATCAACTGTTAGATACAGTGATGATTAGATAATTCCAGCCCCCAGCATTAAACTACCACAGTTAATCAATTTGGCAATTCCTCAGAAAGCTAAATATTGAGTTGTCCTATGACCCGGCAATACCAATACTTGCTGTATACCCAAAAGAATTGAGGGCAGTGACATGAACAGACATCCCTGCACATCAATGTTCACAGTGGCACTATTCACAATTGCCAAGAGTTGGAAACAATCCAGGTGCCCATCAACAGATGAGTGGATAAACAAAATGTGGTATATACATACAATGGAATATGCAGTATTTAGACAAAATGATGTCCTGAAGCATACGACAACGTGGATGAACTTTGAGGACATAATGCTGAGTGAAATAAGTCAGACACAAAAGGGCAAATACTGTATGATTCCTTTATTCTGACTCTGATAAAGCTACCAGTGTTTTGGAGCAGCTAGAAGGAAAAATCTGAGTTGAGGGCATAATAGCCCATGACAAATTCTGGGAAGTGTTCTGTAGCTGCTTGTTGAAGTGTGCTTTGAAAATTATGGCTTTTTTTCTTTCTTTTCTTTGTATATATGTATGTTACATTTTACAATAAAAAATAGGCAGTTATAGTAATATTAGATAAAATAAACTCCTGAAATCAAAATGATAATAATAATTGCAAACTTAATTATAGTCCATACTTTACATTATGGTTTATTGTTTGTGTTGTAGAGTCCTGTGGGAGTTTTTTATATAAATTTTTATTCTAGTAACATATGCCACCTAAAGTTTCCCCTTTTAACCATATTCAAATATAAAGTTCAGTGGTGTTAATTACATTCAAAATGATGTGCTATCTTCACAACCATCCATTACCAAAACTGTTCCATTATCCCAAAGAGAAATCCTGTACTAATTAAGCATTAATTTCCCATTCCCTACCCCACCCAAGCCTGGAGAATTAGAAACTGTATTCTAATTTCTAATTATATGAATTTGTTTATTCTAATTATTTCATATCAGTGAGATTACTCAATATTTGTCATTTGTGTCTGGCTTATTTCACACATGATGTCTTCAAGGTTTGTTCATGTTGTCACATGTATCAGAATTTCATTCCCTTTCATGGCTGAATAATATTCCTTGCATGTATATACCACATTTTATTTATCCATTCAGCTGTTAACAGACACTTGGATTGTTTCCACTTTTTGGCATCAGTGTGCAAATATCTGTTCGAGTCCCTGCTGTCAGTTCTTATGGGTACATACCTAGAAATGAAACTGCCAGGTCATAATGGTGATTCTTTACTTAACTTTGTGAGGTGATTCTTTACTTAACTTTCTGTAGTGGATGCACCATTTTACATTCTCACCAACAGTGTGCAAGGGTTCCTATTTTCTCACATCCTCTCCAACATTCTTATTTTCTATTTCTTTTAATAGTAGCCATTCTAATGGGTGTGATATGGTATTTCATTGTGGTTTCGATTTGCATTTCCCTAATGGCTAAAGATGTTGAGTATCTTTGCAGGCGCTGTTTTATTTTTTTTGTCAGTTGTATGTCTTCTTGGGTGAAATGTCTATTCAAGTCTTTTGCTTATTTGAAATTAGGTTGTATGTCTTTTTCTTGTTGAGTTGTAGGATTTCTTTAAATATTATGGATATTTAACCTTTATTGGATATGTGGTTTTCAAATATTTTCTCCCATTTTATGGATTGTCATATTACTTTCATGATGAAGTCCTTTGAAGCAAAAAAGTTTTAAATTTTTATGAAGTCCTCTTTATCTCTATCTTCTTTTGTTGGTCATGCTTTTGGTGCAAAGTCTAAGAAATCATTGCCTAATACAAATCCTGAAGATGTTTCCCTGTGTTTTCTTCTAGAGTTTTATGTTTTGGTTCTTGTGTTTAAGTCTTTGATCCATTTAGAGTTAATATTTGTATTGGGTGTGAAGTAGGGGTCCACCTTCATTCTTTTGCACATGGATATCCAATTTTCCTTGCACCATTTGTTGAAGGGGCTCTTCTTTCCCTCAATGAGTGGGCTTGGCACCCTTGTCAAAAATCAATTGGCCATAAATGTGAGAGTTTATTTCTGAACTCTCAATTCAATTCTATTGGTCTGTATATTTTTCCTTGAAAAATAGGAATTTTTCAAAATTCATGCTGTTTTGATTACAGGAGCTCGGAAATAAGTTTTAAAATCAGGAAGTATGATTCCTCCAACTTCATTCTTCTTTTTCAAGATGGCTATTTTGGTTTTCTAAATGTTGCAGGAATGCAGTATATCAGAAATGGAACAGCTTTTGAAGAGGGAACTTATTAAGCTACAAGTTTACAGTTCTAGGGTCATAAAAAGGTCCAAATTAAGGCATCCAGAGAAAGATACTTTGACTCAAGAAGGCCAGTGTCCGTCACAGGTGAAGGCATGTGGCTGGTATCTGCTGGCCCTTGTCCCCAGTTCCGTTGCTTCCAGCTTCTGATGCCAGTGGTTTCCTCTCTAAGCATTTATAGGCCTTCACTGAGCTCCTCTGGGACACAACTTTGGGTTCTGGCTTGCAGAGATAGCAATGTCTGCTTGGCTCTGCATCTCCAAACATCTGTGTCTAGGTGTCTGCTCTCTCTGTCAACACTCCAAGCATCTCCACATGTCTGTGTCTCTGTCAGCGCTGAGGCAACTGATCTCCAAGCATCTGAGCTTCCTCAAAAATGTTTCCCCTTTAAAGGACTCTAGTAAACAAATCAAGACCCACCTTGAATGGGTGGAGTCACTTCTCCATCTAATCAAAAGGTCACATACACAATTGAGTGGATTATATCTCCATGGAAACAATCTAATCAAAGGGTCCCACCCAGTAATATTGAATCAGGATTAGAAGAATACGGCTTTTCTGGGGTATATAGCAATTTCAAACCAGCACAATGGCTTTGGCTATTTTGGGGTTCCTTACCCTTCCATATAAATTTGGTGATTTGCTTTTCCATTTCTGCCAACAACACTGTTGGAATTTTTATTGGGATTGCATTGAATCTGTAAGTTACTTTTGGGTAGAATTCACATCTTAACAATATTTATTTTTACAATTCATGAACATGGAATGTCCTACTTACTGAGGTCTTTTTAAAATTCCTTTTAAAACTATTTTGCAATTATCCATGTACAAGTCCTTTATATCCTTGGTTAATTTTATTCTTTATTACTAGATATTTGATTCTTTTAGTTGCTATTGTAAATGAATTTTTTTCTTGATCTCCTTTTTGAATTGTTCCCTACTAGTGAATAGAAACACTACTGATTTTTACCTATTGATCTTGTTCCCTGCCACTTTGCTGAATTTATTGATCTTCAGCTCTAGTGGCTTGGTTGTAGATTTTTCAGGATTTATCTATGTAGGATCACATCATCTACAAATAGGAAAGTTTTATTTTTTCCTTTCCAATTTGGAAACCTTTTTTATTTCTTGTTTCTTTTTTTCTCTTTGCCTAATTGCACCAGCTAGAATTTTTAGTACAATGTTGAATAACTGTGGTGACAGTGGGCATCTTGTCCTCTTCCTGATCTTAGAGGGAAAACTTTCAGTATTTCACTATTGTGATGTGGTTTTTCATATATGTCCTTTGTTTAAGAGTATGCTACTTAATTTCCACGTATTTGTGAATTTTCTAGTTTTGTTATTGATTTCTAGCTTCTTTTCTGGGAAGCCAGTAATCAGAGAAGATACCTTGCATGATTTCAATATTTTTTAAATTTATTGAGACATCTTTTGTGAACTAATATATGCCCTAACCTTAGGAATTAACCATGTGTACTAGAGAAAGTCAGGGCCCTATATAAGTCTGTTAGGTCTAGTAGTTTTAGAGCATTGTTTACAGCAAGTGTGGAATTTCCTTATTAATTTTCTGTCTAGAAGTTCTATCCCTTATTGAAAGGGGTGTATTTAAAGCTTCTACTATTAATGTAGAACCATCTATTTTTTCCTTCAAACCTGTCAATATTTGCTTTATATACTTTAGGGCTCTGCCATTAGGTGCATACATACTTAATTTTTATGTCTTCGTGTTGAATTGACCCCTTTATTAACATATAGTTATCTTCTCTGTTCCTCCTAACAATTTTTGACTTAAAACTATATCTTTATCTGATATAGCTACCCCAATTCTCTTTTGGTCACTATTTCCATAGTACATATTTTTATCCATCCATTCACTTATCAGCCTTACTTGTCTCTTTGAATTTAGGCTGAGTCTCTTGTAAACAGAATATGGTTGGGTCATGCTTTTTTATTCATTCTGCCTATCTCTGCCTTTTTGCTGGAGAGTCAATTTACATTTACAGTACCTACTATAACACAGGACTTAATTCTGCCATTTTGCTCTTTGGCCTTTTTAAGTCTTATACCTTTTTGTCCCTCGATTCTTCCATGAATACCTACTTTCATATTTGCTTTTTTATTGTACCATTTTAAGTATCTTATAATTTCCTTCTGTACTTATTTTTCATATGTTTTCTTTGCAGTTACCATAGGGCTTAACTTTAACATCCTAAATCTATAATAATCATGTTTGATTTGATAGTAACTTAACTCCACTAGCATACACCTGAACGGTTTCTATTCCCACATCCCTGCACCTTTTTGTTGTACTTCTTACAAATTATATCTTTACATTTGAATATCCGAAACCATATATTTGTCATTACTTCTTATACCTTTGCATTGGAACTCTTAAGAAGTCAAAACTGGTGTTACATACTAATAGTACTGGCATTTATAATTATCCATGTGGTTATCTTTACTGGAGGTCTTTATTTCTTTATGCTGCTTCAAACCACTGTCTGGTGTCCTTTTCTTTCAGTCTGAAGAACTCCCTTTATTCATCACTTGTATAGCAGATCTAGTGTTTATGAACTCCTTCAGCTTTTGTTTCTCTGGGAATACCTTAATCTCTCCCTCATTTTTAAAAGACATCTTGCTGGATACAAATGTCTTTGTTGGCAATTGTTTTCATTTGGCATTTAAAATATTTCATCCCACTACCTTCTTGCCTCTACAGTTTCTAATGAGAAATCAAAACTTTATCTAATTGGGACTCCTTTGTATATAACATGTTACTTTTTTCTTGAAGCATTCAGAACTCTCCCCTTGTCCTTGGTATTTGACCATGTGTCTGTGCCTGGCTTTTGTTCTAGTTTGCTAGCTGCTGTAATGCAACACACCAGAGACGGATTGGCTTTCAATAAAAGGGGATTTATTTTGTTGGTTCTTTCACAGCAGCTAACTTTCCACTGAGGCTCTTTCTTACGTGGAAGGCACAAGATGGTCTCTGCTGGTCTTCTCTCCAGGCCCCTGGGTTCCAACAACTTTCCCCAGGGTGACTTCTTTCTGCATCTCCAAAGGCCTGGGCTGAGCTGCAAGTGCTGAGATGAGGAATGCCGAGCTGCTAGGCTGTGCTACATTGCGTTCTCTCATTTAAGCACCAGCCAATTAAGTCAAACATCACTCATTGCAGCAGACACGCCTCCTAGCTGACTGCAGATGTAATTAGGAACAGATGAGGTTCACGTACCATTGGCTTATGTCCGCAGCAACAAGACTAGGTATGCTCACCTGGCCAAGTTGACAACTGAATCTAACTAACACAGCTTTCTTTGAGTTTTCTTGTTTGGGGTTTGCTGAGATTCTTGAATGTGCATATTCACGTATTTCACAATATTGGGGGATTTTTTTCTGCTATTATTTTTTGAAAAAGTTGCTTCTTTTCCAATTTAGAACTTAGGCTGGGGAGGGGGTTTCCAGAAGGGGGGAGTAACTCAGGAGAGATGGTGGTACTGAAATTCTCTGGGAAAGACTAATGGGGAGGGCCGAGTCAACAACAAGGAAATATTTTTAAGAAGACAAAGCAAATGGTTTTAGATTGTCCAGAGTTAGCAAAGAACTGAGAAACAAGAGAAATCACAAGTCACTATTTCTTGGTATAAGTAACCTTCACTCAGTTGCCACCTACACCTCATCAAGAAGTATGCACATGCTATGCCCCTGGGTCTTTCCTAACAACTGCTTTGTGGCTGCTATTACATTGCCCCCAAAACTGTCATCACAGCTAATAATAAGCAAATATGGACAATTTGGATTTAAGACTACAAGAAGTTCCTCTCTAGGCTTAATTTAAGTTTTCCTTATTCCTTTATTAAAATAGCTGTAAAATTACAAATGATATATGCCGCCGTAACACACACAAAAAATAAATATATATAAAGGGGAAAATAAGTAACTCCCATTCCCTACTCCATATAGTGAATGTGAAAAATGAGTGTATATCTTTCCACACTTCTGCCATTCATCAATAAATATTTGTTGAGCACCTACAGTGTGCCAGGCTTCGTTCTAGGCATGCAGGATCAACGACCAAAACTAAAAGAGACCCTTTTCCTTTTGGAACATACATTCTAGCAGGGGAGAAAGAAGCTGTTACTATAGAATTATTTAATAAGGTGGAATCAGGTCTCTCAGGCAAATACAAATGAACATGTGTTAAAGATTTTGTTTAACTCCTTTATTACTAAGGGAATCAGTGAGATGTTAAAACCAGTCCAAAAAGCATTTGAGAACTGAGTATATTTGTAAGCAATTTAATAAGATAATGCTAGGCTCAGTATGCTGAGTTAAATCAAAACTGGTTAATGACTAAAGATGCAAAATAACATAACTTGCAGGATTATCTGCTATGCCATACAGAATTATTTGCATCTCAACTGGACAAACATCAAATTCCTATCCCCTACTTCCTCTGCTCCTACAAAGGAAGTAGGGGATAGAAATAGTAAAATAGCCCAGTCAAAAGAAAGTCAATTTAGCAGTAAAATCCAGGAAATCTGGCTTTCCCTATTTCAAAGTGTCAAATATTGTTTCTGAAAAAAAAAACACATAAATAAGTAAATTACCATATTTTATTGAATCTATGATGTTATCACTTTCATGGAGCACCAATATATCTCTGGCACCACTAAGAAAGAAAAAAATACATTGACAATTAAGTTTTATGATTGCAGAATGCAACCTGACTTTAGGGATGTTCAAGTAGTGGGGAAAGTGTGGATTTGACAATCTACAGAATACAGCACATGGCTGTCAGAAGGTGGAAATGCTGTGGAGAGAGCAAAGCCAAACCAGGATAAGATGCACCAGGAGTATGGCAGGTTGAAGGGTACATGTTGCAGTACTGAATAGGGTGGTTCAGGGTAGATTTTACTGAGAAGATGAGATCTGAGAAAAAAAAAAAAAAGGAAAGAAGTGAGAAATTTAACCAGATAAGTGTCAGAGAAAGAAAACTGCAGGAAGAAGGAAGAACTAGAGCAAAGGTCCTAAGGTAGAATGTGTTTAGCATGTTGAACGGACAGCAAGGAGGCCAGTGTCATGGGGCTGGGTAGAGAAGGGAGAATAGTCCCTCTATGAGGTCAAAGAGAAAGAGATAAACCAGATTTTGTGGGGTAGTGCTTCTCGGACTTTCATGTGCATGCAGGTCAATCAGAAGCCTAGACTGCAGTTCGCCTATCTCTAACTCAGATCAATACCAGTGGCTTTAAGGATTTCAGAAGTCAATTTTCATGCCAAAATGAGTAATTTCAAGATGAATAAAATGGATGGAATTACTTCCAGGCATCAGTCTGACATGATCGGCGCTAAGAATCTAGTAAACCCAGTAATCTACATACTTTGAAAATGTGCTATAGGTTGAGGATTTCAAACCAGCCCCATATGCAGATGATAATCAGATGACTTTGTCATCCGACTCTAATAAGGATAGCTGAATCTGCTTTTAAAATACTGTCCATCTTTCTGCAGTGAACTTTTCATGCAAGATCTGTCCAAGCGCATAAACTCCAGAGATGGAATCTCATTGAGTTTCCAGAACAGCTCTTATGACTGTTTCTAAGCCTTCCTAATTAATGTTCGTACATGCAACAGAATCCTACCTGAGACTTGCTTTCACTGTTATCATTGTAGAGATGTATCACTGTATTATTTCACTGTATCACTGAAGTGGTATCATGGTTATGGTAGAAACATGTATAAATACTTGCCTACTTCTCACTACAGAAATCTACTAATATCTATGTAAAGTTCCTAAAAACTGTGAAGGACCACAGTGGCTTAGGTCACGGTCAATTTTCTACATGGATATTATGTTAATTTAACTGAAATATTCTAGAAGGTGAAAATGCAGCTATACAAACTATTGAAGTAGTATATTAAATGGAAATGCCATAATTCTTACTATCCTTATTGGTTTTTAGGAAGAGCTTGTGAAATTTTAGTTCAAGTTGGGTGATTAATGTTTTTGAAGTATCAGGAGTGCTGGGCCTCCAAGATGCTCACAGCTCATCTGGGAGCCTAAGTGAGAAACATGAATGAAATTAACCAAAAGACAATCTAAAAATTAAACTAAATATAATATATTTGGCACATTGTGATTTGAGTTAGGAAGAGCACTGATAAAAGGTAAAATTCAAGTTGGTTCTTAAATTATCACAGGGAAAAATTATTTGTAATAGAAAAAAAACTATTTGTTTATAATTGACTGGCCATATACAAAGGAGAGTGCATCCAGATTGCTGGAGACTTTTCTTTCCTGGCCATGGGCATATGTGAAATGAGTAGTGTGGGATTAGTGGAGAATGCAAGACTGCTCTGCAAAAGAAAGAAGAAGGCATAAAGAGCTCAGAAAGAAGCTCCAGGGGTCTCAGAACCAGAACCAGAGAGATATAAAGGTGCGTAGATTAAAAATTAGGAGGGCGAGACATTTAGGACAATGTGAGGCAAAGAGGCAAAGGAGAAGCCTGGCTCAAATACCAGCCTCCCAATAAATGGATTCATTAAAATATATTTACTGAGTTGCCACTGTGTTCCAGAGCCCTACACCACTGATGCCGGCCAGGCCTGGAAATTCTAGGAGAAACTGAGAGCTCAACCAAGGGCTGGCGCCATGAGGATTCTGGACTCAGTCACAGGAAAAAATTCAAAGACTAGTGGGTACATCTAGATAGTTTAATAAGCTTGATGCAAAAGAACCCTGGGAGTTCGCGGCCAGATGCAGGAGAGCTCCAGGAATTCTAGAAGTCAAGACCTCGACCAGGGGTTGACGCTGTGAAGGTTCTTAACTCATACACAAAATACCCTGCAGCGGCAGTTGTTAAACATTTATCAGCATATCACTGAATAATGGGCAAAGAATCTTGCACAGAGAGAAAGTAATCTCTAAAGATTATTTATTCATATACTGTGCTCTAATTGTTTTCCTCAGTGTTGATGATGAAGCTGAAGGACACAACATTTATGACCTCATGAATCCACGGCTCTTAAATTTATATCTCCTGACTAAACTCTCCATTCAGCTTCAAACTTTTATATCCATCAACTGACCTGATAGTTGCGCATTGATGTGGAACAAACCTGTATGGTTTATACCAAGCACCCCATTGTGGAAGCCAAACAACAAAGCAGCAAACTTGATTCCTCACTTCATTTCTTATTAACAAATCCCACTGATTCTATTACCAAAATATGTTTCTGTCCACCTAACTCCACCTCTACTCCTTCTTTCCTAGTCCATGTCATTATTACCTTCTGCATAAACTAATGCAAAAGTCTCTTAACTGGTCTGCCTGTTGCCATTCTCACTTCTTTATTATCAATTCTCCATATAATAGCTAGTGTGATTTTTTTTGAACTGTAAGCCAGGTATTACTCTCTTGTTTAAAATATTAAATACTACCGAATGCTTTCTCGTGGCCTCCTCAAAAACCACTCTCTCCTTCATTTAGTGTACTCCAGCCACACCAGCCTTCTTGTTATTCCTTAAACATACCTTTGCAGTTGTTCTCCGTGTCAAGAATGCTTTGTCCATAGATCTTCATTTACCTGACCCCACCTTGTCATTCAGTTTTCAGATCAAGAATCACCTTTTCTGAGAGGTCCTACTTGGAGGTCCTATTTGGTCCTATTTAGAATTCTATTCTAAAGTAGAATTACCTTTCCCTCCCCTGTTTTCTTCCCTCCCATCCTGTTGCTATCGCAGCAGTGTGATAGTAAGGCATAGCGATCAAGAACATGGAATCTGTAGGTAAATTTCTCTCTATCATTACCAGCTGTGTGACTGTGGTACCCCTTACCTAACCTCTCTGCAATTCAGTTTTCTCATCAGTAAAACAGAGTTGCCATATGGCTTAAATGAATTAGCACACACGAAGTATCTGACACATAATAAGTGCTCAATAAGTGTTAGCTGCTATTATTATTACTAAATTACCCTGTTTTGTTTTCCATAGCATTTACCATTATCTGAATTTATCTTTGTCCAATTATATGCTTATTATCTATCTCTTCCCTTAGCTCCCAACTGAGATGTGAGAGCAGGGAACTGTCTTTTTTGTTCACCAGTGTGTTACCCCAATGTCTGTTCCCAAGAGCAGAAGCTAGCACATAGTTTTTAACTGTCAAAGAAGCGTGAGGAGAATCAGGAAGGTGTAGAGACATTTAGCTCATATCCAGCACCATGCACATTAGCTTAGAACTTCTATGTCGGTGGTGTGGCAGGGCACTTTGCAAAACCAAAATAAAATGCCTCGGGATAAACTACTCAAACATCCCCAATCACTTAAAAAAAAAATTAAGTCATATTTGCACCCCTCTAAGAACCCCATTTTCTGCATGATTGTGTCTTCTCCCTTTCTTTTCTTATGCGGTAGCACAGTGCCTGACACAAAAAGTGTATGCATTAAATATCTGTGGAATAAACACAGATTCCAACATCAAGCTGCAAGAGAAATGTGTATGGTGTTTGCAAAGTAGGCCAGTATTCCTTACAACATCCATATGGGTGTCATCATGCTTGTGACTGACTTCAAATTACTTCCTTATCAACAGCGTAATATTCAGTGTGGTTTAATTGATTGAAGCTATGCCCTACGAGCAACCTGCATTCCAGTAGTCGGGAATCTACACTCCAGGGGACGTTAGCGCGCATCATACCGGAAAGGCTACATTCTGGAAGTGGGTCTACAAATACTTCAACCAACTTGACCTCTGATGACACCAAATGTTTTTCTATATATCATGGTAAACGTAGGAAATGGGTTTTTACTGGTTAAAATAGCAGCTTCTTAATTATCATGATAAAAGTTAGGAATGGGGTCTCAATGAAAAGTAATGTGGATTCACTAAAATAGTCTATAGAATGGTCTCCATTCTTGAATAAACAAGGTCTAAGAATTTTTTCCACTAGGGATTCCATCCAAGGCCTCATCTCCAAATGGACTTAGCTGTAACACTAGTCTAGAGGATTTCTGGTTGCTGGATGTTGATGCTGGCTATGATGGTGCTAGGATGTTGTCTCTACAGCACTCTACCTCTGCTTCTGAACTTTCTAATGGAGGTGGTGGTCAGACCACCTAGAACTGAACTCTTCAATATGTTAGTTACTAATCATACCTGATCACTGAGCATTAAAATGTGGCTAGTCCAAATTGTAAAAATATATGTTGCATTTTGAAGACAGTACCAAAAAAGTATTTAAAATATCTCATCAATGATTTTTTATATTAATTGCATGTTTAAATTATAATCTTTTGGATATATTGTTTAATATATACTATTAAAATTAACTTCTTTTTACTGTTCACCTCTTTCTTTTTATTATTTTTAGTGCAGCTACTAGAAAATGTGAAACTACACATAGGGCCCACATTTTATTTCTATAGGATGGAGAACTCGGTTAAATTAACTATCATGACTATCTTCTAATAAATATTCGTTTAATACATTTCTGATTAAGAGGCAAATTTGGGCTGAAATTTGTTTTCATTTAATCTACTGAAGAAATTATCTAGCTGAAACTTACCCAGCAACGTTATCCACCAGAAAGGATCTAAAAGTTGTGCATGAACAATTGATTTAGGCCAATTGTCAACTCTAAGGCGGTAGTAGCATTATGTAGTAGTAATGACGACTACAAAGATCGTGAAAAAATAGCGATCATATATTGAGTGGTTACTGTGTACTGTTTTTAAACCATTACGTATATTCACTTAATTCTCAATAGTATTAAGTACTATGAATATTCCCAATTTCACTTTTTGCTGAATTAAGAGTGATTTGACGCTCTAAGTTTCAGCCGGAATCCCCACGATCTCTGTCAGTTACAGCTGTATCTGCCCACGCAGCGCGGCCAATCATCGCCAATTTCCTTATTTCTATTTTTTTTCCCCTCTCCGTTCCGCCCCTTTGCTATTTGTAAAAGGAGGCTGGTAGCCATATTTGTTTAGGGCGGAAATAAAATTAAAACGGCGCGGTTATCCCTAAAAATAAAAAATCAAGACTTATTTGTGCAGTCACCTGAAGGCCTAGAGAGCAGAAATCTTCACAGACCAACTAGGCTGTCGGAGGAAGTGCACAAACCAGGGTCGGCACCGGCGCCCGTACTCAAGATGGCACCTGTCTAAGAATCACCTTTGCGGCCGCTCTATCTCGGTTCCGGGTTCGTTCGCCTCCGTGCTGGTGTCGGGGGTGTGAGGGTTGGCCATCTGTCCCGCTTCCGGGCCCATCTCTATGGTGTCGGAGGCAACAGACTCCAGCAGATTGTACTTGTAGTGGCCACAGCCTCACGGGGGAGGCGAGGGTGGTTGGTGTCAACAGGGGGACCGGAGCCAAGACCCTCCGCCGCCTGCCCCCGCCACCCTCCCGCAGGTAACTGGTTGCCCTGCGCTGCGTTCTCCGACTCGGCAGCGGGGAGGAGAGCCGGGGCAGGGGGAGCAGGCGGGCGGCGCGCGCCCGGCTCGCGGAACCCGGCGCGGGGGTGAGCTCGGCGCGGCGCCGGCTGCCGGTTGCGCTCTGCTCTCCTCCGCCTCCGCGCACCCTTCCGCCTGCTTTATTTCGGGGGCGCCCTTCTAAACTAGGCTTTGCCGGGTGCGGCGCTGATGCCGGAACTATCGGAGGAAAGTGCGGAAACCGGGCCTCGCCTGGAGGTGTGGAAGGTGAGGGGCCAACGTAGCGAGAGCGCCCTCCCCGCCCTTCAGCGGTCCGGGGCGTCGCGGTTGGACCCCCGCACCCCGCCCACGGGCCGCCTGTCCGGCTCCCGGCCCTGGTTTGCTCGGCAGGGCTAGACACTGCCTTGGGGGCAACATTGGCCCCTGCCGTGGGGAGCCTAGGGTCGCGCCGCCCCTGGGAAGGCGTCTTCAACCCGGGAGGCTTCGTTGGTGACCCTAACCCGTGCCATTTGCCACCTCCTGTACCCCCCACTCAGGCCGGCTGTTCTTGACTTTGCGTAATGCATTTTATTTAGAATAAAGTTGAAATACATTTCTCGGAAGGGCATATTTAGGAAATCGTATGAATACTGAGAGTCGGGGCCTGCGTTTTTGAGTAACTGTTGCTAAAAGACTCCTGTGCATATCCACATAAAATCTCATCTCTTAGCAGAGATCGAACTTAATTCTCTTGAAACGTAAAGGCCTCGTTATGTATTACTTGTCAACTAGCAATACTAGACTGAATTCAATACAGAGACTGTACATTTGAAACAGACCAAAGTATAGGGCCCGGAGTATAGTAAGTAACCCATTACCAGATAAAGTATCAGTCAATACAAAGTGTTCCTAGAACCCCCAGTACAAGCCATTATCTTTGGAACTTCCAGATAATTGCTGGGGGGAAAAAAACAGGTATTTCCTCTAGAGAAAAGGGGTTTTTTAGTTGAGCATACGAGTTATCCAACTACCTAGACAAGGACTTTTAGAATGCACAAGTGGTCAGGAAACTATTTGTTCCCCAAGGAAGCAAAAGGATGGAGGAAGATAGGTGAACAAAATGTTTAAGGCAAGACTGATGCACATTAGAATTGAAGACTGCCAGCTCAGTATTTTATTACAGAGAGTGGAGGTGATAAATTCTGCAAATACCTATGGTGTGGTATTAGAATATCCTTTTCTACATTTGACTCTTACTCTAAAACTAACAAGATTTCATTTCCTCCCTCACTTCTCAAAGCAAAAAGAAAATTTTGTAAGCTCAAGTGTTTATGTCTTACATTTCAGCAAGTTCATTTTAAGTGAGTTTTTTTAAAGCACTGTTTATGTCAACAATGTTTACAGCTCTTTAGATACAGCGTTTTTAGAATTATTGCAGTCATCTCATTTTTTCAATTTGCAATCATCAGCACATCTTTTTATTTTCCCCTGATAAGGGAAAACCTGCAGAAAACATAGAATGTAACCCTTCTACTCTGTCAGTGTGGCACTCATGTTATTAGTGGACTTGTATCACCGCTAACCATACTTTCAAAACAATAAAACGATTATTTTCTCTCAAGTCCTCTTAAGACACCATGTATCCTGTTTTAATTTTTAAATGCTACTTATTAGGGTCTCCAACATGAAGTACACTGTGCAGAAAAATTACAATTTTAACCTCTTCCTAAAGCTTTCACAACCCTATATTTTGAAAATGTTTTTTATTGTGAAACAAGTACAAAGAAAAGAAAGAAAAGCAATAATTTTCAAAGTACACTTTAACAAGTAGTTATGAAACAGAGTTCAGGATTTGTTATGGGTTACCATTTCACTATTTCAGGTTTTTCCTTCTAGCTGCTCCAAAACACTGGAGGCCAAAAGAAATACTGGTATTCTGATTCAGCATGCTCATTTATTAAATCCTATTTTCTGTTATGACTTCTCTTTTTTTCTTTTCTTCTTTTTCATGGGCAGGCACTGGGAATCGAACCCCGGTCTCTGGCATGGCAGGCGAAAATTCTGCCCCTGAGCCACCATTGCACTGTGCCCTCCTCTTTTAAGCCTTCTACCAGTCTATAGAGATGTTTAGGCAATGCCCATGCTGACTTTTTCATGTTGAGAAGGGGTATCAACACTAAAGGATAGGAGCATGTAATTAGTTGATGATCTTGCAGAGGCTGGGCCCTCTGGGTTTCAGGATTTATCTGGCCTAGGAACCCTTTGGGAATTATAGGTTCCAGGAAAGCAAACATAGTGCAGGATACTTTTATAAGAGTCTCACTTTGAGCCCTACGTGTTTTTAAGTATAAACAGAAGTGATGTCAGTTGGGGTTTAGCAAACAATGGCAGTTGCACTCTAACTGAAGCTTGTATAAGAGCAGCCTCCAGTGTAGCCTCTTGACTCTATCTGATCTCTCTTAGCCACTGATGCCTTATTTTATTACACTACTTTTCCCCCTTTTGGTCAGGAAGGCATTGTTGATTCCATGGTCCCAGGGCCAGACTCATCCCTGCATAACCCTGTCTTAATTATCTTGTAGTGGAATTCATAATATTAAATCAAAGGTTAGTAGATGTAAGGCATACTGTTCCACAAGGAAGTATTTTGCTATTTAGAAATGACTAAGTAAATTAAATGCCCATTGTTACAGCCTCTACGGGTGCCGTTCATCAAGACCGAGTACCACCCTGAGTCCTGGTAACCGCCTTATCTCCTTTGGGAACCAACGCAAATTATAACTAAATAACACGGTTTTCTGCCAAGAGGATTCTCATTTACTTGCAGTTCCTTATTCTCAGATTTTCCCTTGGTGCTTGTTGAATTTGGAAAGCTATTTTGTGGCTAAGAGAGAAAAGAAATTAGACTAGCTGTAGATAAATGTGTTTCAAAGTAACACTTCTGTAACTCATTCCTCTAGTCTGACTAGTTTTCCAGGCCAGAGGTGCTCTAAAGAAGAGTTCAGTTTTCTGCTTGTGAAATGGCATTTGGTTTCACAGAACTAGTCACGCTACCTCGGTGAAGGGGGGCAATTATAAGGGTGTCTGGGGGGCAGTGAGGGAAATGGATCTGAAGCTGGGCTTCCTGTGGGCTTGAGATGGACGGTGGGGACGTGCCCTGTTAGTACGAGCCAGCCCTGCTCTCCCAGTTTTGCTTTTCTTCTACCAGCCAGCTTCCTCGGCTTCCACATGGCATCGCTTGCCGTAGCCCGGACCTACTGCACCCTTTTACCTTCAGCTGTGCTAAGAGGCAAAACTATCTCTCATTTTGAAATTCCTGGGGGAGACAGCAATCTGGCCAGTTTAACCCTTCACCCAGGCCCTGGCCCTAGAGATGGCCAGTCTGTGGATTGGCTGCTCTTTGGCCCAGGGTGGGCACCTGACAGGGTAACTGTGCCCGAGAAGGGGAGACGGACAAAGTCAGAGCACTGGACAGGAGCGTCCCTACTCGGCAGGGGGTGCGGGAGGCTGGGCGGGCACCACATCTCCATAACGGGGACTTCACAGTAGCTGCTTTTCTCGAGGACCCTGCATAAACACTACCTCTTCTTTTTATCGTACCAATAGAAAAGTGAATGTTCCATATAGTTGAGATACTTGGCGTTTTTCATCCTGTTTTTACTGCTCTGTCAGTCGTAAGGCAGATAAACTGCTAGTTTAGGTGGTTCCACTCAGTGGATTTGTTACAAGGCAGAGAATTTACTCTTATGGTCAGAAACATTCTTGAATTTTGCAGTCTTTGGCTTTGGATGGCTTGAGTCTTTGTACATGTTGTGTTCATTATGATAACGATGTGTGTGAGCCTGTGGGCTCCTTAAAATCTCTATTTAGGGGTGTGCCTTGAGCAGGATTATATACTCTGCATGGAACTACACCAAAGTGCAAAAATAAAAAAATACCCAAGTAGAGGGTCTGTTTGTAATGATTATTGGGTTTATGTTTGTCTAAAGTATAAAGATTTAAAACTGCAAACTTTGGGCTGCATTGTTTAGCACTGGCAACCTGCCAGAGTAAGAACTCTGTTTTGTTTGTTTTTTAAATTATGGTAAAGCCAGAACTGAAAACTGACTGCAGACATCTTTTGTTTGGATTAAACCTTTTTTGGAGCCAGTATTTAAAAACCTGGAAACTTCCACCCAAGTATCCGGGCTCTTGGGTTTCATGATAATGGCATGATCTGAGCAGCCTGGAATGCATGTTAGGGCTGAACAGCAACAGGAGGTTGGGACGTTGTGATGGCTGCATCCTTCGAGGTGTAAGCCTTGCACAGTAGGTGCCCGTGCACAGAGTAGGCCCTTTGCTACTCTTCAGATACCAGTGGACTGCGACGCTCTACTGTAACTGTGTGAGTTTGTACCTACCTGTATTGTAAAGACAGATATTTTTGTATCATCAAAAATGTGGGATAGCCAGGCAAATCTACCTATATGAGTAGGTATGTATTTGTATATGTGTGTGTGTGAAAGAAAAATGACCCATCATCTGACCACCCACAACAAACTCTGTTAACACTTTAGTGTATTTCTTTTAGGTCTTTGTGTATGTATTTTTGAAACAACTTTGTTGAGGTATAATCGGTATATAATAGGCTGACTATATTTGAAGTATACAGTTTTATAGGTTTTGAACTTTGTAAGCACCTCATAATCATCAGCCTCAAGATCGTGGACACCCCCTCTCCCCAGAGTCCCCTCACACCCCTCGGTTATCTTTCCCTCTCTCCCCTGGCCTTTCCTTCTCCTACCCCAGACACCTGCGGATGGGCTCCCTTTTCTTCCCCCTCCTTTCTCTCTCTCTCTCTCTCTCTAACATTTGAGGTCATACAATATTACAATTTCCTCTTTTTATGTAGGTTTTAAAAAGTAGTGAGACTGCTTTTTTCATGGTTGCTGTCATTTGTATTTCGTTATGACTTGTCTGTTTCCTTTCCCGTTATTCTACTGGTGCTTTGGTGTTTTACTTGGCTAATGTGAGCGCTCCATTTGTTAAATATGTTTTTCATAATGATTGCAAATATTGTCCAGTTTGTGTTGTTTTCCTTTATAATTTTAAGCTATTTTTAAAATACAGAAGTTTTACCATTTTTGAGTAATCAAATTTTGCAGCATTTTCATTTGTGGAGCCTTGTGGAGTTGTATGAATTGTCTTCTTCTATCTTTGATGACCTTTCCTCCCTGGAAGTCCTAAGTGTGGTGTGTGTGGTATGGAGTGAGGCAGTGGCTGCAAGTGACTGGTTGAATGCTTCTTCTCTAGAGCTGTTACTTCATAGTATTGGTGGTGATTTGCTGAACATTTAGCATTTTTATTATCAGCTTCCCTAGTTTATGAGGATTGCAGAAGCTAGTAGGGTCAAATGGCTGTCCCAGCCAAATCTTAGTTATAGATCTGTTACAGATGTTGTGGGCAGATTTAACGTTTCAACATTTTTATATTTTCACTAGGTCTGCTTGGTGTTGGATGAGCTGTGTCACCACCTTACTGCATAAGTGATGGGATCAGAGAATAGTGCTTTAAAGAGCTGTGCACTGAAAGAACCACCATTTACCTTACCCTCTGGACTTGCTGTTTATCCAGCTGTTCTGCAAGATGGCAAATTTGCTTCTGTTTTCGTGTATAAGAGAGAAAACGAAGACAAGGTTAATAAAGCTGCCAAGGTACTGTGATAGGTGACTGCCTAATAGTTAGTACCTTTTATTGTCTTTTCTATAAAAAAATGTGAAATCAATAAAGGTTAAGGTAGATAAAAGGTCATAAGGAATAGTTTTTATTCATGTTCTTTAAAAAATAGTTGTCCTTACTTCATGGGAATATCTGTAAATTTCACAACATGATCAAATACCCCAGCTGTAGCCAAAAAGCTTTAATAAAACCCAGTATGATGGCTTTTATCATCATATTTTATTTTTTAGTAAGAAAGTCGGGGAACCTGATTTTACATGGCTAATATAAGATGTAGGACGTTAATATAGCTTAGCAAAAGTGCCAGAGAATTGACAGCATTTTAATTAATGTATTTATGGTGGGTATGAAAATAAAGGCATACATTTTAGGAACCTTATTATAATTTTTTCTTCTCCTGAAGCATTGTGATGCCCCAGAAAGAGTGTTGAACTGGAGATGAAGGGACTTGGGCTCTAGTTCTTGCTGAGGAACCTTAGATTATAAACTTCTGGAGGCTTCAGTTTCCTCCTTAGGGAAAAGGTCCTTCTGGGTCTCACTCTGACTGTGGTCATGGGAGAGGGTTCCAGTACGTCAGCATGTTGTCCAGGGCACCGGGGGTGCCGGCCTCTTCCTAGAGTGATTCTGCCTTGGAATATAATTCAGTGAAATGACCTCAAGTGTCTTTGAATTAGAGAAAAATGGAGGTGTTAGTTGATATTCCCTCAGATAGCTAGCACCTTGGATATTGGGCCATTCACATCATCTTCTGAAGGTTTCTGAAAAGGCAAGTGTGTTTGTATTAATTAATTCTGCAGTGTTCACTGTGGCTGGCAGTTTCGGATTGAAATTGATTTTTTTTTCAGTTACGATCTGTATTACTCCGAGTTCCTGTGTGCTGTCAACAAGTATGGAATATTGATTTTTATGCCATGGACCTCCTTAAAGGTTTTTTTTTTTAAACAATTCTAAAGGGTTAGACTAGTAATATAATTTTGGTATTTCATTGGTTATACCAATGAACTATCTTATATCAGTGTGCATTTAGTCAAGCATGAAATTGATAGTTATTAGATGGTTCCTAAGGAAAAACACATCTATAGCAATCCTCTCAGGATGTGTTTTACAATGGAGCATTGCGATAAAAAGTGTAGCTGCACGTTTTACTACTAAGTAATTCTGCTTTTTTGTGAAATTCTGTTTTTGTCTCTTTTCTACCCATCTAGGTATTATTTAGAATTTCTGTTGTGGTTTTGTGAAAGATAGAATGCTTTGCTTTACTATCATATCTTTATGTGCAGTTAATGTCTCTTTTGGTTTGCTAAAGCTGCTGGAATGCAATATACCAGAAAGGGATTGGCATTTTCAAAGGGGTTTTATTAAGTTACAAATTTACAGTCCTAAGGCCATGAAAATGTCTGAATTAAGGCATCCAAAGAAAGAAACCTTGGCTCTGAAGAAGAGCTGATGGAGTCTGCAAGAAGGCATATGGCACCACCTGGGAGGGCACACAGCGACATCTGCTGTTTCTCTCCTGGTTTCTGGTTTCAAAAGGCTCTCTCACCTCCTGTTTCCAGTGGCTTTCATTCTTAAGTGTCTGTGGATCCTCACTTAGTGTCTCAAGGGACGGACTCTGGGTTTCATTTCTTAGCTTAGCATCTCCCAAATTCTCTCTTTGGGCTCTGACCTCTGTTTTTCTCCATGAGCTCTTTTTTTTTTTAACATGGGCAGGCACCAGGAATCGAACCCAGGTCCTTGGGCATGGCAGGCAAGCACTCTTACCTGCTGAGCCACCGTGGCCCGCCCTCCATGAGCTCTTTTAAGGACTCTAGTAGATGAATTAAGACCCACCTAGAATGGGCAGGGTCACATGTCCATGGAAACAACCTAATCAAAAAGCCCCACCCAACAATAGGTCTGCCCCCTGCCAAGATTGGATTAGAAGAACATGGCTTTTCTGGAGTACATAGCAGTTTCAAGCCAGTACAATGTCTGATATAATTCCTGTTCTTTTCATCTAATAAGGTTCACCTATTGTTTTTCTTAATAAATTAGAATGGCTTTTATCAGTGGAGTAGTAGAGATTTATAATCTTTCTTAGTTTTTTCTTTTCCTTAAGACTATAAAATTTTCTTAAATTATACTGCCCTTTATGGCATATGTACTGAGAAAGTTGAACAGCTCAAGTTATAGTGTTTTTAAAGGAAAAAATAAAGATTCATTCTCCACAGAAATCAACAGGACTTCTGTGCTGTGAGAATTACAAGGTGATGAGGAGTTTAGATTATCAGAATGTTTCTGAACTAGTTCATGGTCCTTGAGAAATAAGTGGCTTTTGATGTTTTATATGTTTGGAACTTGATTTCCTAGATATCTAAAATGCTAAACTTGCAGTTAAGCATGCCTGTCTTTCTCTAGAAAATTTGGGCTCCTGATCCTAGAATTTGGTTCCTGTAAGTTGCTGTGATCAGAGTGTTCAGTTAGGGCTTTCATGGTAAGTAGCTTATAAAAACAATTCCTGTGTGTTCTTATACAAGGTAGCTACACAGGATTCTAGGAATATCTGTGCTGTACAGATACTCTTTTTAGTGAAACCCATCCTGCCTTCTTCATTCTAGATGCATGCTCTGTGTGGAAGGGTTGGTCTACGTATCTGAGAACCCAGAGAAATAGAAGAGACAATAGCTGTGCTCAAAAGAGCTTGTATTTTATTTGGGGAATGTTGTACGGTTCTTTCTCATATCAACATTTTCTTAGTCGTTTCCTATATTATTTAGTCTTACTCCATTGTAGATAACCTTCCCTACATTCTTAACTTTTTAAGAAATAATTTCATTCATTTCATAATAGGAAATGATGCTCTCACCAGGCTCCTGAGTGCCATCCATTCAGGAGAACTTCAAAAGTATTTTGCCATCCCTCACTCCCGTGTCCCCACCCTGGTTTTTAGATTTTATTAGCCTTTCCACTTATCATCCTTTCTCCTTTAATGCTCATAACCATCCAGCCATGTCACCTTCTATTCCAAACTTAACTGTCTGCCAGAACCTCTTATCTGAGCTCCACATCTGCATTTCCACCTGCCTCTTGTCTGTCTCGACTGGGAGGTTCTACCTGCACCTCAAACACAAACACTCCAAAATGGAATTCTTTACCCCTTCTCCATTCTGCATTTCATTCCTGGGTTACGGTTTAATCTCCAGACAGTGGGTGTTTAAAAACATCACGGACTTCCCATCTGTGTCTTGGATTTTCATCCGCAGGGAAGAAGGTAGAATACTTTTTCCTGAGCCATTGCTCTTTGTAGCTTGGGCATCTTGGTACATTTATTTTGCTACATTTATCTGACAGAATGAAATCCTCACTGTCAGATGCTTGCAAGTGAATGTGAGCTATTGATAAGAACACTGAACCAGTTAACTTTGTGTAGTTCTTAGAGTCAAATAGCAAATCAGACAGAACAGCAATGAAAACTGTTGTGTTAATTCTCTAGATAGGTGAGTCATGACTGATTTCTGGAAAATGGGAAAAGTCGATATCTAGGATGAGAATCTCACACTTAAAATCTCTGTGTGGGGGTAGATAAGTATAAATATCAATATATTATGTAGTACTATTCATATTTAACAGTAAAGTTCCTAAAACTAGCACATGTAATAGTGTATGATATGAAATAGGTATTCAGTAACTTTGGGGCAAGTATTTTCAAGGTACTTTCATTCAACAACAGTCTTACTCCCTTAGAACAAGAGTCATTTATTTGTTGAAGTGATGTTCCTTGAAAAATATCTAAGATAAATTTAGCAAGTACATCTTGTTGCTCCCTTGTTCTTTTGAGCAGCAGAAGCTTTAATCAAGAAGTGTTTTTATCTGATTCTTAACTGCTAGCCTTCCCTGTGAATATTTATGCATAATTTATGCATAGTATTGAGTGTGCCAAAGAGAGGTGACAATAAGCTTCCTGCTGAGTTGGTGCCTTCCATCAGAATGATGCAATGACTCAGCCTTCTCTCCTTCCCTCATTAAACAAAGAAGAATTTACTTAGTACCACTATTTTGCTGGGCGTGCAGGTTAAAAAAATAAATAGATATCAAAAATGAAATGTATTATTTCATTTATTAGTCAAGTAAATGTTTATTGACTCCATGTTTCCATGGCAACACTGAACAAGTTAGCATTTATTTTGATTTACTTGTCTGCCCTGGGTACTAGATGGAGAATTAAAGAAGGTACATAAAATAAGAGCCCAAAGACATGAAAGCTGAGTGGGCAAGAGTGAAACATATTGTGTTTGATTTGAAAATTACTTGAGATGGTTCTTAAAATGAAAACCTAAAAGCACAGCACCACAATTAGTTGTAGAACAGATATCAGAGCTTAACATGGGTTACAATGCCACAATTTTAGGTTTTTACTTCTAGCTGCTCTAAGATACTGGAGACCAAAAGAGATACCAATTTAATGATTCAGTATTCATTTGTTAAATCCTATCTTTTCTATATAACTCCACCATCACCTTTGATCTTTCTATCTCTTTCTTTAGGGGTGTTTGGGCTAAGGCCATTCTAACATTTTCGTGTTGGAAGGGTCTGTCAGTAAGATGGGGTAGGCAGATGGAACTATCTGATGTTCTGGAGAGGCTGGGCCCTCTAGGTTTCAGGACATATCTAGACCAGGGACCCATCTGGAGGTTGTAGGTTTCTGGAAGGTTACTCTAGTACATGGAAGCCTTGTGGAATCTTATAATTTGCCCTAGGTGTTCTTTAGGATTGGCTGGAATGGTCCTGGTTGGGGTTGGCAGGTTATGATAGGTAGCAAGGTCTAACTGAATCTCTTCATCCTTTTAACAGGGTCTTTATATAGCATACGTTTTTTATTTTGTTGAAGTCCAATTTACCAATTGTTCCCTTTATGGTCTTATGGATCATTCTTTTGTTGCCAGCTCTAAAACTGTAGCTCTAGATCGTGAAAATTTTCTGTTTTTTTGCTGAGAGTTTTTAGTTTGACACTTAAATATAAAGCCCATGATCCCTTTTAAGTTAATTTTTGTATAAGATGTGAGACTTAGGTCAGTTTGTTATTTTAGCTTATGAACGTCCAATTATTCCAGCAGTTTTTGTCGAAAAGGATGTTTTCACTGAGTTTCATAGTCTTAATAGTTCATAGTTCATAGTCACTAGTCACAAAGTCTTAATAACTCTGGCTATGTAACACGTCGTGAAGTTAGGTAGACTGATTCCTCCCACTTCAATCTCCTTTTTAAAAATTGTTTTAGTTCTTCTTTTGTCTTTCTGCATAAATTTTAGAATAATCTTGTCAATATCTACAAAATAACCGTGCTGGGATTTGTGAGGAATTAGGCTAAACTTTTTTATCAATTTGGGAGAGTTAATATCTTTACTATGTTGTGTCTTCCAGTTCCTGAATACAGTGTCAGTTCATTTATTTAGATCTTTGATTTGTTTCATCAGTGTTTTATACTTTTCAACATACAAGTCTGGTATATATTTTGTTAGATTTACACTCCAACTATAATTGTAGATTTGTCTATTTCTACATTCAATTCTATCAGGTTTTGTTTCACATATTTTTTCTAAGTGTTTTTATTGACAAATCTTGACACACATACAGTCCATACATGGTGTTTAATCAGTGGCTCACAATATCAGCACAGTGTTGTGTAGTCATCACCATGATCATTTCTAGAACATTTGCATCACTCTTTTATTTCCAGAAAACAAATAAAAAGAAAAAACTCATACATACCATACCGCTTACCTCTCCTCATTGATCACTAGTATTTCCGCCTACCCAATTTATTTTACACCATCCTCACCCTATTATTCATTTATTTTTTATCCATATTTTTTACTCATCTGTGCATACCCTGGATAAAGGGAGCATCACACACAGTCACATTGTGAAAGTTATATCTTTATACATTTGTCTTCAAGAATCAAGGCTACTAGAACACAGCTCAACAGTTTCAGTTACTTCCCTCCAGCCACTCCAATACACCATAAACTAAAAAGGGATAGCTGTATAATGCATAATGAACTCCAGGATAACCTCTTGACTCTGTTTGAAATCTCTCAGCCACTGACACTTTATTTTGTCTCATTTCTCTCTTCCCTCTTTTGGTCAAGAAGATTTTCTCAAATCCCTTGATGCTGGGTCTCACCTCATCCCAGGATTTCTGTCCCACATTGCCAGGGAGATTTATACCCCTGGGAGTCATATCCCATGTAGTGGGGAAGGCAGTGAGTTCACCTGCCAAGTTGGCTTAGAGAGAGAGGCCTCATCTGAGCAACAAAAGAGGTTCTCTGGGGAGTGACTCTTGGGCCTAATTTTAAGTAGACTTAGCCTTTCCTTTGCAGAAATAATTTTTATAGGGGTGAACCCCAAGATTGAGAGTCCAGCCTATTGATTTGGTTGTCCCTACTGCTTGTGAGAATATCAGAAATTCTCCAAATGGGGAAGATGAATTTCCCGTTTCCCAAGGGTTCCTTGCAAATAATTCTTTATTCACTGCCCAAATTACTCTGTGATATATCAGGGCACCACACTAACCTGGACAAACCAAAAAATCTCGTGTCTTATTTAAGATTCCATGTACTTAATGGTGTTCAACTAAACTGACCATACAAGTTAAATTAGGTAATGTGCTACCCAAAATATAAATTTTGCACTAAATAAACATCTTTCCCTTTGGTCCCATAGAGAAGTTGAAGTTTTAAAATATGGATGATATAATTCTTTACCTGTATTCTCATTTCCATGAGTCCTATCCAGATCAGCTTCATTCATACCTCTGCTTGAAGTTTGATCAATTTTTCAATGTTTTAAACAGTTCCAATATGGGGTACTGTTGACTTTCATAGCTTCGTAGGTCTAACTCTGAGTCTCAAGTGTCACATAAATACCCAAAGACCAGGTTAAATACAAATAGCTCAGTATCTCAGAGCTTTACAATATACCCCAATTTGATAAACCGTGTTCTCAACTTCAGTTCACAGAGTTTTTATATTATAGTCCATATCACTGAGGACTAACTATACATTTATTTATACATATGATTTTGTTCCTGACATTTCATTCAACATACAGTCTTAAGGTTCATTCATCTAGTTGCATGCCTCACAACTTCACTCTTTCTTGAGGCCACTCTGCAGTCCATTGTATGTATACACCATTGTTCCCCCTTCCATTCCTCAGTCCTTGTACCCTTAAATCACGGAAGTCCATTGTGAATCTCAAACACTGCTGCCATAAACACCATTGTGCAAATGTCCATTCCTGTCTCCACACTCAGTTCCTCCAGGTATATACTGAGCAACTGGGTTGCAGGATCATATGGCAACCCTACCCCTAGCCTCCTGTGAAACCACCACCCTGCCCTCCAAGGGGCTGCTCCTCTCAGCTTCCCTACCAACAGTAAATAGGTACATCGCTTTTTCCACATTTCTCTAGCACTTGTTTCTCTCTTTATTTTTGAACAGTTTTATTCACACATCATATAATCCAACCTAAGTATGTAGACATGCCTTTGCCACCATAATCTATATGAAGACATTTCCTTTTTCCCCACAAAGAATCCATACCTCTCCCCCATGCCTTCCATCTGCTGACATTTAGTCTTGGCATAATGCCTTTGTTACATTCAGTGGAAGCATATTACACTGTTGCTGTTGACTATAGACCCTAGCTTGCACTGATTGTACTTCTTCCTGTATACCATACCTTTTCAACACCCTGCAGTGTTGACCTCATGCAAAAATGTTTTTTTTATTTGTACATTTAATCATCATCATTGTTCAGTCTAGGCATTCCTAAATTATACCATCTCTGTCTTTATCCTCTGTCTTTCCTTCCAGTTTCACACATGTCCCCAGCCCTTCTTCCTCTATTGTACTCACATTCAGTTTCATTCATTATACTTATATGCTTGTGTTACAGTCAGGTAGTATTGTGCTATACATTTCTGAATTTTTACAATCAGTCCTGTTGCACAGTGTATATTCTTTCAGCACCAATTGCTCAATCTCTACCCTATTTCTATCTCCTGATTCCCTGTGTTCTTAACTTAAGTTCTCCAAGTTCACTCATTAATGTTAGTTCATATTAGTAAAACCATGAAGTATTTGTCCTTTTGTTTCTGGCTAATTTTACTCAGTATAGTGTCCTCAAGGTTCATCCACATGTTACATCTTCATGACTTTATTCTGTTTTACAGATGCATAATATTCCATTGTATGTATATACCACAGCTTGTTTAGCTGCTCATCAATATATATTTTGGACACTAACCCTTTATCTGATATGTGGTTTCCAAATATTGTCTCCCATTGTGTAGGCTGCCTTTTCACTATCTTGACATTGTTCTTTGATGCACAAAAGTGTTTAATTTTGAGGAGTTCCCATTTATCTATTTCTTTTTTCCGTGCTCATGCTTTGGATGTAAGGTCTAGCAAACTGTCTCCTATTAACAAGATTATAAGATATTTCTCTACATTTTCGTATAAAAGTTTTATAGTCTTAGCACTAATGTTTAGGTCTTTAATTCATTTTGAGTTAATTTTTGTATAGCGTGTGAGATATAGGTCCCCTTTTATTCTTTTGCATATGGATATCCAGTTCTCTAAATGGCATTTATTGAAGAGGCTGCTCTGTCCCAGTTGGGTTGACTTGACTACCTCATCAAAGATTAGTTGTCCATAGATGAGAGGGTTTATTTCTGAACACTCTGTTTGATTCCATTGGTCAGTATATCTGTCTTTATGGCAGTACCATGCTTTTTTGACCAAAACCTCCCACTTCATTTTTCTTTCTCAAGATATTTTTAGGTATTTGGGGCACCCTTCCCTTCCAAATAAATTTTATTATTGCTTTTTCTATTTCTGTAAAGTAAGTTGTTGGGATTTTAATTGGTATTGCATTGAATCTATAAATCAATTTGGGTAGAATTGGCATCTTTACTATATTTAGTCTTCCAATCAATGAGCATGGTATGCTTCATAGAATAAGTTAGGTAGCTTTCCCTCCTCTTAAACTTTTTTGAAGAGTTTGAGCAGGATTGGTACTAATTCTTTCTTGAATGCATAGTAGAAGTCACATGTGAAGCCATCTGGTCCTGGACTTTTCTTTTTTGGGAGCTTGTTGATGACTGATTCAGTCTGTTTACTTGTGATTGGTTTGTCGAGGTTGTCTGTTTCTTCTCAAGTCAGTGTTGGTTGTTCATGCCTTCCTAGGAAGTTGTCTGTGTCATCTCTTGTTTAGTTCTTTAGCATATAGTATCTCATAGTATCTTCTCATTACCTCCTTTATTTCTGTAGGGCAGCAGTGTTTATGTCTCCTTTTCCATTTATGATTTAAATATTTCAATCCTCTCTCCCCCTCTTTTTTTTTTTTTTTTTGTCACCCTAGCTAAAAGGTCCATTAGTTTTATTGATTTTCTCAGAGCCACCTTCTGGTTTTGTTGATTTACTCGATTGTTTTCATGTTCTCAATTTCATTTATTTCTGTTCTTATAGTTTTCTGTTCTTTAAGTGAAGAGTTAATTCTCGATTTTTGTACTTTCTTTTTTTTTTAATATAGGCATTTATGGCAATAAATTTCCCTCTTAGCACTGCTTTTGCTGCATCTCATAAATATTGATATGTGGTATTTTCATTTGCCTTGAGATATTTACTGATTTCTCTTGCAATTTCTTCCTTGACTCAATTGTTGTTTAGCTTCCAAATATTTGAGAATTTTCTGGCCCTCTACCTGTTATAACTGATTCACAACTTCCTCCCATTATGAGCTAAGAAAGTATTTTGTATGATTTCATTCTTTTTAAATTTATTGAGACTTGCTTTGTGACCCAGCATATAGTCTATCCTTCAGAATGATCCATGAGCACTGAGAAAAATGTGTAGCCTGCTGTTGTAGGGTATAATGTTCTGTAAATATCTTTCAAGTCCAGTTCATTTATCATATTATTCAAGTTATCTGTTTCTTTCTTGATCCTCTGTCTAGATGTTCTATCCATTGATGAGATCAGGGAATCGAAGTCTCCAACTATTATGGTAGAGGTGTCTGTATCTCCCTTCAGTAGTGCCAGTGTTTGCCTCATGTACTTTGGAGCACCCTGGCTTGGTGCATAAATATTTATGATTGTTATTTCTTCTTGTTGAATTGTTCCTTTTATTAATACATAGTGTCGTCTTTCTCTTTTAATTGTTTTACATTAAAGTCTAGTTTGTCAAATATTAGTGTAGCTACTCCTACTCTTTTCTGGTTATTGTTTGCCTGAAATATCTTTTCCCAGCCTTTCACTTCCAACCTATTTTGTCCTTGGCTCCTAAACGAGTCTCCTATAGGCAGCATATAGATGGGCCCTGTTTTTTAATCCATCTGCCAGTCTATGTCTTGTGATTGGGGAGGAGTTTAATCCATTAACATTTAATGTTATTATTGTAAAGGCAGTAATTTTTTCTACCATTTTGTCTTTTGGATTTTATATGTCATATCTATTTTTTTTTTCTCTTTTTACTTTTACTGATCATCTTCATTTCTACACTCTTCTCCAGGCCTCTCTCTCCTGCCTTTTCCTATCTGCCTGTAGTGCTCCCTTTAGTATTTCTTGCAGAGCCGGTCTCTTAGCCAAAAATTCTCTCAGTGATTGTTTGTCTGAAAATATTTTAATCTCCTCTTCATTTTTGAACAACGATTTTGCTGGATACAGGAGTCTTCATTGGCAGTTTTTCTCTTTTAGAATCTTAAATATATCGTACCACTGCCTTCTTGCCTCCATGGTTTCTATTGAAAAATCCATACATAGTCTTCGTTGGCTTCCCTTGTATGTGATGGATTGCTTTTCTCTTGCTGCTTTCAAAATTCTCTTTTTGTCTTTGACAATCTGATTGTTAAGTGTCTTGGAGTATGTATATTTGAATCTATTCTGTTTGGGATATGCTGCACTTCTTGGATCTGTAATTTTATGTCTTTCATAAGAGATGAGAAATTTTCAGTAATTATTTCCTCCATTAGTCTTTCTCCTCCTTTTCCCTTCTGGGACATCCAGAACATGTATATTCATGTGTTTCATATTGTCATTCAGTTCCCTGAGACCCTGCTCATATTTTTCCATTCTTTTCCCTATATTTTCTTTTGTGTATTAGATTTCGGATGGTCAGTCCTTTGGTTTACTAATCCTTTCTTCTGCCTCTTCAAATCTGATATTGTAGGTTTCCATTGTTTTTTTCATGTCTTTTGTTATGTCTTTCATTCCCGTAAGTTTTATGATTTGTTTTTTTCAGACTTTCAAGTTCTTTTGGTTCACCAATGCCTTCTTTATATCCTACCTCAACTCATTGATTTGATTTTTGTTAAGATTTTCCATGTCTGTTCAAACATCCTGAATTAGTTGTTTCAGCTCCTGTGTCTCATCTGAAGTGTTGGTTTGTTCCCTTGGGCCATATCTTCAATTTTCCTGGTATACTTGTTATTTTTTGCTGGTGTCTAGGCATTTGATTTCCTTATTTAATATATTCTGGAGGTGGTTTTCACTCTTTTAAATAGGATTTTCTTACTGGATGGCACTGTTCTCTATCTGTTCTTTGACATTCAGTTCAACTTATTCTAGACCCCTAGCATAGATTTTGTTTACTGATCAGAATTTTTCAGTTCTTATTTTTCTGTTTCTTGCCCTACTTGTATGAAGCCTTTTTTTTTTTAATAGAAGGGTCTCCTCAGATATTATAGACCCTAGTCAGATTTTCTCAGATCAGACATGCCCACATCTCAGGAATAAAGAATAACCAGCATTACTTTTCCCTGAGGGTGAGACCCAGCAGGTTGTCACACTTTCCTCTGAAACCTCTAGATTCTGGGCTTTTCCTATGTTGCCCAGCATGTGGCAGCTTCCCACTAGCTTCAGGTGATGTGGTACCTTTAATTTCAGCAGACTCTCCCTGTGGGGGGTGTGGTTGAGACAGAGTTGAGGTTGTAGGAAGGCTTTAATTGCTTCAGTTTTCCAGTTCCTAGGGCCTGAATTCCCATTTGATTTGAGCTGGGCCCCAAGTTTCTCTTGGGGAAGATACACCCTTTATGGACTTAACTCCTTTCACCTCACTACTTTGTGTTTCAGACAGACTTAATTCTGCACTTGCCAGGGGCAGTTCTGGAGCCTGAGTATGCTTCTAGTTCTCTCTAGTGAGCTGTTAAGTAGCAGGACAAAAGCACAAAAAAAGTGTTTTCAGAGTGGGAACCCTGGTCCTCCAGTTTGTCAATCAAGAACTTAAGTTGGTACATGGCTGTATGTATCTCTAGGCTGTTTATGCCCCCTTTTCTTGGAGTCCAGCCCTTTTCTAGTATTTTGTGCTGTCCGACTCAAAAAGCCTTTGGTTTTTTTTTGTTTGTTTGTTTGTTTCCTGTCAGCCGTGCCCCCACTCTTCTGGGGAAAGACCCCTAGTACCTTTAGTGCTTATTCCAGGTTTCTCTGTACTGGGGCCAATTTTCAGTAGTCAGAATTTGTTAATTCTTCAATTGGCGCTTGGTTGAGCTAAGCCCTTGCTATAGAAATCTATTTCCTTTCCCCTCAGGGAACCAGCCTGGTGTGCCCATAGGGGAAGAACACCGGCGTCCACAGCTTGGGGGACTTAAAGTTCTCAGTAGAGTCTCAGCCATTCCACAGGGTCCAGGCTGGTGTACACTGTGTGTGCGGTCGCTGATGTTCCCCTAGCAGTGGTTCTGTACTGTTCCTGGCTATTTACTAGCTACTCTGGAGGACGAACTAGATTCCACACCTCACTATGCCACCATCTTACTCCCTCTCTGTTTCACATATTTTGCAGCTCTAAAATGCAGCTCCTAAATGAGTGCATTTAGGATTGTTGTATCTTTTTTGGTGGATTGACACTTCTATTGTTATATAATGTCTTTCTGATAATTTTCTCTGTTCTGAAGTTACTTTTTCTCATATTAATATAGCCACTCCTGATTAATGTTTTCCTATCTTTTTTCTTTCTTTTATTTTTAGATTTCTAGTATCATTGTATTTGAAGTGAGTTTCTTGTAGGCAGCATACAGTTGAGCTGTTTTTTAATCCACTCTGTCAATTTAATTTAATGTTATTATTGATATGTTAGAGCTTAAGTCTGTCATTTTATTTTTCCCCCTTTGTCTCTGATTTATGTTTTCTTTTTCCTGCTTTCCTATGGGTTACTTGAATGCTTTTTTAGAATCCCATTTTTATTTTATCTATGTAATTTTTAATATCTCTTTGTATGGCTTTTTTAGTAGTTGCTCTAGATACAATATGCATACATAACTTTATCACATTCTAGCTGTGTCAGCATTTTGTTGTTGTTGAGTTTTTTGTTTGTTTTTTTGCATGGGTAGGCACCAGGAATTGAACGAACCCAGGTCTCCTGCATGACAAACAAGAACTCTGCCAGCTCAGCTACTGTGGCCTACCCTCTGTCAGCATTTTATCAGTTCAAATGAAGTATAAAAAGCTTACCTCCCTTTATACCCCTTTAGCCTTCTCTATTTACAGTATTGTTGTCTTAAATATTTCTTCTACATACATTTAGAAACATATCAGAGAGTATTATAATTATTGCTTCAACCATCAAACAATTTAGAAGACTCAGGAGGAAAGTCTATTGCATATTCCCATATTTTTCTTTTTTTTATATTTCAGGTGCAGCTTCATTCAGTGTTCCAACATAGCTATATTACACTTAGGTATTATTGTGCTGTCCATTTTTGAGTTTTTGTATCTAGTCCTGTTGCACAGTCTGTATCCCTTCAGCTCCAATTACCCATTATCTTACCCTGTTTCTAACTCCTGCTGGTCTCTGTTACCAATGATATATTCCAAGCTGATTCTCGAATGTCGGTTCACATCAGTGGGACCATACAGTATTTGTCCTTTAGTTTTTGGCTAGACTCACTCAGCATAATGTTCTCTAGGTCCATCCATGTTATTACATGCTTCATAAGTTTAGTCTGTCTTAAAGCTGCATAATATTCCATCGTAGGTATACGCCACAGTTTGTTTAGCCACTCGTCTGTTGATGGACATTTTGGCTATTTCCATATCTTTGCAATTGTAGATAATGCTGCTATAAACACTGGTATGCAAATGTCCGTCTGTGTCTTTGCCCTTAAGTCCTTTGAGTAGATACCTAGCAGTGGTATTGCTGGGTCGTAATCCATTCTGCCATTCTATGTCTTTTGATTGGGAAATTCAGTCCATTAACTTTTAGTGTTATTACTGTTTGGATAATATTTTCCTCTACCATTTTGGCTTTTGTATTATATATATCATATCTGATTTTCCTTCTTTCTACACTTTACTCCATACCTCTCTCTTCTGTCTTTTCGTATCTGACTCTAGTGCTCCCTTTAGTATTTCTTGCAGAGCTGGTCTCTTGGTCACAAATTCTCTCAGTGACTTTTTGTCTATAAATGTTTCAATTTCTCCTTCATTTTTGAAGGACAATTTTGCTGGATATAGGAGTCTTGGTTGGCAGTTTTTCTCTTTTAGTAATTTAAATATATCATCCCACTGTCTTCTAGCTTCCATGGTTTCTGCTGAGAAATCTACACATAGTCTTATTGGGTTTCCCTTGTATGTGACAGATTGTTTTTCTCTTGCTGCTTTCAAGATCCTCTCTTTCTCTTTGACCTCTGACATTCTAACTAGTAAGTGTCTTGGAGAACGCCTATTTGGGTCTATTCTCTTTGGGGTGCGCTGCACTTCTTGGATCTGCAAATTTAGGTCTTTCATAAGAGTTGGGAAATTTTCAGTGATAATTTCTTCCATTAGTTTTTCTCCTCCTTTTCCCTTCTCTTCTCCTTCTGGGACACCCACAACACGTATGTTTGTGTGCTTCATATTGTCATTCAGTTCCCTGATTCCCTGCTCAAGTTTTTCCATTATTTTCCCTATAGTTTCTGTTTCTTTTTGGAATTCAGAGGTTCCATCCTCCAGTTCACTAATTGTAGCTTCTGTCTCTTTAGATCTACCATTGTAGGTATCCATTGTTTTTTCCATTTTTTCTTCTTTGTCCTTCACTCCCATAAGTTCTGTGATTTGTTTTTTCAGATTTTCTATTTCTTCTTTTTGTTCAGCCCATGTCTTCTTCATGTCCTCCCTCAATTTATTGATTTGGTTTTTGAAGAGTTTTTCCATTTCTGTTCGTATATTCAGCATTAGTTGTCTCAGCTCCTGTATCTCATTTGAACTATTGGTTTGTTCCTTTGACTGGGCCATATCTTCAATTTTCCGAGCGTCATCCATTATTTTCTGCTGGTGTCTGGGCATTTGATCAGATTTCCCTGGGTGTGGGACCCGGCTGGTTGAAAGGTTTTTCTGTGAAATCTCTGGGCTCTGTTTTTCTTTTCCTGCCCAGTAGGTGGCGCTCGTGGCGCTCGTCTGTCTGCGGGGCCCACCAGTAAAAGATGCTGTGGCTCCTTTAACTTGCCAATCCGAATCTCGCAGTCGGCCCGGGAAACCGTGCGTGGAGGGGGGGGTCACCGACCGCCGCGGCCTGGGGGAGTGCCGGTCCAAATTGCCCAGCTGGCCCGAGACGCCAAGCGTGGCGGGAGGGCCCCGCTATCCAACGTTCCCAGTCAGACCGGGGACCCACGTGCGTGGAGGGGACCCCAGTCGCCAGCCGCCCCGGCCGGGAAAACACGCGCCCCTCGGGTATCTCACCGCAGCGGATTCTCCCTGCCCGTTCAGCCGTTCCAGAATGGGGTATGCTGTCTTTTTGGTCTCTGTCGTGGCTCCGGGAGCTCTTTTGTATTGTTTCTGTTTTTTTAGTTGCTTTTCTGGAGGAGGAACTAAGACCCGCGCGTCTTACTAAGCCGCCATCTTCTCCCTCCCATATTTTTCTTACCATGTTCTCTGTTCTTTCCAGATGTTCCAAGGTTCATTCTTTTATTGTTACCTTTCTGTTAGAGAACTTCCTTTAGCCCACTCTTTTAGGGTAGGTTTGATGTTAACATATTCTCTTAGCTTTCCTTTGTCTGAGAATGTCTTAATTTCCCACTTAATTTCTAAAGGATATTTTCACTGCATATAAGATTCTGGGTTGACAGTTCTTTAAGCACTTGGGAAAATTTGTGCTACTTCTTTATGGCTTTTGATGAGAAATCTGCTGTCATTTAAATATTTTTCCCCCTATAGGTACTGCATCATTTCTGTCTCACTGCTGTCAAGATTTTTTTGTTTTTAGTTTTTAAAAGTTTGTTATATGTCTTGGTGTAGATTTCTTTGGGTTTGTGCATATTTGGTTTTCACTCAGATTCTTGAATCTGTAAATTTATGTCTTTTGTCAACTTCAGGTAGTTTTCTGCCTAAAACTTTGGAACTCTGACGACGTGAATCTTAAAACTTCTGTTATAGACCCAAAGTTTCCGTTCATATATATTTTTTCAGTCTGTATTCCTTCTCTTGTTCAGATTAAGTGATTTCTGTTGTTCTAACTTCCAGTTCCCTGAAATTCTTACCTCTGTCCCCTCCAGTCTGCTGTTGAACCCATTCATTCTGTTTTTTATTTTGGTTATTATAATCTTCAGTTATAAATTTTTAATTTGCTTCTCCTTTATATCTTCTTTTTCATTGATGAGTTTTATTTTTTTGCTGACTCTTTTAAAGTATTTGTAATAATGTATTGAAACATTTTTTATGATGGCTGCTTTGAAATATTTGTCAGATAATTCTATCTCTGCTTGGTGTTGGTGTCTATTGATTGTCCTTTTTCACTCAATTTGGCTTCATCCTGCTGTTTTGTATGAAGAAGTGTTCTTTGCTTTTTTTAAATTGAAACCTGGACATTTAGGGTACTTTGCCTTGAGACTTAATAAGGTATTTAAACATTCTCTTTAGCTGACTTTCACGGGCACTGTCAGGGAAAGTGAGAATGTGCCACTTTGTTACTGCCAGAAGTGGTAGAAGTCCAGGTTTCCCTCTCAGTTTCTGCTGATCCCCAAGCAAGTGGGTCCTCATTTCTTTTGGACATGGGTCAGAGTTTGGTTCCCCACTAGTTCTCTACTGATACTTCCCTGGCTGTTAGGGGAAGGAGTGCCTCATTATGTGGCCTCCACTGACATCACAGATTTGGGGGTGGCCCTGTTACCTCTGGTGAGTAGTGTAAATGTTGACTTTCTACCAGGTCTCCTCCAACACAACCCACAGTGGGGAGACAGGGTGCGTTGTTACTACCAGACTTGAGTGGAAGTCCAGGCTCCCCAGTGGTCTCTACAGGCACTGCCTGGAGGTGGCCTTGGTACTGCTGGGTTGGGATGAACAATCTGGCAAGGGTAGAAGTTTAGGCTCCCACCTGGTTTTTGCTGGTAAAGGTAGAGACAGGGACCACAGATTTTTCAGTTGTAAGGCTGAATTCAGTGATTATTGCCTCAAATTTTCTATCTTGCTAAGCTGCCTTTCTTTGTCCTTTGGCTGGAGAGAGCAGGTTTTTGAGAGAGAAGGTTTTTATTGCGGCTGTTTTTCTCTGTACCTGTTGTTGTTTTAGGGTTGCAGCCTTCTTCAGCTCCAAGTCTGAGTTATATCAGATAAAAAGAAAACTCAGAAAAGTTACCACCATATCATTTCGTGGGTCCAGGTTCAGTCTGCCTTTCACTCCATTCAGTCTTCCTTTGCTTTTTTTTTGTATTTATCAATTTTTTTCTTTTATGATTCATTCTTTTTATTTTGTATCTGTGAAATTTTTGCAACCTCAAGGTGCCAAAGATTTTCTCATATATTTTTCTGTAGAAGTCTCGTACTTTTAGATTTTACATTTAAGTCTGTGATCGATTTTGAGCCAGTTTTTGTATGTGGTATGAAGTGTTGATGTGTATATTTTTTCCCACATGAATATTAAGTTGGTCCTTGGTGTCACATAGGTGTCTTCACCTTTCTCTTCCGGGTTCTGTTGACTTCCAGCTTCTTGTATTCCTGTGGCTTTTTTTTAGAGTTTAGTTTCCTTTGCTAGTAAGAACTTCATCCATATTGGATTAACACCCACCCTCATTCATTTTGTGGACAATTTAATTAATAAGAGATGGGTTCATATCCTCTTTACAAATGGGCTCACAGCCACAGAACCAGGAGTTGGACATGAACCTGCTTTTTGTGAGGGACATGATTCAGTCCCCAACAGTCTACCGTCTGGACTCCAAAAAGACATGTTCTTTTCACACGCAAAATTCCATCCCAACTTTCCATTTCAGTAACAATGCTAAGTACAGAGTCTTATCAAAATCAGTTGTGAGTGTTGTCTGTCCTGAGATGAAATTCCTTTCTCTCTGTGGTCCTGGGAAACCAAGAAAATGTATTATCTGCTTTCAATGTGCAACAGTGGGACAAGCATAGGATAAACATTCCCACTCTAGAAAGAATAAATTGGTAGGAAAACAAGGGTCATAGGTCCCAAACAAGCCCCAAACCCAGCAGAGCAAACTCCATTAGATTTCAAGGTCTGAGAATCATCTCTGACTCAATTCTTTGTCATTCCAGCCTGGAGAAACAGCCCCCACCCCTTTGAAACACTTAAGCAGTCGCCACGCTCTCCTCAAATGCCAAGGTGTAGCCTCCACCCTCTCTGAACTTTGAAATGGTCACCAGGCTCTTTGCAAACACTGAAGCACAGGCCCTAGGATCTCGAAGCATTGTGATGGCAGCTAGGCTCTCTGTGAAAGCAACCTACCATCCTTGAATATTGGGGTGGTGGCACTCTCTCTGAACAGTGGGGCAGATGGGCTACCCCCTCAAAGTGCATATGCAGATCTTCTATTTTTATACATGTGGATAGGTCTGCTCTGTTAGACTGAGATCTCTTTAGTCTAAACTTCACCTTCCATGTTTCTTTCTTCGAAGTCATTCTTCCTTTACTGTGTCCCTTTTCTGTCCCATTCAGCCACTGCTTCTGTTTACACAGATTCTGCAAAAGTCTAGTTGGCTTGTGTGTGGTTCCAAGGATTCCAAACCATTAGACAGCAGAACTTTTCACAGAGCCTTTCTGCATTTCCAGTTCCAGTTCCACTGAAATGTCTGACTATATCCATGTTCACCCACACCTTCTTTAGCAAAGCATTGTTCAGTTAAACCCTCACATAGATCCCTGTCTCTGGGGACTCACTTCCTGAAAGCTCAGGGAGGTGCCTCAGAGAGAATTGCTTGTGGCTCTGTTTTCAGTGTACACTCTCTGAATAGGCTGAGAATTTTCCAAATAGTCAATTGCTGATTTCTTTGCACTTAACAGTTCAGTCCTCAGTTTATCTCTTTCCACTATAAGCTGCAAGGAGAAACCAGGCAGCGCCTTCTACACTTCACTTGGAAACCTCTTCAGCTGAATATCTGATTCATCACTTTCAAGGTTTGCCTTCCATGAGAACATGATTTTGCCAAATTCTCTAGCACTTACAACATGAATCTCTTTTTCTCCAGTTTCCATTAAGATACTCTTCTTTTCTCATCAGAATATTTAATGTCCATATTTCTGCCAAATAAAGAAATCTAGGCTTATTCTTACAAGTACCTCACAATTTTCCAGGCTGCCTGGTACCCAGTTCCAAAGCCGTTTTCCACATTTTTAAGTATTTGTAATAGCATGTCCCTTCTTTCTAGAACCAAAATCTGTTTTAATTTTCCAGCTGCTAAAATGTACCATATAGTGGGTTGGCTTAAACAGTGGGGATTTATTGGCTCACGGTTTTGAGGCTAGAAGTCCAAAATCAAGCCAGCACAATGTACATGGTGGTATCTTCTCCTTTTAATTCCACGTTCTATTGATTTCTGCTTGACTGCTCCCCATGGCTTCTGTTTTGTGTCCAACTTCCTTTGTTTATAAGGACTTCAGCAATAGTGGAATAAGGCCTACCCTCCTTCAGTTTGGGCACACCTTAACTAATTTTGTCTTCAAAAGAGCTATTTGAAGAAGGGAGCATGCCACATAACCAGGGGTTGGGAACTGAACATGCCTTTTGTGAGGGACATGATTCCATCCCCCACAGTGCCCCAATCTTTTTCTTTCCTTTTGAGAGTCCTGATTCATTGTGATTTTGTTATTTTCCACAGGTTCCTGAGTCTCCGTTCCAATTTTTTCAAAATTATTTTTTTCTCCTCTTCAGATTGTATAAATTCCTATTGATCTAGTTTCATATTCACTGACTTTTTTCTTCTGTCATCTTCATTCTGTTATTGAGCCCATCCATTGCATCTTTTTCTTTCTGATGTTGTAGTTCTCATTTTTTCAAATTTCTGTTTAGTTGTTTTTGTAATTTTCTTTTCTCTGCTGAGAATTTCTGTCTTCATTTATTTCATATCTGTTTTCCTTTACCTCTAGGCGAATGGTTATAAATAGCTGATTTAAGTTCTTTCTGATAATTCCAACTGGACTATCAAGTTGGCATTTGTTGATTTTTTTTTTTTTCATTAAGAATTGGTAACCTTTTCCTCATTTGTATGCTGAATAATTTTGGATCACATCCTGGAGATTTTGAATATCATGTTCTGTAGACCCTTGAATATTATAATCCCCTAGAGAATGCTGATATATTTGATTTAACAAGCATTCAACTCCATTAGGCTCAAACCTCATGTGTTTGAACTACTCACTCTCTAACAATGGGTGGTGGTTCAAATATCAGTTCAGTTCTTCAGACTTGACTGTTTGATTTGGGCCTGTCTTGTTCACATTTAGCTCAGGTGATAGAATTGTATTGGTATGCCCCAAATTAGGGCATCTCATTGTCCAGCAGTCTCCTGTCTGGAGTATTTCCCTCATTCTCTGGCCTACCAATGTTCCTTACCATGATTCCTCTGACTAAATAGATGGAAGTTTTAGCCACCTACCACTACTGTGCAACTAGAGCCTGCCTAGAAATGAGAGAAGAGAAGAATCCCCATACTGAGCCCCTGTGAATGTCACTTCTCCAAGTTTTGGATCCCTTCCATTGTTCATGTACTTTTGTTTGCTTTCCAGTGTTCTCAGTTGGTTGTTTTTGATATTTTGTTTAGAGTTTTTAGCAGAATTATTTGGAGGTGTGGGCTCTAGGAGACACTGCCATAATGGAACTGGAAGTCACTGTGGAGTTATTTACATGTTGGTAGATTGAATAAAGTCAGAACAAGCCATAGATTCTGCTGTCTTATTTGAAATTTGTGGGGGTGAGAAGGGGAAGTAGGGTGTTGATGAGAACCTTGAATACAAGTATACATTTTCTGATTTTTACTGGGATATATATGAAACTATAATTATTCTGGTTTACAGTACATTAATTTCATTAACTCTTTTGTTTATATTTTTTTAAGCACCTGAAGACACTTCGACACCCCTGCTTGCTAAGATTTTTGTCTTGTACTGTGGAGGCAGATGGCATTCATCTTGTCACTGAGCGAGTGCAGCCTCTGGAAGTGGCTTTGGAAACATTGTCTTCTGCAGAAATCTGTGCTGGGATCTATGACATTTTGCTGGCTCTTATCTTCCTTCATGACAGAGTGAGTAACCCATATACAGTCTGCATCACAGGCCTTGATGTGGACCAGAAAGATGATATGTGTGGTTGTGTTTGTAACATATGCTGTGTACAGAAATTATAAATTACTATTAAAAATTTCCTCAGGAAAAAATAGCACATTGGAAGGCACAAGAGGGGCTCCATTTAACTGGTTTGTGGAATGGGGTTTCTGTCACTGGGCAGTTGTTTACGGTACTTTATCAGTTTACGCCCATCTCTAGTACTGGCTAAGTCTTTGCCTAAAAGTAGCTGTGTCTACAGGTGGTATTTGTCATTAAGACAGAGAAATGTTTCACATCAACCCTTCTATAGACTAAAGTTCATATTTGTTTTCAGGTGTTTTGTTCCATTTTAGATTTTGAAGAAACAGCCATTTCTTGGGATAGGCAGAGTTGATACACATCCCTTCTCATTTGAGTGGGTAGAGCCGATGGAGAGACAGCCCCTTAACTGTGTTGTATCCCATGTGCTTTACTCTCTAGTGCTGCATGCTTTTACAGGGAAAATGTGGTGGTTGCTATGTTTCCTTCTGGTCTATTTTGTGATAGTTTTATTGAGATACTATTTCTTAATTATTTTACACTCTGAAGCATTTAGGCCCTTGGCAGCCCTCCAGGATTCACAGGTTGAAAAACACTTTTTAAAAGATTTTATGGCTTTTTACTATTAATGAGAGACAGACTCTCCAAATATCAGATTCAATTTATGGTCTCTTGGAAGTCTGTTTAAGAATTCAAGTAATAACAAGAATTATTAATAATTCATCTGGCAGGAATATTTTCTTTGTTGAAGAAAGTACATGCAAATGGTAAAAAAATTCAAACGGGATGCAAGTGGATACAAGGAAAAGGACCCTGTCCCACCTCTGCTTCCAGTGCCCTAATTCTTTACTCCAGAGGCAACCATGGTTATCAGTGAATTATTCCAGAGATGTGTTTATATAACAAATATCTGTGTATCTATTGCACTTTTATTTTTTCTCAAAAGGAAACTTATCATATATACTATTCTAAATCTACTTTATACACACACTGTATATCTTGGAATGGTCTATATAAAAATATGCATTTTTTAGTGTAGTGGTTAGAATATTTTATAGTGTTCTTTTTTCTATTGGAACGATTTCTGGTTTGGGAAAACTTACATACTTGAATTCTTTTCTCATTTTCTACCTCCCTTTTATTTATTTGACTGTACTATTTTTATAGTATACAAATTGGCTCTTCTGTGGTTTGTGGGATATTTCTGGTGCTCCTTATTCTATTTTCCTCTTCTTCAGGCAAAATTTTTTTAATGTCTACTGAGAAGATTTCAGGTGAAGTGAATCTGGGTTCATGATAGAATGTGGGTGAGAAAGAATTTAGAGGAGAAAATTAATAAAATAACCTGTGGGAGCAAATTTTATCTCTAAAGGCACTGAAATAATATAGGCTATAAAGACTTGTAAATTTATGTTTCAGGGCGCTTATGTCTCCACACTCCTTTAGAAATGGGGATGTGACTGTATCTGTGCAATAGCTTTACTGTCTTTATTAACCTGCCTCGCCTGGCAGAGGCGCCAATGAACAAAAGCCCTTCCGTGCATTTTTCCTTTTTTTCTAACCTCATAATGCTTAAATAGGCTTATTCAATTTGTTATTCCTTAAAATTGGTTACCTTTATTATGCTACAAGTGGGAAGACTTGTCATAATCTTTTAAAATTATTATATATATATACTTTAACTTCTTCAAAGATTGGAGCGTCAGTCTTCCTATTTTTTTTCCCCCAGGGAAAGCTGACACACAACAATGTCTGCTTATCATCTGTGTTTGTGAGTGAAGATGGGCACTGGAAGCTAGGAGGAATGGAAACTGTCTGTAAAGTTCCTGAGGCCACACCGGAGGTAAGGCAGGTGATGGTCCCTCCCTCTTGGTTTTTCAGGGTTTGCCAGCATTTTGGTGTGTGGGTCATGCTAAGGGACTTTGCTCCATATTAGGGTGCCCTTTTATTTGGAGACTTGACTTTTTTGTGAGTGCTCATATCTGTAGAATGTTAGGATTTTAATTCCTTAAAGAGGTACTACAGGCCATTTCTTCCTTTCTCCTCGTTTTATAACCTGAAACAGAGAGGTAAAATGGTTTGTTCAAATATTTTACTTGAATGAATTAATTGCCCTCCTCCTTCCTCCTTGTAGTGTCCTGTACTTCTTCCATGCCACTTAGTGCTTAAGACTGAAATCACCTTGAACTGTCTGCCTTTTCTTTTTTCACCCTGAGGGTGTGTTAGTATCTTATATTTATCTTTCTATCTCTACTTAGAATAGTGGTTGGCACATATTAAATGCCCCCCAAAAAAAGTTCTTCAGAGTTGTCTAAATTGCCCATAGTGATATATTACGTCCTAAGGAGCGGGCATCAGGACCACGCTGCACCTTAGCTTCTCCTGTGGGCTATGGTGCTGTTGCTTGTGGTTCTTATAACTTTTTTTCTGACAAAGATCTGTACTTTTTTCGCTTAGGTAAGTTAATAAACCTTTTTTATTCCTGTTCGTTTTTTCTTTTAACCATTATGCATGTTCTGCTAGATCCCTTCTAAATCCAAAAGAAAAAATAGAAACACACACTCCCATCATAACACCCTTAGTGAAGTGGTAACTCACTGTTTGGCATCTCAGTTCCACCTTAATTTCCCTCACTCTGTAGTGTACTACTTTCACACTAAACTCCCAAGCCCTAACTTACTGCACCTTCGTGACTTCATGCTCGGTTCAAATTCTATTTCTGCCATGAAAATGTCTCTGATTATTTCTGCCTTGCTGATCACTTCTCCTTTGAATTCAACTTATGCTTAATTAGTATAATAAAGTTTAGGATGTAATCGCTCTTGTGGGGTATATTTGAAATTCCTTACCATGACATAGGTCATGGTGAAGCCCCTTCCGCAGCTCTTCCCCCAGCATCCCTTCAGCTGCAGATGCTCTCAATTATTGAGCCACATGCTGGTTACATCCTATTCCACACCACTCAGTTTTGTTCCCAAATGCATAGGATTCCCTCGTCCTCTTCTTCCTTTGTATGCCATTCTCCTGCCTTAATGCCTTTCTTCCCCTCGGCTCCTTGGAATATGCAAACTCATCTAAGATCCAGCTTAAGTTTCCTCTCTGTGAATCCCTACCCCCAGGCCTTCCCTGTCAACAAAATAAGTATTCTGCTTCCCTGTCACTCAGCCCATTTTATTGAAAATTTTAGTTTGCATTCTAGATTGTGAACACCTGGCTGGCAGGGAATTTATTACACTCATTTTGTTTTCTTAATACCCTAAAACCCCAAATCTTTGAGCAAATGAATGTGCTTGTTCTCTGGATGTTTGGTCTGTTTCCTTAGCTCATAAAGTCTTCAGCTTTTATATCACATGTGGTGGCAAGCCTTAGGATTGACTTGATTCAGTGAGATTAATGATAGATTCGTTCTAGGCTAGAAAAGCTTCATTTTTGTTAATATATGTATGGTGAGAAGACAGTATTCCTCATTTCCATGTGGGAATTCAGATGCAGAGCTGTTTCTGGACAGCAGGGGGTGCCTGGCAAACCAATGAAGGCAAGAGGAAAGGGATCTTAAGTTTATTTTCTGCTAAGCCTTGTGCTCTGCCTGAATGTATATATTTTTAATTAGGAAGGTTTTGAATTTGTATATGTGTGACATTGATTTGAAGATTTCTTTATTGGTATATCCATTGCTTTGCTTTCGTAACTTGGGGTAAGAGATTGGTTCACCAAACGTATGTATGAATTATTTTTCTTAATTTATTTCTTTGTCCAGTTTCTGAGGAGTATTCAGTCAGTAAGAGACTCAGCATCTATCCCTCCTGAAGAGATGGTAAGATGATATATTTCAGATGTAGTACAATCCTCTTTGCGTAATTACGTATGAAACTGAACAACTTTTCTTCGTCTACCTCTTTTACTGCTAAATTGTAGTTACACCATAATTACTCTGATCTTGGAGGCTTCTGAGATTAATCTTATGACCACAGCCAGGGACCTTTTACTTGACACTCAGCATACTACACCTGTGAAAGTTTTTATACTTAGATGTACCTCAATGTGAACAGGGTTAGTGGTTCATAACTCTTTCATGGTAAGTCTACTGCTGGATGCCATGTACTTAGGGAAGCAGCATCCCTGGTCTTTACAGTGTTTCACCAAAGTCATTCTTCTGTCTGCTTGGCCATTACTTAGGATTCACAAGATGTGTAGAGGAATGATTATTAAAAATATGGTGCTGGTAAGGAAGGTTATGTTTATTAATAAATTAAAAAACAGGTATGATAGGTTTCTCAACCAGGAGAGAGCAGAGGCTAAAACTCAATGAAAGGAGCTTTACTGTGAAGCTCTGTGTTGGGCTTACACCTGAGATAACAGCCCGGAGTAGGGGAAGGAGCACAGCTTAGATAGGATGATTGGTGGGAGTAGGGAAAGGGAGGTCGCAGATTTTCACTGTGTAGCTTGGGAGAGCTTGGGAGTGAGAAATTGGCAGGCCAAGTGAGGAGCCATTGCTGGGGTTGTAGCTACTGGAGGGGGATGCTGGATAAGGAGAACAGTTACAAAATTGTAACTGCGGGGGCTATAGCTGCAGGAGGGCGGAGGTTTGATAAGGGGAGTTATCAAGGAATACAGCTGTGGGAGGGCAGATACAAGGACAATCATGGAACTGCCCTGTGAGCAGGTATAGGTTTGGTTTTACAACGGGCCTCCTGGAAGTGTAGCGCGAAAACCAGGAACGAGGCCGCAGGCCTCCAGAAACGTTTCGGGAAGTTAGAACAGGCTGAGACTAAGGATCCGTAGTTTTGGGGAGCAGGTTTTATTAGCTCGTGCGCAGGAGGGCCCAGCTGAGTCACCTCAAAAGTCTGAGCCCCGAACAAAAGGCAACCTTAGCTTTTATAGACTTTTTGACATGTTAAAGACAAGGTACACAACTGGCTGATTTAAGTTGAGAATGGCCCAGAGCTGAACCGTTGAGGGGCCCCCACCCCAGGGGTTTCTATACCAGGAAATGTGCCTTATCTCGCTTGCCTGCAAGGAGAGGGGTTTTGGGGATTTTTCACAGAGAGCACAGCTAAACCAGAAAGACGGAAAGGCCTGCCTGCTACAGAAGTTAGCAGTGAGGGTTTGGCCTAACAAGGTGCTCCCTCTAAACTTGTTTTTATTATAATCAGTGTAATTAAACATTGAACCCCAAAGAATTATTTAGTGTGCTTCATAGGAAATACGAGCACATCTTTAAACTTATGTATAGGCCTAAGACTTGAAGTATGTCAGATCTAACCAAATCATTTGTGTGTGTGTGTGTGTGTGTGTGGTGATTTTTAGACTGGTGGTTTGTGGGTTTTAAATCAATTTAGGGGTCAAGACCAGCATTTTGAAAAAAAGAAAACTAAGGTGAAATAAAAGAGCAGGTATCATTAGGCATCTTAAGTAGTAAGGCAGATATTGTTTTTTGAAACTTTTGTTGTTGTATGTATGCATTTACACAAACGTGTATACTCGGTCATGATGTAAAATAGATTTTTTACTCTTTTTTACAGTCAAGATATTTTTGAAAGTCATAAATGAATATCAAGCTCTGGTCTTAAATTTTTCCTTTTTTTTGCCCATTTGATATTTAAAAATCTTTGATTTATGTAGTTAGCTTTGAGTATAACAAATGTAAACATGGATGTTTCAGAGAAAATTAGGAATGACTTACAAATGAGATCCCTAATTTTAATGGTCCTTACTGCTTTTAGTCTCCAGAATTCACCACTCTGCCAGAGTCCCATGGACACGCCCGAGATGCCTATTCATTTGGAACACTGGTGGAAAGTTTGCTCAAAATCTTAAGTGAACAGGGTGAGTTCATCCACAGAATAGTCGGAAAACCATCCATGATCTGTTCTGTTTGGAATTAAAAGGACTGCAGTCTTTGTTCTTAGTAAGGACCTTTTTGCCTATCAAGGAATTCATTTAGGGCAGATGTTAACAGCAGTAAGGAAGGAAGCTTTGAGTCTTACTAGTTTGCATAAAAAGAATTCTAGGTAGGAAGCACTTTGAACTGTGGTGTGATTGTCTTACTAATAAGTAATGGTATTTATGGCATAAAGCCTGCATTGTTTATTAAAGCCTGAGTAAACAGATACTGCTATTGATTCACATGTAATAATCTGAAGTATTGAGTAAGATTCAAAAATGTTTATTAATTTCTACATCAGACAACATTTATTTTTTTCAGTCTTTTTTATTTTTTTCTTCTTGATGTTGATGTAATTTACTTATTACTTCTATTTTTGGTCTCCGTTTAAAGCCCCAGCTACTAGAGCATTGATTTATACTCTCTTCCATTCTCAGGGATTACTCTTTGTAACTCTCCTCCACCTACTCCACAACTTTATTTTGCACTAAGTTTACTGGGGCACATGTTAATTCGGCCTCTGGCTGGCTTATAACGTTGCTGAAGCTTTGTGTAGACTGGAGTTTCTAATAGTTTCTTCTCCTAGGCTTCTGCAGTGTTCTGATGTTACAAGCACCACTCCACTGTCAGCTCTGTGTTGTCACAATCTAAATACTTAAGAATTAGACCCTAAACAATCCATTACGTAATGAATTTATTTCTTTCCTAAGTTATCTAGAACATTGGCAGTTATGCACTGTCCTTGGGACAACTGAAAAAAGTCACTCAAATAATTTTCTGTGGTTCAGATAAGGAGCCCTGGTTGAGAAGACCACTCAAATCTGCCACTTATTTCTTTTTGGGTTTGAGCTGAATTAAACTGACTAGTAGGAAATGAGAGGGCACCGAAGGGAAGGTTCTTGGGAGGGCTTGGGGATGTTGGCAGAACAGTTCAATACCTGCCAAGGAGTTTGGCTTAAGGCAACAGTAAGCTGTTTAGCAATAGCCAGGGCTTTGTTTGTTTGGGCTTTTACAGGTTGGTTTTTGCTCTCCAGCTGTAGTCTCCAGCTATACAGTCTCCAGCTATAGAGGTCCTGAAAAGAGGGAGAAGGCTTTGGAAACTAATTGTAGCTCTGGATTTCAGTTTCAGCGGATGTTCTCTCCAGCTTTCAACAGACCTTGCACTCATCTTTACTGAATATCGTTCCAAAATGTCGGCCAGCGCTCTGCACCTTATTGTCCCATGACTTCTTCAGGTGAGGGCATCTAGTATGATCCTCTGGCTGTTTCGCACAGCTGCCTGTTTTCTAGTACATTAAGTTCCATTTGTGGGCTTTAAAGGCCCTAACGACGCAGTCCCTTATTTTGTTTTTGCTCATTGTTAGTAGAGATTGAATCAGGTCCACAGGAGAAAATAGAGGGAGAAACTGGAGTACCTGTCACAGATAGGAAGTTTTAGAAATCCTTTATTGAGTTTAGAAAGTATAGCCAGATTCATCTGGGCTTCTGATTGTAAAGTTAATTGAGAAAACAACTAAACATTCCTTTTTCCGTTGCCATTATATTGCTATGAGTTTGTTATTGTTAAAGTTGTTCTTGTCATAAGGGAAATGAGCTTGCTTTTTTTCAGGCAGAATATTGTTTCTTGGTTTAATAATACATGATGGTTTAGAAGGAGGTATATACTATAACTGTTGATAGTTTTGCTTGATTCAGAGGTATATTTTGACCTTCTTTTCAAAGTTAGTTTTAATTATGTCTTTTATTTTTAACTTCTATGACTGCAGAACTTACACACAGGTTTGTTGCATATTCACGAGTTGTATTAACAAGGGCAACCGTATGTCAGTTTTGTTTTTTCTTTTTTTTTTTTTTGCATGGGCTGGCACCGGAAATCAAACCTGGGTCTCCGGCGTGGCAGGCGAGAACTCTGCCACTGAACCACCATTGTACCGCCCATATGTCAGTTTTGAAACTAAAAATCCTTAGGTGTTGCATAGGAAAGCCTGGTAAAAAAAAAAACAGGGTGAAGAGAAAGCTAATATCATCCCTGGACAGAGAAAATTTACCTCTAGGATAGGGTTGACATATATATTAAGGCAAAAGGATATTTTCAGAATAGTAATTTGGGTTATATTTGTCATTTATATTTCATGGAAACTGTTTAAAACCTTTCCTATTATTACTAAGGGTCTTTGAACCAAGGTATTTCCATGTCCTTCTGAATGATTCATAGAAATATTTTTATTTATCTTGATTCATGGTCTCTACAAAGAATAATCCTTTACTGCATGGTAAATAGATTCTCTCATTTATGGGTGCAATAAGAGTTCTTTTTTAAAAATTGTGTTTTAAATAGGGGGGAGGAAAGCAAAACACACATTCTGCCCCTTCCCAAAATCCTGTAGTAACTTGGAGGAGAACCCAGCCAGAGGCAGCAGGAGCCAGTGCCGGCATCCCTGCTTACGCAACTGGGCCAGTTTGATCAGATTTAAGACATTTGTATTTTGAATAAACTAGCCTGTTCTATACTGTCAAGCCAGAAGGAAATAAGGTAAATATAAGATATGAAGAAGACCTGAGTGGTTAAGCTGAGTTTATCAGGACAGCAATGTAAGGCTGCGCAGGTTGTGTGCTGAACTGCCCAAAGCCAACATTCCATACTGTGTGAAATAAGTGTTGCTCCCGTGGAGCTGAGCAGTGCAGACTTTGTGACCCCTGGTGACCCCTGCAGGAAACTGAGCACTCCTCTTATGCCTGCCTCACTGAAAAAATAAATAATCAACTTAGAAAAGTAAAAAAATGAAGATTCCTGTAACTAGTACAAGAAATTCCTTTTTGCACAACTTTAATGCTTTTTTTTCCTTCACTAAAGGAAACTTGAGAATCATTTGTTCTTCGGGATATTCCATTTAACCATATCCTATTACAGCAAAATATTTGAATGATAATGACCATTACCATAAAGCTTGTTAGAGTATGTGTGTACGTTTAAACTTGTCATCTTCACAATCTCTTTAATATTGTTAAAATATTATATTTCCTATGGGCTGACTCTGTTGCATTTGTCTTATAAGCTACTTAGTTACAGTAGTACTACTTTAAATGGCATAGGAGAATGTTTCTTTATTGAAAATTATTATGGTGTGATCTGTTATGGTTTTAATATTTAACATGCCTTCTCTAATCTGTTGCCCTGAATTTATATATATTTTTATTTTTGGCATTTAGAAATGATTTTCTAGAAGTTGTCAATTTCTTGAAAAGTTTAACATTGAAGAGTGAAGAGGAAAAAACTGAATTTTTCAAGTAAGTTGAGAAAATTAAGACCTCAAATTTAATAACTTTCTTAAATCCATTTATTCACATAAAGTATTCTAGAGAAGATGGGTCAGACATTTTGTTCATTTAACAAACCTTACAGAACATTTCCTATAGGTCAGGCTTTTGCTGGGCCCTAGGATAGATAGCTCTGATGTGGAAAAGCCACAGATTGATAATCACTAAAGAGTGGGTGAGTGCAGTGATCAGGCATGCAGGTGGAGTCCTGAGAACAGAGGAAGAAGTTTAGAAGAGATTTAGTGAAAAGGTATTCTAGGCAGAGGGATAATGTGAGCAAGTGCCCAAAGGCAAGACAGAGTATGTTTGCACAGGGAAAGGCAGGCAATTGGGTCCTGATGGAATGCAAATTCCAAGACAAGGAGAGGCAAGAGATGAGGCTTGTAAAGTGGGCAGGGCCAGATCACAAGCACCATTTATGTGGTGGGTGGTGAGCAGTGATACTGTTTTGTAAGCAGTGGTATTTAGGCTTTAGAGCCATTGAGGGAGTGAAGTAGGCTGTGAATTGAGTAGATTCTTTCAGGTAGGTCACTTTGCTGTCTGTGGAAGGACAGGCTTAAATCATATGACTTGGTCCTGTTAGATCATGATAGTCCCGGCAATTGATGTGAGACTTCAAAGTTAAAATGGGAGCAAGGAACAAGACACTGAGATAAGAGAGATGTAAAAAGTACAATTGGCAAGGTTTAGTGATCATCACCAATTGAAATAGAGAACACTGGAGGGGAGGATCTAATATGCAAGGAAAGTGATGAATTCATTGTCGGATGTGCTGTGTTTGAGGTGTCTCTGTCTACAGGACATTGGCCAGGTGGGTCTGAAGCTCAGGAAGATCTTAAGCTGAAAAGCTTAATATTAGGGAGTCATCAGCCTGTTGTGACATTTTTCCAGAGAAAATGTGAAGGGACAGTGGGCCATAAGTTAGAACCCTGGTGGAACCAACTTGTAAGAGGGCAGGTTTTGGAAGGGGTGGCTGATGAATGTGACAAAAATGTAATGATCAGAGGAGATTCAGAGAGCCACAAAAGTTGTGGTATTCCCAAAGGAGTAGGGAATTTTAGAAAAGTCAGAAGAATCAATCAAGTTACCTGTTCATTTAACAGTCAGGAAAGCACTGGGAACCTTGTCTTAAGAGCAGTTTCAGCAGTCAGACAGCAGTAGATTGAGAAGTGAATGGAAGATCAGAAAATAGACACTGGGTAAAAACTCCTGAAATCTGGAAGAGAGAGAACATATTGCTAAAGGAGGAAATAGAGTCAAAGAAGGACTTTTTTAAGGATTGAAGAGATGTGAGCATGCTTATAGGCTGAGGAAAAGGAGGAGCAAGTGGAGGATGTAGGGAGCAGTTGAAGCCCCAGTCATGTAGGGGGTTCTGTCAGTGCAGGGTCCTGGAGGAGAAAGAAATGCCTGCAGAGGCCCAGTGGGGGTGGCTTTTAATGGGAGGAGGCTCTGATATTCTTGGTAACTGGAAAGGAGGTAGGAAAATGGGTATACTGGATGTCGATAGTGGTCTGTGGGTGTGAAGGTGATCACATGTAATATGGTCTGTTTTCTTTAAAAAGCTGGAGGCAAGATTATTTATATAGAAGGGTGATACTGCTATTAATATCCAATATCTGTGTGTTCAAAGTACTTTTTTTTTTTAACATGGGCAAGGCACTGGGAATCGAACCCAGGTCTCCAGCATGGCAAGCGAGAACTCTGCCACTGAGCCACTGTGGCCTGCCCCAAAGTGCTTTTATACAGTGCTTTTTTTTACCATTTTAATTTAGTAAGGTCAGCAACAAAAGCCTGTATGTTGTTTGCTGTAGAAACTAGAAAATCTAATATCCTACATCTTTTAAATTTGAGTAATTTATATTGACTAGAAAGTCTCTGGTTTGTTAGGAATTTGTTTGTTGAAAACATTTCCTAGCTTGGATTTGAGGTGGTATGTGTGTTGACTAGTTGGTCTTGCCTCTTGCTTTCTGCATTTCTCTTAAATACCTGGGCATTGACCTGGTCACATTGGCTAGTTAAATTTAAAAATGCATCATTTTTGATAGAAGTGGGAGTTATTATGTGGCTAAACTCTACAAGTAAATTGATGGAGTCATGACCCAATCTTTCCTTATTTGTCCTCAGGTTTTTGTTGGACAGAGTCAGCTGCTTATCGGAGGAATTAATAGCTTCAAGGTTGGTGCCTCTTCTACTTAATCAGTTGGTGTTTGCTGAACCGGTAGCTGTAAAGAGTTTTCTTCCTCATCTGCTTGGCCCCAAAAAAGGTGAATCTTTTCCAAAGTATTATTGGTGATCAAGGAGTTTGGTGATTATTAATCTCTATTTGAGCAAAGTGAAATTACTGCATGGTGTAGTTAATATTGCCTGGTTTTTAAAATGGAGAACAATTACTGGCCCCTGATGTGACACCTTTGATTCAAATCTGGGTACCAAAGCTACATAACGAGTATGGAACACCTTTCTGAGGAGCCTGTATCTCCCGACTTCCCAAGAGCAATCCCTTTATTTTCTATTTTCAGTGGAAAGATTGAGAAGAGCACCAAGATATTTCACTTCTTGTGGCTTCAGTTTTTTTCTGAATGTGAATAAGCATTATTACTTTGAAACTTTATAGCACTATAGATGATAACACATCAGGTTAGAGACTATAGCATTAATATAATAGTATAGAATTTTAAGTTAAGAAGGATCTCGCTTCCAGAATTTATTTCTTAAAAGATTTCAATCCAACAAAAGTGTTACATGCTAACTATGGAGGATTTCCTTATATCTTTACATTGATATCACTGACTTAAGTCATGAGTTAAATCTCTCTAGTACTCCTCTTCTTTTACTCAGTCAATCTTAGTTAAGAGTGTACCTCCAAATCACCTGGGGAGCGTTTGTAAAAATTTGCCTGTATGCCTTATCCACTGACTTCTGGGATAGAGCAAGTGCATAGGTATATATTTTTTAAAAGGTCCCCAAATGATTCTGAAGCATCTCTCTCTACTAACTACTGGAAAGAGAGGAGTATCAGTACCAAAATCCTGCTGTAGCATTCATCAGCTCCGTTTAGCAAATAAAGCTGCAACAATATCAGTGTCACTCTAATCTAGTATATGAAACTGTTCACTGAATAAACATAGATTTATAAAAAAGTCAGATTCAAGACTCTATTAAAAAAAATCTTTCTTTGTAGTACATTAAGTATAGCTATAATATTTCAAAAACATCATTTTTACAAGGTAGAGAATACTTATAAGTAACATAATAAAGCCTTGAGTAATTCTTGGTTAACAAAAGAACTTTACCTTGGTTTAGAGAATAAGAATGTAGAAGAGTACTTCAAGTGTATGAAGTTCTGGAGTCAGTTTATGGATAATGCTTTGTAATGACATGACAATTTGTTTTTCATCTAATCTGTTTTCTCCGGTAGATAATGCACAAGGAGAACCCCCTTGCTTGCTGTCGCCAGCTCTGTTCCAATCCCGGGTGATCCCCGTGCTTCTGCAGTTGTTTGAGGTTCATGAGGAGCATGTTAGGATGGTGCTGCTGTCTCATATTGAGGCCTATGTGGAACACTTCACTAAGGAGCAGCTGAAGAAAGTCATCTTGCCACAGGTCAGAGACAAAGGTGGCAGTCGGTTTGTCACAGAGGCTCCAAAGGAAGGGTTGAGGCTAGACTAGCCAAAGTGCGTGCTCATAATTTGTTAGGCCTAATGAGAAGAGGGTTTAGGATATTTAGATACCAATTTAGAAGGAATTAAGGCAGCAGTCTGGTTTAGAATACAAAGGGCTGAAATTCGAATTGTATTTCTGTTCCACTGACACAAGCTACCTCCATTAGGCAGACTAGTTACCCTGGCTTTTTGTCTAAGTGATCCGTATGCTTTGCATATCGTCTCCTTCCATATATAAATCTTTGACAATTTTTAGAGAAAATTTCTGACACTTGGATGTGACTGCCTTAGTTAAGTTTCTTTTGGTTGCAGGTAACAGAAACCCACTTGAAACTAGCTAAAGCACAAGGAGAGGGATGTTAGACTATCTTAAATGGAACCCAAATGCAGCTGGGTCTTAAAGCCAGATGGTCTTCATTTCTCTGCATGTTTCACTTTCTGACTCTGAAACCATCTTTCATTGTTACGGTGTACACATGGCCAAGCATAGTTGTCACATACGTCCTCATTTTAAGCAAATCACAGGGACTACCACTTTCTCTAATTTCCAATTTAAATTACTGGGAGAGAGATCCTGGTTGGCTCAGTTTGAGGCAGGTGTTATTTGCATCATGTGCTATACAGAAAGTTTGCAAGGTTAAAGCTCAGAAAAGAGGGGAAAGGACTGGGACAATAATTCATAGTGATCTAGAGCAGTGGTTCAAATTGTAGTCGGCAGAAAATTGCCAGTCTGTAAACTGTTAAGTTTCTGCAGTGAGTACAGATTTAAAACCTTTTATATAAATAATTTGACAGGATAATTGCATGTTCTTTCCTGACATAATGACATATTTGTCTATTTAGATTTATTTTTAAAAAGTATAATGACATATTTGTCTATTTAGATTTATTTTTAAAAAGTCCAGGATGGATTGGGAGGAGAAAATATTGGTCCTTTATCACAAATGGTTTGAGAGACACTGACCCTGAACACGTCTAAGAACATGAAGTTTATCAGAGCAAGCAGAATCTGATTGCAGCTCAATTGCTTTTTTACAGGGGGAGAATAATTTAGGCAATGTGGTTGTCTATACTTATTGCCTTATTATTGCTCCTAGGTATTATTGGGCTTGCGTGACACCAGTGATTCCATTGTGGCGATTACTCTTCACAGCCTTGCAGTACTGGTCTCTTTACTTGGACCAGAGGTGGTTGTGGGAGGAGAAAGAACCAAGATCTTCAAACGTACTGCCCCAAGTTTTACTAAAACTACTGACCTTTCCCCAGAAGGTAAGAATGATTAAAATGTCTAGTGTTGGTGTTGCTTTTGATTTTTAGATTTTTTAAATAATAAAAGTAATGTACATGGGTTGCTTCCAGTCAAATAATATAGAAAAGTATAAGGAGAAAGTTATTAATTTCACCCTCCCAACTCCTTCTATGGAGTAAGGTAACCAGTGTTAATAGTTTAGTGGGAATCCTTTCATACTTTTAAAGACTATAAAAGACCCACAGGTGTATGTTTATACATATATGTAGGATTAGAAAAAACAAAACAGAAAATACAGTACACATTCTACAGTGTCTGTCTGCCAGTCAAAACATGCAAATCTAGTGCACTCTTTTTGACAGCTGTCTAGGATTTCAGTGAATATAATTCATTCAGTGATATTCCTTTTAATGGATATTGCATCCATTTCTAGATGTTTACCACATACAGTGCTGCAATACTTATCTTTATACATATATCTGTATACTTCAGGTTTTATTACTATAGAATAGATCCCCAGAAATAGACTTGCTGGGTCAAATTATATCTGTTCTAACCCATCATATTGTCAGTATTCACAAAGGTTGGAGTAATGCTCATCACACTAGATGTTAGAGTTCTTTTGCTTTTGTTATTAGCCTGTTATGCTCCCATTGGATGGCTATAAAAATCAATAATAATGATTTTGTGTTAATGATGTCATTGCTTCTTTGTTCCTTTGTATAACCCTGAATGGGACTATGACCTTATAAAACTTTAGAGTTCTAATTCACTTCTTATTGATATTGTATGGATAGTAAGAAAAGTTAGTAGAAGAAAAAGACTCATTAGATAGGCTTTTCTCTATTTTGGATACTAAGAGAATTTTTAAAGTAAAACTTAGCTTCCTGAGGTTTTGAAGAAAGTTTAACTCTTCCTTGATGCTAATGAAACCAGTGTCAATGTGACTCAAAGGGGCTTGAAAAGCATAATATAGAGGCCGCTGCCTCATCTTCTGCCATGAAATGTACTTTCCAAACTGGGTAGAGATCTGTTACTAATTCTACTTTTAGTAGATTGCACCAAAAAGCAAATGAGAGATTTACTTAAATATCATACTAGAGGAATTTTCGGCAGTGGGAGGAGATATAGTATGAGGGAAGGCTTAGGGCAAGCTTTGCATGCTGAATTAACAAAAAAACCCACTCCTAACATTTGTTTTATTGATTAAATGGAATTTTCTAGTTGTGTACATACTCACTTATTTACCCCCAAATGGATTACCCTAATCTAGAAACCAGAAAGACACTAAAGCAGCAGTAATAGTTTTTCTTAAGATGGGCTTTTCTGAAAACACTTTATAAGACAAATCATAGATCTAATCTCTGACTTTCAAGACTACTTTCATTACTGTTCATGAAAGATGACTTGTGAAACCTGGCTGCAGCCTACAGTCCAAAAGTACTTCCTCCACTGAAGGACATGGGGGACAATGGGGAAAGGGCATAGGGAGATAACACAACTTTTGAAAAAGAATACAAGTGGAATCAATTATAATTTTAAATTACAATCAGTATGTATTTAAAGGCAGTAAGTTTTATAATCAGATATCCTAAAGGCTATCTAATCCAATTCCCACCTCATCTTTGAATCCTTTCTGTTCCATTACCATGTGGACATCCAGACTGTGCTTAAAACACCTCTAGGGCCAGGCAGTTCATTTCATAATAGGTATGTTTCTTCAACTATTTGAAGATGCACTGTCCCTGCAATTTATCTTGTATTTGTCTGAAATATGCCCATTTCCTTAACCATTTCTCACCTAACATGTGACATCCCTTTCACTTTATGGAGTTTTTATGTACCCTCAGATTCTCCCATGCACATCGTCTGCAGCCAGCACAGTCAGATCTCGCCAATCTTGGAGAATCCCTCCTCTAGCATATTCCCTAAATGTTTATTTTCTGGCAACATGCCCAACAACAGCAAGAAGCACATACAGCAAGATTACTACAGTACTCTTTTGCAGACAGGTAGAAATATTACATTTATATAGCTTTTCCATTGGTTGAATGAATGCTTTCCTACCTTTAAATTCTGAAAGTTAAGGGCACTTTGGAAAATTTGAGACTTATTTATTTTATTATTTATAATTATATAGTCATCTTTGGCCTTTTCTTGTTTCCCTGGATTATTGGATATGATGAGAAGAATTGATTGACACTACCTGAATTCTTTTTTGGGACTTTTGATACCTTATTGCAGTATTTCCTAAATTGTACCAAAGAACAGTATTTCTGGAAAATATTAAGAGTTGTGTCATAAGTTCTGTGGTTAAATAAATTTGGAGAAGTGTTGGTAGCAGAAATTAATAACATTCTGTATAAGACTTCTCGGTGCTGTGATTATATGTAAGAAAATCTGTTTAAAACTAGATTATGTTGAGTTAGGCAAACTTATTTGAGCACACAGCACTTTTTCAGAGTTAATTAACATCCTGAGGGAAATAGTGCCGGTTTAGAGGATCCTATATTCTTAACAGACAGTTATTGCCAATAAATAGTATGTCTGAATACATAGTAAAGGATTGGACGCTTCCGTTAAACTTGGTATGTTTCCAGTGTGTTACAATTCAAGTATTTACATAACTTGAAATTGTACTCAAGAATTTTAGTTATATTCTGCTAGGATCTCTCTTCCTCAGTTTAGTGTGCATGGATATTTCCAAGTATCACATAACTATGTTACTTTAGCTCGGGTTAGTGCTAACCTTTCCCTAAATATATACTGTTTGCTCATAACCAACATTTTATCACAATAGTTTTTGTACATATCGCCTTAGGTGATCAATTTTCTCAGCCTATTAAATTTCCCATGAATGGAATCTCAGATGTGGAAAATACTACAGGGGACAGTGAAAACTTCAGTTCTAAAAAGTCTGAAGAGTGGCCTGACTGGAGTGAGCCTGAGGAGCCTGAAAACAAAACTGTCAACATACAAATTTGGCCTAGAGAGCCATGTGATGCTGCCAAGTCCCTGTTTACTAACTTGAATGCAGAAGAGGAGTCTTGGGATGACTTTGAGCTCAGCAGCTTGGATTCTAAAATAAACCCAGGAGATGGGATCACCGCTACAAGACCTGTTACCTCAGGGGAGCAAAAACTCATCATTCCTACTTCACTTCCACTCACTGAAGAGTCTAAGTCTTTGGAATCAAGCCTCTCCCCAAAGACCAGTCTTGTACAAAGCATGGATGACTCAAAGCAGATCAAGTCACCAAAAGTGTTGTCAGAAGAAAGGCCCCTTAAAGTTCCCTCAGAACTTGGTTTAGGAGAGGAGTTTACTATTCAAGTGAAAAAGAAGCCAGCGCAGGATCCTGAATTGGATTGGTTTGCTGATATGATCCCAGAAATTAAACCATCAGCTGCTTTTCTTATTTTACCTGAACTGAGGACAGAAATGATGGTTCCTAACAAAGATAATGTCTCCTCAGTGATGCAGTTTTCCTCAAAATTTGCTGCAGCAGAAATTACTGAGGTGAGGATTAATTGTGCTGCAAGTTTAAGACTTTCCCTCATAGGTCTCAGTTATATTGTCCCATTTATAACTAGCAACATGCTGTTTTCCCATTGAGGGAAAAGGTATACAATTGGTAAAAATGACCAAATTCAGCATAAATGAAGGAAAATCAGTTCCTATAAATCTTCTTTCCTCCACAGGAAAACAGTAATGCTTGAACTAAATATTTAAAGGTCTGTTTATTATATGAATAACCTTTTTCTTTCAAAGAAAAGGGAGTAAACTAAGTCACCAGAATTTATATTATTGGATTATATGGTCCTTAGTTATTTGCCAACTATGTGGTTTTGTGATACTAGAGTCAAAATAATCCTCTTATTTTCAGCTATAGCTTTAAGTTATTTTACTTAGCCTGAGAACTCAAAGATAAGAGATAAGCCCTTGTTGCTCTTAAGTTCCTGATTTTTCAGATTTGGATATGATCTGATTCAGCAAGTTGCTTTTGGTGTGCTTTATTTTGTTGCAGGGAGAAGCTGAAGGCTGGGGAGAAGAAGGGGAGCTGAACTGGGAAGATAACTGGTGACAACAGTTGTGAATTAAACTAAAAAAAAAAAAGATTCCTTTTTTTAAAAAAAAAAATCTAATACCTCAAAAGGCCCAAAAGGAACCTGTTTTTCATATCCAGGAGCTCTTTTTCTAGTCTACCCAAGTGTGTGAGACCTCAAGTGCTGGCTAAAAATCCTACATGGGAAAGAGTTTCACAACACTGGTTTCTAGGAGAAAAAGCCTATGTGCATTTTGACTGAGGCCAGTTTCTATGAAGAGTAAGTAGCTGTGGAAAAGTTGAATTTTCTGCTTTTTCCAGGATAATTCTGGAAGTAAAGAAAATAAATACAGAAGTTCAAACTGGTTAGATTAATTCTGTGCCATTTCTTTAACAGTCAGAAGAATAAGCTCTATTATGAAATATGACAGTGAAAAATTTTAGCCACAAAATATATAAATGATTTAAATTAGTAAAGTTTCCTAGGCAGCTTATTTATTTGTTTACAGCTGTACTATCTGAGTTGTTGGTCCTATGTGGACCTGGGTAGTTATTGGCTGTTCTAAATGATTTATGTTGTACCAAAGTTCTTAATGAGAAATATCCCCAACAATCCTGTTCTCTAAATGTCCAAATAAAGACTATTTTCACTAGATTCAACTTTACGAAAGCTGTTTCATGTGCTAAAATATGTAGAGACATAATTATATCAGTATTTTTACTTACAAAATATACTGTAGACTGACAGCACAATTCTGTCTAGTGTAATATGGTTCAGTCCATTCAAGTTTCACCTTGGAGTATATGATGCTTGAGCTTATCAATCCTTTCCTGGAGTGCCTCCATTTCCATTAGAAACCAGTCTGGAGCAGTAGACTTTTGGAGTAATAACTTAATTGCATCCAAAGCACCTTTTGCTGTTTGTAATGCTGACTTGTATTCTTCTTCCAAGGGGAACTCCTGACGGGCTCTTTTCGTACAAGGCTGCAAAGTGAGAAAAATACGTGACAGGAAATGCCATAATACCCATACTAAAATGATAAAAATAAAGAACATTCCTTTTGGGCTACAGAAAAACTTAAATTCTAATCCTGTAAGAAAGTTTAGTGCTCTGTAATCTTCCAGATGCTTTTGGAGCCAGTTCAATAAACTGTCAGTCTTTGAAATGTCACAAGGAGCAGGGGGTGGGGATGGGGGGAGGTATAATGGGACATGGTATTTGAGACCAAGACATCTTTAAAATCACTCTTCCTAAGGAAGGTCATAATGAATTTAAAATTAAATTCATGAAAACTTATTTAGATCACTGTGATATATCTAACTTTATAGATTTCAGGCATGAAAGTTACATATATTAAAAACAAGTTATTAATAAACATAAACTTTTCTTTTTATAGGAGTTGTAACTAATACATTATTTCTTTTATGGATTACTACTATAAATATACTGTTAATGTTCAAAATAGTATTTTGATTATCCTTAGCTCTCAATTTTCTGCCTTTTAGTAAGTAGATATGATTTTTAGAAAATTTTACACAAAAGTTATTAGGAAGCTGGTTTGATAAATGAGGTAAGGGATCAAATAAATATTTTGGAAGGTAAGTTAATTAGTTTTCTTCTACTGCTTTATAACATCATTAGTACAAATATATAGTCTCCCCAAAGTTTACTACAAATTGAAAGTTGTCTGCAGAGTATATTTGATATGATGCTTAAAACTTTTTTTTTCTAAGTCCCACCATGTTCAATGTATTTGTAACCTTTCAGGAAGGAGAGATGTGATTTTAAAAAGAATGACTATAAAATAGGAAATTTTCATATCTAATCTATTTGAAATTGAAGATGAGGCCAAGAACCATATTAATTTTTGTTTTTATTATCACTATGTAATAAGGCCAAACTTCCCTCATTAAAGTTTGATCATACTGAAAGAAGCTCATACCTGTAAAGATGACCACCCTGATTCTTCTATAGTCATTTCAGCAAACGGTGCCCAGAAAATATCTTTCTCGTGTTTTATACGTTCCACTCTGGCAGCTTCAGTTTCATCTACAAATCCAGTCTGCAAGAGACCATGAAAAACTAAGTACACATCAACATTTTAAGTGTTCTCTACTAGATATCAAATGGTGTAATACTCAGAAAATGAAAAGGCCAGGCAACTTTTGAGTGTTAGTATAAAGTACTGAGTGTTAAACATTCTGGCTTAGCCTCTGAACCACACAGTCTTGGCAAGTTAGTTAAAACTCATTTATAACTTTGGTAGCTGTTATTAAATACTTCTTAATGTACTTGGGATAAAATCACTCTGCAATGCTCTCCTGTCCTATGGAAAAGTTGTAGAATCTTCTTTCCAAGGAAAAGGGATAGTCTGCTAACCTGTAACATACAGGTCGAGTAACTGGCAACAGCAATGTACCCAAACATGTTCTTAAGTCCAATTTACATAAAATATATATTATGCATAACTCTAATATATATAATATGCATAATTATAATATGAAGTGAATTGGATTTGATCTGTCAGTGGGCATATAAAATTATATAAAAAGCAAAGAAGTGAAGAATTTAAATATAATTCATTTTCTCCTGGTGTTCTAAATTTGTGATCTAATAGTTCTGCCAGTGCTTAAATTAACTCTTACATTCTAACATGATAGCCATATAAGTTTCAAAGTATGCATAAACTGGGGGGAGGGGGGGGCAGGCAGGCAGCAAGGTAGTCAACATTTTGGTTCCAGCTGAAAAAACAGCTTTAAAAATAATGTCATGGTCTTTGGAAAAACAGATCTGTCTCAGTCAGTGTAGAAAAACTGTGCCTAAATTATATCTGAAAGATGATCCTCTCAGGCCTACTACTATACATGTGTATCTAATTGTGATTAATAATAGCATAGAGATCCTCAGGTGCAGTAATTTTCCACATTGGCCAACTCATTGCTTGAATTATCAGTGCTATGCTATCCCAAACCACAGGCCAGGTGACTCCCAGTGTTTCACTTCTGTAACTTGTAATATGGTCTCAATTGCTTAATAATCTGTGTCACCATTGTACTACTGAACACTGAAAAGTTGAAAATAAGATATTCAAATTGTTTACAATCATATAATTTCAAAACTAAAGTTAAAGTGATAAAGAATCAAACTATTTTGATTCTATATATAATACCTTCTCCAGAAAGGATACAACTTTGTTCTTAATTTCTTCAGAACCGAGACACTGTGGAATTATCTCTTCATGATTTGTTCCCTATTAAGATTGATAAAATATATTAAAATTGGTCTTATTTAATAATTTGAAATGACAAAGAAATGAGTTTAAGAGCTACTTTAAAAGAAAGTAATTAAATGCCAGAGTATACTCAAAAGATGATAGCTCATGGGTCTTTCCAGGGTGCCTCAGGATAATGCAATATTAACTTCTGTACAATTATGGCATTATAAGCTTTCATTACTTTTGGTCAGTCATAATAAATTCCTTTAGACTCCCTTATAGCCAAAGGCATGACTGCACAGCTGTGGGTGAAAGTGGAGGAACACAGAAGAAACCAAACAAGTTTAGGTCTATCATATCTAATCTGCTCAGATAGTGTGAGGAAAGTAACAAAATTGTTCTCTGGAAGAAAATACCTGAATTAGTACATCTAGTTTGAATGCCCATTTTGGTCCTTGTTGAATACAAGAACTTGGGAAAGTCACTTCATTTCTTGGCCTCACTTATAGATTATAAGTAGATGATTAGTAAGTAATGTCCATTCCTGCAGAAAATTCTATGACTAAGATATAGAAACAGCTCAAGAAATGTTTGTGGAGTATTAATGAGGTCATCCTGATAGATTGGTATTATGCTTACCTCAGCAAACTGTGTAAATGCCTCTAAAGAATGCTGCTCTAGCAACCAATTTCTGTCAGCCAGCAGTAAGGTAAAAATACAAGACAGACTGGACAGAATTTTGTCCTAAAAAGATAACCAAATGTTATTAAATAAAGAAAAAGAAACCTAAGAAACATTCAATAAGTCTAATGCCAAAGTTTTCATAATTCTGTCCCAGTGAAAGCATTACAAAAAAGATTGCTGAGATAGCCCTTTGTCTTTACATTCCTTTTAAGAATCTTGGCTTAACCATTTTTAAGGAGCTACTAGCTGCAGGTCACCTGAAGTCAAAGGATATAAATGAAAAATAAAACAGGAAAGTAACTCCGGAATAGACAATTAACTTTTTATGACAACAACATTCCTAGCTATTTTGGCAAAAACACACTGTCTTTGTAAAATACATTTTTTTAAAACTTTTATTGTCAGCAATCCATAGAATGTCAGATATTTACAGCTAAAATTTTGTATTTATTAACACAGGAAAAACATAGTTGAGAGGGAATTACCTGGATAGGCTGAGGTATAAAAAGTTTCCCTAGAGAAGATAAAAAATCCAGCATTGTCAAACGAACATGGTCAGGAGGCTTTAATTTAAGTAGTGAGGTCTGCAATGTTACCACCTAAAAAAGTGAAAACCAAAGAACAGCTATAGATGAAAACAACATTTTGTATAGATATAATGACTAAGATTTGGATGAGTTATGTGGAGAGAGAAAACAAAACCTGGAACAGACAAACATTCCAAAGCCTAAACTTCAAAGGTGGGGTGTGGATAAAACATATTAATGAGTCAGTTATTACAGCATTGTTTTCACATCATCCTTCTGTCTACAACCACTGTAAAAAATATGTTTCTGAAAAACTTTATATACCAAGTCTTCAAAAATTATTTTGTATTTTAAATGTGGAAAGGGAAGTTCATTCTTTAAAGCACGGATCAGCAAACTTTTCCTGTAAAAGGACCAGCTATTTTAGGTATAACAGGCAATACATTTGCTGTTACCCATTTATTTTACAACCCTTTAAAAATATAAACACCATTAGCTCTTGTGGTGGGCCAAATTTAGCCAGGAGGCTATAGTTTTGCCAATCCCTGATTTAAAGGAACACTGAGGAAAAAAGGCTTCCATAAAGGAAGCAATATCTCTGTGAAGTGAATGATCAACTCTTTGAAAACTTTACTGATGTTGAAATTTTAGAAATTTAGTTACTGGATTTGAATTTTTCAATAAAGAATATTAGAATCTTTAGAAAATCAGCAAATTCTTATTGTTGTATTCAGTATAATTTGTCAGTTATTTTATGGGATTCTCATTTTTTATGAATTAGTAATCTATGTAATACATATAGTAATTAAGGAATAAACTTAGTTATATGTTAAGGCTAACTTCCTGTAAATAACCATTAACCAGAGCTACTAAAAACAAAAATAATAATAAAATTAGCTGTTACTAATTTCACTTCTCTTTCTACCAGAAGATGTCATCTCTTCCATCATTTTCCTAAATAAGGATTACCTCTTAACAGTTTTGTTTTTTCTTTTGCTTCCTGACCTCAAGCTCAATCCAACTCTTTTTTTAAAATTTTTATTAATAAAATCATTTCTCAGAACATTTACATCACTCCAGAATAAGAAATAAAAAGAAAAAAAAAAACTCATATATATCATATCCCTTTCTCCTCCCTCGCATTGAACACTAGTATTTCACTCTACTCAATTTATTTTAACATTCGTTCCCCTATTATTTATTTTTAATCCATATTTTTTACTCATCTGTCCCTACCGTAGATAAAAGGAGCATCTGAACAAGGTTTTCACAATCACATACTCACTTTGCAAAGCTGTATCATTATACAATCATCTTAAAGAAACATGGCTAGTGGGACACCCTACAGTTTCAGGAACTTCCCTCTAACCTCTCTAATACACTTTAAAAGGGTTATCTATGTAATGCATAAGAATAAAGTCCAGAAGAATAACTTCTCAACTCTATGTGAAATCTTTCAGCCACTGACACTTGATTTTGTCTCATTTCTCTCTTCCCCCTTTCAGTCAAGAAGGTTTTCTCAATCCCTTGATGCTGAGTCCCAGTTCATTCTAGGATTTCTGTCCCACGTTTCCAGGGACGTTTACACCCCTGGGAGTCATGTGCCATGTAGAGATGGGGAGGGCAGTGAGTTTGCTTGCTGGGTTGGCTGAGAGGCCACATCACAGCAACAAAAGAGGTTCTCTGGGGGTGACCCTTAGGACTAATTTTAAATAGGCTTAGCCTATCTTTTGTGGAGATAAGTTTCATATGCACAAACACCAAGATTGAGGATTTGGCCTATTGATTTTGTTGTCTTCACTTCTTGCGAGAATATCAGGCCTTCCCCAAATGGGGAAGATGAATTTTCCCTCTTTCTCACCATTCCCCCAAGGGGACTTTGCAAATACTTTTTTATTCACTGTTCAAATCACTCTGGGGTTTATCAGGGCTTCACTCTGGACAAAACTACAAAATCTCATGCCCTACTCAAGGTTTAATGTACTTTATGGTGTTCAGTTAAACTGTCCACATAAGTTATATTAGGAAATGAACTAGTCAAAATATAAATTTGTACCAAATAAACATTTTTTGCTTTAGTCTTACATGTAAGTTGAAGTTTTAAAATATGAATTACCATCTATTTTCAACACCCCGCAATACTGACATTCCTTTGTTCTTCCTGATGCAAAAACATTTTTTAATTTGTACATTTAAGCACTATCATTGTACCCTCTAGGCATTCCTAGATTATACCATATCAAAGTCTTTATTGTCTATCTTTCCTTCTGATTTTATTTGTGCCCCCAGCCCTCCTCCCTCTGTCATTCTCACATTCAGCTTCATTCAGTGTTCTGACATTATTGTATTACAGCTAGGTAGTACTGTGCTATTTCTGAATTTTTACAATCAATCCTGTTGCACAATCTGTATCCCTTCAGCTCCAATTACCCTATATCTACCCTATTTCTACCTCCTGATGGTGTCTGTTCTTAACTGAAATTCTCCAAGTTCATTCACTAATGTTAGTTCATATCAGTGAGACCATACAGTATTTGTCCTTTTGTTTCTGGCTAATCTCACTCAGCATAATGTCCTCAAGGTTCATCCATGTTGTTACATACTTCATAACTTTATTCTGTCTTACAGCTGCATAATATTCCATCGTATATATATTCCACAGCTTGTTTAGACCCTCGTCTTTAACCCAACTCTTGATTTTAGGATCAATTTTGTCCAGTATGGATTCATGGCAAAGCCTCTGAATCACTTCTGATAAGATGAAGATCCTTCCCATTTTCTCTCTTCATTGGCTTGAAATCTCCAAAAGAGATGTATAGCCAAGGTGCCACCGATAAGGGTCCCCTAGACAGTGGCCCAAGCTCTGACTGTCTCAGCCATGTAAGCTGGTGGCCAGTGGGAAAATATATAATGTTTTTTCAAAGTTATTTTATTTATTCAAGGAAACAATGAGAGCTATCCTTAACATGTTGGTCATGTTCCATAGTCCGAAAACAGATGAAATGCCTTTGAAAATGCTGTAAATGCAGGTTCAACATATAAGCTGTATATAACTCCTAGCCTCAGGTATTTTTCTTGAGCAGTTAACAGCACAACAAGTTTTAACTGCTCAGTATCAGGGTGATAGGAAAGAAAATATAAGGGCTCTGTACATTAACAAGAATACTAGAAGAAAGAAAAGAAACAAGGAGACATCCTTGAGAAAGACAAGGGAATGTGTGACACCTATGTTCAGTTCAATAAGGGGTACACCCAAGTTGAATTCTTGATATTCTCACAAGCAGTGTGGAGAACCAAAGCTATAGGATGAGCCCCCAGTCTTGGGGTTAGTTCATATGAAACTTAATCCCCCAAAGAATAGGTCAAGCCTACTTAAAATTTAGTCCTAAGAGTCACCCCCAAGAGAGCCTCTTTTGTTGCTCAGACATGGCCTCTCTCTCCAGCCAACACAACAAGCAAACTCACCGCCCCCATCCTCCTGTCTACGTGGGACATGACTCCCAGGGGTGTGGACCTTCCTGGCAACGTAGGACAGAAATCCTAGAATGAGCTGAGACTCAGCATCAAGGGATTGAGAAAACTTCTCGACCAAAGGGGGAAGAGTGAAATGAGACAAAGTGTCAATGGTTGAGAGATTCCAAACAGAGTTCAGAGGTTATCCTGGAGATTATTCTTATGCATTAAGTAGATATCACCTTGCTATTCAGGATGTAATGGAGAGGCTGGAGGGAACTGCCTGAAAATGTATCCAGTAGCCATGTTTCTTGATGATGATTGAATAATGATATAGCTTTCACAATGTGACTGTGTGATTGTGAAAACCTTGTGTGTGATGTTCCTTTTATCTACCTTGTCAACAGACAAGTAGAACATTTGGAATAAAAATAAATAATAGGGGGAACAAATGTTAAAATAAATTTTAACATTTATTAAAATGTGAAAAGCGAGGAGTAAGGGGTATGGTATGTATAATCTTTTTTTCTTTCTGTTTTCATTTATTTTTCTGTTGTCTTTTTATTTCTTTTTCTGAATTGATGCAAATGTTCTAAGAAATGATGAATATGCAACTATGTGATGATACTGTGAATTACCGATTATATATGTAGAATGGAATGATCATATGTTATTGTTTTTGTTGTTAAATTTTTTTTAATTAATAAATTTAAAAAAAAAGGGGTACAAGCACAAGCACACTGAGCAATAAATCATTAAAAAGAGCTGTTTCTAGAAAATTACTTCAAATAATACCAGTTTAACAACTTTCTTAGCAAACAAAGTATCAACTTGCTCACTCTTCTTACCTGATTTATCAGCTGAGGATCTAAAGTCTGAATGAAAAATCCCAAAAGTGGAAGTAAAAGGCTGAGTGTCTGTTGTACACAAAGTTGAGCAGTTACCTTCAATAAGAAATACAAAATAACTTCGGTGAAATTTTTAAATTACCTGAGAATAGCTATAATAACAACTTTTTATTGAGCATTTATTATGCATCAAGTAATATACTAAGTGCTTTATATTGATTACCTCCTTTATTTTTAATTACAGAGGTCATGGGTTAACAGAATAATCATGCACAAAATACAGGATTCCCATATACCACCCTATAATTAACACCTTGCATTGGTGTGGTGTATCTGTGATAATTAATGAAAGCACTTTTTTATAACTGTACTATTGTCCATGGTTTAACTTTCACTATTTGTGTTGTGGAATTCCATGTATTTTTTTAAAATGTTTATTCTGGGCATATATACAATCTAACATTTCCCCCTTTAATCACATTCAAGTATATAATTGTGTGATGTTAATTATGTTCACAATATTGTGGTACCATCACCACTATCCATTATCAAAAGTTTTACAACAGAAAATAGAAACTACCATTTAAACATTCACTCTCTGTTCCCTACCTCTACCCCATCTGCTAATAACCTATATTCTAGATTAACAAAAACTGTTCATTCTGATGATTTCATATCAATGAGGTCATATAATAATTGTCCTTCTGTGTCTGGCATTTTACACTCAACATCTTCCTGGCTCATCAGTGTTGTTGCATGTATTGGAATTCCATTCCTTTTTAGGGCTGAATAATATTTCATTGTGTGTATTTGCCACATTTTGTTTATCCATTCATCAGTGGAGAGGCACTTGGGTTGCTTCAAACTTTTGGCAACTGTAAATAATGCAGCTATGAACATCAGCATGCAAATACATGTTCAAGTTCCTGCTTTAAATTCTTTCAAATATATACCTGGAAGTGGGATTGCCAGGTAATATGGTAATTCTGTAACTTTCTAAGGAAGCACCAAACTGTCTTCCACAGTGGCCATACCATTTTACATTCTAATCAGCAATATATAAGTGTTCCTATTTCTGTACATCCTCTCCAACACTTTTAATTTTGTTTTAATAGTAGCCATTCTAATGGGTGAAACACTATCATTGTGGTTTTGATTTGAATTTCCCTAATGGCTAATGGTGTTGAGCTTCTTTTCATGTGCTTTCTGGCCATTTGTATATCTTTGGAAAAATGTCTGTTCAAGTCTTTTGTCCATTTTTTAAATTGCATTACATTTTTGTCATTGAGTTGAAGTATTTCTTTATATATTATGGATATTAAACCTTTGCTGGATATGTGATTTCCAAATATTTTCTCCCATTGTGTAACTTGTCATTTTATTTTCAGGATAAGATCCTTTCAGGTGTAAAAGTTTTAATTTTGAAGAGGTCCCACATCTTTTTCTTTTGCTGCTTGTGCTTTCAGTGTAAAGGCTAAAAAGAAACTATTGCCTGACACAAGATCCTGAGATGGTTTCCTACATTTTCTTCTAGTTTTATAGTTCTGACTTTTATATTTAGAGTTGATCTTCATATAGGGTGTGAGGTGGGGGCTCATTCCCCTTTATTCTTTTGCAAAATGAGATCCAGTTTTCCCAGAACCATTTGTTAAAGAGACCATTCCCAATTGAGTGGTCTTTGCAACCTTGTAGAAAAATCAGTTGGCTATAAAATGTAAGTGTCAATTTCTAGGCTGTATTTTAGATTCCATTGGTCTGTATGTCTGTCTTTGTACCAGTACTATGCTGTTTTGATTACTGTGGCTTTGTAATAAATTTTAAGATTGGGAAGTGTAAGTCCTCCAATTTCTTTTTTAAGATGGCTTTGGCTATTGGGGGCATTTACTCTTCCATATAAATTTGATGATCTTTTCTATTTGTGCAAAGAAGATTGTTGGTATTTTGACTGGGATTGCATTAAACCTGTAAGTCATTTGGGGAGAAATGACTTTTTTTTTTTGACAAAATAAAACAACATACAAACACGGACATTCTTAAGATATGAACTTTCCACACTTGTGTATAATCAGTGGCTCACAATATCATCAAATAGTTGTATATTCATCACCATGATCATTTCTTAGAACATTTGCATCACTCCAGAAAAAGCAATAAAAAGAAAAAACAAAAAACTTGTAAATACCATACCCCTTACCCCTCCCTCTCATTGACCATTAGTATTCCATCTACCCATTATATTTTAACCTGTTTCCCCTATTTTTTTCTACACCCCTTACCACTCCCTTTCATTGATCACGAGTATTTCAATCTACTCAATTTATTTTAACATTTGTTTCCCCTATCATTTATTTTCAATCCATACTTTCTACTCATCTGTCCTTACCGTAGATAAAAGGGGCATCAGACACAAGGTTTTCACAATCACACAGTCACACTGCGAAAGCTATATCGTTATACATTCATCTTCAAGAAACATGGCTACTAGAACACAGCTCTATAGAGAACTGACAGAATTCTTAATATTTAGTTTTCCATTCCATGAACACAGTGTCCTAACATTTATTTTGGTCTTCTTTGGTCTCCTTTTAGCAATGTTTTGTAGTTTTCTTGTACAATTCCTTTACATCCTTGGTTAAATTTATTCCTAGACATTAGATTCTTTTAGTTGCTATTGTAAATGTAATTTTTTTTCTTGATTTCTTCTTCCAGTTGCTTATTGCATATGTAAATAAACACTACTGATTTGGGGGTGTTAATCTTGTACCTTGCCACTTTCTTAATTTACTTATAAGCTCTAAAAGCTTTGTCATAGATTTTTCAGGATTTTCTATATATGGGAGCATGTCATCTGCAAATAATGAAAGTTTTATTTCTTTTCATTTTGGATTTTATTTATTTACTTATTTATTTTACTGTTTTAGTCTTTTTACTAGTTTGTTGAGATCTTCTATTTTTTCTTGAGTAGGTAGTTTATGCATTTCTAGGAATTTGTCCATTTCATCTAGGTTATCTAATTTCATTGGCATACAGCTATTCATATAGTATCACCTTATAGTCCTTTTTATTTCAGTGGGGTCAGCAGTAATGTCTCTCTTTACATTTCTGATTTTAGTCATTTGTATCCCCTGACTTTTCCTTCATCAAGTTTAGGTAAAGGCTGTGTGCCACAACTGTTTTTAATACTGCTTTTGTTGTCTCAAGCTGCTTTTGTAGGGATTGCAAATTCCGGGGGTGGGGGTCCATACTCAAGAGGAGTTTCTCAAGTCAGTCTTTCCCTGCTGTAACAAGACCAGGGAACTACAAAGGGGGTGCCAGCCAGCTCTAAAATGCCCTGGAGAGGGGAGAAGGGAGAGACCAGGAAGGACACTAGGAACTCCTTCTGCTTCTCCCCCAAAAGCTGCACTTTCTTGACCTGCTCAGCAAATGCAGCTCTTTGGCTGTATTCTACAGCTCTGAGGAAGCACATCATCTTTTGATCTCCTCCACTACCTTTGTCAGGGATGGGCTAGAACAATGGTCATCCATGGAGCCAGGAACCCAGCTACCTGAAGTAAGCTAATCAAAAGCTATGGTCAATGATCAGCCTGTGCCTACCCCAGATCCTGAGGAAGTAGACTTTTATATGTCCCTTTCTGGCATTAGCAAACTACTTCAAGGGCTAGACAATACTTTTGCCTGCTGCCTGCCACAAGAGTGGCAGTGCAATAGTAACTTCTGTGGAAAAGCAATTTTATTGGTATTTACTGTAATTTACTAGTCTCTTTCTCCCTTTCTTCCCTGCATGCTATATAGTGTTCTGTTGAACTCTGGAATTTCAAAATAGTTGATTCAGACAGTTTAAAAGGTGTTCTAGTAGAGAGATTGATTCTTGGAGCTTCCCATAATTTTCCTCCTTAAATTTCTATTTCTCTTTTCCATAATTACTGTTTATATCATAATATTGTAAGTTATATCCCTGGCACAGACATACTCAATGAATACTTGTTGAAAGATTTAAGAGCAGAAGAAAGCACTTGTTGAAGTCAAAATACTGTAGTAGGGAAGTCTGTGACCATACATTCACACTCATAATAAAACCTTATCTACAAAATCATTTCTCTTATTTCCCAAAAGTATAGATGTTGCCTTTTCCACTGGCTATTTGACCTAAAGAAAAAATGTGTTTCTCTACTTAGTCAAAGGAAACAAGTGGCATATTTGTTGTATTTTAAAAATATAAGCTTCACTTAGAAACCTAGTTTATTATCACATGAGACATACATATCACAGTAATTCTAGTCAAATCATCAGTCTGTTTCTTGGCTGTGCTAGGAAAAAGGAATATAAATTAGCCACACCCACTCACTTGTCTCTTCCACCTTTAAGCCAGATCATGCTCTGTTGCCCAAAATATTTTATAAACTATCCTAGAATCACTCGATGATAAACAGGAACAATTAGTAGGGGCAGAATTTGACTGATAAAGCAGGGTCCAACCTCGTCATGAAAACAACCCGGTCATAAAAAAGAGTTAAATTGACTGTCATTGTGACTAGTAATTATATTGCTAATATAGTTCTATGACACTCTGAAAAAGAATACAAATCTGTATTTTAACTTCTAAATCATAGCTTTTACCAAGCACATAAAAAAATTAGACTAATTTTACTTTATAGAGAAATTTCAGTACTGTTCTTTTTTCAATATTCTTTATTTGTTCAGGGAAATACTGAGTTTTCCTTACCTGTTCAGTATTTAAAAAAGTCCAGAGCTGACTCCCAACTTCCATAACTCCAGTTTGTTGTTCAATATCCAAAGCCTCACCAGAAGAATTACATACAGCAAGCAAAGCAGAAAGTGCACTGTTCTGAAAGACAGAGGGAGGAAAAGGCTTTTAGAGAATCACCTGAGCCAATTACCCCGAGGTTATAAGAGTTAATAACTTCACCAAAAAACATAATAATATTCCTAAGAGCCGAAGACATCTTTTTAGCTATTTCTTTAATAAAAATATATATTTTATTAAAACTAATTTTCCTTATGTACAAAACCATTTGCTTCATTTTCCTAAGTAAACCTTTTTTCCTTTTAGGATGACAATAACTTGAAATGAAAATAGCAATATATTTAATAAGTAGGTTTGATAAAAACAGTCAGTATGATCAATCTAACCTACAATATTCAGCATTTAAAACATCTGATTTTTTTCCTCATTATAGACCCAACGTTTTCAAGTTTATATTTTTACTTTTAATGTTGTTTTATAATTAAATTTCTTAATTAATTTTTTCTTTCTGTGAAAAATAACATACAAAAACCCAATAAATTTCAAAGTACATTCAACAATTAGTTGTAGAACAGATTTCAGAGTTTGGTGTGGGTTACAATTCCACAATTTTAGGTTTTTACTTCTAGATTCTTTAAGATACTGGAGTCTAAAAGAAATATCAGTATAATGATACAGCAATCATACTCATTTGTTAAGCCCTACCTTCTCTGTATAACTCTACCATTACCTTTGATCTTTCTCCCACTCTTTAGGGGTATTCGGGTTATGCCTATTCTAGCTTTTTCATGTTGGAAGGGGCTATCAATAATGTGGGATGGGGGATGGAATTAGTTGATGTTTTAGAGAGGCTGGGCCCTCTGCATTTCAGGACTTACCTGGTCCAGGGACCCATCTGAAGGTTGTAGGTTTCTGGAAAGTTACCCTAGTGCATAAACCTCTGTAGAATCTTATCTAATGCTCTAAGTGTTCTTTAGGATTGGCAGTAATGGTTTTGGTTCAAGTTTGGCAAGTTATGATAGGTAGCAATGTCTAAACAAAGCTTGCATAAGAGTGACCTCCACAGTGTCTCAACTCCATATAATTAAGTTTTAAAACTCCTTGGCAACAATGCATTTAATAATCAAATAAAGCATGTAAGATACATAAATGTTTATAACTTGAAACTATAAACAGTCTTTTCTGTATTTATTCTTATCTACACGTGAAAATAACCAAATCTCTCTCTCTGACTGATCAGGTATAGGGTTAGTTGTGATGTGATGGGGGTTGGGAGACCATATGAGAATGCAATGATCAATAGCAACGCTTTTATGCCATTATACTTCAACAACTACACCAACAATTATGTAATTATCATGCAACTTTTATTTAAGATTTACCTATTTCTTTTACAAATAAACATGTTAAATGACCTGCTGGACTAAAATTTTGGTTTTAGCCCAAAATTGTATTCAATTTTTAAAAACTGGTGCTTTTATTTTACCTATTATAACAAAAAAATATCTTTTGTCTTTACTGTAGAAGTTAGCACACATTAAAGGCAAAACCTAACACACTCCTAACCAGATATTTAAAAGTTTATCCAAGATAAAGGTATATAAAAAGTTTTATTTCCCCTTCCTTGCTTTTTTCCCCAATTACTATAAAGCTTATAAATATTTCTTATTCTATCTGTGTACTGTTAATCTAGAATGTAAATCCACAAGAGTAGGAATTGTTTGTTTTGTCCCCACATATATCCCTGGAGCTTAACACAAAATATTTGTTGAATGAATGAACAAACACTAAAGTGAAAAATTTACCACATGTCCTATGTTCAATAAACTGTAAAAAATTATACACTGCCTACTTTTTAGAGCAGATCTCAGTCACTTTATTACATTATTTTAGGAGGGGGCATTTGGATTAGAACAGTACATCAAGGCTCAGAGTAGGTTTGAACAAAATGGGAGCTGTATTTTGTCAAATAGAAAGAATTATGTCTGATGCAACAGCAAAAATACTATATATATTTTACACTATATTTAATTTGCTTCAATATGTCTTAAGTAACAAAGGAATTTTTCCCCAATACAAATGACATCAATCAAGATAACAGTTAGCTTTTCATAGATCCTTTTACAATTAAGAAATCTGAAAATCCTGCTAGATTCTAACCTGAGAACAAAGACCGTGTCCATCTTATTTATGACCTATCCCCAGTACCTAAAATAGTACTCAATAAATTGCTGCTGAATAAATAAAATAAATCAAAACTGTCTTACCAGAGACTCAAGTTCTCCCAAAGTATGGCTGCTACTCAGCCATTTCCTGCAAAGTGCAGTGCCCATTCTTGTGACCTCACTTGCAGTTTGTTTCCTAAGGTCAGCAGATAAAGCCTGGAAGGAAATATATTGCCACAGAGGTAGATTTTCTTCTTCATTTGGGGAAAATTTCTGAATAAATTCTACCTGAAATAAATTGTCAAAGAAACAAGAGAAACATGAGACTATATGATGAATGGAATCACAGAACCCAAGCATTAGCTTCCCATATTTAATATTTTAGAATGGTTTTTTAATTGCCTGGTAATATTGCAGGCAAACATATTTGTTGTTGCATTTCTATTTCCAAAATTAAAAGCACAGTTTAAGTAGAACTCAGTATAAATGCAATAAAAATGCTTAAAATGTAATTCATTATTAGTCATGTAAGATATTTTTATCACATTCCTACCAATAAGTACATTATTTTCTTAAGTATACATTTAATCATCATCTCATACAGTTAAATTAAAAGCAAGATTTCAAATATGCCAACAAGACTAAGCTAGCAAACCTGTGTGGTTTATTATTATCTCAGTTGACTACAGAACTTAAAGAAGCAGAGACCCCAGGTTCTGTTTTCAAATGGGCTAGCTGGCTCTAATCTGCTTTAGACTAATTCATAGTTTTAAACAACATTCTAAATTTCACAAATGAAGTCACCAAAGAATGTGCTTGACAAATCCATTCTGCCACTGAAATAATAATTCAAAGTGCTTGCCCAGTTAGTAGACAAGCAGTACTCTTTTGTTATAGGCATCATCACCCAATATTAAAATGAAAAATAAAAGTTCTGAAAAACAAAAAATTAGTTTTTGGTGGATAATCAGCAAAACAACAGTGCCCTTAGTTACTAAATTAAGTATAATCCAACTTGGAAATACATTATTCTATTTTTTAAGAAATGGCCTAATTCAAATTACAATAGCCCAAATCTACTTAATGAATTAAAATTTTCTCAACCTCAAAAACTTTAAAAAGCTGCTTTGAGCCTACGACAATGAAACATTTTATATATATATATATAACATTTGACAGAAAACTTTGGTACATACTATAATTGATCTTTGAATTATATTTCTTTAGTAGAAAATACTGTCAAAACAAGGCAGAACTGATGTAGCTATCTGCTTGGACATCTACTATAGCCAGAAAAATGGATCCCTTGATGACCTGCATGTCTTATTATTATAAGCAGCTTTATATGAAACCAAACTGTATCAGGAAACCATGAGAACTGCATCAGCTGATTTAAAAAAAAAAATCATCTTTCTTTATAATAAAATCCAGTGAGTAAATGAACTAGTTTCCTTGCCAAAATAGGAACTATGAATAATAATGCCCTGGACAACATAAAAGGGTTGGTGGTGCCAATGTGGCCACATAGAGTTAAAGATTCTATTTTGAAGTTGAAAACCCTTGTTTTATACAATTTTAAACACTTAAAACTGCTAAAGTCAATAGCAGTAGCTCACTAGGAGTGAAATATGAGTGGATAATAGGTGGAGAAAGCCAATGAGAGCCAATTTTCTCTGATTAAAGGAGGCAGAGTCAACATCCCACAAATTCAAGATGGTCCTGAAATAGCTGCATAGAATAATTGGAAAGAATAGTGGAAAGAGCATAGATATAGGAGGAAGACAGATCTGAATTTGAATCCCTGCTCAGCCATTTAACTTCCTGAGATACCATTTCTTCATCATCTGTAAAATGGATATAATATCACCTATTCCACAAGGCTGTTATAAGGACTAAACAAATTAAAAGTGCCCAGTACAAATCCTAGCCCATACTACAGTCTTAAAAATGTCAATTAGCTCCCTCCATCAAGGAGGGAAAGGAAACAGGAAAGGAAAAACAGCTGGGTGAGTAGAAATAACTAACATTTTTTAAGTGCTCATTTCATGCTATATTGTGGGATAAACACACGCTTTATCTCATTGTTTCAATCACCATGTGAGGCAAGTGTTAGTATCTCAGTTTTATGATGAACTCTCCCAAGGACTCTCAGGAAAGAAAAGATTCAAATTCAGGTTTGTCTCAATTATTAATCTTAAATTTCAGCATAGTGACTTATTTAGAGAAGGAAATCAGTACATATTGTTGACAAAGAACAAATTAAAAGTAACTCCTAATTTATCTACATCTTACATATCTGATAGCCTCAGTCATTTGGAAACATTTAGAAAACTGAGAAGTATGCAAAAAGATCTCTAGACTAAAGTTTATCTGCTTCATTTATAAACAATTTCTAGACCTTACTCAGAGCTAAGTCAATCTGAATCATATTATTCTGGAGTTAAAATTTCCCAGCAATGCTAGGAAGAGGACAATCTTATTCCTATTTCATAAATTAAGTAACTGAAGCTAAAAGGAAAAAGACTTGTATAAGGCCACACAGCTAGTAAATACTGGACTCACTCATACTACCTTACCTTTCCCAATTCTATTTCTTCAAGAAAGACTCCCAGTTAACAGAGCCTCTATAAAGAACATGTACCAGGAACCAATGGCAAGATCTTTGACAGAGGAGTGAAAGGGATTAAAATTCTAAAAACCTGAAATTAACAACTCTTGTGCTCTAAAGGGGGAAAAACTGCAATTGTTTCTGGAAGGCTAACCAGGTGGATCTGGTGTGCTTTCAGCTTTTGCAGATACCTTTAGGGAAGAGAACTAAGTGGGTTGGTGTGGTTCCTCATTCTTCTGGTACTTGGCTTACTTCTCTAGGGCAAGGAGGCAGACGGACTTGGGGCAAATACCCTAGTAAGAAAAACTCCCTAGCATTTATTGAGTTCTTCTCTTGAGCCTAATACTATACAAGTGTTTTGCATACATTATCTTCTTACAAAATAAGTCCTTACAAAACATCCCAAAACGGATACACATCGCACATCTCGTAAGTCCAGGAAATTGAGGTTCAGAAAGGATGATTTCCCAAAGGTCAAATTAAGCCAGGATTTAAACCAAGACCTGTTAAGACCCTAAACTCCCTAACAAGGTAGTTTCCAAACTTGGAACATGTCAGAAGCATGTAGGAACTTAAAACAAAAACAAATTCCTCAGGCTCACACATTCCCACAAATTCACAGATAGGGTCCAGGCCCTATACTTTTTAAAAAGCTCCTAAAGGAGTTCTGATATGACCAATCTGAGGGATACCCTAGGCTACATTGGTTCATGTAACTGGATAATCTCTATTATGACTGAACTTAGTTTCCTTACAGTGGCAAACAACTAAAGCATATCACCCTTTTCAGAGGCCCCCTAAAAATTCAACTAATTTACCATAAAAAATAAGAGACATTTAAGGGCATAAATAATACTGTAGTTCTTTAAAATAACTTAAAAGGGGGCAGGGATATAGAACTATTTCAAATATTTCATGTATGAAAAACCAGGGAAGAGATATATTTCAAGAAGACAGAACTAGAATGATTATCTATAGCTTGGAGCAAGGATATCAGAATCTAAACCCCACTAAAAATAATAAACAAATCAATCATTATGTTCAACTTTTATGCTCAAATCATGTCAAACATTTACACTAAATAGAAAAAAGGGGAAGGGGCATTCAAAAAAGTCTGAACTCAATTCTCAGCAGTTGCTCAAAGACAGTGACAGTGATAATATCCTTGCCTGATGGGGCAGGGCCATGAAGAAGAACAGACGCCTCAACAGTACTGACAGTTTAGTGCGTTGATAACATTCTCCTGGGCAAGATTTTATCTGTGAAAAGACAAAGAAAAAGAGGAAAGACAATGATATCTTAACAGTGGGAATGAGACTATAGATAATCTTTGGGATATTTATTACATATTTTTTTTCTTTAATATGTAATATTGAAAGTAAGAACCTACATTACTTTCAATATCAAAAAACTGTCATTATATTTAAAAACAACACTTTTTAATTTCTATTTCCAATTGTCATTTGATTATAATATGCTAAATTAATCCTCTTAGTCAATGACAATTCAAGGGGCTTTTAAAGATCTAAGCCCAAGCAAACAGTCCAGAGTTTAACTCTTTAGAAGTTAAAATCAGAAAAGATTTTAAACTCAATTTTCTGGAAATCAATTCCTATTGTAATGTACTAGATCTTTTATTTAAAGAAAACCAGTGATATAAAATATATAACATAAACATCATTATTTATTTGCTTTGTGAATTCAGGCCAGTGCAAGATGTGTTAAGGATTTAGTAAAGTAGGTAAGTAAGATCAAGACATAGAGACATAGATGTCACATGTGTCTGTTACTCATCTTACTGAATTTAGTCTACAAAATGCTTAAAATTAAACCAAGAAATACGTCTAACAGTAAGTCTACTAGAAAACAAAAGAGGGATGAAACCATGTAAGATTTTATGAAAGGCCAAGGATGGGTAGAAAAAAACACAAAGAGGTCAAACCTGTCTAATACGGAACATATAGAAATTTCACAATTTAAAAGCAAAGAAACTTCTAAATTGAAAAGATTAAAAGAGATCTTTATAAAACCATGTTTCTCTTTGTACCAATTCACAAAGCATCACTTCTTTTTCAAAAGGCATCAATCACTATTACATTCATCCATCCCAAATGATCCTGACTGAAAGAGACACAACAAAATCAAGTTTTAGCTTGTCTAAGTCATTAAAAAGAGGAGAGAAAAAGAGAGAAACAGAGAGAGATGAACTCTTGACTTTCAAATTAAAACTAACTCTTTTCTTATTCTTCAGCTTGCATTTAATTTTAAATTTAGTCACGATTAACCTAGTCTTCCATTCCCAGAACAATTACTGGAACTCTATAAAATTTTGAAAACATGAGATAAGATTTCCCCAGTTTTACACGTGCTGTTTCTAGTCTGTATTTTTCAATAGCATCAGCCTTAATACAGAGCAAAGAAAATATCAAAACAATTTTAGCTACCATATCATTTTTCCTTTTAATTTTCACATTTTAAAATACTACCAGATCTTGATTGGAATCCTTTCTAAGAGAATGAATTTCATACAGAAAAAGGTGGAAAAGCCATGGAAACCACTGAAAAGAAAAAAACCTGGAAGAGAAGGGAGAGACCTGCCTTGCCTCCATATGCCTTGCCATGACAGAGGAATCCAGGATGGCTAGCAGCTGGACTTCAGGAAGAAAATATCATCCTGATGATGTCTGGATTCAGATACTTTCATGGCATCAAAATGGGAAGCCTGTAAGCTAATAATTTTCCTTTGTTAAAAGCCAACCCATTTCATGGTATCTGCTATCAGCAATCTAGCAATCAAAAACAGATTTTGGTATAAGAATAGTGTGATGCTGCTAATGCAAACGCCAAAAATGTGCAAATGGCTTTATAATTGGGTGGTGGGCACAGGCTGGAAGAAATTGGAGTTTCTTGAAAGAAAAGGCCTGGTTTGAAGTGACCGTTGCTTGAAATATGGATGCTAAAGATTCTTCCACTGCAGGCTTAGACAAAAATTAAGACTTGCAAACTGGCAGGGAGGCTACCCTTGTTTTGAAATGGGAAAGAAAAAACTTGCCAAAATTGAGTCCTGGCATCAGTCTCAAGTCTGAAGGCAGAATTTGAAAGTGAAGAGTTTGAATACTTAGCATAAGAGAATGTAAAATTAAATGTGAAAAGTCCAGCCTAATTTCTCCTAGCAGCTTATGGTTAAATGTGACAGGAAAAGAATTAGCTGAGAACTGAGTATCTGGTCAAAAAACAAAAAACAAAAAACAAATATTCATAGTTTGGAAAATTCTCAACTTGTGAAATGCTAGTTCTCAGAGACCAGTGCTCCATATAAAAGTTTAACAGAACATGGAACCAGTCAACCAGTTCATTACAACTCAGGTTTGAAAATGCAGTTATCTAGAAAGGATCTGTTACAAGTCCTCATATCTGATGGTACGGATGCCTGTGTACTCAAGGCAAAACTGACAACTTTTTAATGAAATCTGTATGAATGGAATTACTACCAGCCTAAACTAAAAGGGAGAGAAAAGGGATAGGCTGAAGGAAAAATGACCACAGAGGAAGAACAATGGAAGCAGATTTTGACCAAAACCCATCTCAGGCCAAGAGAGTGAGCCCACACATGTTTGTGGAAAGGGTATTTCCTGGGAATTGGAGAGGGCAGGACTTCTACCCTATTCTTCAGGAAGAGTTTTACCTCAGTATTCTAAGAAGCCTGGAAAATTGCAGTGAGTCCTACAGCTACCCCAATGCTTAATGAGGATTTATCCTAAAGCCTGGACACTATTCCAGTTCTTGGTAGTATGTAACTTTCACCCAAGTATTTGGGGCTAGCAGCACCCCAAGTGTTTGGGGAGAGCATGGCTGCGTACAAACACTTGGAAAAGGTAGGGTGCACTTGGTCAGGTGCAGAGGACAAAGCAACATTCTACAGATGACTCTCACAACTTGAAATCTAATGGAGTATTTCAGAGTTGTTTAGGGCCTGTGGCCCCTGTTTTCCTTTCAATTTCTACCTCCTGGTGTGAAAATGTTTATGATATGCCTAATTCTCCACTGTATATTAGAAGGCAGTAACTTGTTCTCTAAGTTTCACAGGTCCACAGAGGGAGGGAAATTGTGTCCCAGGATAGACCGTATCTATAATCAATTTTGATAAGACTTTGTACTTAGTATTCTTCCTGAAATTATTTAAGATTTTGGATATTGTGATGTAATGAATATATTTTGCATATGGAAAAAACTTGTCTTTTTGGTTTCTAGAGGGTAGATTTGGTGGTTTGAAGCTCCATATACTCAAGAAAATCATGTTCTTAAGCTAATCAATTCCTGTGGATGTAAACCTATTCTAAGTAGGAAGTTTTGAAAAGGTTAATTCAGTTAAGGCCTAGAGTAGGTCTTAATTCCCTTAATGAAATATGAAAGCAAGAAGCTGAAATCAATGAATCCCAGAAGTGAAGGGAGAGACCAGAAGACCCCCACCATGTGCCTTGCCATGCAACAAGTTTCCAGGATCGTCTACAGTTGATCTACAGGGAAAAAGCATCCCGATGAGGCCTGAATTTGGATATTTTCACATCCACAAAACTAAGTTATAAATGTATGTATTCCCATTGTCAAAAGCTAACACATTCCATAGTATTTGCTTTATGCAATCTAGCAAACTAAAACACCTTCTTCATCTGAATGTACGTATATAATAATATTTGAAGTGAGTTTGTCATAAAGAGCATGGATTTGCATATTTTTAATCACTCTACCAACCACTGTCTGTTAAAGTTTACTCAGACCATTTACACTGAATTTAATTATTGATATGTTTAGGTTTAATTCCACTTAGTTTACTTTTTGTTTCCTCTGTATTCTCTCTGGTTTAATTTATTTTCTACCCTGAATTCCTGTTTATTTGAACAGTTTTTATATTTTACCTTGTTTTATTTATAATGTTTCTATGTATCTCTACATATACTACTTTTTAGATGTTGCCTTATATCTTACTTAACATATTATTTATCACAGTCTACTGGAGTTGACATTTTAGCAGTTTAAATTATATGAAAATATCTTACCTCCCTATATGTCTTTCTATCCTTCTTAGGTATAATATAATTAAAATTCAAATTAAGTGAAATATAGGACATCAATGTTAAAGGGATGGAAGGAGGAATTAGAATTGCTCTTTTTTTTTCTTGTTTGTTTTTTTGGCATGGACAGGCTTTAGAAATCGAACCTGGGTCTCTGGCATGGCAGGAGAGAATTCTGCCACTGAGCCACCATCGCACCGCCCTGGAACTAATCTGTTTTAAGGTATCCACATTACATTTATGGAATGCTCCAAGATGGTGTGTGTGAATATTTAAAAGTAGGCATAGATTAGTTGCAATGTGTACTGAAAATACTAAGACAAGCTGTATAGTTTTTCTTTGGTTTGTTTTTTTAAGCTGTATAGTTTTTCAAAGGATAATTGTTAGGCTAAGAAAGGAAAGAAAATGAAAATATACCAAAGGCTCACTTATAAACCAGAGAAGACAGTAAAAGAAATGAAGAAAATATGTCATACAAAGAGAGAACAGTTGCAAAAATGGTAAATAGTAATATATTAAATGATTATTTTAACTTTGAATGGTCTAAAACAACCATTAAAAGACAAGGATTTTTAGACTGGACAATGAAATAAGACACATCTACATACTGTCTATAAGAAACCAACTTGAGGACAGGCCATGGTGGCTCAGCAGGTAAGAGTGCTTACCTGCCATGCCCGAGGACCCGGGTTCGATTCCGGGTGCCTGCCCATGTAAAAAAAAAAAAAACCAACTTGAATAATACAGAGAAAGACTGGTAAAGCAATGGGATAATGGGATGGAGAAAGATATTCCCAGTTAACCCTAAAAAAACAAAGATTAGGTAGGTAACTTAATTTTAGACAAAGTAGAAATTTATGATAAGGAAAATTATGAGAGATAAATGGGGGCTTTAAATAATAATAAAGGGGCCAACTCTCCTAGAAGACATCAATCTGAAATGCCTAGTCCCTAAGGATAGAGCTCCAAACATGTGAGGAAAAACTGATAGAGGTAAAAGAAAGAAAAAAAAATTGTAGCTGGAGACTTGAACATACTATTTCAATAATTGGCAGATCCAGCAGGCAAAAGGTCATTAAAGATGCAGTTGTGGTGAACAACATTATCAGTAATCTTGACCTAATTTACATTTATGGAATGCTCCATCCAACAATAGCACAACAAACATTCTTCTTAAGCTTAAATGGACCATTCACCAACATAGGCCACATTCTGGGATATAAAATATACCTTAACAAGTTTGAAAAATTAAAATACTACATGTAATGAACTGAATGAACCTTAGGGATATCATGTTGTGCAAAATAAACCAGAAACAAAGAACAAATATTGTATGGTCTCTTTTAGAATATACTTAGAAGAAAATTGGGTAAAAATATAACAAAGCATGCTCTCTTATCACCATAGTAATAAATGTATAACAGCCAAAATATAGCCTGAACATCCCACTTGTATCTTGCAATTCTTAATAGAGGTGTACTGAAGTTCAACAAATATTGGATTTGTTATTTATCCTTATATTTCAGTCAATTTTCGCCTCATATATTTTGATGCTTGATTGTTGGGGTATTGTTTCATTTCCCTAGGCAGCTCAAGCCACGTAATGGGTTGGCTCAAATAATGGAAATTTAGTGGTTCATTGTTTCGAGGTCAGAAAAATGTCCAAATCAAGGCATCATCTTCCCACAGACTGTGGTGTTCTGAGATTGGCTGCCAGTGATCCTTGGTTCTAGGCTCCTCTGTGACATGTACTGCTCATGGTGGCAGCTCCTGTCCTCTCCATTCTCTTCTAGCTTCCACTGACCTTCAACTTCTAGCTTACCATGTTTTTTTTCCATATCTCTGAATTTCACTACACTTACATAGTACTCCACTAATATGTTTAAGGTCAGTCCTGACTGAAGTATGCTAAATCTCAACTGAAGTGGTTTCATCAAAAATTCCTACATACAGTGTGTTCAAACCCACATGGACATTTTCTGGGGTACATACAGCTCCAAACCACGACAGGCATGTATGTGAAAGATTTGCACTTCTTGGAAAATTGATCTTTTATCATTATGCAATGCCCCTCATTATTCCTCATAATTTTCCTTGTTCTGAACTCTGAGTTGTTTGAATTTAATATAACTACTCAAGTTTTCTTTCAATTAGTGTTACATGGTATCCCTTTATCTACCCCTTTACTTATATTCTGTCTGTATCTTCATGTGCTAGTTTGAAAGTATTCTGTACTTTAGAAAAGCCATGCTTTAATTCTGATCCAATCTTGTAGGAGTAACCATTTCTTTTAATCCTGATTCAATAATATAGATTGGAAACTTTTGATTAGACTATCTCCACAAAGGTGTGGCACACCCAAATGTGAGTATGACATTTTGATTAGATGGAGATGTGACTATACCCATTCCAGGTAGATCTTGATCAGTTTACTAGAATCCTTTAAAAGAGGAGCCATTCTGGAGAGATTCAGAAATGTCAGAAGCCTCAGAGCTGACAGAGAGGGCAGATGTAGATGCGTAGACAACAGGTGCTTCAGAGAACAGAGACACGGATGTTTGGACATGCTTGGAGTCCAGCAGACATTACCATGATATATTAAGCAAGCCAAAACTTGGAGAGAGCAAGGAAGCCAAGAGATGAAAACCAGCCCCAGTGAGGAACCCCCACAGGAAGAGAGGTTGAAAGCAATGCAACCCAAGAGCAAGGGACAAGAGGACGCCAGCAATGTGACTTCTCAGCTGACAGAGGTGTTCCTGACCCATCAGCCTTTCTTGAGTGAAGGTTACCTCTTGTTGTTACCTTAATTTGGATGTTTTCACTTCCTTAGAATTGTAAACTTGTAACTTATTAAATTCCTCTTTAAAAGGCCATCCCATTTTTGACATAGCTTGCAAACTAGAACATTTTCTAAGTATTTTCTTTAGACAGTGTATTGACAATTTGTTGATATCTACCATATGTGTAACTATTTTCTCTTCATTACAGTTATTTCTTTTTTAAAATCTTTAATGGAATCTGTGCTCAAATAATTTGTTACAACAAAAATATACAGATTGTACACAATACAAAACTATTTAGAAACAAACAAAAAAATATATATTATCAGATCACCAAAGGAACTGAATGGTAAGTGAGTGTTTTAAGCTTTATAATTCTACTCACCAAATGAGCTACTATGGTGACATGGTGAGCACAGAGTTCAGCAGTCCCATATCTGAGATATAAAAAGGCAATAATTTGACTTCTTAAAAAACAATAATTATTCAGAAAAGCAAGGAGATAAACTTCCATAAAGCACAAAATAGAAATTTGATAGGGGCATATAAATTGCAGTTATTTCCATGGCCAAGGAACAGCATAATAGTCAAACCATTCCCTAATAAGCACTATGATATGAAATCAAGCCTTCTGTGGGGGGTGGGGAGTAGTGGAGAGAAAAGGGTATTAAAGGATTAATGAAACAATTTTTCTATAAATTTGCAAGTATAAAATCATTTACTGTAGGTTACCACTATAACTCAATCCAAAAATTAAAAAAAGTAAGTATATTGTACCGAGCGAGGAAACACCATGCATCCATAGCTAACAAAGAAGTGATCATTTTAGAACTAAGCACAGCATTCAACAGAGCAGCATCCTAATGAAAAACAGAAAGGTTACATTAATTTATTTATATGCTAAAGTTCATGACAAATTATTATTAGCATGACATTTCTTAAAATAAAAGAAAGTACTATCAGAATTCAAATACCAATAGAGCCTCATTGGGAAGTTCTACTGACTCAACAGAAGCTATGCTGCCATTCCCACATCATTTGAGTACCAATCAGATGTTAAAGACAGTGTTGAGCTATGGCATTCATTGTTTTTAAATGTAGTCACTCACTCGTGTCCACAATGACTGATTCTCTAAGTAGTCTGAAATCTTTAAAATAATGTATAAAAGAAATATGCCTATAATTTTGTTTCTGCCTTTTATTATTCAAATATAATATTTCATATGTGCCAGATATTACCTAGTGGTATAATATCTTAAATGATACTAATCCTTATGTAAATTACAGGACTTTTCCAAGAATTTTCTCAACTTTATTTGTAATCGAACTGCATTATTTTTTAAAATCTACATTATGCCTAAGATCTATAGGAGACCTGGTACTACGTACTTCCCATTTTATTTAACTAAATTAGGTGAAATTCTCAAATCTTTCTTCTCATATTCATACAAACATACAAAGTGTTTCCCCAAATATTTTAGTTAGTATATTTTAATGTTAAAATATAAAATATATATCAGTATCTGAATACCATAGCAATCTAGAGTAACCATTTCCTAAGACATGAGTAAATGAAAAGGTAAACTGAGATAATGACATTCAAAAACAAAACATATTAGCTTTCCCACATATTCTTGTTTCTGAATTGTAATTTCAATTAAAAGAAAGCAAGCTCAGCAAGTCACAAGCTTACCAGTTCAGGAAACAGTGAAGGATGAAAGGAAGCAATAAATGTACACAGATGAACACAAACATGCTGATATAAGGTGACAGCAACCTCAGCTTGCCCTTTACTCTTTACCCCCTGTAAATGAACAGGTAGAGAGAGTTCACCCGAACACTGCTCAAAACTGCAGAATATGGCTTTGAGTAGAGAAGTCCTGCAAGGAAAATGAGAATATTGAACCCAACATTATAAACATTTAATAAGTAGAAGGTTTAATAACAATATGACATTTGAAGGTTTATTTTATCAAAGCATTATGCCTCAAGAGGTATATATCAACAATAGTTTCTAATAGGTGTGATGTATGCATACCTAATTATGAATATATCCACTGACAGAGAAATTCTTTAAAGGAGAACAAAATTTTCCTGGACATTTTTTTCCTGATCATTTGCCAAATATTTACCATAGTATTGAGTTGTACGGAGTCAAAGAAAAAATTCTTCTAGGAACTTAAAATTTATATTGTTAAATTAGATATCTATATATAAACACAAAATAAGTATTATAGTTCAGACAAGGAGGGATCATTTAAGACTGAAATGACCAAAGAAACTTTCATAAAGAGATTAAATACATAAAAATCATTAACATATAAATGAGTAAGCATGAATAAAAGGCAGACATGAATATTGAGTCTGATAGGTATATATGTAGAAAATGAGTTACTGGATGAGGAGCAAAATAGAAGATGGTAATAGATTGAAATGGGCTTTAAATGTGAAGCTGAGAGGTTCTCACATTATGCTTTGGATTTTGAGCAAGAGATAACTGGTAGTAGTACATAAAATATGTAAAGGAAAGGGTAAAAACCAGAAGATAGCAATAATCCAGAAAGAAAAAAATGAGGGCCTGGACTACGGTGTCGTCAAGGTGGATGAATACAAGTGAAATTTCCCAGGTGATAACTTATAAAGTACCTGGCATTCTACTTATGAGAACTCATTCCTAAATGTTACTTATTATATCTACTCTATTAGTCAATGTTTCTAACACTGACCATGAAGCAATGCCTTCTAAAAATACTGTTATACATTTGTGCAGTTTATATTAATCTAATTATCCTAAGGTAATAATATATACGAGTCTACATAATAACTATGAACTAGAATATTTGAAATAACACAAAATTTCACTTCAAGATAATCCCAAACAAGGCATTCACTATAATAAACCACCCGTAACGTAAATGGATATAAACAACAGCATGTTTGCTACCTGGCTATGGCTTCTGAGACCTGGCTTTCTGTGCACCACAGTGTCTGTACCTCCAAACACTGAGAAGGCAGTTTATCCATGATGGCAACCAGAAGTAGACATTGTGGAAACTGTAGTTCACATGGCAAGTCTTAGAGATAATAAAAGCACAATAAATTATGACAAACTGGGGGGTGGGAATCCAAAACTTTTTCACCAGAAATCTGACTGTGATTTGTAAAGAGCTTAGAGCTTAGAGATATAAATTTTTTTAATGAGAAATATGTTCCAAGAAAACTAAATCAGTTTAAATAAAGGTATAAGGAATTTTACAGCTATATAAATATAACTAATAAACATAAATTAATATAAAAATTAATTATGATCATTAGAAAAAATGATCATAATTTTATATTAATTTAATAACCTTATTTCTAATGGTCATAATTAATAAATGATCTAATATTAAATCTATTCTGAAGCTTACCTAACATACTGTCCAAAATCACCTCCACAAAAGGTTGGAATGTGAGAAGCTGAGTGATGAGTGGATCCAGAGTCACTAGGAAAGCACCTGCTATTTCCTCCTGCTGTGTTTTAGAAATCATGGCAGCATACAGGCTTGGAGGAAACTTACTGGAAAGGAAGGGGAAAAACCTCAGACATTAATAGACATCTTCTAATTTTAGATAAAGGTAAGTACTGCAAACCAATGTTCTTCAAGTAGTGAAAATATAAAATATAAGTACCTTGAAACAAACTTCAAAGTGGTATTGGAATTATCTGAAATTTCTGAACTAAATAATGATTAAGAGTTTATAATTTTAGAGAAATCTTTGGTATTGTTTTTATGTTTTTTTAATACCACATTTTGATAATGGCATCCTTAAAATACTCTAAAACTATGAAACTTAAATCAACTAGTAAAAACTTAAATTAAAAAATATGTCTGATCAATTCTGACTTAATTACTTCTATTAAAAGTTGGTTTAAAATAGGTAGAATGCCAAATTCCCTGAGCATTCAAGAGAGGATAAGATCCAGCACACAAATGGAGAGGCTGGTCTTAGATAAGTGCACAGACAGTTCACTCATAATAATGAGGAAATATGGGCCTAAATACAGGTAGAATAGTCAGTGTGCTGGAAGGAATACGATTGCTTTTACCTTTCTCAGTGACATAGGAAGTGAGGTCATTAATTGAGAATGAAAAGTGGAGTGGTGGTGTTGGATATAGGAAGCTTGAAGAGGGAGAGATTTGAAAAAGTTTTCTAGGAGACTAAACAGATTAGGGAAATGAAGGATTATCAGATAAATGAGCTGACATTTTAGTATTAAATTTAGGGCTCCTGCAGTAACTGTTAATTTCACATGTCACTTAGCTCCTCTCTAAATTATACTTCTTTGTAATTCGGGATTGTTTTACACCACTTAGCTTAAATCTCACAGAAGTACTATAAAATTTAATAAAGATAAAAAAGATTCTGCCAAGACAATACATACAACAAATTTTTTGGCCTTTGATATTTATCATACCACTAATTAAGACTACAAAGAATAAGTAAAAATCACATGGAATCTATTCTTTAAAAGCTTCCATTCTTCAATTATTTTAAGCAAGCAGATAAAAATTTGTGAAAACACTAATAAAATTTTTATTATGTTTCATTTTTAAATAATTTATACTCAAAATTTGCATGCTAAAAACAGTACTGCAGCATTTTAATAATCATATGGCTGTTCTTACCTGTGTATCTGAAGATAAAGCTGGTGCAATGTACAGCAAGAATCAGAGAGGAAAGGAAGAAATTCCTATAAAAAATAATTCTATTTATTCTTTGTATACAACATGCCTTGCTAATACATAGCAAGGCATGCAACACAAAATCAAATCTTGGATGTGTCACATGAGAAAATAAAGGAAGATGAGGTTAAATACCTAAAATTCTTTACTGTTACAACTACTGCCATAATCAAAATTAGCAAAACTTATCATGTACTGAGCACATTAACAGTCACATACCAAATGGCTTTATATATACTACTTTAACTTTAGTTCTCTCAAAAATTTTATGACATTGTCATCCCCATTACACAGAGTAGAATGCTGAAGCTCAAATATCAAATAAACTGATCAGGTCACATACTAAATACCAGTAAGGCTGCAGTATTACTGCTCCATCCATTTGGGTTAGGCATTATCTCTTAGAAAGTAAAATAAAAACTTTTTATCATAGTATACAAAAACAGAAGGAAACAAAATCTGATGAGATTAAAATGGCACATTTAGAGGCGAATTTTCCACTTACTCGTCAAGAAAATATGAAATGGGTAACTACCCATCAAGTGTGACTGGTGCGCACACCTTCCCACACGGTGTAACCACTGAAGTGCCTACCCTGCAAGCTGCAGAGAACTCAGTCTAACAGCAGCTGATTACTCTAAATGGCAGTCGCTCAAAAGAACCAATTTAGTTAGCAAACCAAAATAAGATGGCAATGCATCAGTCACTGGCTGCCTGCTATGGAATTATGACTGTCATCTACAATCACAGAAGATCCTTATCTTTTGCTCAAACAGGAGGAAGACAAAGTCAAAAATAAATTCACCATGGAAAACAGTTAAAAGAAAAATTACTAGTATCTACTATAATGATGTTCCTATAACTGACTGCTCTTCTTCTATAAGCTCATTTTTGCTCATTTTTCCAAAAATTCCGTCTTAATAATTTATCTATTCTATTCATGTATTTTCCATTATCACTGCTATTCTGATGATTACCAAATATACAGGTCTTCTTAAAATAATTATTCAGTTTCATGTGTTTCAGTAGTCTTGATTCTTAAAGACAGCCTTTACAATGTGACTATGTGATTGTGAAAACCTTGTGTTTGATGCTTCTTTTATCCAGGGTATGAACAGATGAGTAAAAATATGGATAAAAAATAAATAATAGGGAAATAATGGGTAAAATAAACTGGGTAGACTGATATACTAATAGTCAATGAGAGGGAGGGGTAAGGGGTACGGGATGTATGAGTTTTTTCTTTTTATTTCTTTTTCTGGAGTAATGCAACTGTTCTAAAAATGATCATAGTGATGAATATACAACTGTGTGATGATATTATGAACCACTGACTGTACACCACACACCGACTGTATGTGCACGAAGATTTGTCAATATGAATATTAAAAAAAAAAATTATGCAGGTTTGAACTTCTAAATTTTAACAATCTAATTTATAGACATGGTAGAAGTAATCTGTAAACAGTATATTTAAAGGCAAATTGAATTATCCTCTAAATATTTATGAATGCTTATGGTTAGAGAAATAATTTTCTTCAGAGGACTGAATGAAAATAACACTGTTAAGGGAACATATCAAATTACAAAACTGATGCTCAATATTTAACAATTGACAATAGTATACCATAAAACAAAACAAAATGTGAAACATATTCTTCACAAAATAACTTCAAAAGACTGTTCTTGGCAGGAATGATTAAAAGCATGGTAATTTGTAATTTATTGTAAGTTTTATATTTGCGTATTATTAAAAATAGCCTTACCTTAGTGTAGTGCAAAAGGGAGTTGGCAAAGAAACGACACAATTTGAGTGTTTTATGGAATAATCTGTAATCAGCATTATCCTATTCCAAGAAAGCAAATAAATAAGATGAAATTAACTTGTAAATGAAAAGATCTTTTTTAAAGATTTCTTATACATGGTGTTAAAAGTTTCAAAGAAAACCTGAGTCCTCTCTGAATTGTTGGAAGCAATATAAACACACCAAAGACTATAAAGGCATTCTGTAAAAATTTATAACTCTATAGTACGGAAAAGAAACCTTAATCTATAATGACAAAAGAGGTGCTGTTTCTTGGTTGATATGAAAATGAAAAATTTAAATACCTTATTGTTCTTTGCTATTCCATGATCAAATCAACAATAATTTTTAAAGATGGTCAAAAGAAGCATCTTACAAATCAATAAGATCCATTAATTCTAACCTAAATCAAAGATTACAGCCTGCCTTACAAGAAAAATCCACTTATATTTTCTAAGTCACTAGCCAATGTAAAATAAGAAAACACCAAAAGATCCAGAATCCTCGAGTAAGAAGGGGAAAGAGGGGGAAGGGCTGGAAAAGTGTACCACCCAGCATCCGCACCTCTCCCACAGAACGGGAATAAGAACATGTGTCTGATTAGGTTGTACTGAGCATTAAAGAAGTTTTAAGCCTTTTAGGATAATGCTTAGCATGTAGTAAGCACTTAATAAAGGTTTTTTCCCCTTAAAAAAATCAATAAAAGAATGATTTATAAAAGAAAATAGGTAGAGAACATGAAAAGGCAGTTCACAGGAAAAGAAATACAAACTGCCAATAAATTAATATTTCTAAACTATAAGCTAGTTAGATATTGTTTTTTGTAAGGAGGGGACTATTTGATTAGCAAAGCTAGAAAAGACTCATTAGAGAGGAAACGGGATTAAAAAGCACTCTCTTCTAACATTCATGGGAGAATAAAATAACATTGTTTTCATTATTATTAAAAGATAAGGTTTTACAATTTCCTGACCCAGTAGTAATTTCATTTCTGGAAATGTATCTTATAAATACTAGCCCTGGCATGCAACACAACTTTTATGTAGTGAAAACTGGAAATTAATCATACATCCATCAAGTGGAGAATGGCTAAATAAATTTATGATATATCCACATATTGAAATGCCATATAGTTATTAAAAGGTATCAGGTAGATAGATATATCTTCATGAGCACAGAAAGACCTAAAATATGACTGTTAAACAGCAAGTTGTAAAACAATATATATGTGATGCAATTCTATTATTATTTTTAAATGTATGTTATGTGTTAATATTCGCTCTTCTCCTCACCCCAACCCCCCAAAGAAAAGTGCACTGAATCCTTACCTGTGGTTCTCTCTAACAGATGGCGGCTTTCATTTTCCATCTTAGGTATTTGCATAATATGAGAGTTTTTTAGCAGGTTTTACGTTTATAAAATGATAAAACAGTGGGCAATGCCAAAATAATAACTATGTGTATATAGGGGAATTAGTACAGAGGGCTGTGGAGTCATCCTGCTAGATGTAAATCCTAGCCCTTCCACAACTACTAGGTGTTATTTAATCTCTCTGTCGCCCAGTTTCCTCATCTGTAATGAGGCTACTACCAAGTTCATTGTAAGGTTTAAACAGTGCCTGACACTAGGTCAACTTAGCTAAAAAATAATGGTTACTATATCATTGAAATGTATGATACACATTAGAATCCAAACAGCTTTAAATTAAGTTGAATACATTATTGCTTTCAATTTTGAGAATAATTTTACATGAAAATAGCATGCCAACTTTAATGTTAACTGACTATGTTCAATTTCTTTTCCAACAATATAGCAAAATCTTAATTAAATCCAATGAAAAGGAAATTGGATGATCCACTAATTGAATATGACTTTTTATTTTTACCTTTATTAAAAATATTTGAAATCAATTTTCCTCAGCAGAAATGAGTTAGATGAAAACTAACCTATCTTTGATTATTATGAACATGAGCTCTCTAATGTAGTGCAATACAAGTTTAAAAGTATATTAATTTAAGCATAATTTACACTGAACTTAAAATACACTCAATAAATTTTATTCAGCCACATTACTTTAAGAAACCTTCAAGACAGGGTACCTACCTAGTACTCCAAATCTCCAAAGAATGTACTATTCCCTAACTATCTGTTCATTTATTTGTTCCCTGGGTGAAACTCTGAACTGTTAAGGGCACGTTATATGACTAACTTAGCAACAAGTACATTTAATGGTACAGAATTAACACTCTAGAAATACCTATTAAATGAATGAATGATGATACAACTGATTAATAGTTTGCTTAGCTTAAATTTTTCCTTCTTGTTACAGGAGAAATTATGCAAGATTGGATTGCAGACTCCAATTTCACTCTCTTACATACTTTCACTAATTAAACATGTGCTTTTATTTTGACATTTTCAAAAGACAAGTGAACAACAAAAATACATTAATGGCCCCATCTTTATATATTCAAATATGTTAAGTAGAAAGTTTGTATCCCAATAACAACAAAAAAGGGATGGGGAATACAAGCACAGAAGAGGATTCGTCTGAACATTTTTCAATGTTACCAATGTGAGAATTCGTCCTCCATCTCTAAAATAAAAATGGGAAATACTGATAAGATCTAAATGCAGCAGGATATAAGTCTAATGGTAGGCAATACATAGAATATATTTATTTTCTAACTAAGACAAATTTCTTTAAGTATTATATAAACAAAAATAGGAATTACAGTTTAAGAAATTAAATGATTTCTTAAGGCCCTTATAAATAAATTTCCCATCTTTAAATAAAAACTAAATTGTTGATAGCTTAGTAACTACACTGAAAAGTTTAATATAATGTTCTCTTTTTGAAAGCAGGTTTAAGACTTAGAAAATAAATATCAGTTTTAGAGACTGACACATCCATATGCTTTCATATATAACATACTACTAATTAAATCTAGTGGTTTTAATCAGCTGTTTGATTTCTAAATAAAAATCAATAGTGAACAGCAGAGGGTGGTGTGGGTCAGAATTTAGAGCAAAGAATGGAAAAATAAACTAGATCTCAAAACTCCATTTCAGGCAAGGGACAGTGAGTACTGCTGATCACATTTATCAGTGTCTGACTTACACAATGAAGAAAAACATGAAAATGTGCTTGAACAGTTTGGAGAATTCACATTTTAAAATGTCTCATTTTCACATACAAGCAGTTTATGTAAGCTGAACTAATGTATTTTGTGTACAAATAACCACTTCAGCCAGGCACTCTTAAAGTCTCTTTTGTTAATCTAGACTTTACCTTGCAGTGTTCTGGAAATGATCCCACAGGTTAAAAACAAAACCAAAAACAAAAAACCCTTTAAATAAACTGATCGGTGGATTCACATTAGATTTATTAATAGCTAAAGTAAATAAGAGCTACTGTTTTCAAGTGCTGTTAGACTGTATTTTACCTGTATGTCTGACTGGGTCATCTGTTCAGCTAACTGTAAACAAGAATGGAAGGAGCAAAGAATGTCTTCACACAAACTAGTAATTATATCTTTGTGTTTCAACTGGCTCTTTATAACTGAATGGTGCTTAAGGCTCTGCCTAAATGAATAAAAAGAAAAGAATACAATCACCACAAATAACGCATCAAGTAACTTAGGGCCATAAAATACTTCTTAAACATACATTAAAAAATTACATCATTTAAAGTAAACATTGTATTAGGGGCCCCACTTTATATCTGAAGCAGTTATGTTTAAGTTGCTAATTATTTATTTCTTCTTGTAAATTATTAATTGAATTGTTACATGTGCCAGGCACTTTGCTAGGCCCTGAGAATAAAGAGGCAATCAAATGGACACCATCTCTGCTCTGTCTGCATGGAGCTTTGTGTCAGAACAGAATATTAAATAATTATAAGAATAATTAATTACAGTTGTGATGACTGCCAAGATAAAAAGTACAAGGTGCTATGGAAACATACAACAGGGAGACCTAATTTAACCTATTCTTAGGGTGAAAATACCAAAGAATGTTACCATGATGATGTGACATCTAAGGTGAGATAAGCAGGAGTCAGTGAGGTGTGGAGTTAGGGGGGTAGGAGTATATCCTGGGCAGAAGGAAAAGCCATGAAACGATACTGGGACAGGAGAGTATGGTATATTTACAGAATTAAGAACTGGGACAGGTGATGTCATCAACATGGTAACATAAAACATCCCCTGAAAAAACCTCCCCAGAGATTCAGCAAATAAAAAGACAAATCCTATTTGCTAAAAACTCTGGAAGACAGTGGGGAAAGATTCAATAAATACTGAAATAAAGAAAAAGAAAAATACCTGGAAGGAAACTGCTGTCCCTGAACACCAGTCCCACTGCCTCTCTTCACACAATTCTGTGCAGCTTGGGAGTCCCTCAGAAATAGGATGGGATCCCTCCCTTCCACAATGGTTGCAGACTTAGAGACATTTGCAAAAGCTTGCTAGAATCTCACAAATATCCAAACACTGGGTTCCAAATCCACAGAGATCCAGGACAGAACACAAGCCACTTGGGTGTGCCATATGCATAAGGGTCCCAAAGTGGGGGACAGGGGTGGGAAAGAGGCCATGGCTGTAATCCAGTTTCTGTTGGCTGAACTACCTAAACGCAAAACAGACTTCTCTGGAAGTGAACCACCTTTCTGGACTGACCCCATCTGGCTCCCCAGGGAGCACTAAGGCAGAAGAAACCAGAGGCAGAAAAGTCTCAGGGAAAGGAAAACTAGGGGTTGGGTAGGTTGTTATACTGAACTGCTATAAGACAGGAGGCTCCCAGAACTGAAAAGTGGAAGGAAAGCAGGGCACCAAGTGAGGGAGAGAATTTAACAATTTAACAGGGAGATGGGGAAATAATTCTAAACAAAAACAAACAGAAGAGATCAAGATTCCTGGAAAAGGAAGACTTCTCCTAGAAGTAAAATAATAGCACAAAAAGTACAATCTCAAAATTTTAAGGCATATCAAGGGCAAGTATCAGATGGAGAAGATCTGTAAAATACTGACTAGTTAACATGGGCTATTCTAAAGATCTAGAATAAGGCAGACTACACATCAAAGAGCTTAACACAAAGCCAATTAACAATTGAAGAAGCTGACCTTCACAGTAAACTCATAATCAGATGCTTAGACATCATCAAAAACTTAGAAACCATACATAGAAACAGGATGATATGGCCTAGTCAAAGGACACATTAAAACTTCAGATGAGACACAGAATTTAGAACAACTTATCAAAGAAGTTCAAACAAATCTAAATCAATTCAAGAAAATAAAGGAAAATATGAAGGAAGACATTGTGTATGCATAAAGAATTTGAAATTATAAATTAAAAAACAACAGGAATTATACGGATGAAAGGCACAAAAGAAGAGATTAAAAATTTACTACAGCCATATAATAGCAAATTTGAGCAGGCAGACAAAAGAATCAGCAAGCTTGGAGACAGGACAATCAAATTCTTAAAAATAAAAGACCAGACAGAGAACAGCGTAGAAAAAAATTGAACAGTGTCTCAGGGATTTGAGTAACAGCACAAAGGACATAAACATATGCACCATGGGCATCCCAGAAAGAGAAGAGCAGAAAAAAGGAACAGGAAGAATATTTGAGGAAATAACACTTGAAAATTTCCCAACTCTTCTGAAAGACATAAATACACATGTTCAAGAAGTACAACATCTTCCAAACAGAATAAAACCAAATAGACCTGTTCTGGGATGCATACTAATAAGAATGTCAAATGCCAAAAATAAAGAGAGCATTCTGAAAACAGCACAAGAAAAGTAATTTGTCACATACAAAGAAAGGATCCTCAATAAGAGTAAGTGCAGATTTCTCATCAGAAATCAAAGAGGTGAGAAAGTAGTGGTATAATATATTTAAGGTACTGAAAAAGAAAAAGTACCAGTCAAGAATTCTTTATTGGGGAAAACCGTTGTTCAAAAACGAAGGAGAGGGCGGGCCACAGCGGCTCAGCAGGTAGAGTTCTCACCTGCCATGCCGGAGATCCAGGTTCAATTACAAGTGCCTGCCCATGCAAAAAAAGGAGAATTCAAAATATTCACCAATAAACAGAAACCGAGAGTTAAACAACAAGAGTATGACCCTAGAAGAAATACTAAAAGAAGTTCTGCACATTGAAAGGAAAAGAAAGTAAAGAGTAAAGTAATGAAGATTATCAGTATGGGTAACTAAAAGGGTAAAAAAAAGAGACAAAAGAAGACGACGTATAAAAACCAAAGGATAAAACATCTGAAGTGAATACTGTCTTTATACTTTAATAAAATATTGAATTTTATTGGATTAAACTTCCCAATCAAAAGATACAGAATGGCAGAATGGATAAAAAAGCATGATCCAACTATATGTTGTTTACATATATATGTTTATATATGCTGATTATGTTTGGATCATCTTAGATCCAAAGACATCAATAGGTTGAAAGTGAAAAGTTGAAAAAAGATAATCCACGGAAATAGTAACCAGAAAAGAGCTGGAACTGCTATGTCAATATCAAACAAAACATAAGCGCAAACTGTTATAAGAGACAAAGAAGGACAATATATATTAATAAAAGGGGCAATCCACAAGAAGAAATTACAATCACAAATACTGATGCACCCAACAATGGCACCCCAAAATACATGAGGCAAATACTGACAGAACTGAAGGGAGAAATAGATGTCCCTACAATAATAGATAGAAATGTCAATACACAACTCTCATCATTAGACAGAACTAGACAGAGGGTCAGTAAGGAAAGAGAGACCTTGAACTAGACCTAACATATACAGAACACTGCACCCCTAAACAGCAGGATATACATTCTTCTTAGGTGCTAATGCATCATTCTCAAGGATATACCACATGCTGGGTCAAAAAAGGATGAATACATCTTAAAAGATTGAAATTATTTAATGCGCTTTCTCTGACATTAATGGGATGAAGCTAGAAATAAATAACAGTAAAATACTGGAAAATTCACAATTATTTGTTTAAACAACACACTCCTAAATAATCAGTGAGTCACAGAATAAATTGCAAATAAATCAGTAAATATCTCAAGACAAATGAAAATGTGAACACAACATATTAAACTATGGGATGCAGTGAAGGCAGTGCTGAGAGGGAAATGTATAGCCCTAAATGGCTACATTATAAAAGAAGAGCTAAAATCAAAGACCTAGCTGCACACCTGGAAGGAACTAGAAAAAGAACTGTAAACTAATCCTAAAACAAGCAGAAGGAAATAACAAAGTTTGGAGGAGAAATAAATGAAATGGAGAATAAAAACAAAAGAGAGAGAATAAACAAAACCAAAAGCTAGTTCTTAAAATTGACAAATCCTTAGCTAGGCTGATGAAGAAAAAAAGAGAGAAGAAGCAAATTTCAAAAATCAGAAATGAGCAGGTGGACATTACTACTGACCCCACAGAAATAAAAAGGTTCATAAGAGGACATGATGAACAACTGTATGTCAACAAATTAGCAACATAAATGCAATGGACCAATTCCTAGAAACACATGAAAATCCTACACTGACTCCAGGAGAAACAGAAGACCTCAACAATCCATTACAAGAGCCTGAATCAGTAATCAAAACCAACCAACAAAGAAAAGCCCAGGACCGGATGACTTCACAGGTGAATTCTAATGATCATTACAAGATTGCTGTTCAACCTCTTCAAAAAAATTGAAGAGAAGGGAACCCTACATAACTTATTCTATGAGGCCAATATCACAAATACCAAAGCCAGATAAAGATACTACACGAAAAGAAAATTTCAGACCAATTTCTCTTATGAATACAGATGAAAAAATCCTAACAAAATACATGTAAATTTTCAAGGGCACATTAAAAGGATTATTCACCACAATCAAGTGAGTAGTATCCCACGTATGCAAGGGTGGTTTAGCATAAGAAAAAAAATCAACATAACACATTAACAAAACAAAGTGATAAAAAAAAAAAAAACCCTACATCATCTCAAATTTATGCAGAAAAGGCATTTGGCAAAATTTAGCATTTTTTCTCGATAAAAATACTTCAAAAAAAGGAATAAGGGCAACAGTAGCTCAGTGGCAGAGTTCTCCCCTGCCATGCCAGAGATCTGGGTTTGGTTCCTGTGCCTGCCCATGTGAAAAAAAAAGGAATAAAAGGAAGTTTCTTCAACATGATAAAGGGCATATACGAAAAATCCACAGCTAACAGCATACACAACACTAAAAGACTGAAAGCTTTCCCTCTAAGATCTGGAACAAGACAAGGATGCTCATTGTCACCACAGATTCAACTGTGCCAGAAGTTCTAGGCAGAGCTCTTAGGCAAGAAAAACAAAAGGAATCAGAGTTGGAAAGGAGGAATAAAACTTTCACTATTTGTAGGTAACATGATTCTATATTTGGAAAATCCTGAAAAATCTTGTAACAAAGTTACAAGAGCTAATAAATGAGTTTAGAAAAGCAGCAGGACGTTAGATCAGTAGTGTTTCTATTGCTGATAACAAGCTATCTTACAAAGAAATCAAGAAAAAAATCCATTTATAATAGGCTAAAAGAATCAAATATCTAGCAATACATTTTGCCAAGGATGTAAAGGACTTGTACATAGAAAACTACAAAACTGCTTAAAAAATCAAAGAAAACTTATAAAATGGAAGGACATTCTGTGTTCATTGATTGGCAGACTATCTTTAAGATATCAATTCTACACAAATTGATTTACAGATTCAATGCAATCCCAATCAATATTTCAAGAGCCTATTTTGTAGAAATGGAAAAGCTAATTGTCAGATTTATCTGGAAGGGTAAGGGGCCCTAAACAGCCAAAAATTTCTTGGAAAAGAAGAATGAAGTTGGAGGACTCCCACTTCCTGTCTTTGAAGCAGATTACAAAACTACAGTGGTCTAAACAGCATGGCCCTTGCATAAGAATAGCTATTTTGACCAATGGAATTGAACTGAGAGTTCAGAAATAGACCCTTCTATCTATGACCAACAGATTTCTGACAAGGCTCAAAGTCAACTCAACTGGGAAAAAAAGAGTCTCTTCAACAAACGTTGCTAGGAAAACTGAATATCCATATGCAAAAGAATTGAAAGAGGACATCCATCTCACACCGTATACAAAAATTAATTCAAAATGGATCAGAGACCTAAATATAAGAACCAGAACCATAAAACACCTGAAGAGAACATAGGGAAGCATCTTCAAGATCTTGTGGTAGGCACTGGTTTCTTAGACTTGATATCCAAAGCACGAACAACAAAAGAAAAAATAGATAAATGGGACCTCCTCAAAATGAAAAATTTTGTGCAAAGGACAAAGGACTCCACCACAAAAGTGAAAAGACAACCTACTCAATGGGGGAAAATATTTGGAAACCCTGTATTTGGGTTTATTATCTAGAACACATAAAGATTTCCTACAAATCAACAATTAAAAGATAAAACTCAATTTAAAAATGTGCAGAAGCCTTGAATAGATAGATATTTCTCCATAGAGGAAATACAAATGGCTAAAAAGTACATGAAGAAGGGGAAACTTTAAGGACTTATATTTACTGGAATAAAACTTAAAATATAAAACAAGGACTGTACAATGCAGTAAATTCTACTGTAGTTGATGGACAATAGTTAATAATACAAGTATAAGTTCTTTCATGAATTATAAGATATGCATGATACTAATATAAGGTATTAGTAATAGGGTGGTATGTGGGAAAAAATAAGCATACTGTAAATTGTAATAATCTTTCATCAATTGTAACAGAGGTAACTATATTCCTAAAAAAATAGTATATTTATTAAAAAGTACTGTCATCAATTGTAACAGATGTTCCACAACAATGCAAGGTGTTGGTGTTGGGTGGTATATGGGAATCACGGGTGTTATGCATAAGCGTACTGTAAATCCACAAATTCTCGAACAAAAAAATTAATTTAAAACAAAGGAAGAAGGAATAGTGTGACTACAAATTAATGAATGGAGCAAGATGGCAGAACAAGACGCTCTGGGCTAATGTTGCCACCCCTTACCCTACCCCACCCCACCCCAATAATAACAGGGATAGGAAAATGTGGTATATCTGAGGAGCTAAAAGCACATTAGTGTGTTAAAGTACGGCAACTGAGGAAGAAAGCAGCATGAGATGGTTTGGAGAAGGAGGCAAGGAGACAGAGAGAAATTAGGCCGTTACTCTTAGTAAAATGAGATGGATTTTAAGCAGAGTAACATAATTTGATTTACATTTTTAAAGGATCACTCCGAATGCTGCATAGAAAATAAGCTGGAAGGGGATAGAAATGGGAGATATTTTATGATAATTATGTTATGTGACTAATTTTTGAGAACTATGTGCCAGACATGATTGTAAGCATTTCACACTTGTAAATTCAATTAATTCTTACAACCAAGAAGGGACTATTATTATTATTATCATTTTCAGATGAGCAAACTGAAGTTTAGAGAAGTAAGCCAACTTGCCCAAAGGGATAAGACAAGTGATTTCAGAATGGCTCTTCAGTGATACTCTTAACCTCTACACTATTACTTGTTGCAATTTAATGACATGATAAGCCAAGAAAAACACCAAACTTGAAAATGTAACAGACTTTAATATTTTATACATGTGAATAGAGTAGAAATTCTTAGCCATTTTTATGTCTTCATCCATCTCTCCCCCAGCCCTAAGAACCTAATGAAAGTTAAGGTACTCTCCCTAGTAACTCTTATAAAGTTCCAGTTTCATAAAATTAATAAACTTGGACAGCTTAGAAATACATAATAAATAGATTATATTCAGCTCTAATAATAATTATCAATCCATTGAAGCTTGCAAATAAACTACTTGGTAGTAGTTAAACAAAAGTAGCAACAGACAAATGGTTATGTCTATTTCAGCAGTACTAGCTAACTTGGTAGAATGTTTTTTATTTTATAGGCAGTGGGGAAAGGAAATCTAGTTTGGCCTAGGATTATCAGAGTAGTGTCAATGAACATTATATACACCCACACAAAATGTTTCAAATGCAATTTAAAAATGTATAAGTAAAAATATTGGATATGGAAAATATACAATTAAAAGTAAAATATCAAAACTAACTTACTTAATTATAAATTTCCAAGTATTGGCATGGAATGCATGGTCCATACTGGAAATAACACAGCAGATATCCAGCAATGAATGAATCACTACAAAGAAAGATAAAAGAACTCTTAGGACATTCAAATGGACATATGGAGTGAGTTTCTACTTTATTTAAAAGTATCTACTGAATAAATTTGGCATTTGATTAAATAAGTAATGCAGTTTGAAAACAACTGTTGTATTTAATGTCTGTATAAATTACAGAAAATTAATTTTTGAAGTTTACACCTACCCTATAATATAAATAAAACTAAAGCTGCCCTGTTACAACTGAAATACATATCTAATCCAAACTGACAAAATAAACTGCAAAGGAAAGAAAATGCAACAAGGATGAATTTAAACTAATTAGCAGAGAATTTGTGTAAAACTTTTACACAGCTTGTGGGAGACTTTTTAAAAATGTTCACAATAACTCCCTTTGCTGTATCCAAACTCTTGCATAGTCTCATCTCACACTGACTCTGGGCTTAGCCACATGGCTTGCTTTGGCCAAGGGATAAGAAATATCAGACAAACAGACTTTAAAAGTTCTTGGAAACTGGAAGACCACCACCTTGTGAATGAGCCAGGACTAGCCCACCCAATCTTAACACCAGGAACGGCTGGCCCAGTACTTCTGCCTCTGCAAACAACCAGCCACTTGACAAACATGTAAGATCACTGACTGCAAAAACACAAGTGGAGCCAACTACAGCATGCAGAGCACAGAAAGCTGTTCCAGCTAAGCCCGGACTAAACTGCTGACCTATAGAACCATGCATAAAAATATGGTGTTACAGGTCAAGAATTTTGGGCTGGTTTGTGACAGAGGAAAATGTACCTGATACACCATACAAAACCAACTTACACTGTGGGCTCAGGTTATAAATGCAGTCTTTTCCCTTATACTTTAGAGGACTGTTTTTCATACTCTCAATAACAATCCATAAGTGAGTGATAAAATCAATGCAGTATCTGGTGAAGCTTATGTATGTAGCAGAAAAGCTTAGCCTACCTCTATGTATGCCTAAAAGTCACCTCTGGAGGACCTCTTTTCTTGCTCAGATGTGGCCTTTATCTCTCTAGCTCAACTCAGCAAGTGAAACCATCGCTCTCCCCT